>NW_028256714.1:6772500-7972500 GCF_048593485.1 Apis florea | reverse complement strand
AATCCATATTTTCATTTCAAAAACATGTTACATATTCACTTATCGTGATTTCTCTAAAGATTATGCGAATCTTATATAATTTAATTTTACAATACGAAAAATGTAATGATAAAAAATTCTATTTTATCACAGTTTTCAATTTTTTACGATAAATAAAACAAAAAGTAAAGAAGAAAAGAAGAGTTGAATAAATTAAAATTAAATTTTTAAACATCTGTTATAATATCGAAAATTAAAATGAAAAATCTTTTCTTTTCCTTTTTTCTTAACTTCTTCTTTTTTTTGTAAAACATAAAAATTTGAAACAATAAAAAATCTATAATTCTATCTATTATTATTATTTAAAATACAAAAAAAATTAACCTAGTTTTTCTTCAATTTTTCTGTCCTAATTTTGTAAAAAAAAAAAAAACAAACGAAACAAACAATAAAAAAAATTTTATTATCTTCGTTTAACTTTTATAAAGTGACAATAGTAAAATAATAAAAGAACTTTCTCGTATTTTATTCTTATGCAGTAAAAGAAATGAAACGACAAGAAGTCTTCCTTCTTGGCGTTTCACATTTACAGGAAACGGGGAAGCATCGTTTCTAAGGTTATATGGATCGTCCCTCGTATAGCACACACCATTCTGCACGATTTACGTAACCCGGTTCGTATTTACTGCTGAAGAAAGGCACGTTCGTTTGAATAAACACACTCGTTAATGGCGGCAACTTACATTCACCGAGTCCAAAAAGATTGCACGAAACGCGCACGGTTGCTCTTTCAGGAATTGCAATTTTTTCATGCATCAGAGGCCAGCAAACTTTTCCATGATAATAAAGCATGTTTAA
Organism: Apis florea; assembly: GCF_048593485.1. Classification (NCBI taxonomy): domain Eukaryota; kingdom Metazoa; phylum Arthropoda; class Insecta; order Hymenoptera; family Apidae; genus Apis; species Apis florea. Next base: position 7,971,663 of record NW_028256714.1, on the reverse strand, counting down.
CTAGTCAACACATTAAACTTTAATCTAAGGTTAATGGAAATTTAGACTTGGTTTCGATATACATAGTATATCTAAAATGTTTCCATTTCATGAAACATTGAAAGAATAATAAAAGCAGGTTAGATATCTCTAGTCTTATCCTATTTAGTTGTTTCTTGGAACTGAAAGTTCAATTTATCTCTTCTTTGAGAGTAACATGTGCCGAACGTAGGTATTAAGATGTCAAGAATCCGACCCAAATTGATTTATCAGAAGATCGTTAAACAGTACGCTTTTATCGAAATTAGTTTCATTTATCGATAATGGTTAAAGTGATCTATTTCGAATACAATTTATTGAGACCATTCTGTATCGAATGTCAAGAATAAAAATCACTTTAAAATGATAATAGAGAAACATTATTTAAATTAATTGCTCAATATTTTTAAATTAAATAAATTAAGAATATTAAAAAAAAAGAAGAAAAAAATATTTTTTATTTATACATTTATTTTTGAAGAATAAACGAAATTAAAATTGGTCGAAAATTATATTGAATGCGTTTAATCAAAAGTAAAATTTAATATTTCTTTTTTATATTATTAGAAAACTTATTTTTAACATAAACAAAAATTATACTAATATTAAAGTAGTTAGTAATATTTATTATTATTGATACGATAAAATGATTATCAATGTCAAAATGCTTAATTAAGTTTTTTTTGTTAAGATGTTTTTTGCAATACAAATATAGCAATTACATTTTTTCAAATAATAAAATTAAAATTATTTTTTTTTCGCTCTGAACAAAATCATAAATTGCAATCTTCGGTTTCTTTCTTCGAGTATAATAGATTAAAAATTATATAATTAATTATAGAAGATTTTTTCCATATAAATTAATATGAATATACATTAAATAATAAAAATTTTAATAAGTTTATTTATATTAAATAATTACATTTTATAATTATATATATTTTAATTTTATATTTTTCCAAAATAAGTATCTGCTCTCTATTTTTAATAATTTTTTTATAAATACTAAAAAATTAAAAAATAAATTTCATTAATTATTTATTATTACAAATATATGCTAGTTATAAAAAAAGTGAAAGATAAATATATGATTTCTACTAGAAAATAATATTTCATAATCATATTTGAAAATGCTGTCCAATATGTTGTACATTGGCAAATTATTATGAATTATTTGCACGATATCGAAAAATGTGAATCTTTGCAAATATCAAAAAAAAAAAATAAATAAATAAAGATGGAAATATAGTACAAGAAAAGATAGGAAAGAGAAAAAAGAATATTGACCGAAAAAGAAAAATAAATATATAGAGAAAATACAAGTCGATGAAAAAAAATCATAAAAAAAAGAAAACGAAGAGATTTACCTGAAACTAGTTAGCAACCAGGCACAAGTGAAATTTTGAAAGCAGGAAATAAAGATAAAACTGGAAAAAATGGTAATAAAACAAAAACTTTTAAAGTAGAAATAGAAATAAAGAAATAAAAAGTTTTGAAGAGTAGAGGAAGGAACTGAAAGATCAAATTTATTCCGAATTACAATACGCAAAAAAAAAAAGAAAATAAATGTTATGATATTTTTAATTACATTTCTTAATTTTATATAATATGCAAAATATTCTATAAGCATAAAATTTCTCAATATTCTTTATTTCAATTAGAAGATCTTACATATACATATATATGTATATCTTTTCGAGATCTGAAAAATAGATATTATCTACATTTACTTTTTTAACAACTTTAAATATTTTTATTTATTTAATTTACTTTTTTATTTAACAATTATATATATTATACTATACTATATATATTATATATATAATTATATATTTTTATTTTACTTATCATTAATTTAATTATAGAAAAAAATTCAAAAGAAATAGTTTAAAAGATTGTAGAATAATATTATAGATCTCATTTAAACTTTTTAACTAAAATATTTTTTTTAAAAACTTTTTACTCAAAAAAATATAATTATAAATAAAATTCTATTTCTTTGTGATTTTATAATGAAATCTAAGTAAAATTGTTTAAAATATTTCAAAATGATTTTTATTAGTTTATATAGAATTATATTTTTTTTCATTTGGATATATGTATATATATTATATATATATAGAATTTATAATAGTAAATCTAAATAGAAATAGAAAAATATACTAATAAGAAAATATAAAATAGATTCATTTCTAATTTAATTAATTTATTCAAATTCATTTAATTCAAATAATTAAATATATTATAATAATAGAAAATATATTACTATAATATATTATATATGTTTATTATAGTTATTATTAAAAAATTATTTTTATCAAATATAGTGAAATATTTTAAGAAAAGAAAAATATGAAAAAAAATATTTTTTAAAAATTTGTTTAATATGAAAATATATATTATTATATATAATAACTATAATAATTTTTCTGTTAATGAATATATAAAAAGATGAATTTTAATTTTTTAATTATTTTAAAGAAAATAATTTGTAATACATTTTTTATTCCATTCGATACGTATATAAACATATATTCACTACAACTTCCCAAAAAATACTTCAGTTATGAAATTCAAGAACATTTGTATTCTAGGATTGAAAATTTGAAAACTTAAAGAAATGAAACAACAGATTTACGTGTATAACAAATTATATTAGTATCATGTAATAGTATCCGTGGAGTTATTTCCGTTATATGCTTAACTTTCGTTAATTTCAAGAACGAACAATCCGGTAATATCGAGTACGAGCCACTTGAATTTTAGCAAGAGATTTCGCATTTCACTTACATTAGTAATAGTTGAACAAGATATTTTGACGATTTTCTTTTTTGTATTATAAAAAAAAAAAGAAAATTCTGCAATTTTTTTTAAAAACATAAAAACATAGCATTCTGAATGATAAGCGATAATTCTATAGAACTATGGCAACTATTTGTTCTAGCTATGATATTTTTATTTGATTTTGAAAAGATATATGATTGTATTGAATACATTGAAATATAAAAGAAAAATTGAGAATAACACTGTGAATATTTATATTTTTTCGATTTTCCTTATGATTTATTTTATTTCGCAATATATTATATGTATCAATATATATGTATGTAATATTGAATCGATAAATCAAAAAGCTGAGATAGAATTTCAGTAGAATTATACATTTGATGGATATGATAATACAATTTTATTATTATTAAATTCACATTATATTTCAATTTGCATTGAAGCAATAAGTGCAATAATTATATATTGTAAGGACATTTTTAACTTTGAAATAATAAAAATTTAAAAGTAAAAAGTAAAAGTTTTTAAAGGATTATAAAAAAAATTATGGTATATATATATATATCATAATTTTATATGAAATTATATACAAATGTACACAAAATTATAAAATTATAAAATTTAAAAAATTATAAATACAAGCGTTTTATCTAAATTTTCGTATCATGATAATTATACAGATAATGCAGCATTTAAAATATCCATTATATTTCCATTCTATTGTAATGATTCAGATAACAATACCATCTCTGCAGAATAATTGTAAGTCGGCGAGACAAGAATAAAAACCGATGGTCCTTTTAAATCCGTCTTCTCGTTAAATATTCCACAGATGTTAAAACATTTTTAATATAGTCTAGGGCTCCGTGAACTTCTTGACCGATGCTTTTCTTCGAAACTATCTTGACGGCGAGGAAACGGATGTAAGGTGTTGATTCAAGTTGGCAAAAAGTACCGAGCATTTCAACAAACGGCATCTATCGACGTTCGTTTCAAGCCATTAACAAGCGCCTTAACTTTTTCCCAAAGCATTTCAAAATCGGAGTTCAACCAGAACAAGGAAGGCTAACGAACTCCTTTACTATTTTCAGACGATTTTAAAACATCTTTCGCCTTATTTTGCCTTGGATTTCTGTTGAGAACATAAAAAACCTTTTTTTATTATTTTTCAACCGATCTGTAATTAATGTATCAACCTTCACTTTTATGATTTATTTATACATAGTTTGACAGAAAGGATAAGAGCCTGTAACGATTTTTTCAAATTTAAACAATTCTTTCTTAGATTTATAAATGAATTTTATATAAATTTTAAAATGAAATTTTAATTATAAATTTTTTTTAAATAAGATTTTTAAATAAATTTTAAATATCAAAAATCATTTTTTCTAATTATGGTATCGTAATTTTACTTATATACTTTATCTATGTAAAATTTATTATATTGTAATATATTTAAAATTCAAATTATAAATTTGATAAAATATTATTTGTTGCATATAAATTCTTCATTTTTTCTAAATATTAAATTGTAAATTATATTATAATTATTTTTTTATAAAATTTATATAATTAAAAGTATATTAATCTTTTTTCAGTCACAATCTAAATACTTCGTTAAACGTGCGATTCTATCAAATAAATTCTGATAATTATTAGTTTTAATATATCATTGCAATTAAATGATAAATCGATTTTAAAATTATGGAGTTGAGATATAAAAAATTTTATGAATTTTTCGGATTTTATTGAGATACATAAAGAAATTCGTGCAGATATTATGATTGTATATTCTGAGAAATATTTTAATGAAAGCATCATTAATTTAAAATATAATTGTTAAAATTATATCGTTATAAAAATTGGAATATAAAACTAAATAACTATAGCTATATATTTTGTGAATTTTTATTTTAGATATTATTTTAAAATCTTATTATATCAAATAAAATATTTCATTATCAAAATTCATATTATATTCATATTTTATTCATAATTTTTGTATAATTACGTTCATGAAATAAATAGGATTATTTACTATTTAAAGTAATATTTTACCTAGCTCTGCTATTTTATATATATGATAATAATTAAAATATTATAAATTTATAAATACTATAATAATAAATAAATATTATCATTATATATATAATTAATATTATTAATTTAATATAATTTAATTAATTTTATATATAATTTAATAATACTTTACAATATTAATAATATAAAATTCTTTAATAATATTAATGATATTATCATGTTCATTCAATTGTTATCATTTCAATATTCATAGAAAATTATAACTTTGATAATAGTTATGGAATAATATAATACAAATGAAAAAGAACATGTTATTTATTACTGTTATTATTATCTAAAAACAAAAAAAAAATATTTGAAATTTGATTCATAGATAAATAGCTAGAATATATTAAAAGTTGAAAAACGATCTTAAACCGCCACTGTAAAACAGTCATCGATCATTTGAAAATCACAGGTTGTAGAAGCACATTTCACCGCTGTTATCATTTCATCGGACTGACACGACGTTCGAATTGATTTGAAGCAGCAACAGCCATGTTCGGTGCGTTCTACACGTTTGCACGAATGTGAAATCTCGATGACGGTATTGATCAAAAGCGAAATATTTTTTTGCATGTCGCATGTTCCGCTATAGCACGACACCAATTACCATCCTTTTTACAAGAGTTTATCGACCGACTGTTACTCGAATATCTTATGACTGGATGTTTCGTGTAACGTAGCTTTTTAGTAAAACGCCAACAATGAGAGCACCAGGACAAACGAACTGAGTGACGGGTGAAAAAGCCAGCCATTAAAGGACTCTCTTGAACGAGAACACGCGATTCTGTCGCAAGTCTGGCTATACCAACGATTAATTATCGATTCAAATTTTAGTCCGATTAATCATGCCGCAGCTGCAAAGGCTGTATTTGAATTCCTATAATTTTGTTTCAATGAATTTTGGAAATTTGAAAACAATGAAAGGCTGCTTTATTCTGGTTCACGAACGATATTTCGGGAATCAATGAATATTTAAACTAATAACTTGAAATAACTTCAATTTTTTCTTTCGTAATATTCATATAGAATTGCGTATATTTTTGTTAAAAATATCTTTTTTTTCTTTAGTTATAAAAATAAGATTATTTGTATATTTAATATAATTCAAAGATAAATGTTTATTAATAATAATATTGAAAAAATATCAATATGTGTATCTTTTATTTTGAAGTCAAACATTTATAAGTTAACAAAATTAATTTCAGTAATCAATTAATAAATTATATGTAATAGAGTAGTTTCTTTTTAAAATTTTCCTATTATAGAATTGCAACATTTTTTATAATTTCAAAATATTTTTATTCAAAAATAAATGAAAAAGAATGTAACAATTATATATAATTAATAAATTTCAAGTTTTAAGTTAGTAAACGCATCAAATTGATATATTTTTTGTGATACTGATTATTTAAAACAACGCAAAACATTGATATGAAAATGCATTTATCGATCACATGTTTAGAAGAGAATTAAGCTCCAAGATAAAGAACATAAAGAAAATATATGCAATTCATGATAAGAATGAAAAATGATCAATTTCCGTTCTAAAAATTTGTTAATTTGTTTGCAAGTTTTTAATTTACGTACTAAAATAATTCTTGTGGAAAAAATTCCATTAACACATTTGCGTCACTAATAAGTTATCGAATATTGATCACATCAATTCTTTTAGACACATTTTCATTAAAATTCAAATTCCGCTGTGATACACAGTCTAGTGAATAATAATACCTTGCACAAAGAGAATTTACAATTGGACATCTTCATGATGAATAGAACTAGTTAAAATCGATGAAATAAAAACTAACTTCTTTATCTGAATACTCATATTTAATACGATGATATTTATAACTTGATAGATTAAATCCAATAAATAATTTCAAAAAAAAATGAATTATATTTGCAATATAAAACGACATTAAAAGTTCAAATGGAAAATCATGGAAAATAGAAGAGTCGATTGATCAAAATTATATACAATTCTATTATTTTTTTATCACTTATTTTTCATTACTAATGAAATATTATTATTAATTATTAATATTATTAATATTATTAAAAAAATATTTTACTATCTAAATAATAAATTATTCTCAAGAAGAATTATATATTTGAAAAGGAATTATTGTATACTTGAAAAAGAATTATAAATTTAATTTAAAATTTAAATATTGCAAAAATATTGATGATTTTAAGACAGATATAAATAAATGTATTCATAAGTGTTAGAAATAGAATTACAATTATTTTTCTAAAATTATTTATTTTCTTTATAAAATTTAGTTTAACTATTTTTTCATATGTATGTTCTATATTATACATTATATTTTTTATTCTAGTAACAATTTGAATTCTGAAAATTCTGAAAATCAACTCAGAAGACGTTTTTGTGAATATTACAAATTAGGTTGAAAGTTTACATAATAGCAAACTGCATTCAAATTATAGTGAAACAAGAACTACATCAATTTGTGAAAACTTTATTAATGGAGAGGAGAATGAGTTCAAAACTGAACTGAACTACTACAACTATTTGAATGACTAGAATTAGTGGGACTTCGTGAAACTGCAACAAGTAATTGTACATATTACTTGTACAATACTATAATCATATCTTTCTTCAAATTAAAAGATTATTCATTTTTGAAAAATTGTTGAAAATTTATTATAATTGAAAAAAATATATCATATAATAGCCAATCTGAATTTATTTTAAAGATAAAGTCTTTATATTTTTATGTTTGAATTTTGTCAAAAATTCTTTTATATTGAAAAGGAGAATAGAATAGAAATGAAAATGAAATTTTTTTCAATTCTACAAATTCAATTGATTTTAGAATTTCAATTGACCTTAACTTTCTATGAGATGGAACAAGTTTTTAAAGGAAAATCTATTTTTTATAACATTCTCTAAAAATTAATCTATAATTTGATTTATTATTGTATTATATTTTGATTATGAAAAGTCAGCATTAAAATACAAAATACAAGTCCAAAGCTAATAAAGAAATTTTATTGTCAAACTTATATATGTAATATGAAATATTTTTATATGTATTATAAATATATATTTAATATATTTAATATCGTTAAGCCCAGAGACGAGTATCTTTTTAGTAAAACTGTTGAACAAGAAATTTTATCAATTTGAAAATTTGTTTTTAAATATTTAAAAAAGTTCTCTAATTTATAGATTAATAATATATAAGGCCATTGTTTAAAAAATCATGGATCTTAGTAATTATTTTTGATAATTTCACAAGGAAACCCCGTAGCTAGACGGCCTCTCATTAATAGACATACCCTCTGCACGTCCTCTTTCCAAAACATTCATGAGCCAACTATAGAGAAATTATTCAGTTATCTGAATAATAATTCCACCCTCTTGGATTTTTGATCTTTTGCAGATTGGAAGAGAAGGAAAAAGGCTCAAGTTCTTGTCATAATGTTGTCAGAGTTTTGCCCAGATTGAACGTTATTAGAATATAAATATAGAATATAATTAAAATTGGTAGACTCTCGTGTAATGATTTAGACACACATATAGAAACATATAGCATAGAAAAAACTCGTTCCGCGTAATTAGCATAACTAAAATCTCGTCGTTAGTACTATTTCGTATAATAAATTTCAAAATTCAGTAATTTGAATTTTTTTTTATTTTTCCAATTTGGAATAGTCTTTTGACCTAATTAAAAAAATTTTAGTCAGCCAATTCCGAAAAATCTATGGAATCAATTATGAAGACAGTAATAAATTATAATATATTATACAATTAGTATATATAAAATTAAATATGGATTTGAATAAATATATAAGAACAATATCAAAAAATAATAATTAGGCAAGTAACCAAAAGTTAATACTTATTTTTAAATACAAAGACAAATTAAATCACATATACTAAATATATACATTGAATATATAATTAAATACAATTAAATGCACATTAAGCATACATTGAACATATATTAAAATTGTACATAGACATATGCTGCATAATTTCGATCATGCTTTTACTTATGTCAGGAACTTATTTTCATTTAAAATTCAATAAAATAGCAATGAAAAGTTGTATGACAACTTTTAAAAGAATTATAAAAGGGAGACTTTTTGTTCTACGAGCAAAATATATACTTTCATTTTAAAATGAATTACAAACAAAATTTATCAAAATATTAAAATCACTCTAATGTATAAAATTGTAAAATGTAAAAATAAATCAATTTTATTTGCTGATTTAAAAATATTCAATTCTAAAATATGAAAATAAAAGTTTTATTTTTTAAAAATGAGGCTACATAAAGTACCATGTGATATTTATTTATGAAGTTTTTGATTGAAAATTAACAATTCTTCAATCAAAATTTAGTAATCTTTTTACAGAATAAGTTATAAATAAGTTATAAATCTTATGAAAAACTAATAATAATTAAGGAAATCTCTTATAAGACTTATATTAATTTTTATTTTTTTAAGAATACTAAATCTATTAAATAAAATGAATATAATATATAAATAATTAATTAAATGAAATTATTATTTTTATATATCAACAAAATATTTTGTCTTGCTATCTTGAAACATCGTAAACTATGTTTCAATCTATCTTCGTAACAAAATTATGCAATAGAAATAACCGCATCATTGATGTAACTTACTAAGAACAAAATCCCCTTAACGATGTTTATTACTTTTGGCAGAATGCACAGCGAAGAGCGGAGGATCGGTAGTAGAGCATCATCCATCTTCTTACTGGGAGCAACCCTTTAGTCAGCCTTATTTCGACAATACGACAAAAAGGGAAACCACGACGACCGTCGGCCAAACCGCTTTTCTTCACTGCAGAGTGCGCAATCTTGGTGATCGTGCTGTAAGTTCAAATTTCCTTATTGCTTGACTCTCGGTAATTTAATAAGAATACAAAAGTGTTACACGGTTGAGTAATCAGTTGAATAAAAGTTCCGATATCACGCTCTGTTTTCCACTTTGTTTTTTATTTCATTTTCTTGTTCTTTTTCTTTTATCAATTTTTCTTCAACTTTTTTAGCGATTGAAACTCATTTTACTACTATGAATATATTCTCTCTCTTTTTTTTTATTTTACCAAAAATGGAACACTAATCGCAATAAAATGTAAAATAATTTCAAATAATTAATACAATTTTTAAAAATAATTCTTAATCATTTAAATATGTTTTGGAAGTTGGTTCGAAACCATTCTATTAAATCTGTTACACATTATATATGCTATAAACGTATCATTTTCGTGATTTATTGTATTAACAAAATTCATTGTATTTGTAAGTGATTATGCAATTGCGAAAGTTAATTAATAATTAATATTCAGATAATAATTGTGAATGAATTTATCTTTCAATCTAATTTCATATTTATTTCGGTGCGATCCTTTTCATCGAAATGGTTTTCGATTATTGTAATTTCATATTCTAAATTGATAATAATAATTTCAGTGCTCATCAAAAATAAAGTTAAAATAAGTTTCAAATAACATTTTCCTTTAATTCTAAAAAGCAATAATAATTGAAACCAAAGATGAATTAAAAGATTATATTTTTGCATTGGACAAAATTATTCACCTTGCTAATATTAGATTTATTGCATTAAAAATACGTAAAATATGCAAAGCAAAGCTTGTATAATCCTATCATATATCTATTTAATACAGGCTACATGGCAATAAATTGAAAAGCTGAAAATAGTTAAATTTCTAAAATACAAAAAAATCTAGGCAATTGAAACAGCATCAACTATATCTAATACTAGCATTATTAGTATATCAAAAGAAAAAGAAAAAGAAAAAACAGAAAATCTTATTCATAATAATATAACATAGTAATATAAAATTATGGATATAAATATATCAGATCTGAAACATCTAAAAATTCAACATATTATATTACAGAAGCATACAATGATTCAAATCATGCTAGATAACAAAATTTAAATTACTTAAATTTCATATAAGGAACTAAATGTATAAGGAAACTACGTACAAGGAACTAAATGTATAAACAATCAAAAAAAAAAAAAAAGCAATCGTTGCAATAAGCAATAAAAAGACACATTATTAACATATATATATATATATATATATATATATATATATATGTGCATAGTAAAAAAATTCTCTCATTTTTTATATTTGATTTTATCAATGCTTAGAAGAGCAACTATTATATGTATAATAAATTTGATGATGAAATTATATTATATCATATTATAATCATAGTATTCTAATGCATTCTCGGATGATTGTATATCTGTGATTTTCTATGTTTCTCCAAATTTTATGTACATATTAAGTATCTCTTCCTTAATAATATAGAGAAAAATCAAATATTTTAACATTTTACAAAATTTGTTTAAATGGAAAAATGAATAGAACAAAATGATAACACATTATTTATTTAAAAAATTATTTAAAAAAATAGATCAACGAATATTTTTATTTGAGAATGAAAAGATTTTTGGCACATTTCTGTGCACTGAATCTGAATCTGAATCTGAGCATAAAAATTGAATATAACGAAAGATTAGAATAAAAATAAATGGATAAAAAATACCGATTTTTGCGAATTTCAATAATATTTATAGAATATAATTTAAAAAAAGTAATACTATTTTTTCAATATTTCTGTTATCATATATATTCTTCGTTTGTAAAATCAAATTTAATTTATCATTATAAGATTTTTTTCTTGCGATACATCGCTTTGAAATTATTCCATTTTTAATTTTCTACTGATGATAAATTTTTATGAAAATTCTATTTCATTTTTTTCAAGAAGATTAATAAACTGAAAATATAGATTTATGATTTTTCAAACATCAAAGCAAATACTTTTCTAGTTTTTATTCGGATATATTAAAAATGGAATAACTTTAAAGTGATATATCTTGGCAAAGAAAGTCCTGACAATAAATCAAATTTAACTTTGCAAGAAAAGTATTACTGGAGTTGACAGAAATATTGAAAAAAATTATTTTTTTTGATGATTTAATATTATGTCTCGTAAATATAGTCTCAATTCAAAAATCAATATTTTTTATTCATTTATTTTTTAATGTATAGGCAATTTTTATATCTAGATTCAAAAATTTTGTTTATTTTTAAATAAAAAAAGACTTGTTAATCTGTTTTTTCAGACATATTATTACTTTATTTATTTTCCACTTAAACAAATAAAATTTATAAAAAAAAAATATTAATATTTTTATACTTTTATTATTAAAGCGCTTATACTTTTATTATTAAAAAAAAATAAATTACATTTAAAATTTGAATAAATTACATAGATTTTAAGAAACATTAAATGTCATAGGATATGTTATTACTTTGTTTGAAAGTATATCTCTACACATTGAAATAAAGTGCTCGTATATATATCAATGTTAACGTGTAGTTTGTCAGTTTTAGCTTGTATATACCAAAAATAGATAGGCAAAATTTAATAGTTGAAGTTAAAAATAAAGTTACTTCAATAAATTATTTTAATAATTTATTATTATAAACATTAAATAATCGCGAATATATGTGCCAAATAGCCAAGATTATATGAAGAGTGAATTATAATATACAGTTATAATACGAATAAATGTTATTCAAGTATTTTAGTAAGTAATTAATTAAAGTAATTAAAATAACTTTATTCGAAATTTTTTTTAATTAATTTTTTTTTCAACCGGTTAATATTCAACTTTGAACAGTATTAAGTTGATAGTTGATTTTTCTTCAAGTCAATTATGTTAATATCTGGTCTATACATTCAGACATAATGAATAATTCTATAATAAAATATATATAAAATTGCTAAGTAATTATAATGCTGCTATCGTTTCGAAATGCAATGATTTGTAGATAAATGTCGACAATCATGTGAATTATGATACTTATAATAAGATAAATTAATTGCAATACTTTTTGGAGTCTATGTTGAGAAGTTGGCCTAGTTGCTCCAAATAGATGTAATATAATAGCAATGTAATATAAAATGGAATATATAGTAGAATTCATTTTTTTCATATATATAGAAAATCTATATAAAATAAAAAATAAATAAATGTTGATTATTCATAAAAACAAGAGCTCATAATATAAAAATAAAATTCATAAGGAAAAAAATTAAACAAAAGATAAAAATTTAGAAGTATAGAAGTAAACATATGAGAGTTGGAGGGAAAATTAAAAATTCATATATATTTTTTAAAGATTGAATATAAATTTCTTTTTTCAATAAAATAATTAAATCGAAAAATCACATTATTTGTTAAAAAATAAAATATTAATAAATACAGAAATGTTAAAAAAGAAACTTTGGAAAAAATAAAAAATAATTTCAACAAATTTTAAAACAAATTATATTATTTATTATAAAATAAAGATTTTGAAAATATGTTATGATGATTAAATTTATGTAAAGATATGTATGATTATTTTTGTAAAAAAGAAAATAGGATAATAAAATGGAATTATTATTGTTTTTTTAATTATAGGATCATTAAAAAATTAAAAAAAATTTATTTATATTGCGTTAGTTCCAATCTATTCCTGGAGCTATGGAATATAATAATATAATAATAAAAATAATTATTACGAAATTTGCTGTGACAAGTTCGATTAGCAAGACGACCAAAGGCAAAGTCGCCATATGCCAATGACGGTCTACACTAAAGTTCGAAGTTACAAGTTCGGATTAGCAAAATGATCAAAAGCAAAGACCATATGTCAATGATGGTCTATGTTATGACTAAGGTTCGAAGTTACAAGTTTGGAAAAAACTTCTTTCTAAGTTCAAAGAGTTCTGAAAGTTCTTGTTTCTAATGCTTTTTTGTAGTTCTGTTAATTCTTGTTGTTTCTAGTGCTTTTGTAGTTCTGGTGCTTTGAATTTCTTGAAGTTCTCGTAAGTTTTAAAGGTTCTCTCCAAGACTGGTATCCTCTGAAGCCCCCTCCATGTTCATCTCATGAGCTTGTGGATCTTCAGTGGGATACACAAATGTCCAATGATACTGAACCAGCTTTCTGATTAAGTGACATCCCCAATCTAAAGAAAGCTCCCTAGAATGAATTCGAGGGGCCAAGCCATTCACAGAAGTTGTTTCATATGTGTTTTCAGTAATTTTTTTCAAGATGATGCTGATTGCCATTAAGATTGGCATGGCTGAAAGTGTCGTCTCAAATCCCAAGATCATTGACCACTCCAGTCACGCCGAATTGTTTCTAAATGTACGAAGCATATAGTTATCAAAATTTTCTCTCAAAAATGGCATTGTTCTTGCAGCATTATCCTGAGTCATGTCTGTTCATGTCTGGACATCATCTGTTCAATGTCTGAACATATTATTTCATTTTCTATTCTTTATTTTGAAACTAAAAGCTAAAACTAAAAAAAAATTTATTTCATTAAATTCTTTTTAAAATGAAGTTTAAAATATTTAAGAAAGTTTTAAATACAATATCTTTTTTTTCTTCCCCATAAGAATTAAAAAAAAAAATATATATATATAGAAGAGATTAGATAAAAATTAACTTTGAAATACTTAAAAATATCTAATAAATAATAAATAAATAGAATAATAGTATTTCTTTATTGAAAGAATGAAATTTTTGTAATATTTTTTTTTGAAAATGCTTTATTTTTAGAAAATAAAATATTTTGATAATGTATTTATAATGTATTTATTTATGCATTTCTGTTATTTTAACTATTACTATTAACTATTCTGTTACTATTAATTATTACTTTTCCTCTTTTATTTTTCAAATATTTAAATTATTATATAATTATATAAATAATATAATCAATTCTATAATATTTGAAACTTATTTTATTAATAAATATAAGAAAATATGCTTAAAACCAATTGGTCAGTATATAATTTATATAAATATAAATATTTAAAAAAAATATATTTAACATAAATATTTTAAAATATTTTTTAAAAATAAAAAATATAAATATAATTATTTTCAAATATAATCAAATGAAATAAATTTTTATTAATTTTATTAAAAATGATATACTTCGCTTATATTACATTTTTTTGATATATTTTAGAGAATGAACGAGATTTTAAACAATTTATACTCATATGATATTTTTCTCATGTAATTATATCTGAGAAAAAATTGTTCAAAATCTATAAAATATATAAGCTGATTTTCGAGATATTTGGGGAAAAGATTGCTATAATTACACAAATTATATTTAATATATAATATATATATTATTATGAATGTATATGTATATGTATGTGAAAAATTTTATATAATAATAGTAATATCTTTTTGCGAATATCTAGAAAATTATAGCTGAGTGATTCTTATATAAATAAAAAAAATGTTTAAAATTTTATCCTTTGCATAATTACATATTTAAAAATTATCCAAATTGATAAAGTTTATTTATTCTTACTTTTTTATTAAACACACAAAAATGGACAAGATAAAAAATAAATTATGTATTTATTAAATTATTGTACAAAATATAATATCTTATATATAATTTCAAAACCAATTTATTTTATTTTAAAAACATTTCATTTGAAATTATCAATAAATTCATTTTTACATATCATATCTTTTAATTATTAGAGTATATATGTGTATGTGTATTTATTAGACATGTTTTGTAAAAATAACTGGTAATTTAATAATAATCTTTCGAAGAAAAGCGATCTTTGAATGTTTTCATTTTCATTGATATTTCAGTGGCTTTTGAATATCGTTTGAAATAACAAAAGGTATGTAGTTGTTGCGACAAACAACAGTGAACGTAGTGTTGCCAAGTTGGTTTTACTCTTGCGAATATAAACGCCTGTTTCTCGTAGATAGAGAACCGTACACGCGGTACGATAGCTGAAGTGGGGCCGAAGTGAAGGGAAATCTGATTTATCGTCGATTACGATCGGTGATTGGATTCTGACGGGTTCCTGTGCGTCATGCGGTGATGCATGAATAACATCGATAACGAGTAATGTTACTACTCGACGTTGACCCATGCACTTATCTTCGAAAATACTTTCCATTATAAGATGTCTGTGGATAAAATATGAGAAAACTTTTTCTCCATAATTTGAAAAAAGAGCATAAATATTTAATTGTCTTTTACAATCAATTGAAATTTCTTATTTGTCGAATTTATTATATTATTATCCTTAACTGATCATATGAAATTTTCATGCATAAACGATCATGTTTGTGAGACTAATTTTAGAGATAATAGAAACATGAAATTCTTGTAATTCTTTTTTTTATAATTTAATACAAATTGAACTTAAATATTTATTTTTTATATTAGTACATTATTTACAAAAAGAAACATAGCAAAATATGAATTTAATATAAGTTCAAAAAATGATTTAAATCATTTAAATTAAAATATTAAATTTTACAAAAGTATTTTTATTAGTCAAAAATATTTTATTATTTCATTTTGCGATATAGAAAATACAATCTCTATTTTCTTGATACTAGGGCAAATTTGGAAAAAATCGAATTCATTTTTTTGAAAAAATAATCAAAATAATGAAAAATATAATTTTTGACAATATAAATATTATCCAAATAATTTAAAATACATATTATATAAATTATAATATTATGATAAATATTAGCATATTAATTATATTTAAATATTTTTTTTTAATAAAAATATAAATGTTGCATCTGATCCCTGATAGTACCTTAAGAAAAAAGATATAAAAGTGTATAATAGAAAGTGTATAATGATAAATAAGAAATATCATAAATTAAAATATAATAAATAATTTTTTAATAATAAATAATTTTAAAATATAATAAATAATTTTTTAATAATAAATAATTTTAAAATATAATAAATAATTTTCTATAAATTATAAATGGCAAATATTTTAGTATTTCGAATATTCATTATGGAATCAACGAGTGCAGCTGACACATTTTATCCAATTATTGTTTTTCGAGGTTAGTTTTTTCCGCATTTCATGAATTTATTTTTGATTTACTCTTTTAATTTTTTTTTTGTAAAAATAAATGGACTTTTATTCTTTGACTTTGAATATTATTTTAACTATTTTCCATATTTCTTAATATTTCCTGTATTGATTTGAAATTGAAAAAAGTTTTTTTTTTTATCGTTTTGTATTTTGTTTACCCTTTTGCACTCTAATATACTTTGAATTATTCAGAATGATGATAAGCTTGTTTATTGTCTTTTCTCATCATTATTATTGTATTAGTTTTTGAAATTGATAAAATTATATTTAACAATTTCGTTGATATAAAGTCATCTAAGAATATAGAATTCTGTGAACATCTTGAAAACTATATTGAAAAACTGTGAATATTAATGTTGTTTAAATCGTATAAGATAAAGTAGTATTTCTCTTCCGACTTAATATGGTCAGACTATATCCGGAAGAATCATGAGAGAGATCGATTTTCGATATTTTCTCAACATAAAATAAAAATAGTGAGTACATCTACAAAGTATATATATATATATACTTTTAAAATGAAATAACTTCTTTAAAATTGAATCAAATCATTTTAATTTAAAATTTCTGAGATATTATAAAAAAGATGTTATTAGATGTAATGTAAAAAAAATTTTTTAAATTGAATTTTGAAGAAAAAATACTCTTTTTTTTTCTTACCTTAACTTATGATAAATTACTTAAAATAATCAATTTATGATAAATCTTTTAAGCAATATTATATTTCTTTTCTACATGACGTAGATCTAATTTTCGAAGAACATCATATAATAATTTTTTTTATAAATATAATATATTTTTTTCGATTAAATGTTTAACTTATATTATTATATAATTTACATTATATTGTTCTTAATTTTTATGTTTCCGAAAAAAATCGCGAAAAATACATTTTTTTTGATATTTTGATATACTGTGCCATGCCAATGCTTTTCAAAATTGTAAACGTAAATGAACACGTGTTTGATGGATTGTATTCAACCAATGAAGATTCGTATTTCAACTGTTAATGACGCGAATATCAATTTTAATGGGAGGTGAAAATCTAATAGCATGAACATTACGTGAGAATATTAGAATTTGAAAATATATTTGTTTCATGTTAAAATAAAACTTTTTGAATGTACAGTAAATATTTAATTTCAATTTATTTTAAAAAACATATAAAAATTCAAAAAATTTAAAACTCTTCTTTTTTAAACTTTTTTTAAGTAAAAATGTTAGAAAAAAGTAATATGGTATTAAGTAAAATAAATTTTAATATTGATTTCGATTAAAAAAATTTGAAACTCCTCTTTTTTAAACTTTTTCTAAGTAAAAACGTTAAAAAAAAGTAATATAGTATAAGTAAAATAAATTTTAATTTATTTAATATTTATTTCAATAATTATACAGTTTAATGGTTTTTCTCAATTTCGACTACTTTATTTTAATTTCTTCCTAAATAAATTCATTTTATCATTAAAATGAAAAATTAAGTGAAAGGAGTCAAAAAAATAATTTACTTTTTCTTATTTTTAGAAAAAAAAATTATTAGTTTTATATAAAATTTCTCTTATACATATACATCCATGACAGTGAATATGCGATTTTTACTTTTTTATTTTTTTTGTTATAAACTCATTGCGACAGATAAAATATGTATAATGGATGAACTGGTCAAAAACTTTTATGAGTGGTAATAGATGATTTTTGCAAAAATATGACTCCAACTCATTAGAGCTGAGACATTTTGCAGAAATATCACACTATTGTAACATATTATTTATTCGTAGAGAGTATGGGTATTCAATGAAAATAAACAAAAAACAATCTTTGAATAATAGAAATTATAATAATTAAAATTATATTAATAGTAATACTAATATCATACTTTATATCCATTATTATGTTTGTAATTTCAAGCATCGTTTTATATTTATCTCTGCAGATCTGAAAGAAAAAAGAAATACAATAATAATTTTATTTAAAACATAACATTCGAATAGCATACTTATTTTAGTTTAGAATAGCATACTTATTATATTTAGTTTTAACTATTATTTAATTTTTCAATTACAATTCTTTTTTTTTTGTGTCTGTAAATCGCAAATACTACATTATAAATTTCAATATTATCAAAAATTTGATCATTTGATAATTTTTACAAATAAAATTTGAATTTTTTCCATATTTTAATTGATCAAAACTGATTTAGTTCAGTTTTTATTTTCGAATATTTAATTTTTTCAAAGAAAAAAATGTTCTAAATGCTTAATAAAAGAGAAAACATGAGTTATTAAAAAACTTGACTATAAAGATAGATAAAGCTTCAGATTCACACACAAATTAAAACATAATAAATAATACACCGCGAATTGGCAAATGTACAATAATCGAATCAGCAATGTAAACGTATACATATATGTTAGTTTAGTGGCTTCAAAAAGTTTCCGTATTCTGTATAGATTTCTTACGTTATAAGAATATTTATATAATTCAAAAATTCTAATTTTAATTGATAAAAATTCGCATATATATTCAAATAATTTCAATAATTCCATTTTTAAATATCACTTATAAAATATTAATATTATAAAAATATAACATTTAAAATTTCTAAAAAAATAACTATATTATATAAAATAAAAGTAACTTATTAAATAGTTATTACTAGTTGCGCTTTCATTTCTGAAATTACAAATATTGTAAGAAAAAAAAATTTACTAGAATATTTTAATTTCTTCATTTCTCTTATTTTAAATAATTAAATTTTTTTTAAATTTCATTTCATTTAATGCAAATTAATATTTAAGATTCTTTTCATTACAACATATTTTTTTTTTTTATTATTTAAGTCACATTTACTTATATATTCATCATGATTGGATAAAACTTATTAATAATTAATAAACAATACAATAACACATATTTTTTAAATAATTTAAAATTTTTTTATAAAATATTATTATTTAGTGTGCTTAATGAAGCTGGCAAGCTTATTGAATTCTTTTAATGTTGTTCAAGACACATACGAATAAATAATTAATAAAAAATAATTTTTAATAAAAAAATTGCTATTTTATTATTTATATTATATATATCTAAATATTTTTGTGAGGCGAAAAATAATGATTTAATTAATTAATACATATTTTATTATATCAAGTTAAATAATGAAATCGCTCATTTATAAAGTATAATAAATATTTTATCAAAAGAAATAGTTTGAATTTATTTTTTGTATAATTAACAATGATATAGATCATTAAAGTTAAACATACGTTAGTGTTTGAATAATTGTATTTAATTGCTATCTCTTTGGTTTTGAAAGATTCAATACTTTTTTCAATAAAATTTTTAAATTGATAACAATTTAGTATTTTGCTAATTTCTTCTAATATGTTTATAAAATTTATATGATATTATATAAAATAAAGCAATACAATTTAACAAATAACCAATTTACTATAATGAGAATGATTATTAAAAACCTATACAAATTATAATAAATTGATAGTTGAATCATAGATTAAAGAGATAGACATGCACAAATATAATATAAATATTGTCTTTGATGATAGTAAAATTTGGAAAAAAGCATTTATTTCATTAAATATCGTTTTAAAATAACATCTACTAAAAAAAACTAAATATATAATTTTCCTATTCCTTTTTCATAAAATAAAAATTTGTGAAAATTGTAAAAATGTAGATGTTTATTTAAAAAAAAAAAAGATTTTAAATAAGCATAAAAATGTCAAAACGTAAATAAAAAATTAGGATAGTTTTATTTCCACTTGAAACTTTGTGAAACTTTTATATCTAAAATCTTTTCTTTAAAACGTTACGTTACTCTCGAGATTTATAAATATTTTTTAATATTTTTGAGTAACTTAGTATTTTTCTCGGTATAGTATTTACTCTTAATATTTATAATAAAAAATAAATATTATATTTCAATATTATTATTTTTTGAAAATAAATTTAGTTTATGATATCATATGTTTTATTAAGCAATTTAATTATTTCTGTATTAAATGAAGTGAGACGGAGGTAATAGGGGCGATAAAGATAGAAATAGACTTCTCATTATATTATTGTTTCATTTCTAATGCAAATTTAGATTATTTATAACAATCTCTTAATAAAAGCAATCGATTTATATAGAATTTATAGATATATGAATTTTTTGTATTTCTTTTGATCTCTAGAATTAACTTTTTAAAAGTTCTATAAATATTTTAGTATATACTTACGTTGTTATTCCATATCGATGCATCTAAAGCTATTTTATCTGAGATTATAAAGTTTTATAGTAAACAAAGCATATCTGTATAAAGGTGTTTCATCTCAAATTATAAAGTTGTATAGTAAAGTACAGCAATTCTGATTCATATCAGTTAATAAGTTTAAAATATGTACAACTTTTAACAACTAAAAGTTTTAATAACTAAAATGATTTCGTTTTCTATGAATTAAAATATTATGTTTTCAATTTCTCTTTTATTCGTTTTCATTATTCTGATGATCTATATGATATAATTCATGTTAAAATTTAACTTTTTTCATTATTCTATCTTAATGGAAAACTTATTTAATTTTCAAATTTAATTTTCATTTTTATACATGTTATTTTTTATTCACTTATATTTTTTATTTTATTTTAAATTTTATTTTATTTTATTTTAAAATTATTTTATTGCAAAAATACAGAAAATATTGAAGTTAATAAAATATTTAAATTAAATAAATGTATAGAATATGTTGTGTAATAGTCATCACGATTTTTTATATATTGAATAATTTGAGAAAGATCATTTTAAATAGTTTTACAATTTATATATTATTTATTGATTATTGCAATAAATTGCAAAAATTTTTCCGAATAATGTTTCCGATAGAAATAAAGTTTACTTTTAAAATGGAAGAAAAATATTTTTTATAGAGCATTCATTTTGTGGTACTATTTATATTGTATATAAATATTTTTTTATATTATCATAACTGAAATAATAAATATAAAATAATTATTTTTAGGCTACTTACGGATTATCTTATATAAAATCTATGTTATATAATTTATATAAAAGAAAATTTTAAATGTTTCCTACAATTGTATCTTAAAAATAATAAACAGAAGAAATTCATTTAATTTTATTCGAAACAAATTTTAATGAAAAAATAAGAAAAGAAAAATAATTTTATACTTAAAGAAAATATATTGCATCTTATTTATTAGAACAAAACATGCAAATCGTAGAAAAATGCGCAATATTTCTGCATTTTTTTCAACCGGCATTTAATAGGCAAATCCCGTCTTACTACAAGTAATTTCCTGTAAGGACAGGAGATATTAATTTTGTTTTCAACACCATTTCAACACGAAGAAACGTTTCTCTGATAAGCCACCTATTTCCGAGGATTCTAGTATATTCCAATTATATTTGACGAAAGTTAAATTGGATGAACTTGTCGGAAAACTATCTCACCATCGATTTCAATGAACTTAAAATATATGTATTACTAAGGACAACATTATATTTTGAACATGTATTTTCTTATGCATATAATTTAAAATTATATCACATCTTATGATTTTTAATGTTTTGAAATTAACAATATTAGAATAATATATCTAAATTTTATATACATAATAAAATATATAAAGTATCCCTTAACAATTACAGAAAAAAATCAAAATTGAATTTTTTTTAATAAAAATATGTTTATGTAAAAATATGAGACAAAATGGGTAATTTTATAAACTTGATCCATTTCAGATAAAATATGAATAAAAAATGTATGTAAGATGAGCAATATATGTATATTCATACATTTAAAATATTAATATTAAAATATTTTTACCATTTTCCTAACAAAGAAATTTTTTAATATTTTTTTTTTGTTTCTATTTTTCAATATATTCAAAGTATATGGTAATGTCTTTTCTATTGTTAAAAATTTTTTTTGCAAATTAAACGTTCATAAAACCTCAAATAATAGTAAAAATAAAAAGAAACTTTATGAACCAGTCATTGTAAATTTTAAATAACGAAAAATCAGAAAGTTGCTTAGCATGCTTTATTATTATATATTATTATATATTGTTTATATATATATGTATTTGTGGAACATTTTTAAAAAATTAATTGCAAAAGTTAAAACAAATATCAAAGTTGCTGTATAGAAATATCGATTGAACAATTAAAGTTTACTTTTGAAATTAAAAAAAATTTAAATCTTTAATTGAAATAAATAAATTAATAAATTAGTAAATAGTAAAATCTTTTATTTTTGATTTCGTAATGTTATAATTTATCATATAAAGATAAACTAGGAATCCGGTAAGAGATAAATATGACATACGTTTAATGCTTCTAGGAAATTTCGCAATTGTTTTCTTGTGTAGTTCAACCGATAACAATTTATTCAAATGATTTAGAACATGATAAGTTTTAATGAATCGATATAGATTAGATAGAAAACAAAATCTTATACCAAAATTACAACATATATTAATAATATATAATATAAAAAAATATTATGCCCATAAACTAAGGTTGATTACCGATTATATATGTACGAAAAAATTGCTTAAAATTTTCTTCAGCATTTACATATTTTAAATTCTTCAAAATTGAGAAAATAATATTTCAATAATATTATTTTTAAATTAAACTGAAATTTTCTGTTGTGAAAAATTACAAGCTTAAAATTTCCAGCCGTGGATAATTGAATTCGATAGAAGATTGAGAACTGTAAACGAAGATTATTACAGATCAGTTAAATATTTTCGCATCGAGAGTTATTCGAAAATTGATTCCTTCTCCTTTCTCTATTTTCATCTTTCTTTTTCTTTTATTCATTCCAATTCTACTAGTTTAACTTTTTTCTTTTTCATTTGTTTTTTTTTCGTTTGCGGCGATTACACGCGATTGAATGTAATATAAAATTCGGTGAACAAAGCGTATCGAATCGGGGGAAGATTTTCTCGATAATTCTGCGCTGGATTTACCAAAGCGTACGATCATAAATTCTGTTTCCGTTCCGTCCGCTTTATCCAATAAATACTCAGTCCGTTTTTGTAAAATTATTCGAGCGCAATAGTAAAAGATTATATGGATTTATAGTTATATTTATATATCTTACTCACAAACAATTTATTTATTCATTTTTCTCTAATTATTCCTTTGACACTTCTTTGATATTTGTAAATCATAATAAAAATAAAAATAAAAACTTTAAATGAATTGCTAACTTTATTTTTTTCATTGATAGTATTTTCTTGAATGAAAAAATTAAAAAGAATAAAATATGTTAAAAAATATTAAAATATTAATTCTTAATTTGAAAATATTATTAATAAATTGAAATTTTAATCGAAAAATTTATATATTTCCATGAGTAATCAAAATATTTTATCATATCTCCGTACGTTTTACATTATGTTACAACTGAAAATTTCAGAAATAATATTATAATTATATTATAAATTGATATAATGTTATGATTAAACTTTATATTTTATAAACTTAATTTATAAATTTTCGATCAATAAAATATGACGAAGAAATACAAATTAAAAGTATAAAAATATAAATTGAAAATATATATAAAATATACAATTTTGTGACAAACTGTCAATTTTTTGAATATAATAAAATCTATTCTTTATATATTATCAATTTTTCGTGAAGCTATTTACTTAAACATTTTTGTGTTTCGTTGCAGGTTTCATGGATCAGGAAACGAGACTTGCATATTCTTACCGTAGGAATCTTAACGTATACAAATGATCAACGTTTCCAATCATTACACCGAGATGGGTCTGACGAATGGACTTTAAGGATTAGTTCACCACAAGTTCGAGATAGCGGAACATACGAATGTCAAGTCTCAACTGAATCGAAAATCAGTCAGGCTTTTAACTTGAGTGTCGTAGGTTAGTATCCATAATATACAAATACAATTCTTCTCTTCGATAAATTTCATTGTCAAATAATAGAAAAATTTTATTACAAAATTACATCAATGTAAAACGTTTTTCGACGATCATTTTAACGCCATGACTGAATGAAACGTAAAATTATAAATTTATATTCTACATAATTGTTTTATTATTTATTTTATGAATTAGTAATAAAATACATTTGAAATAATATATTTCGATCAATGAAATGAAGTGTGAAAAAATAGCAAATTTCATATACTCTTATAAAAACAAAGTTTACAACTTTAGTTTATTGTTATTTATTACAAATTATTATTTATTATATTTCAATTTTTTCATTTCTTTATCTTTTCATCAATTTAATATAAATCATTTTATAATTTATAAAAAAATCGTTTCAATACAATTTTTGAAAGCAATTTAGCAGTAGAAACAAATATTATGAGATGAATTGCATTATTATCATTAATAAATCAATATTATATTTGAATTGTTTACATTTTAAATTAATTATTTAACATCTATCTAAATAAAATTCATTATCAAGCTATGTTTGTATTTTTATAAAGTCCCCTATATTAATAGGATATTAATAGAAAGATAAATTATTGAAATAAAATATTAGATAATCATCTTTTTTATATTGAATTTTATTTATTTAAATAGTCAAAATTTTCAATAATGATAGTTTATTTATGAATTCTATATATATTTAAAAATTCCATGTCTAGTTACAAATTAAATAAATGTTTTAACATTAAATAATGTGACTAAATTTAGTAAATAAATAATTATTAAAATTTATTTTAAAAATTTCTTTAATAATGTAATAATAATGTAAAAAATACTCAAAATTATTGTTTTCGTTCAGATATATTATTGTTACAGATATATATTTTCATTTTTATTAATTATTATTTTTTTGAAAATTTGTTTTTTTTTTATTTTTTTATTTAATTTTATACTATTAATTTTTGAATTTGTTTAATTAATTTTATTAACACTATTTAAAATTTTTATCTATATATAGCATATTATTTACAAAATATCATATTTTTATTTTTTAATAATATTTAATTTGATTTATATATATTTATTTATATATATATTTAGTTAATAATATAGCTTAATATTTCTAGATTTTGCCAAATCTTATTTTCTTGTAATTTTATTATAAGAATTTTATTTACTACTATTGAATTTTGTATAATTATTTTCATTTATAATTAAAGCTACATTTTCATATATATATCATTATCATGCTAATATTTTTTAGCTTTATAAATTTTCGCTATTTTACAAAAGAATTCATTTTCAATCTAAAAATTCTGATTTTAATGAAAATTAGTATATGTTAGTATATGTATAGAAAATAATAAGCTATAATAAAGAAATTCGTTTATCGATGAAAGTCCAACTAAATGAGACTTTAAGCATTGCACAAAATAGAAATACCTAAACTGCTATCGCTCAAAGAATTAATTATGGTTTGTACAATTTGCATTGTGAGCCTTGAATAATAAATGAAATGATTGACTCTATTTGCAACTGATCGGCTGACAATTGATTGATTTCTACCTGACCTTTAACTGTGCTCCGATCTACACTATATCTAAATTTAATTATTGATCTGAATTCTATCTACCGAATTGATATGTATTCTATCTTGATTGAATTTTCTATTAATTATTTATTTATTTTATATAATTATTGTGGATTTTGATTCTTCCTCTAATCATTATCTTCAGCGAAAAATATAAATTAAAAAGAGATTAAAAAAAACGAATGATCTCGTTGTAACGCGGTTTCTAAAAATCGTATCGCAGAGCATTTGGTCAAGAATCTTGCGATTGCTATGGTGGTCTATTATGAGGCATTTGGCGCCATAAGTGTGATTTGTGAAGTGACCATCTATTATATCTTAGTTACTGCTATTGATAATTTGTGGAAAATGTGAGGGAACTGTACTCGCTTGTAAATTATTACTAAAACTATTGAAAATATTAGAATTATTGAAAATAAAATTCAATCTGATCGCTTTACAAATCACAATTCTATCAAAATTTCAAATGTTTGTCCTTAATAATGTGATGCAGAATGTGAAATCAAAAAAAAAAAAAAAATTCAAAATTTTAATATTTTTTTAAATTTTGAATACAATTTCATCTTAAAATTTTAGAATAACAAAATACTAAATTCTGAATATTTTAAAATTTAAAATTTTATTTTATCTTGTATCAATATAAAGTTATGTTTAAAAATGCAAAAAAACGCTTAAAAATTTTAAGCGTGAAATTATGATCAAAACTTAAAAAAATACTGAAACTTTAAAAATTAATTTCATATTTTTATAGAGATTTTTCGAATTTAAGAAAAGAATTTCTTTATATTCTATTATAGTCTATTATGTTTTATATATACATAAATTTTTATTAAAATTCTTAAGTATGTGAATTTTGTTATAAAGTATCATACAAAAATTTTTATTATTTTATGTATATATATATATATATATATATATATATTAATCAAATACTAATAGATGTTTTGATTTATTAATTATCATTTCTTATATTTTATTCAATAAAAATATTGTATTCAACAAACAAGGAATGCATTAAAAAATTTTAAATTAAAATTAAATTAAAAGATTAATTAAAATTAAATTAAAATTAAATTTATTAAATTAGATTTATCATTTATATGTTCTTAATTTTAAAAGATAAAAGTGCATTTACTTAAAATCCCATCATAAATAAAAAATGCAAAAAAATTAGTATTAAAAAAAATTTTTTCCTATCCGTTCTATAATACGATAGCAATTATAATATTAATATAATTAATAAAACTAACAATTATTAAATAATTATAATAAGCAATAATAAATTAACAGTAATAAAAATAATTATATGAACAAAATTAAAGCGGTAATTATAAAAATGATAGAATTATTTGCATTAATTATTAATTTATTCTTCATATTCGAAATATATAATTTACAATTGTTCTTCATATTCAAAGCATTTATTTTCAATTATAAAGTAGATTCTATATTCGTTAAAAAAAATAAAATAAGAAAAATTAAAAAATAATCTATAAATGATTAAAGTCATATGTAAATTTAAAGATGAAAAAGCAACATTTTCCTTTTTAAAAACTTTCGTTATAACTTTGTTATAACAAAAAAATATTTGCTAATCACAAAGCGTAGTAGAATCGAATAGAGTCAAAGAAAGCGTGTTGAATATATTTTTTATCGAAAAAAAATTATATTGAATTATATCGCGAACAATAAATAAACCGAATAATTGTTATTCATATAGAACGAATATATCGAATTTATTCATTATTCAAAATGAATAAAAAGATAAATATCAAATTTTTCTAACAAATAAACAATAAATAATATATATTTGAAATAAATAATAAACAATATATTATAGATTGACAAATAAAACATCACTAAAAAATAATATACATAACATCATTAAAACAATTTATTTATTATTCATTTTATTGTACGATCACCAACTAATTATTTCTAATTCAGTAACTTCAAAAGAGAACTTTGAATTATTTTTGCGTTAAAAATATTGGTGATTCTAAAAAGGATCGATTTTTTTATGATAAATAAGATTTACTTATCCATTCTTTATAGTGATATAAGTGAATTGTATAATTCTGTTGAACATAATCCTAAGAAATTTTACATCCGCAAATATATTATGCTCTTTGAAACTGTGATGCACTATTGATTAACACTAACAAAACAAAATGAAGAATTTATCATTAAACATTTATTATTATTTATTATTTCTTCAAATTAATTAATAATTAATTATGTTTTCTTGAAACTTATTTCTTCAAATTATTTTATTATTTCTTCAAATTAATTAATAATTAATTATGTTTTCTTGAAACTTATTTCGAAAATAGCTAATGTTGCAAATGTTAACGTTA
The DNA here is from genome assembly GCF_048593485.1 of Apis florea. NCBI lineage: Eukaryota > Metazoa > Arthropoda > Insecta > Hymenoptera > Apidae > Apis > Apis florea. Next base: position 7,942,880 of record NW_028256714.1, on the reverse strand, counting down.
TCGTTTTTAACGGTTCTCAACGATGGCATATCATGTGAACGATTCATTTCTACAACTCTGGGCATTAGATTACCTATATTGTATGCACGAGTAATCAATACTAGAAATTCTTTGTTATTAATGTGATTTCGATATCTCTTGATACTGTTGAGTTGCAACTCTCCTATTTTCATTGCACTGAGCATATATCCAACATATATATACAACATATATACACATATATACAACATATTAAAATATTCCATACTTGTCGATATGATATATATTCACTGTGATACAATTCGCACTATAATTATATAATATGATTTATTATTCTAATTTTTTTATTATTCATATTATTCTTTATTATTCTTAAAGTTCTAATATTAAAACATTGAAATGTTTGTATACATTTAAAGTTCACTGAATTCACAAATTCATACTGTTTGAGAATTTTATTTCATCCGAATAGTTCAAATGTTAACAAACTTCTAATTTTTCTTAGATTTTTACATTTATATCTTTTGACCTTCTTTCCACGTTCATATTACTGGATTTTAGATTCTCAATGGGTGTATCACCAATAACAATGTGGTAGATCAGTCCTGTGATTATGGAATATTTTTAATTTAAAGAAAAGTCTTAAAATTAAGTTAAAGAAGAAGGTTGTGTGCAGAGTCCGTAGTTCAAGAGAATTGATTGAAAATTTGTTATAAATTTCTTCGAATGTAATATAGTATTAATTATCATTAAAATTTTTGCATGGCTTGAATATCGTTTTAAAATTTCTACTTTAATTTACATTCCAATTGAAATATTTTTTAAAAATATATAATATTATGACTCCTTTAAACATAATACAAGATTCGATATAATTCAATTAATACAAATTTATAGAATTTTTTTTACTATTAATATATTTTGAATATATTTATTTAATTATTTAAGTAATTAAAAAAATTTGTTGTAATTAATTTTAATTTAAATTTATCAATCAATTAATTTTTAAAATTAATTATTATTTTCATTATAAATAATTAATTTTTTAAATCAATTATTTTTTAAATTTATTTTCTAAATAAATTTAAATTATAGCCAATAAATTAATTATGATGAACCATGACTCTTGCAAATTCAAAGCTTTATGATACAATTTTATGATATTATGGAAATTTTAAAAATTGTTTGTAATTTTGAATTATGTCGAATTCTATATCTATGAGAGTTGAAATATACTCATTTTTAAAAAATATTAATATTTATAAAATATAAAAGTATTTTTTAAAATTTTTCAAAAATGATAATCAATTTTACTGTGCTGTAAATTTTCCTAAAACTGTGAATCTAATGTATATTGAATAAATTTATTTTATAATAATAAGCATCACATTGCATTTACAATTAAAAAATGAAAAAAAAATTGAATATTTAGTTTATGTCACATTCAATTTATATTCAATTTATTATTTATTTTTTCATATTGAATTATTATTCGATAAATCATCAAAAATATAAAAGTATAGTTTGATATAATTTATATATATTAAGTAAACGAGAAATGAATTATAAATTATATTAAAATTATTTGCTTTTTAAGAAAAAATTAAATTAAAAAACTTTTTGTTGAATAAAAATTTAAGATTTAATATTTTTTAAATAAAATTGTTTTTCCATTAAAGGATTTTAAATTAAAAATAAAATATTTGGAAAGTTAAAAATTTTGTTGCATAAATCCTCTCTCTTTCTCTCCTTCCTCTTATTCTTTGTCAGTAAATATATTTATCCGATAAGTTTCTCCTCGAAATATACCAATTCTTTGTTAATAGATATCTAAAAAAAATGTTAATCTAAAAATCTATGCCATTTTTGAGAGAAATATTTATAAAACCATAGAATTATATCTTTTTTAAAAATAATTCAACGTTACTGTAGTTTAAACGAAGTTTTAAGACGATATTTTCAATATTAATTTCAATGATAATTAATATCATCCTACAATTTAGAAAATTTATTATAACATTCAATCAATTTTCTATATAATTTTCTTCTACAGTCTTAAGAATTTTCCTTAAGTTAGGAGTATTCTATAACCAGGAGATTGATCTGTATTGTCATTGATCAGTATATGTTTCATTGAAAAACCATGATTCGGTAAATCAAGAGGAGTTCAAAGAGCACAAACATTCTAAAAATCTAAGAAAAATCAGAAGCTTGTTAATTCTTGATTTACTTGAATGAAATAAAATTCTCAAACATTTTGTGAATTCAGCAAATTTTTATATACATACAAACATTTCAATATTAGAACTTTAAGAATAATAAAGAATGATAAGAATAATAAAAAAATTAGAATAATAAATTATATTTATTATATAATAAATATAATATTAATATATAATAAATAAATATAAATATAAATATTACATAGTGCGAATTGTATCACAGTGAACATATATCATGTTGACAGTATGAAATATTTTAATATGTTGTGAATATATGCTCAATGCGATGGAAACGCGAGGGCTACGGCTTAACGACATCAAGAGATACATCGAAATCACATTAATAGCAAAGAATTTCTGGCATTCACTATTCGTGCATACATCACGGGTAATTTAATGCCTACAGATGCAGAAATGGTGAATCGACCATGTGATGTGCAATCATTGAAAGATATTGATAATAAAAGAAAATGATACCATTAACATTCGCAACATAAACTATTTTTGAAATAAATTTCAAGATAATATGATTAATTATTATTGTTTATTTAATTTAAATAATATTTAATTTAATAATAAATATCTTCATTTTGTTCTAATGTTAGTTAAAATAACGGTGCATTGCAGTTTTGGTGCAAAAATTATATATATATATATATATATATCATATTTTTCAAAATTTGCATGTCCAGGATTAACATTGAAATGCTATGGATTCAAGGAAATATAGTATATTTTTAGATTTAATGCATAAAATCTTATGACGAGACAAATTCATTGAATCTTATTTATCATAAAAAAATCGGTTTTTATAACTAATGTTTTTAACGTAAAAATAATTTAAAATTTTTTTCTGGAATTGAATTTCAGATAATGAATTGATGGTAGTTCTATAACGAAGTGAATGATTGATTCAATGATGTTTTATTTGTAACTTATTTAGTTATGTAAATTTTTGAATAGAAAAACATGCAGATAATAGATTTAAATATGATTTTAGATTTCGAAATTCTGATACGAAAGGTTCTATTGTATGATCATATATATGATAATAATATTTTTTATTTCAGTTGTAAAACTATTACAAATCACAAATCTATGATGTAAAAAAGATAGATTAATTACTTAAATAAATTTTTAGAAATATAAATATAATGCTTAATATTATATATTGATTTACTTTAATTCTATATATTTTTCAAGAAATTCAGAAAAATATTTCATATTTTCTATTTGAGTAAAAAAAATTTTTATCGTTTTATTTTTGTGAAAAAAAATAATGTGTCGATATTTCAAGAGAAAAAACTTTAAGTTTTCTGCATAAATTTTAACGAAAAAATTAAATATAAATTTAAAAAGTTTTCTCTATTTGAATTAGATATTGATATAAATATCTTCTAAACTTAAATATTATCATGTTTTTAGATATGAAATAATCGAATGAGATAATCAAAGTTAATTTGTTTAATTTCAATTATTATTTTACATAATAGTAAATTTTAAAAAATTATTTAAATCATATATAATTATATACTTTCTAAAAATGTATCGATCTATAAAATATCAAATTGATTATGTTGATAGTGTCAAAGGCGAAGATCAATGGTAACTCAGAACTATACATCAAGAGCGGAAGCGATATCAATCTGACCTGTATAGTATTGCAGACTCCTGAACCACCGTCCTTCATTTATTGGTGAGTTTAATTAGACTTTCGCAAATTTGATTTGAAGCTCGATCATAAATACCATATTCTCACAACCACCGCGTAATATGAACATCCATGAATGGGGAATGTTCATCGAGACGGTTCTCGATTACATGCTAAAATGAACGTCAGAACATCAATGGCAAATGGAAAATCGTCATTGGATCGAAATTGCTGTTTTTATCCTTATTGTTTTCTCTAATGATTAAACGGTTGAATGATTGAACTGTAAAAAGTTTTTTCAACGTTTAATAAAAAATAGTGAAGTAAAAGCGATAAAAATTCAAAAATTTAAAGAAAATGTTTTTATTACTAATTTGTAATTTTAAAATTTTTTGTGATTATTACAATTTTATTATTCTATTTATCATTACATTTATTCTTACTTTTATTACATATTATTTAATAATAAATTTAATCATATGTAATAACATAAAATAGAAATATTTTCACATTATTTTGATATAAATTTATAAATTTGTTTCAATATTAATTTTTGTTACATATTCGTTATATTAAAACATATTATTATTTTATATGATAAAAAAAGGGACAGAAATATAAGATATCGTATTCTTTTTCTATCTAATTTTTTGTAGTTTCAGAATATAAAAATAATTTAAATAATGTTAGAAATTTATAATAATACTGTTACAATATATCATGAAATTTCTGTAATATAAATATTGTAAATCTTAAAGAATAATAGTAAATCTTTTACTTTTTATAAAGTAAAACAAAATCAAATAGTTATATATATATATATTTACATCATATTCGTTTTGATCATAATAAGTTATTTTTAAAGTCACATTATTTAGTATGATATTTGACAAATTAAATTTTTTAATTGTCTGTAAAAATTTCAATTATATGTTTCGCTTTATATTCTAAGATTAATATCTAAATCTGTTAAATCTTATATGAATTATTCCATCTTTCCATAAATATTTAATTTATACTCGGAAAAGCAAATGAAATCAAAATTTAAAAAAAAAACGAAAATTTGATCCTGATTGGAACAAATATAAGAATTATTAGTTAAATTAAATGTAAATTAAATTAAACAAGTTCTTTTAAGATTCTTTTCTTTTTTAGATTCTCGTTTTAAATTAGTTCTTGTCCTGAAATAAAAAATTATTAATTGAACAGATATCAAAATACTTTTTTTTTATTAATTATATTAATTTTCAATATCAATTCTTTACATGTAATTGTTAATGATAATCATCACACACAAAAACACATATCAAAACCAATTAAATAATTATTAATATAAAAAATATAAAAAATATAAAATATAAAAATTTGTTGTTTAATTGCCGAACATTCAATATTTATGGGCAGAGCTAAAACGATGCATAAATAAATTTAAACATCGAAACAAAAGAATTATTCGAAATTTTAAAGAAAGGATGAAATAAAATTTATTCAGATAATTCCTGACCGGAAATTTTTGCATAAAACTATATATACATAGTGATAATCGGTAGTATAGTCACTATATATACATAGTGAAAAAAATATGAATAAAAGAAAAGAGATGGCGAATTTCTTATCAAGTACATGTTACATACTTAGCGATATTTTTCAATGATCATTCATCAATGATGGAATGACGGATTTCATTTGTTTAAAATTTTTTAATTACTTAAATAATCATAATTAATAATATCAATTTTTTCTTAATATTTATATATTGCTTTTACATGACAAATTCTACTGAATAAAAATTATGTATTTTATTATTAACAGCTAAAGTTTAAGTAATATTCTTAGATGATTTTAATTAATATAAGATCGTTAAATTTTCAGGTATAAAGATGATCACGTGATAAATTACAGTCAAAGAGGAGGTATCAATGTAGTAACTGAAAAACAAACACGAACGTCGCGTCTCTTGATATCCAGGGCGTTACCTGCTGATTCTGGAAATTATACATGTGCTCCGTCTACAGCCGAGTCAGCCAGTGTTCTAGTCCACGTACTCAATGGTGGGTGAGTTAGAATAATAAAAAACCGTCTTGCTTGAATGTAAATTTTTCAATTTTTGATACTCTTGAAAAATTTATAAGTTTTGTAGAAATTTTAAATTTTTCAATTTAAAAAAGTTTTTCTTATCTTATAGAAAAACTAAAAAAGAATTTTATAATTGGCTTAAATTATATCTTTTATTTTATTTTTTAAACTAAAAAGAGAAATCTAATTTATCCAAAAATTCTAGCATTATTTACTATATTATTAGGTGTTAATCTTATTGTTATAATTATTAATTTTCATCAATATATTATGATTATGAATCTTTACTTAAAACGTTTTAAATGGAATAATAAAAATTGAAGAAAATAATATTAAATTACACATATTTTATTAAGCCAAATTGTTAAGAAATACAAAATTCTGAAGAATTATTTATTAATTTCGTTTTTTATATTAAGAATACATGATGTAAAATAATTACAGTAGATTAAATTTATAATGTTTAAATATTCTGATATACATATAAATACTTTAATATCTAAATAATTGACAACAAATATTTTAGTATTTAATCAAACGAATTAACTTTATTATAAAGTTAAAAAAATATCACTTTATATAAAAACACATATTTAATTATTAAAGACAAATATAAAATAATTAACAAACTAGAAACTAAAAAGTAGAAAAATTGATGTTAAATAATATGTATTACATAAATCTCAGAAAATTTAAATAGTAAAACAAGCTTAATAAATCTTAATAAATTAATGGAAGACACAAAATTCTCCAGCAATTATCAACAATTTGAAATATTTAAAAAATGAAAATATTTGAAATCATTGATCATTCAAATGATAATATTGCTGAAAAAATTTTTACAGCATAATTTAATAATTAATTATGATAATTAATTTATTTATTTACATTATTTATTTTATTTTATATTATATCGAAAAATTGATTTAATTTCGATATGGAATTTTTATGTAAACAAATTATCATCATTGAATGTTGAATAATTTGTTGATTTAAGTAAATAAAATTTAATATAAAAAAATGATTGTTCTAATATTCGAAAATATCATTCGAATGATCTATTTGTTTATTATTATAGATATGACTTTGTTATAATACTCTTTGGCAAATTTTAATTTTTTTCTATTTTATAACTTTCAATATAAGACATTTCTTATACACTTTAATGTATGGAATACGAATCTGTAAATCATATTTTTCTAAAACTTTACAATTCTTGAAAAAAATCAATTTTTAAAAAAAATGTAATTTTAGAAGCGTTTTATGTTTTTATAGTAATAATTATTTAGTTGAATGATTCTATGAATTCTCTCGAATAAAATGATAAAGTAGTTATTTGATTATAAATATCTAAATATATTTAAATAATAATCAAATTTGAAAGAATACCCAAAACATATCTATTTTTGTTGATATTTTTCAATTTATTTCAAAAATTAAAAGTCAAAAAAAAATCTAGTCAAGCCATATGATAGAGCATATGTTTTTTCTAAGAAAAACATTGACAGAAGCTATTTTGAGAAAGTAACTTTGTTTTCGATATGGAAGCGAAATAGTTTGATAAAACACTAGCAATATACTCAATGATGCTCGCCTGCCATATAATATAGCAAAATCACGGTGAAGCAACCGCTCTTATTGAATATCACTGTCATCGTTTTGCTATTTCACTTCTATATTAAAAACAAAAATAATTTTATAGTTTTTTTCAGCAAGAAGATATACTTTATTGCATGACATGATATTTTCTTTTTAACTTTTATTTTTTGAAATAAATTGAAGAGTATTATTTTTTTAATTTTGATTATTATTTAAACATATTTATATTAATTACTATCTAATAATTACTACCTAATAATTACTTATATAATTTTATTAGAGAGAATACACAGGTTTACAGATTCATTTCGTGTCAAGAGCAATTGAACAATTTACTGTAAAAACATTTTCAAAGTTGAAAAATTGCATTTTTTTTTTAAATTGATTTTTTTCATAAACTAGATTCTGAAGAAGTATGATTTATATTTAATGATACAATTCATATTTAATATATTAAAATTTACAAAAAATATTTTATATACATGTTTATTGACAATGAAAATATTAATAATAAAAAATCAGATATGTTATAATCAGCTCGTATACTAAATGTCTAATGTAATTCCATTTTTGAGAGATTTTCAATGAAAATTTAAAATGTTATCATATTGAAATTATTGAAGTAAGAACTATAAAACAAATTCTTAAAATATGTAGATTTTACGAATATTATAAATCCCTGATTTGACGAATCTGGTAAATTACAGCAGATACATAAACTAAATGGATGCATAGGGTTATAAAAAGAGGAAGCACAATGCTGGCATCGGTATCATCAGCTTTTAGCATCACGCGTCACGTCTATATAAGGCAATAAATTTGATATCAGTACCACATGTTGACCAAAATAGAAATTTTCTTGCAAACTATTATTTTTTAGATCATTTGAAAATAAATACGTAATTGTACAAATATACAAATTATATTCGTATATCAAATTATATATCAATAAAATATTTTTTACATGTAAAATACATGTAATAAATCATATTCTTCAAATTTTATATATTATTAATATGAAAAAAAGAAAAAGAAAAGTTTTATTTATGTAATATTTATTATAAATAAAATATTAATAAATTATAAAAAATATTATTATTTAATAATATAATCTTAAATATTATTTAAGAACAAATTCGATATGAACATATAATGAATTATATTATTAATTTTTTTATTTTGTTTTTTCGTTTTTATATTAAAATATTGGATAGAATTTTGAAAAATTGTAAAAGACTCGGTTATGAGTCGGAAAATTTTCAGTCACAAGAACGTTAAAATTTTAACGAGCGAGTTTTGTAAGAAAGATAAATGTTTTGAAAAAGCAGCACAACTAGAAATTTAATGAAAGTTTATAATTTAGAGAATTTTTTTGATAAAGCAATAAGAAAAGTGAATTTTAAATTTAAAATTTATATAAATAATATACATATCGCCTAACGCAAACTTCAGTTGCTAATAATTTTATAAATTAATCAATTGATATTTTTATATTGAAATTCTGTTGAATTTTTTGTTTGTTTCTGCTTTTAAAAATTAAAGATGTTTGAATATAAATGGAAGTGTACATACATATATTAGACATTTCATTTGAAATGACTCACACAACCATTTTCTAAATTATTCATTTTTGGAAAAAATGTTTCAAATGAAAATTGCTTTGTTTTTAAAAAAACATTTCATGATAGTTATAAATTTTAATTAAATAAATGTACCTTTCAAACTTTTTTTTTTAATGAAAAACTACATGTTTCTATTTAGATCCTACAAATATAAATTCATCTATTTATAATATAATTGTTCTATTTATAATATAATTCTAATCATTATCCATCAACCATCAATAAATAAATTTTGAATTATTAGAGTAATATATTAATTTATTATTCGCCATTAAATTATATTAGACTATATCTAATAATATACATATATATTAGATAAATATATACATATATACATATTATACGATATTAACATATTATACGGTATCATTCCAATAAAAAAATAAAATCTTGAAAGATATGTCCATTTAAATAAGATTTGTGACTATTATGAAATATTCTTGAAACAGTTTTCATTTAAAATTTTATTTTTCAAAAAGTAAAATAGTTTAAGAAATAATTGGATAAATAAATCAAATAGGATATATATACACTAGTATGACATAATATTACAATGAATATACAATTTTATAAATAAAGAATTTATTTTATGTCTTAAAATTTCAGATACTTCTTGCTATTTTTCCGTTCAAACATTTTCTATAAATTTTTTTTGCAAAAGTCTTGAAGATTTTTCTTTCTTTTTTTTTTTATTATACTTTTTAATTTTTATTACCATCATTTATTATCATAGGTCAAAAGATTCAATAAACTAATCAATTATACAACTAATAAAGAATCAATAAACTAATTAAAATTAGTTTAATTAAAAATTTAAATTAAATTAAAAATTTACTGAATAATTTTCTTCTTAATTTTATCAAATTGTAACATGTACTCTTTTAATTCTTGTTGAAAAATGAAATTTCGAGATTCAAATCTAAAGGAAAGGTAAATTTATTAAAAATTTTTGAGAAGAAACTATTCGAATATTTATATTTTTATTTGATTTAATTCACAAATTCAATAAACCATCCAAGGAAAAAATTACCTCATTTTTTCATCTTAGATTTTTAATATTTGCATTTTATAAACGATTTCTTCAAAAATGTCTTTCATTAATCAAAATTGCTTTAATATTTAAAAATTTAATGTGAATAATAATGTAGTAGAATTAATGATAATTTAATGTCCATATTTATTATATTATACACATACGTAATCTATCGAAAAACTTGCGCTATTATTCAATTTTTTAAGAACCTTAAGATATTTTTGTATATCTGCAAGTGATCTTTAGAAAAGTAGGAAGGATTTTCTTGTGCATAAACACAAACAGATATAATACATTAAAGCCACATAGTATACTAAAAAGTTTTTCCCGATGCAAGAGAATATATTTTCACATTTTTCAACTTTACTTTATTTTGATATTATCATAAGATTAATAACTTTAAATATTGTCCACATATATTTTTTTCAGAAACATTTCTTGGTAATAATTAATTCGAAATATTAATACTGAGAATTAATTTTTATATTATATTACGTATATATTAAACATCTATTACTTTATTTTTGAAGGAGAGTGATATTTTATTATAGTCTAATAATCATATATTTATATTTAAATTTTTTATAGATATTTTTTTTGTATTCACTAATCTAAATCATAATTTTTAGTGTTATTAATCTTAGTATATTTTGTAGTAATAATTTTTACTTTTAATTAATTTTTAAAATTTTTATAAAAATTTTACAATAGAATTTACTTTGAAAGAAATTATAATCTTTTTTCAATACAAATTAAATATATAAATATTTATATTTCATTTTATTAAATGTACAATGTTTCTAAATATTCGGGAATATATTGAAAAAAAGAGAAATTATTATATTGACTATGGTCAAGATTATTTTTTTTTTATTTGATAATATATATTAAGGCAAATATTGACATATTATCTAGACAATTAATAATGATTATACATAATAATCTATCTTTTTCTTTGAATTTTAGAATCTGCCTAAAAAGAATTCCATTTCAATTATTATTCGAGAAATAATATTGGGAAATAAAAAATATGTTGTATGTGCAATTAGTGCAATTTGTGAGCTACATTTTCAGTTATTAATTTCTTAATATTTCATAAGGTATTGATATATATACGTATGGTTACACAGTATATGTATTGGATATACAATTTCATCTGTTCCTTGTCAAAATCTATTAACTGACAATCTGAATTGAAATTAGATATTCCGTGTATTTAGAAAGCTTGTTAGATTCGATCGAGAATCTCGAAGGATTATCTATCTATCTATCGAATTGTTTATATGAATAATAGATGAATTCAATAAGTTGTGTAATCCTTTTAATTGCACAGAAACTAAATTAGCATTCTCAAATGTTGTTGTATAATTGCTAATTTTTTAAATAACAATAATGACAAGCAAAATAGTATTATATTTTAAATAGTATTATTTATAGATTTATTTTAGAATTAAATTTTGTTAAATCAAATATTAAGAAAAAAGCTAAATTACATATAATAAACAAAACATATATAAATTTTATACAAGAAATAATATTTATTGATTTATAAGTATTTATCGATAAAGAATGAAAAATTTAAAAATGTTATTTTTTTTTTCGAATATGTTATACGATTGAAACAAAAAAGGCAATATTATAATATACAATTATTAAAAAATTGTGATATCCAAACATGTGGCAAATAATTCGAATTAAATAAATTTACATTTTAATTGTTATAAAAATTTTCATAACAAAATGAAAAAAAATAAACAATATAAACTATGTAAACAAAAATGTATGTATATAGTTTTTTTATATATATTTATAGTTTTCAAATTATAGAGATCTAACTTTTATTTGTTAATAATAAAATATTTAATATGTATAATATAAACATATTTTATTTAATCATATTCTGATTAAATAAGAAAAGCTTACTTACATTAACTTTTATCAATTTATAATTATATTTATTTATAAAAATTGTTATTTATAAGAATGTTTCAATATTGAAACATTATTACTTTTATTACAATTATAATTAAGTTTATCTCTTTTATAATACATAAAAATTTACAATAAATGTTATCATCGTTATTTAGAAAGAAGTTCCCTATGAAAAATAGTGGTACATGTGTATTATACGTAAAAAAATTTTAAAAAGTGTATTAAATTAATTTTATAATAAACGTATCCAATTTGTACTTTTCCTGGGCTTTTTCTTTTTATATAAGGGAAATGTTTTAAAGACAATCAAAACCCTAGAGGAGGAATAGTCCTCAGATATCCTGGTAGTGTGGGATTTTTACCCACTAAAAGCCCCACTGCAGGATTGTCGGTCGGGAACAGTATATTATCCTCTCTACCTCTAAAAGTGGTACAATTCCCCTCTGAATTTCCGCAGGATGAGAATCGTGACGTCACATTATTCTCATTGCCACTGTTACATTAGGTAGATCAGGTGAAGTACATTACCTAAAGATAGGTACATCACATGACCAGACTTCCGTCAAAGGTAACGTCGCATCGCGTCACGTGATCTAGTAATGGCAATGGGAATAATGTGACGTCATGTATTCTTCTCATGTGGAAATAAGCTAGAAAAGAATTAAGCCATTTTAAAAGAAGTAGTATTATTCCTATTCGGCAACTTTGTTCTATAATATATCTATAATATATCTAGTAAATTTTTTAATGAAATCCTGAAAACATTTGAATTTTTCTAAATTTTTTTCTTCTTTCATTTTGGGAGAATGCTGATAATGATATCAAGTATATAATGTTGTGAATTATATCAAAATGATTTTGAAATTACTACTTTGGTAACGTAGCAGATTCGTGATCAATAGAGATTGTTTTAGGTTTTCTGAAGTCTAATGTCATATTTTGATTTGGAAGTAATATGGAGAAAAAAAATTAATTAAATCTATGTTTATCCAGTTTATTTTTTCCTTCTCTATTAGTCTTAAAATATGAATTTATGCTTTTCGAGTTAATTTTTTTCGTTACTACCGATTTCGAAAATCAGCGTGACATCAAAGTCTAAAAATCTGAAAGTGCTTCCGGCAATGCAGCTTAGACCTCCACTCGAACCGCTTGCAATTCCCGTGACTGCGTACTACTGCAGGGTCTTCTAAGTTCACAGCCACAATATTCTTCCCGTAGCTTGACAAATTACTTGAAAAATTTAACATTTTCTATCTTTCGTTCTTATCGAAAATATATTAAAATATTATTTTTTTATATTAATTTTTAAAGATATAAATTAAATTTTTACTAAAGCATTGTAAAATTAGTATTTTCCATAAATGTTAGTTTTGTTTTTTATTAATAAATTAAATTATTTAAAAAACTTTTTAATTATTGAATTTGGATTATAAACATTCTATAATATTTATAATGAAAAATATTTTAAATTAACTATATACATGAAATATATATTCTTTGAATAATTGTCATCAAACATAATATTTATTTGATATCTTTTTACTCTGTACGAATGAATAATTTTTCAGCAAAACATGTAAAATAAAAAATATAAAAATTGGATTAAATATCTTAAAATTGGATTAAATGTCTTATTAAATATTAAAGATTATTATTATACTTTTAAAGGATTGTTATATTAGAAATTTTTTTCAAACTTTATACATTTTTCTTTAAAAAAAAATTTCTTTTGTAAGATATATTTTCTATAATATTAGATTAAATTAAATGTTGGAAGTATGTATAATAAATGGAGTTTTAAATATTTAAAGTTTTGGAATTTCGAAATTGATGTACGTTTACAATGTTTTCCATTGATGCATTTCATTTGATAGAAACGCACATTATGCTATATTTTATCGTATATAATTTCTACTTGAAGAAGAATTAATTCCAAGCATGAATTATTACAATAAAACTAAATTATATCCTAAAACAAAAAATTGTACGAACAGGGAGGATTATTCAAATTGCTTTACATGAAAGTTTCATCGCAGACACGATCAGATGTGCGTGTTTCGATGCTTTTTACCGTGGTAAAAAAAATGGCCATTTTTTCCGTTATGTGCAAGAATTATTATATTGCGAATTCGCAAGCTTTATATGAATAGCGACAAATCAGAAGGATCATATTTTGTGTCCATTCAGTTTTCATGCAAAAAATCACTTATTGTTTCACGCTCGGATAAAGAGTATTGTTACACTTGCGATTTATTTAGTGCGGAAAACATTGATTTTTGATACAAAACATTTGTAATCATCGCACAATACGTATTTTGCATATAAAACGAATGCTGTATGTTTATGCTGTATTGTTGATATATGTAACTATAATTCATACTCCTTCAATTTTTAAAATTTTTTTGTTAAATCTCTTAATTTTTTTTCATTAAAATTTAATATTTTATTAGATTAAAAATAATTATTATCGAACGTTTAGGATATAAACAAAATTTTAATAGAAAATCATCACAGTTCTATATAAATAGAATTAAGGAAAATCTGCAATGATAATATGTAACATTTTAAATATTCTACATTACAACAATTGGATGACTTATAATTTTCAAAGAATAAATGTCTGTTAATAAAAAGGAAGATTGATATAATAATATCATTTTATACGGTATTAGACAACAGTTTTCAGAAAACAAAGCTTAATCGATGATAGTCTCTCTATAAAACGAGATATTTCAAATTAACGCTACCATGCATGGAATATATGGTAAAGTTTCTCATCGAAAGTGATAAAAGCGAACAGTTTTGAAATGAGGTCATCACGAGGGATCAAACCGATGATAGCGTAGCACAATTTAGCGTAAACTGTATTTTATCGGAACCGATAAAATCGAATATATTCTCGAACGGAATAATACAAGCGATCAGCTACTATTAAATAATAATTTTCCATGAATAATTGACAAGATAATAATGCGCATCAACACAATGTGTAATAGATTATGCAACAACGATTGCGTACAATTAAATACTCGTAAGTTAATAGTGATTTATTATTTAAAAATCTAATAATATTTCATAGCACAAATTTAAAATAGATTTAAGATAATCAAATCTATATTTTTGATAACTTTTTTTAATTATATGAAATATTTTTTATTTATTGATTTATATTAATACTATTTGTGCAAATTTTAATTTTTGATTGACTGTTACTTTAAATAATTTAAATAATCATATATCAATGAACGTATAAATATATTTGTTATAATATATTATACTTATTTTTATAAATAGTGTAAATATAAATCTGATCTAAAAATAAAATATTTTCTTTTTCTCTCTTATATTTTCTCACACTCACTCATTCACTTTATTTATTCATTTTATTCATTTTTCTTTTTTCCATATTATTCTCTTTAGAACTTTCCATGCTTTAACAAAATATAAGAATCAATACATACTATCTTAAGAGAACTCTTATTAAAAGTTATTCAATAATTATTTATTATTAATTCGAAGTTCATTCATATTTTTAAATTATATTCACTTCAACTTAAACTAATTCTTTATAAAATCATGAATAATTATAACACGTTAATTAATATGAAATATTGAAATATATTAAATATTTATTCAATTTTATATTTTCTGAATAATAAACATATCTATGAAATACACTTCAATTCGAAATGAATTAAATAATTAAACAGATAGATTTATTATATTGGCTACTGAAATTCTTTAAAGATTTGTACGTTTTCAAGTTTCAAAATTCAACAGAATGACAGAATATGACCGTGTATACATACATACATTTATTATTCTATAAACATATACAGCGACATGGAAATAATAACATGCAATTTATCAACGGAATCGCAGCCAGCCAGTAAATGTCGATACATTCGTGCGAGCTCGATTAACTTTACAACGATTTGAAACGATGCCAAATTTTTTCAGGAATCACGAGGTACCTCTATAAATTACTCTAGTCTCCCATTTCGAGTGGATATCAATAATCAATTACAGCATCTGAATCATGTTAAAAATATTAACGTTTCTTATATATCAATAGTGTCGTTTAAATGATATCATTTTAATATCATAAAAAAAGTATTTATTTCTGTGAAACAATTTCTAATTGCAATATTTTTTATCCATTATTCTATATCCGTTATTTATTATATTATTCATTACACATATTTAAATGTATTTTAATAATTTTTAATAGTAATATATTTTCAATAATATAATAATTTATTAATATATTATGTGTATAATATATTTTCAATAATATTTCAATGTAAGATTTCGATTAAAATAAATATATATGCGTGTTATATGCTTACATATCTATATTAATATAATTATTATTATTTAAATATATAATAATACTTAAAAATATTTATTTTAATTAAAATCTGTCAATACAGCTTATACAGACATTCGATATGGAACCAGCTTTCAATCAATTTTACTACCTCACTATATTATTGAAATTTATTATTATTTGATTTATATTCCTTCATTGAATATAAATCAAATAATAAATATCTTATCTGATTTCTCTCAATAACATAATGACATACCGAAAATCAATATCGTCAAATTTACAGTATCATTCATACATCATGAATTTAATATCTACATTTCTTTCAGATTTTTATTAAACAATATAAAATAAAAATAAAAAAAATTTTAAAAATTAAGTAAATTAAAAAATATTAAAAAAAAAATTAAAAACTAAAAAAAAGAAAAGAATAATCAAAATAGAAGATTTATTATATTTTTTAGATATATCATAAATTCTAACATCTACTGACAAAAAAAAATGTTTGTCAAATTTTAAATTGTAAATATAGATTTTCATTTGAAAAATGACTATATTTATCTTTTTCATATCAGATTGCAAAATATTATTTTGTTTCATATCATTTCATTTTTGTCTTATGACATATTTTCCTATCTCTTACATCTTTTTCTATCTTCTATCTTTCCTATTTTCTACACAATTTATTCTACACAATTACATATAAAACTTTTTCTTTTATTTTTTTTAATAATATTTTTTATAAAACATATAATAATTCATTTAATATTTAGTGAACCCTCTTACATCATTACATCAATTTTGCAAAGATAAAAAATAATCATTTTTATTTCTCTAAAGGAAATGTTAATATATTCCTGAAATATCATTAGGGAATTGATTTTAGAAATCAAAGCAAGATTGAGAGTTATTAAATTAAAATCGAGTTTTCTGTTAAACAAAACGAGAGCGATTGACGTAGCGATACAATAATGATGTCATTAATATACTTCTTTAATATGCATATAATATGCAAATTATTTTTTATTTTTCATTTATTTAAATGCTTTTATTCATATATGAAAGATGAAGATATTATTTTCTTAAGTAAATTAAGTCAATAATTTTAAAGATATTTAAAACATGTGAAAAATAATTATTTAATTTATTTATTTTTAATTATTTATAATTATTTAATTTATTTATTAATTTTTTGTTATTTATTTATTAATTATTTGATTAGTTTTATATTAAATTAAAGATATTGTATAAATATTTGCACAGAATTTTTATTGATTTCATTGATTTTTATTGATTTTTTTTATTCTTTTTATTATGACATTCTAATATAATTTAACTATTCTCGAGTAATATATTAAGTGCTCGCGAGATTTATGATCTGTTTATTCGAGAAATTCCTCGTACGGAAATCTTTTCCGTTTTTATCGATCATACATGTAATCTTCCACTAAACAAAAAATGATGTTGCTTCAAAAGATAACATCGAGATCATTTTTCAAAGAAATTTAGGGGACACTTTCAATTGTATATTTTTGTCATATTTCAACCTGGCAATATAATCCCAAGACTTAAGCATGATATACTAGACATGGTTGACTTCAACTAACATTATCCTACATTCGGAAAAATCTATAATAAATATTGATTAATTTTTTACTATCACCATATATTTGTGCCATACTAATTATTATATTAGTTTAGTTCAAAAAATTTTTTTCTAATTTGAAAATATCAAACAAGTCAAAATTCTGATTGCGATGTTATTGGATGTTATCATATCCATTGAGAAATCGCAATCTTCTCAATTGGACTGTGAAAAAGATTTCTGAGAATATAAACTATAATCTATGTAAGAAATAAAAAAAAAAAGATTTTTGTAATAAACATATTCTGTTCGCCGGACCAATAAATAATTTTTTTGTAATTATACAATATCGTACTCTGTCAACACGATTACTATGACATTGTAAGAGATCAAATTCTTGTGTAGTATCGTATTTGTAATATATAGTCCATTTATTGTTGAGAAAATATATCATCAATTACAAGTTATCAATCTTTCATTCACCAGCAACATTATCACGGGTACGAATACTAACATTTAATATTCAAATAAATTTTTTTTTTCTATAAATAATTGTTCATTATCGCATATAATCATTTACATAAAGCTAAAAGGTCTATATATAGTGTCAATTTTTAAATAAAATAATATTTATTTCTACACAGCGATATTAATTTTTTTTATTTTTTTTTATTTATATAAATTATTTGAATTATTAATTACTATTATTATTTGCGATTAACTATAAATTATTATTAATAATAAAAGTATCATTAAAATGATTACTACCTTTTTCATTAATTAAAAAATTATTATAAAATTATTATATATTAAATTATAAAACACAAATATTAGTTTATAAATTGATAAGCTTTTTAACAATTTAAAAATAAATTTAAACAACATTTTTTTTTATTTCTTTTGATTTTATAAATTTCACAAAATTAAAAATTAAAATCTTATAGCTAAATTTTTTGAAATTTATTTTTAGAAAAACTCATTTTGGAAAATTAAAAGAAAGAAATTGAAGATGATAGTTTATTTTAAATATTGATTCAATATGCAATCTTTTATATATATACATATAACTTGTTGTTTTTGATATGTCGACTTCATTCCATCAATAATAAACATCACAACTTCAACATTATCTGAAAAAGATAATCGATTCCAACTTCTCTTTCATTTATCTTCACTCAAGTTTGTACTTGTAGAAGCTTTTTACTTTAGTTTGTAATATATCGGTTTTTTTCCTTGTGAAGAGTGACTACGCGTAACGAGCACAATTTCCACGGTGATTTGTGCTTAATTACCAAGCGTTTTATAGGGTCGCAGTTTAACCTCCTTTATCTTTAATCCGTTTTGCATGAACTTCCAACCTCCAATTAACCGCGCAAGCGCGTTTATTGACAGTTAATAAGCCTACGACAGGCCAGGCTTAAACTGCTGTTCATAACCATGTTATTTAGAACATAGTACGTTCCAATATTCTATATGTGTTCACACATAAACTGAGAATTAATAATCAATGTTACATTATTAAACTAAAAATTACATAAAAAATATCAATTTCATTACATCACAGCAATAAACGAAAACATCACGAGCTAAATCGATTAACAAAATATTTTTAAATATTTAGGGCGAATTATATTATTTCATCATACATATTTTTCTTAAGAATTGATTGATAATGTTTAATTAAATATCTCTAGAATATTATGAGAGAATAAAAATAAATAAGATATGTTAACAAAAATAACAATAAATAATAAACTAAATAGAAATAAATAATAATATAATAGAAATAAATAAAATAAATTGATAATAATTTTTTAATTACCTATTATAACCTATTATATTAACCTTTAATATTAACCTTTATTATAATAACCTATTATAGATTTTATATAGATATTTAAAAATTTTTGTTTTACAAACTAATGACGAATATTTTCTTCAATGAATTAAATTATTTAATTCCAAGAAATTATATCAGTGATGATAAAAATTAATTACATTGTATTTTATGGATGAGTTTTTTCATATATTTCATACGAAAACAAAGAACTAACGAAATAGTTATTAATTCAGATATTATCATGCAAAAGCATTCCAGTTTACTATAAAGAAATAAAAAAAAAATCTCTTATCGAAGTTTTCAAAGGAAAATGGAATATTTCGTTGCCATCAATCGAAGTGCAATAGTAGTTTTAAAATGCCAGCTTTTTCATTTTATGGAAAACATCAAATTGTAGTAATATATAGTTAATAATATATAAAAATGAAAATGTTAATTGCAGGTATTTTGAATTGTTATTTAATAAAATTAATATTTTCAAATATATATAAAATATAATAAAACTCAAATTATTAATTATTCAAATATATAATTAGAATTATTACGCCAATTATTATAATTATTATTATTTTATTATCAAGTTGAAATATTATAGTGAATATAAGTAGCGAAATATAAAGGTTTTTAAGTCTAGTCATAAAAAATGCTTTAGACAACAAGATATAATGTTTAGTTCATATAAATATAAGGAATATTGAGATTACTTAAATTAAAACAGAGTTATTATTTAACTTTTATGATATGCAAGAGATGCTATTTATATAAAATGAAGAAAATTTATATAGATGACTGTATAATAAAATCAATATTATTAGATCATATGAATTTAGACTTTTCAATGAAATAAACTTTCAATTAATTTAATTATTCTAAATTATAAAAGATAAAGCATTTAAGGAATATTAAGTATTTAATAATAATAATACAAAAAGATTTCTTATGTATAATTAAATCGAAAAAAAAAAAAATAAATGAAATTCTTTTATTTCAAGTTTTGTTTGAAAAAATTTTTCAGAAACAAATTCATAAAAACTTGATTGATTTCCAATTAGATACGAGCGGATTATTGATGGAAGTTTATTTTTGCAAAAAAAAAAATGAAAAATTGAAAAAATTTATATTTATATTTATATTTATATTTATTTATAAATAATATTAAATATTATAATATAATATAAATAAAATAAAATATTTATATTTCAAGACATTCCATAAAGATAAAAAAAATCAAATTTGTTGAAAATGCAATTTTTTTGAAAACAAGAAATCTAATCCATTTTTTTGAAAACAAGAATTTGTTTAAAAAATTTTATTCTACACTTTTTATTTATTTTTGCATAAAAGAATAATCTTTTATCAATCGTCCCCTTGTATTCAAGTTGGAAATTAGTCTTCTAGATTGACAAGTTTTCAATCAGTTTTCTCGAATGAAAAAAATGTTGTTCTTTCTTTTCCATATATTTTTATATTTTTATATAGATTCAGTTATATTATTTTATATATATAAAGTGAGAAATTTTTATTTTTGACAATTATATATGATAACAATATATATATATATATATATATATATTGAATTTATTATATATGTATATTTATATTATCATTGTATCAATTGTATTATCATTGGTAGATTTACTTATCACTAAAAGTCTTTTCATATTATCCTTTTTTTGTTGTCTGATTGAAAATGAATATCACTATTCATTTTTTTATCGATCGGAATAATACTTGTTTTCCACGGTTTTCTTATTTCATTTTTTTTAATTATGCATTTTTAAAAGTACTCGATTACATATGTAATCGGTACAGTGGCATAAAAAAGCATTATATCGATCGATAATCAGACGACATTTTTAATCGGATAATAAAAGCCAGACAATGTAAAAAAGCTTTAAAATACAATAATAAATAGTTCAGTTAGTTTTTTCTCATTTTTTGATATTGATTTAGTTTAAAAAAAAAAACTATACCTTATTATTACAAACAAAATTCCAATTGAAAGAATATGAAAAAATATATTTTTAATCATTTTTGTGAAATAAGGCTAAAATTGAAACCTAATATAAATCTAATGTAAATTAAATTAAATATTATTTGGTATTGATCTGGCTTAAAAACATCAAAACAGTTTTCAAACACCTAAACTAATCCAAATCAAATTTAATAATTTAAAATAGTTAATATATGTTATTCATTGAGTTTTTCGGTTTTTAGATTTAACAGATATATCAATTATAAAATTATTATTATTCATACATATAAGTGTTTAAATTTTTTTTTCCTATAAAATTTTTTCTTATCAAGTAAAAATAAATAAAAATATGATTTTTAAGAATTTTAAAAAAAATAAATAAAAAAATATCTTTTTTAGATTTTAAGATTATAATCTTAAAAATTGAGATCTTAAAGATTATAATTTAAATACTGAAATAAAATTAAAAAAAAATAAAAATAGAATAATATTATCAAAACTGCAACAAAGTTATTAAATTAGACTATAGTTATATATAAATTTAATCATAAAATAAAAAATATTATGATAGAATAAATAGAATTTGCAAAATCAATATATAAAAGGAAGAGTTAATATATTTATAGGAAGAGTTAATATATTTCGAAGAAAAAATCATGTAGACTAAATAATATTTTAATGATTCCTTTGTATGTTTATATCAGTATTATATTTTTGAACAAAAATAAAATTTTTTAATTTTCATTGAAACATGATAATGAGAAGCATGAAATGCTTTTTAAATACGTAAATTTAATAAATTTTTTTTTTTTATTTATGTCAACATAATCATTTGACATGTTTCATACTGAATCCAATATTCAAAGTAAACTATTTATGCAAAATTTATATGAATATGAACAAAATTTAGGAATTAAAAAATTTAAAGATTTGCTCCATGGATTTTATATCATATACATTCTATGTGCGACTTTGATTAAAATCCTGCGACTTTGAACATTATATAAAAAAAGAGTGATAAAATTATATCAAATAGGATTATCGCTCAAAAAATCAGCCACAGTTATGAGAAAATTATTTATATTATGAATGAATTAGTGATGATTGTTTCTAATTATTTTTGTAATTAATAATTAATTGAATTCCACGATTTTTGATATTTACGACTAATTGCAATCTGATTGCCAATTGTGTGAATGTAAACGAACTCCGTGGCTTCTAATCAAACTTTGACTTTTTTTATTTGAAAATTGTCACAAACATGGACAAGAATAGACCTTTATGAAATTGAAGTGTGTATTAAAATCAAGAGAACTTCTTAAAATTAGAAAAGTTTTTTAAAGTTTTTGTTATTAGTCAAACTTATCAAAACAAAGATAAAAATTATGATTTTTATTTTTTTATCTGAATCTACAATGAAAATGCCTTTAGCAGAATTATATATTTATGTAATAAGTTATATGAATGTACAAAGTTTCATCAAAATCGATTGATAAAAAAATTATTTGATAAAAAAAAATATCAAAAAATATAAAAATCTTTAGATTTAAACCGAAAATTATGAAAAACTGCAATTTTTACTATTTCTAATTATTTGTAGTTTATAGCAATGTTAATTGATTTCGATAAAATATTATGCATATACATAACTTATTTGAATCTACAAAAAACATGTTTTAAATCTTTATTCATCAAATAAAAGTATTAAACTCATGATTTTTAGTTTATAATATTTTCTTTTTACAATTTCAAATAATACTAATTTTTAAAAACTTTTTTTAACATTACTTAATAATTAACATTACTTAGTAATTAATATCTTCAAAAAAGTTCAAATCATTTGATTTTAAAGTTATACTGTGTTAAAATATGTAGAAATATTTTTTTTCATTATATGCTTTAAATTTTTTCAAAATAAATTTTCAAAATAATAATTTTAATAATATCTAATTTAATATTTAAAAATTGAAAATATCAAAAGTTAAACTGGATTATATGTATGATATTGAATATATTTTTACAATAACTGATAATATAAATAATTGATGATTTACAAAAATCAATATATACACTAACAAAAATTTATATGTATAAGTGAAATAAAAATTTATAATCTATAAAAAAGTGTTTTTTTTTTTAAATTTTAGTTCTATAAACTTTATTTAAAACAATTCTAACCTATTGCAATTATAAGAAAATATATTATTATATTTTCTATTAATCTTGCGTATCAAAATTTCACAATTTCATTTAACATAATTAACATAAAAAATATTTAACATAATTTAAATAATTTTGAGATTAATTTTTCAATCTTATAATTTTAATAATTAAACTAAAAACATTATTTTGCACGTAAAATATGCCTTTTTCATTAAATCTAAATTATTTTGTTTTATTAAAACGCTATAAATCATAGACTCAGAACTAAGTTCTAAAGTCTTGAAATTCTCTGTAACAAATTTCGGTCATTTCCTGTTTGCAACATAGTGATATTTAAGGAGCGTTAACTTATGCTAGATTTCTATTAAATTGACGAAGATCCCTCACGTTCCCGAGGTAGTATCTCTTGGACCTTTGGCAATTACTCTACTCTCCATTTTGGGAGACGAACTGTACGAGACCGACGAATTATAACTGAGGTGGGTCTATGCTCGATTTGCGTGAGAGATAATCGCTCTGAAAACAGACTGAATGATAGGTCAACATGGAGAACCGGAACGAACGAATGAAAAGATTGCAAACATATTTATGATGTAATAAAGTCGACGAACAGAGTGTAATTTAATAAGGGCAAAAGGTTGCCTTTAAATATCGTATGTTTCACAAGTTTAATTTCTCGACTTGGTTTAAATACGTTTGATTAGGATCAGCACTTTATTATTTCTTTCGTTTCATACGTGAGATTTCCATTTGTATGCAAATAATATTGATAAATATATAATTTTAAATTATATTTCCTTTAATTAAGATTTTCATTCTGTAAGATTTTATTTCTATCTCTTAATTTTTTAGGTTTTTACTTGTTCTACGTTGAGTATTTTAGAACGATTGAATAATTATAAAGGAAAATAGAAAAATAAAAGTTTGCAAAAGAACATTCCAAAAATTGATTCTAGTTTTTTGTTTTCTATTTATATTATATTTATAATATATTTATACAAGTGAAATTTTATTTAATCTCAATATGTTTATATTAAATCTCTAATTAGTTTTTTTCTTCTCGATTAATGATATATATAATTAACATTATTAGTTTTCAGCATTTTTCTTGCAAATAATACATTTTAGAAAAGAATAAATATTCTCAAAAAGTAAAATTCATTATATTTTATACAATAAAATGATCAATTTTTTTAAATGTATACTGATAATTGTGAAAATGAATATCATGATTTTTTTAAATTGATTCAGAAATCAATTTTCATTGGCTTATTTCAAAAAAATCTGTATCATGCGATGTATATGTATATCAATACATACCGTCGCTCCTTAAAGATAATAATAACTGTATGATAAGGGAATTTATTGAAAATCTACTTTCTTATTTGACGCTTAAGGTTTCTTTTATGACACATATACTATATCTCAAAGAGCTTATTGAATATATGTATATATTTAAAATTTTAGTGTATATATTCTAATATATTGTAATATAATTCAATATAAAAATATTTAATATTTCTAGTAAATATTCACATGAATTTTTAAAAAGTTTATACATTTTTTTTTTAGATTAACAAGAATATCAATTAAATTTAAAATAAAAATATTCAATAATATTTTCAAATTTAATTGGTTAGATTTTTCTTCGATCATCTTCGACGGTTGACAACATTTTTTAAATAAATTATTTTTATTTTAATATCAATTTATATCGAACGAACAGTTGTAATTATAATTGTATGATTATACATTTTATATGAAACAATCAGAAAAACAAAATAATGTAATGTGTAATATATATAGTAAATTATAATCGATTGACTATGATATTAATATAAACATTGTCAATCATTATTATTATTGATCAAAGCTATTATTGATAAAGTCTGGTGTCAATGACCTCTTGTCAATGAAAATGTCTAATTAAATTTGTCTAATTAAATCGATAAAATGATATGGACCTATTTTAAAAAGGAATATAAAAATATATATTTTTTTCAATTCTCTAATAATGAACTAAATTATACCATATATTAAATTATTAATTTTCACAAAATTTTTGATATTCTTCATTAATCTTGATTAATGATAATTCTGTCAAAAATACATCGTGATAACTTTCATAAGATCAATATAAAAAAATTTCTGTTCTTATTTATTTTTCTTTTATTAATCTTTATTATATAATTATATCATTGAATTTATTTATTTTATATCTATATAAAATACAAAAAAATATAAAAATTAATTTAAAAAAAAATTCATAACATAGTCATTTGACACTTTATAAATTTAAACAATTCAGAAATAAAACATATAACATATAATATATATAATAAATTATTAATGATCGTAACAATAATATCAATTAGATTAATGTAAACATCATCAATCATTATTATATATATGTATACACATATGTATATGCTAATACATATAATAATATGTGATTTAGATAGAAATGAAAAATACTAAAAATAAGAAAAAATTGTACTTTTAAAAATATATTGTCATTAATCATATGATATCTAATATTTTAACACAAAAAGTTTCAATATAAATACTTTCTTGAAGTTTTCCATTGAATGAAGTTAAGAAAATGAAGAAAAATATATTTTGTTAAATAAAAATAAGTTAATTGACTTTTAATCTTCAGAAGAAATGTATCAGAAACATGTCACGATTAAAATTGGTTGAACAAGGAAGTGGAAACGGTCGCCAACATAATTGGAAAACTTTAACTATTTTAACTTGCTTATCGAGCCATTTTCTGAATATCTTCAAAAGTCGGTAGGTAATTTCTTAGAGGAAGGTGTTTCAGCCTTTAGCGTTGCAGCATAGCAAATTGCATCGTGGACGATGCAAATTGCAGCTCGCTAAGTGTAATCAGAAAGATGTTGATTGCTTTATCGCTACATTTGCATCTGTCTTGAAACTGGTCCAAAAGAAAGGTCGAAAAGAAAAGCATGCTCATTTTCCAACGAAATGGTGAATGATGTTCGTTATGGAAATTTGAATCGTGCAATGAATTGATTCATTGACAATTAGTTGATCAGTCAAATTAATTATATTCGCTTAATATTTTTTCGATACTTATAAGTATTTTCTACATGAATTTCATCTTTTGAAAATTGTCTTTACTTCTTCAATATAAATAAATAAAATGACATCAATAAAATCGATGTAAAACATTTTTTTAAGAAAAACAATTTTTTCATATAAATTTTAGTTCAAAACTGTATATTTAAATATGTTTTCTTATTAATAATAGTTCTGCTATGAATATAAATAATACATTAATTGCCCAAGGTATTTTACTGGTTTTGCCTTTAGCATCAAAGAGAGATTATTCATATTAAAACCATAACAACATAAAATACACAATTATGATCGTACATAGTACGTTAAAGTTAGTACCAATACTTTAATATTAATTGCATCTACAGAATTATAAATATTTTTCTTTGCATTTTTTAGATATTTTTATTAAACTGGATTATATCGATTATTTATAATTATTTATAATCTCGGCATCACTGAAAATTCCTGATCATCTATGGCTATAATAATCAACGTGTTAATCTAATCAGTAATAGGTTTTCAATAGGTTACCATATACTAAATTAATTTGCTCTGATCGACACAAATTTAGAGAAATCTTTTATTCAAAAAATATATATGTTGTTAAAAAAATATTATTTGAATAATTTTAGGTAATAAACGATTTCTTGTAAAAATGGGTTTAATAATTTCTTTAAAATGCATTGTTTGTAAAAAAGTGCAGAAATATGTGAAAAAATTTGTCAAATTTGACTTTAACAAAACATGATTTCTTACAATTTATATGCGTATTTTACTTTTCTATTAAAGAATTTCTTGAGATGTTATAATTTATTGTAAAGGAAAACAAAGAAGAAAAAGTGAATATCATCTTTAGTCAACATGTACAACAATGTATACACAGATATATTGACAGACTTGATAAATTTTAATAAATCGTATAATATTTTTTTAAAATTTTATTATATATATTAGTATTACAATGCTATAAAAATTACAAATTTTTTTTAGCTTATTTATTTACAATTAGAATTATTATTATTATATTATGTAATTAAGTTTTAATACATTTCGTAATTAAAACTATTGTTTTTTGGTTTTACATTACATAAAAACAAAGTTGAAAAGAAATTTTGTACTATTTAGACAAATAATAAATTATTTATCTTTTTGAGAAAATTGGTATTTATAGAAAAAATAAATGTCTATTTATATAGTAAGTTATAATAAAAAGTCTCTGATAATTAATTAAATATAGATTTCATCATTAATTAGTTGAAAAGTCGTTGTTATTTAACAATTTTCACTCTCAATTTCTATTCTAAATTTTATAGATTCATAATTGAAATTTTAATTTTTGAAAAAGTTTAAAAACTGGTTGTTTATTTTATCAAAAAGAAACAAAAAAAAATAAAATTATGTCAAATTATATAATAAATATATAATAAATATTATTTTAATCCACAATGGAATTAAAAATTGCTAATATATGGGGAAAAATTGATCAAAATATAATAAAATATATAAGAAGAATATATAAGAGAAATATATAAGATAAATATATAGAATAAAGAAATATATAAAAAAAGTTGAATTTATGAAAAACTTGTTTATTTATTAATTGTTTAACGAATTCGAAAGTCATGAATTATTAAGAATAATTTTCATTATAAATAATTAAAAGTTTTAATTAAATGTTTTAATTAAATAATAAATGTTTTCTAATAATTTATAATTTAACTTATATTTTTGTTCATTTTATAAATAATTTTCTCTAAAAAAAATAAATAATTCAATGTTTCTGTAAATATGCAAATTTCGTTTGATAATTATATTTATTAAATTTCGTTTTATAATTTTGCAAAACAAATAACAATATTTTTAATTATAAAATAAACAAAGCAAAAAAAATTTATAATTTTATTATAAATTTATATACATTGTAAATTTGATTTTTCTAGTTAAAATATAATAACGAAGAAACAAATTAAAAAAATTATGTCTAAAATTAATTTTTTTGGAAAAAGATTTTAATTTTTAATTTAAATTTTATTTAGATTTTAATTTAAATTTTCTTTAAGAAGTAGAATTACTTTCTACTTCTTAAAGAAGTTATATGAAAGTATTTAGAAATTTTATCTATGATAATTTTTAAGATTTTAAATAAAGGAATTAAATGAAAAGAATTAATTGAATAAACTTATTGATAACATAATAGTGAAATTTTATTTTCAAAATATATAAATTCTTATGAAAGTAAAACTGCAGTTTTGCAACTTTTTCCAATTTTTATTACTTTTTTTTATCACTACAATTTTTTTTACAAGGCATATAATTTTATCACTAAAATCAGTCGGATGATCGAAAAAGTAATATATTTTTTATCGTTTTCTAAAAAAAGCATGAAATGAAAAAATTTTTTCTCATCATGTCAAAATATGTTATCTTATATGCATTTTAACATATATGGTTTTCAATTAAAATAATACCAATTGTAATATAATTTGAATTATATGAGTTAATTTTACTATCATATTAATATTATTTCACACAGATATAAATATTGGATTAGATAATTGTAAAAAAAAAGAGAATACATCAATTTACTTTACAATCATAATTTACAATTACAATCATACATTTTTAGATATGTTGTAAAGAAAAAGATTCTGAATAACTTTTTTCTATGTATATAAAAATTGTTTGATTATAGTTATAGTTATAATTTTCAAAATTTTTGAAAAAAAAGAATATTATTCTTATTATTATATTTATATGAAATTTATATATATATATAATATGTACATCATTAATATGCGATTACCATTTATTTAAATATTTATATCTTTTGTATCTGCTTCTTTTTTTTTTTGAGCTGTCACTTTGAATATGAAATACGAAAATAAATATAAAATAATCTTGTGACAATAAATATAATGTATGATGTCTCTATCATTTGTAATTTCAGTCGTTTTAAGATTGTTTTATTTTATATTTATATTATAATATATTATATTATACTTTATTTTTATATTCCATAGATCTAGAAAATTTATAAAATGTAATAATTTGTTTGTGTAGATATTTACTCTAAATTATATTAGATTATACCAACATTTTAAGTACTAATTATTAGATTTATAAAAATTATAGATAAATAGCGATTGCATATTCATAGACAAAATTCAATAAAAGTCACGATAATTTTTGTTAATAAAATGTTTCGAAAACGAAAAAGTCTATTATGAATTTGTTATAAATGTTATGTTTAAAGAAAATATTATTGTTATTGTTATTGTTAAAAGAAAAAATTTTTAAATCCTTAAATTATTATTATTATTATAACCGAATTATTATACACCTTTCAATTTATTATCCAAATAATTGAAATTATTATTATTATTACAACCGAATTATTATACACCCTTCAATTTATTATCCAAATTATTATCCAATTTATTATCCAAATAACTGAAATTGTACCAGTATCTTATTTTGTCGCTGATTTCTGAATAACTTTAATAACAAAGTAAAATTAAAAAAAAAAAAATTATAATGAAATAATTAAAATTGAGAAAAATCGCAAAATTTTACTTTGAAATTCTAAGAATAACATATAAAAATCATTCACATTTTTAAATATACTTGTAGTAATAGTATAGAAATATTATTAGAATTATTAGATTATTATAATTTGAAATGCATAATTTAACTAGTTTTAAAATTTACATTTTATATTATTTTGATGTATATTATTTTGATGAATAATGTTCTGATTTTTCGATAAAATTTTATAAAAATAACTAGCTAATTTTCTTATGAAATTGATAATATTTTGCAAACAGTGCTTATTATTAAAAGAACTTTAATTATAAATCTAAATAAAATAAAATTAAAATCAATCTATTCAAAACAAATAAACTAATAAATAATAACACAAAATTTAATATATTTTCATCATTATCAATTTATCAATAAAGTTGTCTTAAATATACAAATATAGTTCTTCTATCTATATATATGCTTAAATTAATTTAACATAGTTCAGAACACAAGCACTATAGTTGAACAGAATAAATCATACTTGTAAGAAAAGTTTGCTAAGACGTCTAGTTTGCAAATGCTAACACTTTTCCTTGTCTTTTTAACAAGGCAACCGTCTACTTGTATGGATCTAGTGGTGAAAAAAAGTTTTCTTGAAAAGTGAAGAAGTTTTCTCTTCAAACAGTATACCTAATGCCTTCGAGCAAACTTAAAGCATCGTTAATACAAAATCTTAGTTAAAGATTAGAATTATTTTATCTAAATAAAGAATTATATATTATTACTATAGTCATATTTATTGTCAATTTTACAAAATTTTTTAAAATATCTTTAATTTGTCAAAATTTATTAAAATGATTAAATTGTTCATTGTAATATAAAAATCTCCAATTATATATATTTTACATACAATTTTTATTCATTTATTAGTCATTATTTAAAAATATTATATAAAAAATGTTTATTCTCAATATATATATGAATGGAATATGGAGGTGAAGGAAGAAAAGGAAGAAGGGAAGAAAAGAGGAAGAGGGAGTTATGACCGAAACTCTTATTATTATATTATTTAATTTATTATATTGACATTCTCTTTTACATAAATTTTAAATCCTTGAACACAAAAATATTACAATACTTTTATATACTTTGATAGAACTAAGCGTTCTAAAAATTACAATTTCAATTTTAGGAATGCATAAAATCCAAAATTACGTTTATTTCAAAATGTATATTATTGATGCTTAAATATCTAATGAAACAAGTTGGTGAGAATGTAGGTAATGCATTTCCTATCTGCATTTTGAGATATTAATTTTTGATTAAATTTTTGTTTATTGAAATCATATTTGATTTACGTTCAATCTATAATAGAAGATTGATTAGTTTAAATAATTTCACTTCTTGGAATAAGTTTGCACTTAAAAGATGGATTTACATTAATATTCGTAATTTCATAATGAATTACTAAATTAAAATTGTAATATGTGTGTGGAATTTAATGTTAAAATCTATCAATTTGTGAACAAATATTTTTTATATCTAATGAAATAAAGTTTTATCTTCTCTTTTTTTTTTTTTTTGAAATGCTAAATAAATGCAAACGATGTTAAAATATAATATATCAGGATTATTTCTGTATTCATTGTTTTCATTCTAAAATATTGTATAATATATGATATAAAATATACGTTGAAAATATAGTATAAAATATTCAATATATAATAATAAAATATAATAAAATATATATTT
This sequence comes from Apis florea, assembly GCF_048593485.1. Classification (NCBI taxonomy): domain Eukaryota; kingdom Metazoa; phylum Arthropoda; class Insecta; order Hymenoptera; family Apidae; genus Apis; species Apis florea. The sequence continues at coordinate 7,910,515 of NW_028256714.1, read as the reverse complement.
TCGAATTGTTTTTTTTTTTTTAAATTAAATGATTTAAATGCTTTTTAAATGCTATCTGTAATGTATATAATATACTATATACATAATATATATTTATTAATTATATATTATAGTTAATATATTAATAAAAAATCTAATTTTTTTCATAAAACACATCATGAACATTTTCATTTCATCAAAAATCAATTAACTAAAATATAGAATAATTCTATATTTATTTATATATAAATTCAATTTATTGGCAACTAATTAAAAGACAATTATTTATTTTTAACCCTCTTTTTTTACAAAAAATGTTTGAAATTCCGAAATAGAATTGGATATAATGTATCATCTGTGAAAATTGAATATCGCGAATACACAGAATAAGAATATATTTTATTTTAGATAGAAAAAAACTGTATAAAATCTTATACTTAAATGTACAAGTTTATTAAGATTATAAAGCTTATTAATTTTATAAAGCTTATTAAATTTTTTAATTAGCAAATCATGTAAACTGACTAAATTTATTTGACATTTTTGTAATAAACAAGAAACAAAAGAAATAAAATTTAAAAACTTTATTTAAGTACTTAAAAATGTAATAAAACTAAATCTCTATTTTTTCCAATTTTGCTTAATGTGCAAAACTCCATATATGATATGATTTCTAATCTAAATTAATAATGATAACATAAAAATGATTAATCTTTTTGCCAGTCTTAGCTTATCTATTACACTGTGTATTATTACACTTATCGTAGATACTCAACTTTTTTAAATAATTCACACCTTACTATATACAAATGTCATCAATTTCAGATTTATTATTTGATTTAATTTTTTTCTTTATCAATTTTTATTTTTCGATTATTAATAGTTATTTATTTGAAATAGGGACTATTATTAATATAAATGACAGAGTATGTCTCGTATTCAAAAGCATGAAGATAATCTTTCATTTATAATTAAATATGAAAACGAAAATGACAGACAGAAAACTTATGGGTTTTTTTGAATTAGTAACAAAAATAAGTATAATAATTATATATATAATTTCATTCAACTATATACTTTCGTAAAAATTTGTCTTATTTATATTTATTTAATTGAAATAAAAAATCATCTATTCTAATATTTAAATTATATAAAAATCGAAACGAATGATCAGCAAAAAAGGAATGGTAAACTGATAATTCTCTTAAATTTCACATGTTTATGAGACTAACGACCGTGTTCTAGCTGAGAAGGCGGAAAAAGCCAACTGTTATCTGTATTTAATGTAAGATGTACGCCGGGAGAAAACGTGTAGAGACACGGCTAACGCGGTGAAAGCAATAAATGGCAAACTTCCGTTGCTGGTGCTAGATACGCCACTTGCATAATTAAAGCCGCGGAATGACGTCGACAGGTCGCGATAATACGGAATCGGACCTCGTATTTCGTCGACGAGAAATGGGTGCTGTCAACGAAGGCCCCAAGGAGGAAAGAAAACGGTGACTTCCACTGACTGATATCAGATACACGCACCAGCTTGGCCAACATCAATTCTATTAACTTGAATCCTTTCCTAAAAGCTTTTTTTAGCAAATAACTGATATAGATATATCATCACGATTTAATTGGATTTATGACAGTTCAGTATCGATAACGCGTGTAGATTAGAAATTTAATCACAGTCTAAAAATATAAGCAAAATGTTACATATTTCGAAGCAGAAAAGATAAATTTTAGTTGAAGATATGGAATAAAGTTTCGAAAAGCATCAATCGACACGAAATTTTGAAATAAGAATAGATCTTAAATTTAAAATGTTAACTTCGAGTAATTATTTATTTGATAAATTGAGATATTAATAAGAAACTTTCAATATATTAAAAATTATTAATACATTAATACATTTATTAATACATTGAATGCTGCCTATCCAGATGTTATAACAATCTTCTTTTAAATAATGTATATTTATATTTATACAATATATATATATATATATATATATATATATATATATATATTTACAAATTATAGTAAATATTGTAATTTATGAATCAGCTTTTTTGAAAATTTGTTTGAAATTTTTTTTACTCCTCTTTGAAATTTTCTTCTTTTGAAAATTTTTACAATAAAAATATATGAAATAAATAACGAACATAATAAGACAAAATTAAGCATGTTTAATTTACTTTAATTATTAACAATTGATATGTGTTAATAATTAATTTAATTACATATATATATTTGTACTATTATATATGTATATTATAATAAAGATGTGTATAAGTCAGAATTCTATTCAAAATAATTTTTATTTGCATTTTTAAATAAAAAAACCAAATAAAATTTCATTTTTAATTTGTTAAAATTCACTTTTTATTATAAATTTGTTCACGTCCGCGATGTGAATGGATATATATGTACAAAATGATGTTTCGAATCAATTGAATGTTTATAATAAATGATATATTTTTTCAAATAACAACAATAAGTGAATCGCGTAATTGCGATACGCTTATTTTATATATTATTATACAAGATTTAAATCACTCACAACATTATATTAGATATATGACGAAAAAAAGCACGATGCATAGTTACAAAGAAAATTATCCATTCGTTTCTAACAATCAGAATAATCAGATTTATTCTGAAGTGTTAATTAGATCTCAATTTTTTATTATTTGATGAGAATTGTTCGAACACAGTTTAATTGGGAGGATCGCGGTTTTCCAATACGAATAGCCAATAAATCAGCCCTCTTACTTGCAATACTCGAAATTCCTAGAATTAGATCAAGTCAATATTGCACAAAGATATATGATGATAAAGAGTGATCAGCGTTGATATGATAAACGATAATATATTTATCATAAATTTTTTTGAGTGTAATATGTTGGCTGAATCAGCTATCGAGAATATGTTATTCTTGGAATTACATTGCGTTGCCAGGTTAAAAAAATATACGAGTTATTATCTAAATATTTCCTCAGAAACAATGTTATCCTCGGACAATATCATCTTAAATCTTTTGTTTAAGTTTAGAAAGCTAGCAACCGATAATGGGAAAAGGTTTCCATGCGAGAAAATCTTTCTTGAATAGACAGATCATAAATCGTGTGAACATTTATTGAACAAAGTTTTACTAATATATTTATCGTCCGCTCAGCTATCCAAAATTAAACTTCAAATTGCTAATATATAATTTACAAAGTAATAAAAGAAGAACTTTAAACTAAATAATTTTTTTAAACTAAATAAATATTATTATCTCCAAAAATAAGAAATACTTTTATGTTATGATAGAGTTTTTCTATAAAATAATATTAAATAAGACGATAAAAAAGATGGTACGCTAAAAACTTTTATTATTTCAATAAAAGAAATTTGTTATAGGATATTCCAATATATAGGAAATTACCATGCAACTAGAATCTCGGAAACCCTATTAAAATAATTAGATGGTTCATTTAATGTTGGATAACCGGAAATGCGAAACATACTGGTCAAGCGTATTCTATGAAACGATATTGTACCGATTCACATAACGTCGCTAATCTTTTAATGCCATAGAAAAGCCAGGCTCGCGCGAACTGTTCGACATGAAGCCATTGAAATTAAAAGGGATCAAAGAAAAATGAAATGAGGCATTTGGGATGCAGAAAGTGCATAGACACTGTGTTCCGATAACCATTAGAAATTGCAGTTTAACGTTACAATCTGCGGCGATGCCAATAGCACCAGCAGCTCGTCGATATTTCGAATTTGCGGTTCGGTCTCTATGCTGACGTTCCGCTTGGTTTCATGTTATTATTCCCCGAACATTAGATTAATGCATTAGCTTTATCTCCATTGTAATTTTATTTGAATTGAAAATGTTAATACAAGTTGATTCATTTTTTTTCTATTTAAAAATTATTAGAAATTTATTAAAGTTAAAATTAAAAATTAAATTATCTTTCTATATATGAAATTTTCTATTTTATCAAAATCCCTTTCAAAAAAAGACAATGTCATTTTATATCAATAAGCATAGATTTTATATAAATCATTTTTATTATTTATATGAAGATATTATTAAAGATGTTCAAAAAAATAAAGATAAAATTGTTCAGAAATTATCTTCTCATCGATTTCAATTTTCGAACAACTTTTTTTTATATACTTAAAAACCGGCTTTAATTTTCAAAATATTTACAAAAAGAGATTGATAAATATTATTATATAAAATTTTATCTATAAGGAAGAAAATAGAAAAAGAAAAAATAGCTGAATCGGATAAATCGGAGTTTATTCAGTAAATATTAGCATAATTATATTTACGTGTTTTTTGTATAACAATTGGTAAAGAAGATCATCTAAAGTGATGTGAATTTGTTATGTCATTTGCAAAAGTAATTACTTTTATTTATTTATTGTGACAAATAAAAATAAAAGTACATTTTTATTTTACTTTTATTATTTCCAAGACTTGATTCAGATTTAAATAATATATATAATAAATATATATGCAATGTGTGTATATACTATTTTACGATAAATGTATCATGGTTTACCATGATGCGAAAATAAATATAAAACAATAGGCGATCAAAGATACAATAAGAATAATGAAATTTCTATTATTAGATATTTATTAAAGGCTAATATAACTTTGGCTATTTTTTTTTTCTAATTTCGAGAGTTTTTTTACGTTTTACTTTTGCATTCCACGGATTCAAAGTACTATAGTGCTACTAGTTGGGATTGAGATAACTCATCAAATTCCACGAAGGAATAGCTTTTCGATGGATTTATCTATTATATATTTTAAATGCATAGTTACTGTTTTAGATTTACAAAAACAATAATTAAGAAACGATCATATACACATAAACACATAAACATTTGTCAACATTAACACATATGTTGACAAATATATTGAAAGAATTATATTGAAAAAATATTGAATAAATTCAATAATAATATTTTAAGCTAATTTTTCAAATTTTTTGAGAATATTTTAAGCTAAATTATGAATTATATAATACCTATCCCATAATATTGAATAGGAAATATCACAACTTTTTAGATGAAATCATACTTTTGTTATTTTTGTTAATATTGAGGCATTCAAAACATAGTTACGCATTTTTTCAAGTAAATTAGCATTACACTGTATATTATATAAAGAGATTATTCACAATTTTTTGCATTATAATGTAATACGTTATAGAATAAAAAGAATCGATTTTATATACAGTGGGTAACGAAAGTATTCGAACGCTTACATTTATATTTTTTGATGAACGAAATATATATGTTAATGGAACTTGTTTAAGACAATGAGAGGTGTAATAAAAAGGAAATCTCAAGATATCAATATAATTTGAAAATAATTCACCAGTTTGTGTAGTAGATATAACATTTATTATAAATACGCACCGTTAGTATGTTATTCGAACGCTGATACGTTCTTGAAAGTTTCTGTCTTTAGCCAGAAATATAAACACAGATATTAAGCGAGAATATTTTCACGTTCAGTTGATGTCAAGCTATCGTTCCATTAACACTAAAATAAAACTCTGTAGTAAAATATTCGAAATGAATACGAAAAAGTCTAAAACAGAAAAGTAAGAATAAAAAACATTAATTCTTCTCTTTCAGTTAATTTTCTTGATCGACCTGAACGAATTTTATTTATAACTCTTCCTTCATTTTTGGATTTTTTTATGATGTAATGTATTGTAGATTTACTTCTGTTTACGATTTTTATCTCATTATATGATTTTCCATCCTTATGCAATCGAAAAATAGTTTTTTATTCACACTTTTCTGTTTTAGACTTTTTCGTATTCATTTCGAATATTTTATTACAGAATTTTATTTTAGTGTTAATGGAACGATAGCTTGACATCAACTGAACGTGAAAATGCTTTCGCTTAATATCTGTGTTTATATTTCTGGCTAAAGACAAAAACTTTCAAGAACGTATCAGCGTTCGAGTAACGGTGCGTGTTTATAATAACTGTTATATCTACTACACAAATTGGTGAATTATTTTCAAATTTTATTGATAACTTGAGATTTCCCTTTTATTACACCTTTTCATTGTCTTAAACAAGTTCCATTAACATATATATTTCGTTCATCAAAAAATATAAATGTAAGCGTTCGAATACTTTATGTATGCTTTAAAATAGTATAATTTAAATGTGGCTATTATTCAACATATTTCCATTCAGAATATGTTTTTATATAATTCATGAAATTGCTTTCCCATTTTTTAAAATATTTCATTATTTTTGCACTTATACTTATATTTTAATGTAATTCTATTATACTTTCAACTATTCAATTCATTCCTGTCTTTGTTGTTTTTAATAATTTTTTCTCTTTTTGGATTACTTTATTTTCTGTTCTTTTTCTTTCTTTTTTTTTTTTCAAATTTTGCTTTTATTTTTTTTTTCTTTCTTAAGTATTAATGATGATCAATTTTCTTTCTTTTTTATTTAAATCTTTTCGAAAATCTTTATGAAAAAATCTTTTTATTTCGGATATAAACTCTTCGTATAATTAAAATAGAATTTGGACTTTCATTATTAAGTATCCATGAGCTAGAGAATATTGACGGTACATTCTCTCATGCTGTTTTATTTTGATTTTAATTTCATCATTAAATATGAATAAATTCTTATGAATGAGAAAATTCTAATAGAATTGAGATTAGGATTTTGCAAAAGTTATTTTCGTATAAACAATTTTTATCTTTTTAGCCAATTTTTAAACATTTTCTGTAATATATTTAACCTCGTGATTATGTTCGAATTTTTTTATTATTATTATATTGTAATTATTTTTTCAGTATATTTAAATATTATGTTTAATGATATTTCTTAAACATATGTTTTCATTATGATTCATTGTTTCAATATGAATATAAATTTTTATTTAAAGCATTTTATAAGTATAGATATATTAATCTAATATAACATCTATTGAATGTAATGCAATATCAAATATGATTATATACCCTTAAAATTTTCGCTTTTTTATTAATTATTTTAAAGTTATACCTTCTAAAATTTTTTTGAAAAGCTACTTATTTTTACATCTATAATATTATTTTTTTTTTCTTTTTTTATATCTGATTTTCATAATCTTATAATTATATTTGCTAATTTATCTTCATTAGGTCTTCTATCTACATATACGTACATACGATACGTATCAAAAATGTGAAAGTACATAATACAAAATATTGCTTGCTGTATATTTCAATATTATCAATATATTTAAAACAATAAATGTTGATTCACCGTCATATTATTACTATAATAAAGAAATACACTTATAATATCAATACACTTATCTTGAACATTATTTTTATAGTATAAAAACAGAAAATTTTATACTGTGTTGTACGTTTCAAATTAATTTAACGAATTAACAAATTGGTTTTATTTTGATAATTTGTGAAACTTTTATATTCAAAATACAATGACAAACTGAATATTTATAAATTGTTGTTTATTTTCCATATAATATTTTTCCATTACTCAAGCAAAACGTTTTAAAAGTAAATATTTTTATTTTGGGTATTGTAAAATTGCGTCAACAAATATTTTATATTATAGGTAAACAAAAAAGAATTCACAATTTTGTAATATTATTTAGAATAGATATATTGTGCAATATGTGTCTGTTATGTTTATCTTTTGTACTTTGATTTAATAATAAAAAATCAAATTTGTATATATCTCTATATGAATATGATAAAACATTTATTATAAAAATATTAATTATATAATAAAAGTAGGCGATCTAAAAATGTTTGACATATTTTTTTTTATATAAATATGAAATAAAGCAAGAAATAACAACAATAAACAAAGAAAAGGAAATATATCTATATATTCATATTTTAAATATTAATTTTTGTTAATAAGAAATAATTTAATAATAACCAAAATTATTAGAATTAAAATTTTTTATCGATGTTTATCAATGAATTCTTAATTTATTATTTTTTGTTTTTTCTTTTATGTATGTATTTGCTAATTTCACATCAATAACAGATTATTTGCTATTTTAATATAATCTTTTCACATTATGTAAATTTTAAATGTCTATAAAAAAAGATTCAAATTCGGTATAGAAGCATAATTCATTATAATATACTTTGCTTTTTTTATAATAAAATAATAATTGGTAAAATTTCGTATTCATCTATTTCAAGCTTCTAATTGTATTCGCGAACAATAAGTGCTTACGAAATTTATGACCCGCTTAGGAGAAAGTTCCTCGTGTAGAAACCTTTCCCCATTATTATCGGTTGCTGGCTCCCTAAATCTAAACAAAAGGATAATGTTATCTGAGCATAAGTTTGTTTTTGTGGAAATAAGTATTTAGATGATATTTTAACTTCTACATTTTTTAAGATTTCTTTGCCTGATTAAAATACAACATGATTCCAAGAATAATATTCCAGATACTTAAGCTAATCAGCAATTGTATGATCAAAAAATTGTAAACGATAAACGATAAACATATATATGGATTAATTTCTGATTATCACTATTTTTGTATAAATTGACCACTGGCTTAGTTTAAGAAATGTGAAAGTATCGCAAGTAAAAATATTCCCAAAAAAGAGAGTAATCGCGCTCTTGCTTATTGTTGTGCTTTGGAAAATCGTGATCTTAATTGAACTGTGGAAAAAATATAGAAAAATATGAATTATCATCAAAAAAATAAGAAATTGAGATAACATTAATTAACATTTATAATATATAGATCCTATTCTGCTAGATATGATCAATACATAATTTTCTTTGTAATTATGCATCGTGTTTTGACCATCAAATTATTACCTACATACATAGAGAGAGGTAACATTATGAAAAACTTAAGTCTCGTATAAATAAGCGTATTAATAATTATACAGTCTACAAAATACTAAATATTATACAATTCACTTATTATTGTGAGAAAATACATTTGTTAGAAAATTCCAATTCAATCAAAAAATCATTTTATATACTATCGAATTGTCATCCAATATCAAATATTATGAGCGAACAAATTGATATTATGAGGAATAAATATTATTTAATTATAATATAATCAATAGTCAGTAATTATTAAATTCTAAATAGTTTTATGAAATTATCCATTTTACACGTAACGATAAATAAAATAAATAAAATAAATAAATAAATATATTATTAAGTATTTAAATGTTTAAGTATTTAATTAAAATTTTTCATATTTTAATATTTCAATTTTATATTTATGTCGTGTTATTTATAATTATAAAAATATATTTTTATTTTTATTTATAAAATTTCTTTTATCCCTTTTGTTTATTTTTCTTTTTTATGTATAAATAAAATATACTTCATACCATAATATAAGATACCATATACGATTAAATTAATTAAATTTATTTTTTTTATCGATAGTCTAATATATCAAAAATTGTCTTTTTTCGCAAAACTATTCTAATATTTTTTTACTTTTTCTCTTAATTAGAATTATTATTTTCTATTCTATATATTAATTCATTTGGAATCTATCACATAATCTGAACATGAATAAAAATACACTGTTTATAACTATATATATTTTTATTTTACACTTAAAAAATTAAAAATTATAGAAATAATATTATAAAATTAAAAATTATATTATTATAAAAATTTATTATTAAAATTAAATAATAATTATTCTTGAAACGAATAACCAGTAACGTTTTGATGTAGCAATACATCATTCATGTGAATGTATTAAAGATATTAAAAATGATAAAATGAAAATTTTACGTTCTCGTATAATATTATTTTTATTATTATACTCTTACACATACGTGCGCATACGTGTTAAATGATATATTAATTGTTTTGTTTCTACTGATGGATGGTATTAAAAATAAAAAGATAAATTAATATTAATGCTTTTATAGAGAAAATAGGTCAGTCTTCTTTTAATTTCGAAATAAAATTCATATTAATATTAGCGATGTTTTATAAGCAAACAAAAGCATTTATTTCTTTTCATTCTATAATACCTTGCTTATACAAATTTTTATAATTTAATAATTTTATAAATTAATACATTTTTTACTATTCTTTTAAATTAATAAATGTATCTAGAATAAAGATTTTAACATGGATACAATTTTAATTAATATGTTTGTATGTAAGATAATATGTTTCACTTTCACACGATTGCACAGTAACTATACGGTATAATACATATGGATAAAGATAGATAAAGGGGCAAGGGATGGAAGTCATGCAATACTGCTCCATCAGTTTCCACCTCAATGATTAATGCGACCAGGGTAAACGTTGTCCCTTGGCTCTTGTATAGAAGGTCGATGTCATGTTAAAAGTATGCACAAAGTCATTCTTCTTTAATTTCAGTGCTTGCAAACTGGGTTGATCAATGATCAGTATCTTTCTTGACAAAATAGATATTTTCTTATATCTTTTTTCGTCTTATGTTACTACTTGAAAGAATCTCTTTATTCTTAAAAATTTTTTAATTATTAACTATATTAATTTTAATAGGAATTATAAAGAAAATAAAAATTATTTATAATACTAAAATTTATAATAATTTATAATACTTATTTATAATACTCTATATATGCATATAATAAATTATTAAAGAGCATTAATGAGCACAAACAAGTAAATTTCAAATAAGTTTATGTTAAATTATTTTTATTTTTAATAAACTTGATATTTTACAATATATTTATCTCAAATATGTTATCAAAACTGCATTTATTATTACATTATAATATTTTCAATTAAATAAATAAATTCTTATTAATTAAATAGTTAAAAACATTAACAACATCTGTTTCAAATAAGCTTACATAATATACATAACTTGTCATTTAGATAGTAATAACTTTATATTCATATGTTTATATTTATAGATATTATACTATATTGAAATAATTATATTATTTATATAATTTGTATAATATTATTATATACCATTAAATCATTTTTAAATTTATTAATCAATATTAAATATTTTCTTCGTAATTTTCAGTAACAAAGAAAATAATAAAAGTTGCGACGATATAGGTTTAATAGACTTATCGAATTCGTAACGTAGTCGAATGATATATACAAGTTAGAAAGCCAACGCCAATGGAGAAAGGGAAAATATAGGGGATTAAGAAGATCGGGTGGACAGGAATTGGAAAGTCTGCGGTGAAAAGCGAGGAAAGCAAAGCGATACCACGTTTGCGAATTCGCGATTCAGCCCGAAGATCCAATAACTAAACCAATTATCCAGGCTGCCGATGAAAAACTTTTAATCCGTAAGTCCATGCGCGCGCGGAGTTCTCGCGTGGAAATTATTCTTTCATCCGAATATATATTTTACGCTTTTGTGCAAGAAACACCTCATTCTTCTGTTGACTGCGCTATCGTTATCGTTGCATTCTCTTTACTACTACGTTTTTTTAGCGATCCTGTATCGCTTATTTCAGCTGAATCGTGTTTGTTCTCGGTGAAAATATGGTTTTCCAGAGTCAACATGACCGGTCGGCTGTAATTAATTTGGGCAGCGCGGCGGTGAAAATTAGATACAGGGCGGCGAGGTTCGATGGTTTTCTTTGTTCAGGAAAGATGAAAAGCGAGGAAGAGGTAATGGGATAGTGTTCAATGTATTCTCGCCAACTTGAATCGATACGATGTTTATAGATACATAGTGATGCATGTATCGAAAACAGTATTATAAAGTATCGTATTTTTTATTGAGTGTCTCATAACGCGCAAAGAATAAAGCAATATGAAATCCGAACAAGTAATAATTTAACATGTCATTTTAATAGAGATATATATAGAAATACATATAAATCAATAAAATAAAATTGACTATTTCAATATCAATCAATATCTTCTTTCTTATCATAAATATTTATCATATTATACGTTATTATTTAAAAAATTTTTTTTGTTAATTTACATATATATATTAATATTATATATGTATTAATATGCAATATGCAACATGTATGTAATATATAACATTTTATATATAAATCAATAAAATGTTATTTTAATAGATTATTTTAAAGATATATCTAATAGAAATACATATGCGAATGTCTTAATTATAAATATCAATTAATTTTTGATAACTATTTCAATATCTTCTTTCTTGTCATGAATATTTATTACATTATGTATTTATTATATCATTGTATTATTTTTTTTTGTTTATTTCTTACAAATTTTTAAATAAAAATCGTCGAATTAAATTTCTTCACATTTAATTGATAAAAAAACTTATTTTATGTTGTTAATATCAATCAAGACATTGAGAGTATTAAGAGTAACGATTTGAATGTATTATATTAAAAACAAAATTATAATTATTATCAATAGAAAGTTTAATACCAAATTTAATTCTTTTTTTTCCGTGTATGAGAAAAATCTTCAAAAAATATTTAAGACTTTTGGTGGTGAGATTCGGTTAATATTTGATTATCGTTGATTTGCCTCGATACGTTAGAAAAGCAGATATCTGTATCGAGAATACAGATATTTTTACCGCGCAATGTCCAAATTGGGAATCCTTTCCTTTGGGAAAGAACATATTTTTTGTCCCCAAACATTACTTTCTTTGCGGTATTGTAACTCTATCATGTTGTCGCCTTGAGATTGCAGTGCAAACCCGGATCTCTATCCGAATCGCCTACGATTTTAGCAATTGTGTGTTGCTATGGGGGCTTCTAATAGTTCAAAGGGCAGGAGCCTCCTCAGTGCCGACGCTGCATTTCCTCATGGGATATTGTTCTATATCCTCCAGCAATTCTGGCAGCTTTTCATTGTAGTACTTACTTGTTAGTGTAGTTTGTGTATGCTGCCTCAACTGGTCATCAGATTGCTAACCCATTTATACAGTGTCGTAGAGAGAAACATAGAGGCAATGTCTTCTTTTCTTATATTTTTCTAAGAGAAATAGAGATAGAAAATAAATGATATTAATAATGCGTTAGTTCTGTTCTCTCCATTTAAGCGATCAGACAATAGTGTTTAGCGCAATTTATTAACATAAATATATATATTAATTTGATTATTCAGAGAAAATACTTTCAATTAAGGAAGTCACTTCAGTTAAGGAAATAATAGTGTGTATATAAATAAACTGACTGTTGTATACTAATGTTACATCGAAATAATTAATAGTTTGGAAAATATTTTAGCTTCCAATTTTTTTTAGCTTTCCTCATCAGTAAAGCGATTTAACAAATGAAAATAATTACGTCTTGTTTGCGTAGTAGGACCTCTTTAATCACAATTTTGAATATTCAAAAAAATTTTTCCAAAATTATATAGCATATGTCAGAAGGCTAAACGCGTGGTTTTCAAGAATAGGGATAGGCGATCCTAGTGAAAAACTCTTCTTGCGTTTCTCCCCTATGAGATTTTTCAACAAAGAACAATCTTATATTATTTATATACATGTGTGTTGTATATCATATCTATACAAATTCAGGATGAAGCGGTTGCTGTGATATAGAGTAGCAGCTTATAACTTCCATGTTTTTCACAATCACTTTCAGCTCCAGTCTGAAATTTCCACAACAACGCAACTCGGCGAGGCGAATGATCTTCGATCAGTTTCTCCCGGCAGCTACGATAAGCGTGTCATCCGCGTAGCAGATAACATGGGCGCCGGCGCTGAATTTACCTAGTTTCATCTGGGTCAACAATCGTTGAACTCCATGGAATTCGATGATTGAATTCGATATAAACGGAGGTACAAAGATCTATTGCATATTGTGTTTACATAAATAAATTGCATACCTTTGCTCCTTGATACGAGAGAGGAAGAGGGAGAATATAAAATAAAATAAAAAAGATTTTTTAACATTTATCTACTTCGTAAAAATCATATAATTATATTCATTTTTACATTCATTTTATTGTATTTTATTATTTTCAGTTCAATTAAAATAAAATTTGTTTAAAATATTTATACTTTATTCGTTTATTAATTAAAATTTAACAGTAATACTTTTAAATTTGCTTTTTAAATAATCATGAAATAATTAATTGAAAAATGAATTATTAAGTGAAAAATCTTTGAGATTCAATCACACTGCGATATATCTTGTAAAATTTACATAAATAAAATTCATATATTAGCATAATAATAAATAAAAATGAAATTTTTATATATTGTAACAAATTATGTGTTTTTATTCAAAACAAGTAACGTAAATAAATAAATATTTCTTAATATTTACTTGTAGACGTGGATTGATTAGAAATGGAAAAAAAATTTTATAAACAGCAACTAAATTGACTTTTATTTTGATAGTAAACAACATTAGACATAAGAAAAACTGTGTCATTAATACTTATCAATTTGAATCTGAATATCATTTGTTAATTTATAATTTATAATTTCCAATAATTAATGGTACATCATCAACTTGAATTTAGGGATTATGATGTTCATGCTAAAATTAACTTTTTATCCTATAGATAAGATTGTAATGAGATAAATTACGAAAGACGATGACTTTAATTAATTATTAAGCTTTGATTATCTCACATTCTGTTTGAATAATAAAATCATAGTATACCTCTTTTGACATAAAATAATCTCGAAATTAATAGGTATAATTTCAATATTCGTAATGGCATTACCTATAAATTCTAATAATTATAAAAATATATATAATTTAAATATAAGAAGTATTACATTCTAATATAACGTTTAATTTTCATATTATGTGACATGTTAGAAATTTTGAATTTTCGTTTATTCTTTGAGGATTCTGAAATACTGAACGATTAATCACAGTCCTCTGAGAAAATATCCTCGTCTTCTTTATAGTTAGATCATTAAGAATAATATCTCTATTTTTAGCAAGTAATATAATTGCTTGTTATATTTAAAGATTACATCATGCACAAATATCATACAACGAATATTCAATATTTAGAGAAAATGATCTAAATATAGGCTAGAAATTTCATTTCAGGATTCATTATTAAAATTGTTGATGATTTTTAAGATATAACATTTCAATATATATATAAAAACATGTTTACTTCATGATATGAAATCAAAATAAGTTAAATAAAAACAATGCGTTGCAAATCATATATTTAAAATGAAAAAGAAAATTTTCACTTTTAGAAATATAATTTAAATATCGATCAATGATAAAGTAATTAAAAAGAAAAAATAAAAACATATTTTTAGATTGAAATATATGAATATATTTGAAAATATGTTCAAAATATAGGTAAACTTAAATTGAAATGCTATTTATGTATAATATTTACAATCTATTTATAATAATCATGAATATATAGATATATCATTTTCAACATATGTATAATTACATAGTGTGTTTATTATTTAATATAAATAATTATAATAATAAATTTTATTTTATTCATTTTTTATTTTCTATTTTCAAAATTTTCATCTTCTTTTATAACCTTTCTTTTATAACCTTATTTCAACTTCTTTTATTCTCGTCGAACGTATTTTAGATTAATTTTTGGTGTTCTGAAATATACATTTTAAAAAGTGAATTAAATATCGGTTACCCCATATTTTGGAACTATATTTTGGAACATAATTTATATTTATATCATTTTGATTATAAAACGATAATATTACTATGCGATGATATACATTACAAAATTTATAAAATTTTAAAATTTTAAAAGTTTACAGTGTCAGTAATGCTTCTTAATTATTTCTTAATTCAATAAATTATTATTGAAAATGACAAAATGAATTATTTGAAAAATATTTGAAAATGATAAAATAAATTAAATGACACGTTCTGTAATTTAATAGTTTGTAACGTGTAAAAATAATAAATATTGATCTCCATCTCCTTCTGTTTATAAACTAATTTCATTTTATTTTTGATAGAAAATAAAGCACATAATAGGTTTCAATATTTCAAGTTTATACTTAAATTCTATTTAAACCATCCATAATATTTTTTTGAATAGTTAGGCATTGTTTGAAGTTTGTTTATTAAAAAATATACTATTCATAAAAGTTCTATTTAACTGTGTTGTAAATTAATCAAAAATGAAGTATCATAATTATCTGTTTTCGATTTCTTTCAAAATTATTTTAATATGTATATACATATATATATATAAAGAAAATGAAATTATGAAGTTCATAGAATAATCAAATAAATAAGTAATAAAAATCTAAATTATAAAAAATGATATAAAAGAAAAAAATAATTTAAAATAAAGAATATTTTGTTTTAGTAAGAATCGTTTCTTATCAGAAGAATTATTTCACGATTAAGAAAATCAAAAAAATACAGAAATATTTTTATTAATCAATTTGCAATTATCTGGAATTATCGAAGTTTTCTATTTATTAAAAATATAAGTACATTTGAGAATAATTTTCTAGAAGTTATTTTTCACTAAAAGATATTGGATTGAGAGTCACTATTCAATAAACATTTTCATTATCAATAACAAATATCCATTAACAAAAATAATTCTCGATAATAACTCTTAAGAATTTTATTCTTGAATATATTCGTATTTTTACATCAATCTCATTTTGAAATTGATAATTTTTAGATAATTATTATAGCTGATACATATTACATTTAATTATATTATTAAGTAAACATTTAAAATGAATAAAAATGAACTATAAAGAAATGCATTTTATATAAAAAAAGTGTATTTCTTCCAGTTATTTCCTGCAGACCTCGATTATCCGATGAATCTCGATTTATTCAGGCTTATTTCTCGTTTAAGCTGGTTAATCAAGGTTTTACTACATAAGTACTGTATTGGAATTTCTGTATTATAGGATTTTTATGAAATAATTGTTCATGCTTTTAGTTTGACGTATGCACTACTTCATATTATATTTCATTTTTAAAAATAAATCTATGTACTTATTATTACAATTATGAATTCAATTTAAAAAGCAAATATTGATTAGAATCATAAACAAAGATATAAACATTATATTTACTTAAAATATAGTCATAATATTTATAGTCTTAATAATCATTATTATTAAGATATGCAATCATAATTATTAAGAATGCAATTTAGAGGAAATAATAATTGAAAGTATCGATTACGAGTGCATAAAAAAAGATATAAACTTATCTTATTAAATCGTACAGAACAGCTTTGATAGATGCAATAACATAAACAATATTCTCGGAAAAATAGTCTTTCCTCTCCCAACACCAAGGATTATATATATATATATCGATTCGGGAAAATAATACAGCCATAACATGGGCATAATCTTTTACATCTCTATACCTTAAAACATTTTTCTAGAAATAAAACGGGTCGTCTCCGATGGGAATAGTTTCGAGGTATATTTCTTCTGCTTCTATTCTTTATGTTTACGAGTACTAACAGATCTCAAAGTCTACCAATATATTTCAGAACTTGCACACATCAAAAAAATATATCAAAAGTCGTATGAAATCGGAGTGGCAAAAACATTTTGCATTATATTTAGATGACTTTCGCGAAAGATATATGAAATATATTTTATATTCGTGTATTTATTAATATATATTTTAATAAACAAAACTAAATTTTATATTAAAAATAATTAATGAATAGATTTTTAATAGATATTAATAAATAGATATTAAATAATAATACTAAATAATAAAAGACTTAATTAGTAAAATATTTTTTATTGCTTATAAATAATTTTTAAATTTACTATGTGCATTTAACATGTTGCAATATTATTTTATTATATTTTTCGCATTGATAGATTTAAAAAAAAAAATGGAAAAAACAAAAATTTTATTTTTTTATATATTATATGGTTATAATTATTTAAATTTACATTAGTAGTAATTTTATAATAAGAATATTACGATTTTTTTTTAATTAATTCATATATTTTTTATATATTATAATAATAACTATCGAAACAAATTTAATATTTATTATTTAATTGTGTAATTATAATCTATTGTTTAATAATAAATAAAGACATTTAACAATTAATAAAAATTCGCGAAACAAAATTTTTTTGCATGATGTCGATTTTACAAAAATAATCGTGACATGTTTTTGATAGATTTAAATCAATCGTTAAGGTTTTTAAAAATTTGCAGAATTGAGAATTCTCACGATTTCATTCATTATTGAAAATTTCTCAATGAATGAATTGTGAAGAGTTCAATATTGTCGCTTCTCTTCAGTTATCGCGTACTCATTAAATTTTATCTTACAGGTTATTGAATTCGTTTCGACAATCAAATATAAAAAAAAATATAGGTTTCAATTTAAAAAAATCATTGTAATTTCAGAATTGTCGTTATAAAACTTGATATAAATTAAACTCTTAAAATTTTAATTTAAATTTTGATTTTAAAAAATTTGATTTTATTCGTTATATTGAGTAAAAAATAATGAAACTTTTGTCCTTTTCATTTTTTTACAATTTTAAAAAAATGTAAAAGCAAAATATAAAAATTTAAAAGTTTTATATATATTATATTTTCATTATATACTAAATTATATATTACTAAATATTATTATATATTATTTTTTTAAAATTAAAAAAAGTAGCCTAGAAATAGATCATATTATTGCAATATAATGTTTGTAAAAGAAAATTATTAAAGAAAAAAAGAAAATTTTGAAAAATTTGCTGATTCAATTCAAATAACATTTTATTAGGATTGTATCTCATAAATATGAAAGCTTTCTACTAAAAGAAAATAAATAATTGAGAGAAAAAAAAAAATCCATTATTTTGAAATGCATTTTATAAATGCAAAAATATAAATAAATAAGTAATAATTAAAACGTATCAATCAAAAAATATATAGTTTTTATTATAAACTCATTAACTGGATTGCGAATTTTTATGCAAATATTTTCCATTAGAATATTTATTATAATTGTTCAAAAATTTAAAAGAATTTTTAAGGATAAAATAAATAAAAAATCAAATATAAAAATATTCTTTTCGATTTTATTCTTAATTATTAGGCATTAAAATATAACGACAATATTTTTGGAAGAGATAATGTCTTAAGTACTATAGATTTTTTTTAATTCTTATATCTTATAGTGGAAATATCAGAATAAAACAAAAAGTATCTCCAATTTCTTTAGTTTTGATGATAAAATTTTTAGTTTCCTTTCTCATTTTTTTATAGCTCTCATTAATGAAAATTGAAATTCAAGTTTTATTTATGATTTTATGTAACGATCTGTTGTAATGTAAAATATATGTATAGAGATTTAAGTTTATTTAATTTCACATTTATATAATCGAAATTAATCCGCAATCGATTAATTGGAAATTACACTAAAATCTCTATATCACGAAATTTAAAAAATCTAAATTTCTCATTCTTAAATCTTTATTTTAATATCGATAAATTTCTTAATATAAGTTTTATTTGTTCAAATCATTTTCTAATCTATTTATAGTATTTAATTATATTTTAACTTTCTTCATGATCATATATTATTATATTTAGTTAAAATTCAACAGAAAAAAATTTCTAATAAATAGTTGTTAATATTTATACAAAATATTTATCAAATATATAGTTTTTATATAGTTATAATAACTATATAACTTATATAATAACTATAATAAACTATTATGTTATTTTCGATGATCCAATTACAGATTTAGAAAAGGATTTCAGTTATTTTTTCTAAAACAAAATATTTCAATCATATATAAAATTATTGTGTACTTCCTTCCATATAATACCTTCATTTCGCAAAAAAAGATCACTTAATTTAAAAACAAAGATAAAAAAACAATAATGCATATGCACGTAATGTACTAAATGTATTATTTTTTTTTTATTTTAATTTAAAATTATAAAATTATTTCTGAAATTGTTGATCTTTCAAATATATATTTAGCAAAAATACTTAAAAATTTAATTATGAAAATTAAATTGTTTATAAATTATTTATATTAATTTCAAATATTGGTGTAATTTGAAAATATATTTTTTTGTAATATTAATTATTCTCCATTGAAGATATTAATATTGAAAAGACTTTTTTCTAAACCTATATTAGAATATATTTATATATACCTATATTGTTTAAAAAAAATTATTATCGAGAAAAATTTTATTTTATAATAATGAGTGTAAATAGAGAAATTTATTTAGAAATAATTGTAGTTTAGAAGCGATTATTATAATATTATCATTCGCGATATGAAGTAATGTAATCACTTTTTACGAGCTGTAAGATTAAAATGGTACATCCAATGCTGGAAAGCACTGTAGTAACAATCTAGTAGAAACGATGCAAGCACCTGTATGGTAGGCAACATACGCAACCTTTGGGTTAGTATTCCTATTCCACGAAATGAACTTGGCTACGTATCTCCGTCCGGGTTTTTCTCTTTCCTGAACCTTCATCCTTCCTCTTTTCGAGATGAATACTTGGTGCTGGGTTAGCTTTGCCTCATTCACGATGTACCACGGGTACATTGTATTAGCAGCCGCCTATCCGCCGACCCGGATACCCACCTACTAATGTCTCGTAAAAAACCAGCAATAATTCTAGCTGGTTGCCGGTGTACGACCTCTTCTCGTACGTTTCGCTACGACTTGCTGCAAATCAGATCCTACTTTAATGGGATTATACGTCGCACCGCTATATGATCAGAATTTTCATAAAACCGGTCCCTTTGGAGAGAGAATCAGGTTATCCATTAAGTCGCTTCCCAATGTTTTTACATAATTCAAAGTGATCTTTGATCTAAAAGAATTTGTTAAAATGTTCTACTATCTTCTAAGATATTGGAACAAAGTTATTAATAAAGAATAATTGATTTTGATAGATTAAGCTTCGCTAAAAAATTTATGCTATAGTCAAGTGTTTATATTATTATATAATAAATTATGAAATATATTTGATTTAAAAGTTAACAAATTAAATTCAATAAATCAAATTGATTTTGATAAAAGTAATTAATTAAATTGACTGTTTGTTAAAAAAATCATGTCATGAAAATTTCTATTCTTGAAAAGAAAAGAAAGGAAAAATCAATGCGTTAGAAGCAATAAAATATGTGCTTTTAGAACCTAAGATAGCATTTGATCGATTATAATTAGATAATTTATATATTAATTTTTTGAGTCATAAAAAAATTATGATAAAATCAAAATTTTAATATAATATGAAAGATAATATAACATTGAAGATAATTAAAAATATAAAATAAAAATTTTTTAATATCAATAATTAAATATTATTAAATAGATAATTATTAAATAGCAATTAATAAATAGATAAATTACTATTTAAAAATCATGGGATATTTATGTTTTACATTTCAATATAAATCATAAATATTAAAGGATATATACTTTTTAATGAAGTTATTAATATATCACCTTACATTTTTTTTATTTCATAAAATATCAACTAGAATAAATTTTTCTAAAAATAAAATAAGACAATATGTCTAGTACAACATTTTTATAAAGAATCAAAAATAATAACATTTATGATCAATATAATATATATATAATATAAATATAATATATATATATATATATATATATATATATATATATATATATATATATATATATATATATATATAATATATCTTTTTTTTTTCTGTTTTTAATAAGCATCAAATATTATGTAATTTGATAATAATTGTACATAATAGTTTTGATTAATAATATAATAATACAATAATTGATTAATAATACAATAATATAAAAACCTTGAAAAAAAAATTATTTAAGTAAATTATTATATTAATAAATAATATTTTCCAGTAACCTAGAAACAGTTCATTAATTAAACTCATAAATAATTGACAATTTTTTAAATAAAAAACAAATAATAATAATTATAATTATAGTGAAAAATAACGTAAATATGAAAATAATTATAAAATTTATATAATCATATATAATATACATGAAGATGAAAATATTGACATTTAATTAGTAAATTATATTTTTAAAATTTTTTTTTGATGGAGCAAGTGCCTTTTTTTAAAACAAATATATTTATTATAATGATCATGAAACATACAATTAATTAATAATTTGTATTCCTAACTCATAGATAATTATTTTGCAATGTATGATTTTTATAAAATAATTTTTAATCCTTACGTTCGCAATTTGTAAACAAATTAATGATTAGAAAAAAATAAAATGATAAATAATTTATTTGTTTATGTTAGATTTGAAATGACAATTGTATTTTATACATATCGACAATAATTTTGTTATTGTAATTTTCAAACATGGAGTATATATATCGTATATTTTTGAAATTTCGTGACACCGAAGTTCATGTTATATTCGTTCTTTCATTATGGTCCTGAAGCATTTCATTTCTGGAAGAGAAAGAAAGACATCTTTTTCTGTAAGAATGAAATTGTTACCGCGGAAGTTTCCTCCGTAAGGGCCTATTCTTGGAAATTGCTCTCCAACGCGATTATTAGTTTCTTAATTCCATTTTAGTTTGCATTTTCGTAGAAGATAATAATTGGAGGAAGAATCAAAATTTGCAACGATTTTTGAAAATTATAGTTAGAATAGAAACTCATTCAGAGTTCAGATCAGATCAGGTTAGAATTCAAATCAGATTGATTCAGATACAATGCAGACAAAATCGTTAGATAGTCAGAAAAATCATATTCACAGAAATCAATCAGATCATAGTCGAAAATCGTGAAATTTATTCATTCTTCAGTCACTCAAGATTCACAATACAAATGTATTCCTATAACTATAAGTGGTCTTTCGAGCGATATTCAATTCTGACACTCTTTTATGCAATATTTTATACAATATTCAAAGTAACACTTAATTGAACTTTAACAATTCGAATATTATTTTTTTTTTTTTTTTGCTAGACGATCACTTTGCATGGATTAAGATTTAAGATTGTTGCTATTGAGATGTAAAGAAGCGATTTTAAACAAATTAAAAATACATTAAGTGTCATTTATTATTTGAATACTGGCATTAAAATGATCATAATATTATGTGCTATCTCTTAAAATAGCAATAACTTTGATCATATAAACTTTGACTAACAGCACATCAAAAATATTTTTCAGTATATATTGACTATATACTGTTTAATACTTTTTTAAACATGTATCGTCATCTTCTTCAAAAATATTTTCTAAAGCCTTTTTTTCGTATTTTTTTTGGATACAAATAAATATATTCGTTTGAACATTTATTCTTTTTCCTCTTTTTCTTTATTTATTTCTTCGTTCTTTTTTCTTGTTCTAATCAATTCTAAATTGTTAAATATAGAAAGAAAAATATTAAAATAAAATAGGAAGATATGAAATATTAAAATAAAAAATTATATAATATAATCGAAGTATATACATTTAACAAAATTCGGCATGTTTTTTGGAAATATAAGATAAATATTTTATTAATTTGAATAAATTAAAATAAATAAATAAAAAATATCGATTGCATTTTATAAGTGCATTTTATAATATTATTTAAATGTCAAATAAATCTATTGAGGAAAAAAAACTTTTATCACATATCATATTTCATGTTTTTTTTTTTAAATTATTGTCAGCAACAGTGTATTATGTTTTTCAATAAAAATCGATATGCCACATACAATATGATATATGTATATAAATTTCAAAAATCATAAATTTGCAAAAATGTGTAATATATATATATACATCATCTATTTAATTTGTATAATATAATATCTTTAACGATAATTTTTCGTTTAACCGTTTTCTTCTTTTTAAAAACAAAAGATACATATCATCTTTAAATTTATTGAATATATATTAATTGTTAAAAAATGATATTGAAAAGTTATTTGTGCAAGTTATCTCATAAATATAATAGAATGCCAAAATAGTGTTATTCTATTTTATAACTGTTTTTTTCGTTTTTGAAACAAATACAATAATAATTGTTTTAAAACTTTAAATAGCAATATATATAATAAAAATATGTGAACATAATTAGAAATTAATGTGAATAGATAGAACATCTTGATAAATTATTCACGTGTTTTAATTATTCAAATGTATGCTCATTTTAATTGGAAATTTATTCATACGAATGTATTTTATGAGAAACTTTGCACATTTCACTATTAGTTTTTTTAATTAAATTCTAATTCATTAAGTTGAAATAATAGTAATATGAAATTCTTTTATATATAGTAATTCATCAAATTGATCATATATTATATTACAAAAAAATTTATTTAATTCGAAATCTGAATTTAATAAACATTTGTATACATATACAATATAATGTAAGAATTATAAGATATAATATATCTATACAAAAAAGGCACAGAAATTCTGAGCGTTGATTTTATTTCTTTATAAAATAGTTCATTTAAAAAAATGTTGTTCCAAATATAATGTATTAAGCTGTATATACTCATAAAATTTCATCAAAAAGTAAAAAAATATATTGAAAAAAAAAATTATTTTTTTTATTTTTTTGTTTTTTTTAATATGAATTTGATATAAAAAAGAATAAAACTTTTCATATAAAAAATATTTAATTTTAATAGTAAAATTATTCCGTCATTCTATATAAAAAAGAAATTTTCAGTCAAAACAGCACGAAAATTATTTAAAGCATGAAAAAATGAAAATCAATTGATTTTTGTTAAAAATAATTCCTATCAAGAAAAAGATATTTTATGTCTAATTTATTATGTTCTCTGTTGAGTTTATAAAGATTCGATCATATCTTGTATATTTATGTGTGAATTGGGTGCCACTAGACGCGATCATTGTTTCGATTCTATTTTATCCGTTCCTCTTTTCGAATTACTGCGGTGTGCGACGCGATATAGTGGCTCAACGCAATAGAACAAAAACATCAACACAAGTTACATCTAATATAACATAGTTTATTCCTATTTTCTTTATTAAATATATTTTTTCTTACTGTTACTTTTGGTCAAATAATTTCACAACCTATTCCCTAATATTCTCTATATAATTTTTTATTTTAAAATCAGAATTATTGGATTAAATAAATTTTCTCGTAAAATAATACATTGTAATTAATTTTATGTATCATTATATATTATTAAATATATATACATTGTTAAATATCAACAAATTAATAAAAATTAAATTTAAAAAATTATTATTTGATTATGATAAACAAGAAAGCACAAAAAAGAATATTTATAAATAAGATTATATATAAATATATAATATACTTCTAGCAAAAAGTAAATAATAATTTCTCTATAATTTTTTAATAAATCCAACGATAAAATAAATAAATATGTATTATAAAATAAATATATATTATTTTATATATGTATATATTTGTCTATGAAAACTGCATCATGAAAAAAATTAGAGTTTGAAACTTGTTATCTAAAATAAGAATAATGATATTACAAAATAAAAACTCGTAAAAAAAATATATATATAATTTATATTATGTTTTAAATCTATATTAATTATTTCTGTAAATATTAAAAATATGAAAAAATTTTTTAAATGAAATTTACAATATAAAAGTAAGACATGTAATAATAATAATTTAGTTTTAAGATAATGTTAGAGAATTGTGAAGATCACAATTAAATTTTTAGATAGAATTCTATATTTTTTATTATATTGTATATTTGAATTTAATTAATATTAATATAGTATTCAAAATATTATCTACATATCTTTCATAAGTTATTGAATTATTAATTTTTAAAGTTCAAGTGTCGTCAATATTAGTTTTATCCAATATATAACTAATTAAATGAAAATTTTCAAAATAAACGAATTAAATTTAGCTATTATCAGATCATCGAAATCTAAAGCTAAATTGTGCTATGTTTATATTTCCTTCTATGGAAATACTTAAAACAAGTAATTTATTGCATTCCTTGTTAAATTACATCAATATATAAATAGTGCATATGTAAAAATAACATTTGAAATATTGATAGAAAAAAAAATGAAAAAGAAATTCTAACACAGATTATAGAAATGTACTTTAATAATGAAAAAATTACTATATTATTAAGAATAATAAGTTAAGATAAAATCGTAATATTTAAATGTACATGCGTTCGTATATATATATATATATATATATAAATAATCAATTATTTTTAATCATTACAAAGTATGAAATCTGATTGAACTTCTTCGTGGTGAACGTCGATATAAATTTTGATAGTTAATAATTTTGGCAAAAACAACGATTTATAGTTTTTATATTTATATAATTTATAAAAAAAACACATATGTAAAATAATATTTTGAATATGGCAATCAATATTATCGATATTAATTATAATTTGATATAATTAATATTAATTACAAAAATATATAGTTGATAATAAAAATCATCTATGTTTCTTTTTCAGTACAAAAAATAATTTTCATGCAATTTATATCTTAAGATAAATAATAAAAACTGCCATAATATTTTTTTCTAAATCATTTTTTAAAAGTTTTTAAAATCATCAAATGCTTTTTTATTATTTTTTTAAGACATCATTTGGAACATTTCATAATATTGCAATTTAAAAAAATAGTGATATGTGATTTACAAATTTAATAATACTAGCGGTCATATTTTTTAGATAATTACATATTTATAAATTCTTGCTGTTAAAATCAGTAATATCGATGGAAATGAATTTCATATTATTAATTTCAATTTTGAAAATTAAATGCTTTAATATCATATCATTATCATTTCTTAATATGTTTTAATATCAATTATAATATGCAAGGAAAAAAATATATATTTAGAAAAAAATTGAAATCTTTGAAAATAAAAATTTTGCTTAGAGAAAATTATTTGGTAAGTTTCGTTTTAAAATATTATAAATTGTATGAAAAATATTTTTTCTATCATCATTATTGCAGAAGTTATTTAAATAGTTATCTTTAGATGAAATCTATTTTACATATATACATACATACATACATACATACATACATACATATATATATATATATATATAGGATTCCATCTAAAAATTTAATTGTGATTTTAGAGTTTTTCAATATTATCTAAAAATCAAATTATTATTATCATAATGTAATCCCTTCGATATCAACTTTCATTTGAAAAATTTTTTCATATTTCTGATATTTACAAAAATAATCACGTATAGATGCTTAAAATGCACATATCACAAATTTTATTCAATTTTATAAATATTAATATTAATATATATGTTATATATATTGTAATATACATTCATTTAATTATTGTTCACACTTGCTTCTACGCATTACATTAATCGTTATGTTCATTTGCACACAGATATGTTTTGCACATATGAAATATGTATATATCTATATATCATTTTCAACATATTTATACAATATTTTTTATTTTCAAACTATTAAACATTAAAATTAAATAATAATAAGAAATTTTTTAATATTTTAATTCAAAAATAATTTTTCAATTTAATCATATTGATTTATTATAGGAAGATTTCTCCAATATTTATATTTTTAAAAACATTATAAATTATAGTAAACAGAAAATTCTCAATAAAATACGAAATTACAATTAATTACATAATCGATCTATTTATTTATTTTAAGTTTATTTCTTCTCTGTCTTCTCTATCTTCGTACATTTCCCTAAGATTTTCATATTAATGAAACTAGTTTAAATGTAGCTAAACTGTAGCTAATTATGAGCGAGATATTAGAGAGCGTGATCACTAAAATAATTGGTACCTTCATCATTCACGAACAAACATTGACGGCAACTGATTTGCTAATTGCTTCCATACATCTGAGGCTAGCTTTGGAATCTAGGCACATAGTCATACAGAACCACTAATGTGGTCACAAATAGCCTAGATAAATTGACAGTTGCGATATTAATCAAATACAATTGTATCTTACGAGAAATTTACCAATAGAACTACAAATAGATTTTAGTTTTCGATCGATAAGTTTTATTTCTTAAAAGTTATACTTTTATAGATCATGACAAAACGATATAAATCTCATTTATAATAGTAGATACTTATCTAACATGTTATGAGATTTCTATTTTATATAGTCTTGATTTTATAAAAAGTAATTTTACATTTTAAATATTGCAATATATAATTTCGCTATTAATAGTAGCAAGATATTTATAGAAAATGAATATAAAAAAATCATAAATAAGTGTATATTTCGAAGTGGTGGATATATAGATATATAGGAAAAAAAATCTTATTCTTATTTAAAATCTTAAGCTGATAACATATTTATAAGATACATCTTCTCACTATACTCTTCTAATTTTGATTAATTTTTCATTGTCAAGAATATTATCCAATTTGTAAGATTTAAAAAGACCGTTAATGTTATGGAAAAAAAGGAAACGACTCGAGAATAATTAGTCGACCTAAATAAGCAATAAAAAGATTTCGAGATAAGCTAACCTTTCTGCAATACTTAGACAAATGTAGCGTGTAACAGGTTCAACCCGCAACATGCCGGTAAAATAAATACCGTATGCTAAGCGGCAATCTATTATATCGCGCATAACGACATTATACTTTCACGGCTCTTTATTCGTTTTAAATCTCTCGGTGAAAATTTTGTGCAACAGTATCTCATTTCGTTCATTCTTCATTTCACGTCATTTCTATATACATATTTAATGCAATGCGATCTTTAAAAATCATTACCGGATTTTTATGTTTTAATTGAATGTTAATTTTATGGGTGTTCAAACATAATTTTCAAATTAACATTCACTAAACATATTAGAAAATGTTCTTAGAGAAGTAGTTGAAATAAGTTTTTAGTGTTTGATAACTTAAATAATATTTGAAAGATAAAAGATCAGATGTATGCAAATTAATTTTTTGTGATTTTTGAATATTCTGGAGATTGAATATCAATTATTAAAATATCAATTCCGATATTTCTTCTGAAATTTCTTTAATTATTATTTTAACTAAAGTTTCAGAATAATGAATAAATGAATAAATAGAATTTTTATCAACTAGAAAACTACATATAGATATTAAAAATGTTGTATGAATCTAGAAGTTATTATTTTAATGATTACGTTAAAAGGACAAAAATTAAAATTATGCAAAACATTAAATTAGTCCAAATTGATATTAAGAAAACTTTTTTGATGTCTTTACTGGATAAAAAGATAGCGGGAAGAACGATAGATCTTATAGAGAACTAAGAGATAACATCATATAAAGTAAACTTCAAAATTTCTAATAAAAGAGATACTTAAGAATTTTAAATCGAATTGTCAAAGAAAAACATTTTTGAAGTTCTCGAATAATAGCGAAAGGAACTTTTATCATTTTCTAAATAATGAAAATCTGAAAATTAAATAAGGATAAATAAACTTTTATTATATAAAAAAAAGAATTTAAGACTCGTTCGAAAAAAGAAATATATTAAGAAAGTAAAAAATTATTTAAAATAAAATATTTTGATAAATTGAATTTGTACTTAAATTTTTAAATTTATAATATAATTCGATAAATTTAAATAAAATTATAATTCAATAAAAATAAATTATATATTTGTAAAAAGGTTTATTTAGAATCGTAATATCGGATTTTATTTTCTTATTATTTTCTTTAAACTAAAGATTTTATTAAATATACGTTATATATAATAATATTATATCAGTAATGAACAGTTAATATTTTAATATTAATTGAACTGTTGTAAATCGAACAAAGAATATGATTATATTATGTAATGCAGCAAATGAACAAAAATAATAAAACATTACAAACAATGGAATAAATTCAATATTCTAAATTCAAAATTTCAAAAATTATCAAATTTATGACATGATTATTTTGAATTTTTTTTTTGAAGTTCTATTTGAAAAAAACTACATAACTATAAATTTTCTTTCATAATAAACTGGAAATGCAGTACTCTGGAAAGAACATTTATTGCTACAATTTCCAAGTTTAAGTAAGGATCACCTACTTTCAAAGTTTAACAATCTTCAACTCTGAGTTGCATAGACATATCATAAAGTTGAAGATTTATGTAAAGGATATTAGGAATGATATCATTAATTTTCTTTTACTATTTCAATATTTATGATAATTAATCGTTATTAATAACGATAATAATACAATTTAGAAATTTCTAAAAAACGTATTTAAAAAGTATTTAAAAAAAATTACCACGTTTTTCATATTTATCGTAAAATTTGTTTACGCCAAACTGTGCTATGCTTGTCCAAAAATATTGAACTTATATTGATTTATAAATATTATCTTAATTTTTTTTCTTAAATTTTAATTTTTAAAGATTTATCTATACTTTTTATTTCGTAATTTATTCCATGAAAATTCAATGAAAAGGGATAAAACGCGGATAAACAATATTAAATCATGAGAAATCGAATAAAGAATCGAAAAATCGAAAGGAAAACGTAATCAGATATGGACACGGTGTTTTAATCGAAGCGAGAGGAAATAATAGGAGTGTTCAAGTAGCGTCTGTTGAGAAATTTAATTAAATATTAACTTGGCTGGTTAAATCTTGACAGAACGCTTGTATACTTTATTCACAGTGCAGATTCAATTTCGTCTTTCGCCGGGAAATTAAAAACGTACGCCACGAAATTCTCGACAGTTTTATTTCCGAGAAAGGCTCGAAACGTTATTTGCTTGATGGTACGTGAGATCCAAACGAGTGCATCAAGAATAGTTTCCTTCTCTCTCTCTCTCTCTCTCTCTCTCTCTCTTTCTCTCCACATTTCTCGTTTTTTTCTCTCTTCACTTTTTCGAATTTCAAACGATACGATTTACGCTAAAAACCGAAGCAAGTCGACGAGTTTTTAAACTTCATCTTAAACTTGTTAATTACCGTGTCCCAAGCATCGATTTTCGCTCGAAATTCGATAGAACCGTACACCAAGACTTTTTACAACTGCCTCCAGGTACGGAAGAACTCTTTAATTAAAAATACTTTTATCCTTGAAGCAGGAATGAAAAGAAAATATTCCGAACTTTTTTTTGTATGTTCCCTTTTACAATCGTTTTTTTCTCTCGAAAATTAGCCTCGTTTCTCTGAACTTGCTATTTTCTTTCGATAATATAACATACTGTTTCAAAGAAACATATTTTTAAATGAAACCGTAAAAGTCTCACACGTAACGATAAATAAATATTATTACAACGAAAATAAATAAAAGTCAATAAAAGAAAAGATAAGTAATGTTTTATAAAAAGTTAAATTTATTTTAAAGATATTATTAATTTGAATTTTAAAAAATATTTTTTTATAATTTTCATGTTATTTATGATTTTTTAATTATTTCAAATATATATATTATCAGAATAAAATAATACATAAAGTTAATTAAATCTTAGAATAATCCGTAAGTGCTGATATTTAATATTTCTAAAATTTTTTATTTTAATTTTTTTAAAAAATGTCTTTAAATACTTATGATTTATTTCCATGAATTCTTATAATCTATTCTCTGATAAATAAGTAACATAAAATAAATTATAAAATATTCTTTTACTCTTACTTATTCTTCCATGTATTTATATATTTTATTTAGCTTTAGCTACATCATATATTTAAGCTTTTCCAATATTCTAGAAACTGCTCCACTTTCTGAGAATACATACTTTATAAGACAAATTTTAAGAATAAATAAATATTTTTATTCAAACGATTTTAAAATGATGAAAAACAAAAAAATTGAAATTTGTAATATTGCCTTTTAATTTTTTTTAGAAATAAATAATAAATCAATAACAGAACTATTGATTTAAAAAATATAAATTTAAATCACTTAACTAACTCATACACAATCATTTTAATTAATTTTAAAATAATTGTTATCTAATTTTATAATTGTATCTAAATTTATAATTCTGAAAATATTAAAAATAATATTAGATTTTTTAACTATTTAATATATTATTAGATTATAGATTATTAAATAATATTTATTAAATTATAGAAAAACTCGTAAAATATATTGGTATAAAAAATACATTGGTATATCACTTCCTAATTAATCATAATTTGAAACTATATATTTTTATATTTGTAAAAATAATTATAACTTTTTAAAAATTATCAAACATTAAAAATTATTAAAAAAAATATATTAAATTGATACAATTTACAGCATAAAATGAGCATTTAAACGGAATATATAGAATATTTTAATTTATGCCAGTTTTAATCAAAATCATTTAATGATTCATGTCGCACTTATTATTAATTGTTTCGATAAATCAGAATAAATTATATATGAATTAACACGTTTATACTTCAGATATATCTATCGAATTAATTATTAAATCGAATTAATATCAATTATTCAATGACGCATGTTATATCTACTTATATGATAAAATTTATCGCTTCTGAAACTGATTACAAGTTCGTTATATGTAATCTCACTAATAATACATAGGAACATTGAATTTCATCAGCGGTAATATAAATATAACCATACTATGAGTGATAGAAGTAGTATTAATATGCATAGTAATAATTTCCCTGTTAAATCCAATATTGATTCATATTATTCACTATAAAATTCAATTATCGATTAATTTCACCTGATTTCACGCAAATTGAATTAATTTGTAATTCTTATTTGTAATTTATAATCCGTTATTTATGAAACAAAATTTATTATTTAGATATTGATCAAACAAAAATTGATATTAATTTTTATATAAAAAGCAAAAAAAATAAATGAATAATGAATAAATATTAATTATTTAGAATATGTGAATAGACGATTTTGATGATTTTGTATACATTAAAGCAAATATTTTGAAAAACTTACAAATTAAAAACTAAGTTACATTTAAACCATGTTACGTGATTAAATTAAGTTAAATTAAATAAAAAATAAAAACAATAACGAATAAGAAATAATTTATAAATATTATAAATATTTATTAATTAATACATTATTATTATTAACTAAAATATATTTATTCTATAATTTAATTTAACATAACTTAATTTAAATATAACTGATATCCTATTTTAAATCCTAAAATATAT
This sequence comes from Apis florea, assembly GCF_048593485.1. Taxonomy (NCBI): domain Eukaryota; kingdom Metazoa; phylum Arthropoda; class Insecta; order Hymenoptera; family Apidae; genus Apis; species Apis florea. Next base: position 7,877,509 of record NW_028256714.1, on the reverse strand, counting down.
ATGGGTCAATATTTCCTAAAGGTACTGGCGATCAATCAATACGAAATTTCAAGATGATCAAATTTACATTTAGTACGTATCTTTCAGATCTATAAAATATCCATAAATTCTTTGTAAATTAATATTAATCTAAAATATAAATCAAACATTAAAAATAGCACATTTAATATAAAAAAATTTCTTTGCATATAATTCGAAAATTAGAACAGATTATAGAAAATATTGATTATTTACATATATAGGAAAAAAATTGTTCAAAATGACAACTAAAATATTTTATAAATTTGTATCAACATATTTCAAAATTATCGAAATGAGACATATTCTATTCTCAACAATTATTGAATAAATTAATATTTTTATATGTTATAAATACATATCGATTCACATGACGATAACGATAACGACGTAAATTTCGCCAACATTTGTCATCCATGGCATCGGATGGTAAACATCTTCGATCGTGTTTGCTACACGTGCATGTATTCGCATTATTATTAATGTCCTTGGCTCTTCGTTATTATAATTATACTATAATCATAATGTAACAAAAATGAATGGATTTTTTAATTGAAATTATCGAATATAATTTTGATAAAGATCTCATACAGTGTAATATTAATTATAATATTTATATATTATATTTATATACTTTCGAATTGAGAAATTTTCGTTTTTGTTCAAGCAGGATAAATATGGAATTTATTTGATATTAAATATTTTTTTCATTAATACATCTATTTAATTTATTTTATTTTATTTTTTGTATTTTATTGTTTTTAAAAGTAATATAATAAATATAATGAATGTAAAATTAATGCATTGATCTAATAACTGTTTAAAATGTTGATTATACTATTTTATCAGTTATTATTATTTATTCAATCTATTATTGTTATTATAATGAATTAAATTATTATGTGAATTATTATGTGAATCTTATGATGCATTAAGAATATTTTTATTTTTAATAATTTTTTTTTAATAATTTATTTTTAGTAAATGAAACAATAAGCGTAATTTATTTTTACATATATGTAAATATATCTATCCCATATATCTTCGTCATAAAAACTATGTTTAAAAATAACTCAAAAAATATATATCATTATATTATTGATAAATATAATATATTATTGATAATAAAAATTCTATGTATTAAACAATTAATAAATAATGTTCCTTAGTGGTAATAACAAATATATATTTAAATTTAAATTATATATGCTTTTGATAATATCCATTAATATATTTATATCTTAAATAATATATTTAATTATATATTTATTTATATTTATATTTTTTCGAAATATATTTTATTTCGAATTCCAATCATTTCTTTATTAAAGTAATATATAACTTTTTAGATATTGATTTTACAATCATTATTTATAAACATTATTAATTTTATAAATTAGAAAATTTCATTTAAAAAATTCATTTAAGAAAATTTCATTAATATAATAATAAGATTATTTTCAAAGAAAATTTATTTTTTGAAAAATAACTTCAATAATCTTCTAAAATAATTGTTTATTTGAACAAGGAAAAATAATTCTTATTTCTTTAACTTTAATTATTAGATGTATATTTGAACACAATAAACAGTAGTATTTAAATAAAAAATCTTTTTCGTTTTTAAATTATATCATGTTTTCGACCACTTTCCCATACATAATTACAAATCGAGTTTCTAATCGGAGCAACTTGTTTCGCGGTTCAATACCAACATCGTAACTACAAGGTATTAATTTGTAAAGCCTTAATTCAAGAAACTTCTCGGTTAAACGATTTACCTGTAATCCAAGATTGCTTGCCTACAAAATTGCATCTTGATTGAAACGCTTTTCGTTGAAAATAAATTCACTGCCTTCAGTCAGTTTCCTTGCACCTTTTCAGTATTTTCAGTATATTCCTTCTAAATTTTAAGCTGTATATTCTTTATTTATTCATTGCTTTTTTGTTTAAATAATTGGTTTATAATTAAAAATTATTTTCATTTATATTTTTTTATGATTTAGATAAATATTGATATTGATTCACAAATATAAATTTAATTTTATAACAATCAACAATTAATTGAATTTAAATATTATATAACAATCATTATAATATTTAGATATTCATATAAATAATAAATGATCAATTTTGAAAATAATATTATATAAATTATTATAAAAATCAAGTTGATTTCAAATTTATCAATTTTATATGCTTCTGAATTTTATCGTATATTTATAATATTATAAGATATATTATTAAGATCAAAATTAAAAGATAAATGCAAAAAAAATGTGCAAAATAAAATAAGAATTTTTAAAAAGAAATAATTTTTTATAATAATTAAATATCTATGTAAATCAATTATTATGATTTAAATTAATAAATGAATATATAGCGAATTAATATGCTAGAAAATATCTAATATTCTAGAATAATGATTTAAAAAAAATATATATTATATATTTACAACATATTTCGATATATTTATTTTATTAAAATTTTTTTAATTAAAATTTAAATATAAATAACTGAAAAATAAAATTTTTGATATTTACTAAATAATGAAAAATATACAATTTCATAATAAATTTATTTAACATAAAGTTTAAAAAAAAATTATTTTTATTCTACTTTTAAAATATCACAAATATTCTTCGAAGCAGGTCACATATTTAACTTTAATAGTTAAAAAAAAATTTATTTAAATTCTAAATGTTCAGCATTTAATATAAAATTGTAAGATATATCTGAACTATAACTGTTTTTATTGATTTTGTAAGAAACTCAAGTATCTAATATTCAGTTGGTAGAAAAGACCTTCCCAAATAAATCACGTATCAAAATCAATAATTTGCCTTGAATTTTAAAAGAATTTGATCCAAAAATTCATGTGGTTCGGACCATAATTTACATGCTTTCCAGCGATGTATCCTTCTATATATTGTAAATGGGTTATGTAAAAAACGCAAATTTAGAATTTTGAATAAAATGATAAATACAGAATAATGTAAAGAATTAAATAAAAATGATTGAAATGATATTACATAAAATTTAATATTGCAATAAATAAAAGAAAACATAATTTATAACTCATATAAATAATATAAAATTTTATTACATATATAATTATATAATTTTATATTTTTGATTGATATAAAAAATAAGACTATCGATTCATTTATTATCTTTTTTTATTAGTTTTTTTGACTCCTCCTTGAAGAAAGTCGTATAACTATCTTGACAGTTTATCTTTAGCAATGTTTAAGTTAGTTTACCGTTAACCGAAAGTATTCTCGATTTAACTTAGTCTGAAAGTGACAATTTTTCCTAGAGTCTCACTGGCGCCAAAGTTTTTCCTATTTGAAATGTTTTTATCATCTGCAAACTCAGACCGGTGCAAACATGGTAGAATTTCTTTTACGTTTTCATATTTGATTGGATTACTCTTGAACTAGAACATAACTACATGGTAAAAGCAGTAGTAAACCTAATAGAAAACCTGCACAATCTCGCAATTTTTAACACAAATTCAACTTCTTTAAAATAACATTTAATAAAACTGTATATATCCAAAAAAATTAACTTTTAAACAGAATAATTTCATTAAAATATTTTATTTCGTGTTAAAAGATATAACTTTTAATAATTTATTATACGAATATTTGAAAATATTTAAAAAAAATGTTTATTTCAAAATAATACTATTACACGTACAATATAATAATAATGTGATAATTAATATGTAATATAATTATTGTACATAATATTTATATGATAAATATTTACATAAATTTTACGGCATCGATGATAATCTAGATCATGAGAACATTTATAATAGTTGTTAAATTTGACAAATTAAATTACTTTTTGTAACTTAATATCGATTATCATTTATTCCAGCAATAAATTGCTGTGATATATAACATAGAAGTAAATTCACGTATGATTTGAAATAGACCCAATAAGAATTAGACTTTCTAAATGTTCCTAAATCACTCATCAAATAATACATTCTTCCAGAAACATTTTGAAATATTTTCTATAATTAACTATTTATATCTTGAAATATAATGCAATATTATCAATACTCATGCATATCATTTAAGTTAAAAATTTTTATTATAAAAATATTTTTTTTTAGAAAAGATAAATATGAAAAAAATTTTTAATTTTTTATAATATTATATTATATATGATATAACAGAAATAATAATTATATTGCTTTCTGTAATGAAAATTACATTGAAATATATTAATAAATTATACTCTATAAAATTTATAGCGAAATATTTATTTACATTAAATATTACGTTAATATTATAATGATAATGTGATTTTCATAGTTAGCAATAAAATTATTGAATATATTTTATTATTAATGTAAAACAACATAATGTAAGACAATATAATGTATTTTAAAAAGTGAAATTATGTTTTATAAATAAATTAATAATAAATAATGTATAAAAAATGCAATTTATAATGATAATTCGTAGTATGAAGAATTGTGGTAAAATATGTTTACATTTTTTTTCATGTTTTTGTTATGAAAAAATATTTTCATTTTTTCTTTCTATATCTGCAATATCATTGTATTAGATATATTAAATTCGATAAAAATACATAGATGAAGAAGAATACATTATCATATAATATATTCAAATATTATCAAACATCTATTTATATAGAATGAGTCATTTTGAAAAATTCACTGAAAATATTTTATTTTTTGATTTTTGTTCTTGTACGACTTTATTTTTTACTTAAAAGTTTGAAATAACGAAAAAAAAAAATAATTATAAAATTTAAATTTATAAAACTTCATAATTTATACTAATATTTCAAACAAATTAGAAATTAATGTAAAAAAGAAAATAACATAATATATTTATAGAATAATTCTTACATACAATAATATACATATGTATATTTATGCAGTTTTTCATTTTCTTTTCAGTAGAAAATAAATGAAACCATGAAAATTTTACAAATCTTTTTCTTTGTCATTATCGTAATAATAATTAATTAATTAATTTTCATCAAGCTCTAAATGAACGACAATCAAACGTAAGATGTCTCGAAAGGCAGCATATGCGACATAAACGTAGAGAATGACATGTAGTATATGGGAACCGCAACATACGCAGGAATGTGAACTTGGCACCAAAAGGAAACCAAGATTATGTACATCGATGTAGCGGTATTAAAACGAACCGTAAACCGTGAGCCAACACGTTACACACTCTGATACATATATGCAATATTATATAAGCTTCGGTTACTTCACCTGAATCTTGGAAATCCTAAGCACTTTCTCACGATTTCTAGTCTGATTAATACCACTGAAAATGTTGTTTGTTCTCTACCGTTTAACCTTGCCAGTGCTCCAGAGTTTCTGTTACGTGCTGTTCTTACTGGAAACGATGTGTGTTCCACCAATCCCTACTCCTTTCGATAAATTTTATTTTACGCAAGGTGTGAAGCGAGGTGTGAGCTCGCATCTGTTATTCAGCAGTATGCGTGTTCAGGATGTACGTTGAGAAGTTTATGCAGAGGACTACTTAGGAATATGTTAGCTGGATTATGTAACTTATGCTTCTAATTTAGGATTCTAATGTATGCTACTTCAATCGATGAATTAACGACATTAGAAATTATGAATATGAAATTTTATGCAAATTTTATGCTGTATGAAATTTTATTTATTAAAATCAAACAAACAGTTTTCATAAACTGTTCATTTTAAATAATCAAGTCTTTGAAAACTATTATATTTATAAAAAAAATAAAAATAATTATTAACCCTTTGTGAATAATCATTGAACAAATATTTTTATGTAAAATAAGATATAATTTTATGTAAAATAAAAGATATAAAAGATCTAAGTATTAAAAATAAACAAAATATATATTTTTATTATTAGATAATTTTATTATTGAAACTGAACATAATATATATCAGAATTTAATTTAACTTAATTTAATTTTATTTAATTTTGATGGCATTAAAGAGATAGCATTTGCATTCATCTGCAAAGTAAAGAACGGTTTTCATTTTTCACAAGCTACATGTAATATGGTTAAATTATAGTTCGAATCTCAAGAAAATCGAAATTTTCGAGTTAAAGAAATTTCACCTTTTTTTTTTTTGAAGTTTTTGAGTAAGAACAAAAATATGATATACAGAAACATTATAGTTAAATTTTATGATATTACATATTAATATTAGAAGAGGATAAAATTTTTTCAATTATAAAGACTCAAAGAAAAAAATTTGTAAGTTACTTTTTATTTTTGAACATTCTAACATTTAAAAGAAAAGAGATGTGATATCAAATGATTGACTAATTGTGATATAACTAATAGAAGTCAAAGATACGAGGATAAAAATATAAGTTTGAAATAAATTTTGATTTAAAATTCGATTTATGAGTTTTAATTAAATATAATTGGAATAATTTAAATTAAAATTTCGACTCATATGTGTATTGATATTTCTACAACGAAGAAAAATTATATTATATATAAAATTCTAATCTTACAGAAATTCAAGTTATAGAATTTTCTCTTTAAGTGGTTTGATACAAAATTTAATGTTAATATGTATATTTTGTTTCCTTCTATTATTATGCTTTTATAAAAATATATGAAAAACGAAATTATATATATTTATATATATAATTTTTATATTTATGTTATATATATTTGTTATTTATTTATATTATATTTATATATATTTATATTATATTATATTATATTTATATTATATATTATATATTTTATATATTTATATTTTATTTTTCCCTGTAACTTAAATTTTTGTTTCTTTTTTCTGTATCTCTATAAATTACAAAGATTCATGCATGTATTACTCGTATATTCAATAAGGAAAGGGTGTCTCAAATCTATGTTTCACAACTGTCAAAATTGTTTTAAAAATTTCGAAACGGTCCAAACCTCGACACATGTTTGAAACTGTCGCAGTTCTTCATAAAATACTTGGAACGTGTTGGCAGGATATAGCGTTCTTCTTTTAAATTAAAGCGAAACAAGTGTGTTTTGTCGAGTTGTGTTTCTGACGGATTCCATGAACACGGACTCCTCGTCTCTTTAGAAGACTTCAGAGCTATTCCAGCTAAGGATTCCGAAATTTCCGCACTCTCTCACTTATAAAATTCTTTGTGCTGAACTGGTGCATAAAAATACACACAGGTTTTACTATATTTTAATAATTGTAAGTTTGAAGAGTATTGTTACATAAATATAAATTTTATTATGTATGTATTATATATATGTATTATTAAATTTCAAATAGATAACATTTTTAAACTATATATATAAAGAAAGATATACTATATATAACTATATATAAAGAATTAATTTTTTATATCAAATGAATATCTACAAATATTTCTATTTTTTATTTTAGTAAATTGTATAAATTTTATATATATTATATTTATTATAATAAATATTTTTATTATATATATTTTTTTACAAAAACATATTTTTCAAAAATGATTGGATAAATATTTGAATTATTGATTAAAAGGAAATATAAACATAATTTTTTTTATTTCATGCATAAAATATGCATAAAAATATTTTTAAAATTCACATTACAATAGATACACTTTTTGAAATTGCCGTGTTATATTAAAAGATCATAGTTTAAAATAAAATATTCTGTAATAATTTTTCTTAATTTTCTATTTTAAATATCTTGTACGATAACAAATTTATTAACAAATCTCTATTTTTTTCCACCTTTTAATATAATCTATTCAAATACGTATATATCGAATTTCATTAATATTAAATTTTCAGATTGAATGACTTTTTGCATAAGTTTATATTTTAAAAATATATTATTAACTATAAATTAGATATATAAGAAATTAAAATATGAAATTTAGACTAGTATAATCTTTTACTTTTACTGTGATACAATTTTATAAAGAATAATTTCTTTAATAGTCGTTAATTTTTATTAATTTCTTTTGAATAATATATATGGCAATTTAATTTATTTATATTTTAATATATCAATATTTTTGCAAAATCTGATTGTAATAACTTTGTATGTATAAAGTTATTATTATTAATAATAATAATAAATCATTATTTCAATTTTGATATTTATATATATATATAATTATCTAATTTTATTTGAACTTCTATCATTAATTACGTTTATTTCACTTATATTTATTTATGTTAAATATAATTTATATGTGTATTAAATAAAATTGAATATGTTTTGTATATGTAATAAAAAATAAATAAAAACTAATTCATTAAGCATAATTCATTACATAATTAGTATGTACGAAAAATTATAATTCATGAAGAACACTAGATCTGATTATATGAATTTATAATACTTGCATTATATTATAATATTATAATATGTATAATAATATATATTAATATTAATTATAATGTATAATATTAAAATACATTATTATATATATTACAATATTACATTATATTATAATATAATTGTATTATGTAATATAGTTAATGTGTATAATACAATCTATTATTTAATTAATTTAATAAAAATAATTTAGCGTTAGTTAAAAAAGAAATATCATTTTTTTTACATTATTTTTGAAATCTAGAATTGATAATAAACAATAAATAGTAATTAATTTATCACTATTGATATAAATATATTAGTAGTAAATTAACATTAAATACATAATTTAAATATATATATGCTATTTCACTTGTTTTAAATTTTATTATTCATTCTATATAAGAATTAAAATATTTTTAATATTAAAAATACAATTTTTAAAATTCTTTTTAATTTTTAAAGTAATTTTACTTTTTGTTTAGTTAATTTAATTCAAAAAACTTAAATATTTGCATCCGTCACAGAATTCTAAGTTCGTACATTCCTTTTTTTTTTTCTATTTTATATCCTTTTATTTATTTTGAACAAATATTTTTAGAAAACATATAGCCATATCTGCCAAATACTTTGCGTGATCTTTCACATCCGAGTAATCGCATACTCGTTCTGTCCATACATTTTTAGCTCTCGAAACTCATGATAAATATTTCCGTTTACATATTATTTATTAAAGAATCACATTTGAAAAATATACATGTATCTTAGTGAATCTTTCCAATTCTTAAAACTTATATTCCTCATTTTTATGTGAAGAAATAATAAAAAATATTACGTTAAATTATCGAACAACATTAATCAACTAGGAATAGGGTTTCGTAAAAAATTTAAAATCGATTCAGTGAAGGAAGAATACAAGCTGAACGTTCTTGTTGATAATACATTTGCAACAGCGGAAACTTGCCATTCCGCAGCTGCGATTTTATACTTTTTCTCGAGGTATGCTGATGGTCGTTTTCACTGAAAAATGAGTGTTTCTTGCTGTGCGCGCTCGTTCGTCGAATTGCACACCGTAAATTAGGCCAAGTCGCCACAGAATGTTCAGGGAAAAAATATATTCGATCCAACGAAAGCGTCAGGCGAAATCGTAGAGGTGTTCGCGAATGAAATCTATTGCCTTGGGGCGCCAGATACCGCTACGGATATTCGAATTTTTCGCTTGCTACTCCGTATAAGCCTTTCCAATTTTTCTGATAGTCATGCCGAAACTTTGTAAGTGAACTCAAACTTTGTAAGTGAATTTTTCGAATCGATGTTCTTTTGTCACTAAAAGAAAAATTATAGAAAGAAATTTAATATTCTAATTTAACTTGTTTTAAATTGTTTTTGTTGAAATATTAACAATTGATTAATATATTTGATAAAATAATAATTATAAATTCTTAATGTTTTTACATTTAATTAATGTATTAACATTTCTTCCTTTTTGAATAAAATAAATTAAAGTAAAATTCCAAACAAAATTGATCACAATTCTCTTATCATTGATTTTTAATTATTTATAGAATTAATATTAAGGAAGTAATATGAATTAATAACGAAAATTATTATATTTTTCTTTGTTGTTTATATATGAACTCAAACAATTCTCTGAATTCAAAAATAATGTTACATATATTCTAAAGGAAATGATATACCTTTAAGCTATTTTGATTTCCAGTGTTTCTCGAAAATACTACAATGTATTTAAATGTGACATATATACTTATAAATAAATTGTTTAATAATATAAGTATAATTAACCTAAAGTATAACTTGTTTATAATTGGTTCATCTTCTCTTATTATATTATAATATAATTATTATATTATATCTTATTATATTATAATAAGAGAAGATGAACCAATTAATTTTTCTTTTCATTTCACAAATATGAACATATTTTTGTGGAAATATTGATATTTAGACAAAATGAAGATATCTATGAAATGAGATGAACAATTTTTTTTTTTTGAAAATAGAAAAATTCTTATGTACTAAATCTAAATATAATTATAAAATTAGATTTAAAAGAGATAGATACAAAATATAAATTTTTGCTATGAATAAAAGCAGTCAAAGAAAACAATTTTTATCAATATTTCTTTGAATTGTATCATATAGTACTATTTTTTTTCTGTAAAATCAAATTTGATTTACTATCGCAGAAATAATAATAAAATCCTTATAATTTTACATAAAAGATCGTATAACAATTAGTTTGAACTTTTTTTAAAACGTGAAATTATTTTTACAGTTTTAAATTTGTTTAAATTCGTACAAATAGAAATTTAGATATAGATAGAATAACAATAAAATAAAGAACAAACAATAAAATATTTTTCTTTTTAAAAATTTGAAAAATTCAATCGATTATAAAGGCACCGTAAAAACACTGTAAAGACAAAAAATTGTTTATAATTGAATCTAATTTAAAAACTGCAATTTCCCGTAATTTTCATAATGATTCTTAAAAAACATTTTTTCATCAAATAATATTTTCATCAATAATAATAATTTCATCAAAAAATATTGTATATAGTTTGTATATAGTTTTAAATATAGTTTTAGAAATGATAAAAATTTAGTGTTTTCTGAATTTTCGGCTTAATATTCGATATCTTGGTGAAAAAAATTTTATAGCAAGTTTCAGAAAGTTATTCTAAAACAAACTTTAATTTTTAACTTTATTTTTATTGTGAATTTATTCATGAAAAAGTTTTTTAGTATCTTCAGTCTCAATTTTTCATATTTTTAAGAAGTATCTTTACTCTTTTATTTGTTATATGATATAAAATCATTTTTAAAAAAAGCAAATTCAGGATTGTGAAATCAAAAATTTAATTCTTTAATTAAAATAAGTATATTATTATATATTTTTTTCTTTTTATAAAGTTTTATATAAAATTTTTTCTGTTTACAAATTTTATAATAATTTAAAATATCGACAATTTTTCATTAAATATTATTTCATTTATACTTTTCACTATATATTGTTTTCATTCTCTGTTGATAATTTTTTTAAAAATCTATTTCATAATTTAAACCGTTTTTGCTTAAATGTAAAATTGTACTTAAAATAATAAGATTATATTTAACAAAAAAAAAGAAAATTAAATTAAATTTATTTCAAATTTAATATACAATATGAAAGTAAATTTTTTTAAAAATTTTTACAAAAGTAAAAATAATATGGATTAATAAAAATTATAACAAATAATTTTTTTGATAACATTTTTTTATTTATAAACGAAAATTAGATGGTTAATTTTCTTTTTTACACAATATGCATTCGTTACATATGCATAATTCGCTATAAATCCATAATTCAAAATATCTGTAATATAACATGCATATTGTAAAAGTTTTAATCTCGTCTAAAATATTAAAAGATGAACTTTAAAAAGTTATTCTTTATTAATTTCTGATTCTTGTGTGTTCACATCATTTAACAACATTCTTAACTTTTTTATATAATCTCCAGTGGTCATATTACTTATGAGCCAAACTTTTACTTGAAAATATAAAAAATTTACTTGTAAAATATCATTTCTATAAACATTTCATGAAATATATTCTAAAAGAAGCTTTTTAACTTTTTTTTTAATTTACAAAGAATGGATATTCATTTTTAAATAGAACAAAAATTTTTTGGTTTGTAAATTATTTTATGTTTATTATTAACGATAATTAATCTTTGCTTAATATAAACATGAAAATAGATATAAAAATGAAAAAAGCTAAATTATTAGTAGAGGATGTCAATATCAATTTTTCATCTATTATCTATATTATACTGATTTATTTTTGATTCAAGATTTGAGTTATATCATTTTATTAATTTGTTATAATTAATGTGATAAATTAGTTACGCTTTTAATAATATACGGTAATGTTAATAACTCAATTAAAATGCTTTGTATTTCATATATTTCCATTGGTTATTGCGATAATTTTCAGCATCAGAAAATCATTTCAACAGAAAATGTACATTAGCAAATTAAATTACAGAAATAAATGAGCATAGCAATTATATAAATATTGTCAGAAATGCTATTAAGTTGCTTTCATATGTTAATAATTATAATATTGATTATATAAATAATGCTGATTTAAGTTTTCATATAAATATTTTTTTAAAAAATTCCAGAATTTTATATATAATTTCGAATTCAAAATAATTAAATAAATACTTCTTTTTAATTGATCAAGCATATAAATGTACATTATGTAAATGTATATTCATATCAAAGAATTATATTAAAATAAAGAATTTTAAGGGAAAGCTAATCTGATAATTCTGAAATGTTATGACTATTGCTATATATTGTATATATATATTGCGCTTTTGCGCTTAGATCTTTTCCACTCGGCCGAACCAACAACTTTAAACGATTTCTCGCACCCGTTCGGTGAATTTCTTAGTTAACTTAAAATGATTTTACAGATCATACAAATTAAGATATAAAACTTTTATGTTTTAATATTTTTTGTATCTTTACATATAAAGAAAGAAAATTTGTTGAATATTAAATAAATCTATATTGTTGTTTCCTGTGATATTTTAATAATAAAGCAATTACCAAGATGCATCCTCGATTTGTCAAAATAAGTATCATAATAAAATATCGTTTAATGTCTTTCATCTTTCTCTCTTTTATTTTTCTTATTTTTCACTTTATTATAATATATCTCTATTTTCATCATTATTTTCCTTCTCTTTATCGTCAATTTCTTAATGAATAGAAATAATTTCGTTATTTAATAACGAAAAATCAAACTCATCTTCACTTGAACTAATTTCATTACCGTATTCCATGCAAAATTCAAAAATTTTGAAAATATTTCTATTGCCAGCCTATTTTATAGCCATTGGCTATAAACTCGGATTAACGCCGAAAATATAGTTCGATTCGCGCGATCACGATCTAATATAAGATAAAAAAATCTAACCATTTTATATTTTATACATTTTATATTCTACACTTTATAAGATAATATGCAAAGAGCTTAGGAATCTATGTATGAAACGATATTTTAGAAATATCAAACATAAATAAATATTGTCGCCGCAATATACGAATTGCCGCAATCCAAATAGTATCGAAGAGTCATCTCTGGAATTATCTATCAAATTAAGTGATGCCTGAGAGTTACCATTGGAGCGCAAAGGAATATATACTATATGTGTATGTGTGTTAATTTTAAGAACAAATTTACATTGAATAAAAGCAATTTTGAAAGAAAAATTAAAAAGATATAAGAAACTTTAAATAATTATTTAATTTAATAATATAATATTATATTATTATAATATTATATAAATATATAATAATGTTTATTTATACTTTAAAGATATTAAAATAGAAATATTATATAAATATAATATATAAATATATAAATATATAATAATGTTTATTTATACTTTAAAGATATTAAAATAGAATCAATCTCATCAATAAAATTAAATAAATATTTATATTATGCTTCGACTTCTTTTTGATGACTTTTTATGTTATCAAAAATAATTTAGAACAGATTAAGTCGTTAAAAGATTATTTAACCTAATTTAACCTAAACTAAATATAAATCATAAAGTTAAAAATTAAATAAATTTTTTTTGTCGTCAATTAATTTATGTTAATTCTAAATTTCATCTCAAATCAAAATTAAACGAACTTAATTCATTATTAGTCGATTAGTTTTCTTAATCTAGCCACCGAAAAATTAGCTATTAATTATTTAACAATAAACTTGATTAAAATTAACGTGATCTAATTTGTTTTGAAAAAACAGTTTTTGTTGATAATTTTTTAATGAATAACGACTGCTAAATAAAATCTTCATAACTCAAGATGATAACATATTAAAAAGTCATTAAAATCAGATGATCTTTTTGTAATATAAATTTAAATAATATGAATAATAATTTTGTAAATAAATAAATAATAATTATCTAAAATTGTTCCAATAATAAACATAAAATAATACATAAAAATTAAAATACACATAAAAATAAATATAACTAATAAATTGATTTGATAATAATTGAAAAAATGTTTGTTAATCGTTACCACGTTTCATCTCGAAACCGCGATATAAAACTATTGCCGAATGAAAACGCAACTAACCATACGTTTACGTTGCCAGTGATGGGGAGGAATTTCCTCGACAATACGCAGCCACGTAACTTTCAATCGGAACCTCGAAAATTCGATTCGAAGTAACGCACACATTCAATATACACACGGTGTTATATTCAATTCCCACTAGTTGGTGCGCGGGATAACAACACGTTTCTCCAACTATTTGGTCAAAAAGTTGTCTGAAACATCGTAAAGTGGAACGTAGCCGTTCTCAAATTGATAACGCGTTTGTGAACCCTGTTCTACATTGCGCAACACAGCGTATGGTATAAGCCTCTATATTTCTATATATTCTCGAACAATTCAGTCGGCTTACCCTCTGGTAGCCGATTTTCTCGGCATTCTCTGCTATCCTGGCACATTTAGCAGGCAAGAATATACGCGTGACAGAAATATTCCGATGTCGCCTCAGGCAGTTCCAAGTATAAACCCAAAGACATATAAACGCAAGACCCGATGAGATCCACCCATCATAGTGGATCGAGAACGCAACGCAGTTCTGTTTAATGAAACTCTTATATAAACTATAGCATAAAATATGCATAAAATGTCATGATACATGTAGGTACTTTTTCTTCCAACTATTTATTACTCTTCCTTTGTTTTGCTTAATATGTCGTCGGCAACATATACGAGCTAAAAATGGAAATCTTCAGCATCTTTTATATTTTTCTCGTTTAGTTTTTTTTTTGTTTTTAATTTTTCAATATTCCTTTTTTCTTTTATTTTTTATTTTAAATCGATATATACAAATTCTTATATTAACTATAATTATTAAATTTTTCGATTAATCGAACGATAAAAAGCACAAGATATAAAATTGGATTTTCTGACAATTTCTTTTTTAATTAAACTGACATAATAGCACAATAAATAAAAAAATTGTCTTATCTTCTAATAATAATATTTTAATTTAAGTTATCTGGAAGAAAAAATTTCATGGAGAAAAATTCTTTTTCCATTACAACTTTTTTATAATTTTCTTATTTTTTTATTTCCATCGAGAATATCGAGAATATCGAGTTAAAGAATAACATTATTTCGCAATCACGCCACAATGAATTATTTACAAGCTCCAAGAAGACGATTGATTAACTTTCAAGAAAAACTTGGATAGGATAAATAAAACTTTTGTCTTCGATATAGTTTGTAAGATAACTTAAAATCCGGCTTATTGCTTGTTACAGGAGAACATCCAGCAGCCATGCAACACGGAAACTCGAGTAATAGCGGTGCGGCAACGAGAACGCTCGCTTTGCTCCTGTTGCTTCTGCACGCCGGTTCATTTGCAAGGTGACTGGTCGATCACGGACTCTTTCAGTAAGAACGTGAGCGAATGCCGTTTTTCGTAATCAAAGGGAAATATTGGAAAGAAGCGAGCAAGAGCGAAGAAAGAAGTGTTGTCTTTATTAGCACCAACCATCTTCAACCTTGAATATATAATAACTTATATATATATACATATATCACCTTGAATCTTGCTTCTAAAAATTGATCAGAGAAAACAGACGAACCAGCGATTATCAAAGTGATTTTCCTACCTAATCAAATCTCGAATAATTGGGGAGCATTTGGTGACTGATTTCTGACTTCTTATGATCTTTATGAATCTATTGATCATTTTAGTTGACGTGAATTGCTTCCAAATGCCGCAATAGTAAATATATAGCGACACGTGTACTCGAAACCTGCCGCTAGCCGTCGTCACCCTTTTGATATCCGTAGATGTTCCGAATTTGTCGTAACGACGTGAGTGAAACTGTTTTTTCAGTGGTGATTCTTTATTCTAGGGCTATATCTAGCCGACAGTTTACCGTGACACGGACTGCACGGATTCACGAGAAAGATTTTTCTTTTGTTTCGTGCAGAAGGAAGATCGGATATAAATGAGTCAGCCAAAATCTCGAGAAAAGGACTCGACAACATGTAAATGGGTGTTTAGTATGATACAGTTAGACTCGACGCGATCCACGGAACACTTAGCGTCAGCGATAATCAAGGATTTGCGCGCCGCTCGTTATCGTAATTAACGAGTACACCGAGTTTCTGCCAAGTTGGATGACTGCCACGTTTCTTCGATAACGTTCCTTGTTGTTCATGTGTTGCGAAACGAAATGAAACGCTCATTCTTCAAATTATTTAAAAACTATACATATTTTAGTTTAAGGAGCGCGACAAACAAAATAGCAATACAGAGAGTTCTGTGTTCGACGAACATATCCAAAAAAAAAAACAAAGTTTTTCTTAAATCTCATTTTCATAGAAGAATAATTAAAGTCTTAGAAGAAGAAAGAATTAAAGAATTAAATTGATGATATGAAAGATTTGATTTAATAGAATTTAATACAAAATATTCAATGTATTCATAATTTGTATTATTAATATATTATCAATATAAAACACATATATAAATAATATGTCTATCTTTTTCTGTGAAATGCAGTATTATATGGTATTTAATTCTATTTTGAATCTAACATCGAAGATTATCTATTTCTTAATTTGTTCGTTATTTTTAATATTTAATTAATCTTTAAATTTAATAATAATCTTTTAATATTGTGTTGAAACAAAATAACATGTAAAAAACATATAATTTAGTTATTTATTAAATTATAAAAATCTTTCAAATCATTAAAAAAAATTAATCTAATGTATTTATTTGCTTATCTATTATTGTTTATTAAGAATATTATGAATGAATATAAAAGACACGAATTATATTATATTTTATTAAATGAAATAATTTATTTACATGATATAATTTTAATACATTCAACTTAATTAATTTAATTAATGGAAATACAAATTTTTACATTGAATTTCTATATTGATTTTTTATATATTTTATATTTTTACAAGATCATTGAAGATTTCTTTTTGTTTTTAAGTTAAAATATGAGAAAAAGCATTATTATTAAGAGTTATTATTTATAATTCTAATGTTCCATTTTATTTATTTATTAAAATGAATCTAGGCATGTCTTTCTAAAAAAATGAAAATTATAATTATTAATAATAATTTGAACATTTAATCAAGCAATCAATCGAAATTAGCAATGTTTCTCAGGATATTTTTCACTTAATAAAAAGAAATGTTGTTATTTTCAAATTTTTTTTATATATAAATTTTAATTTATTTTTATTTGTTGACATAATAATATTTGTATTAATTTGTATAAATTCTGTAATATACGTTTGGAAACATAATTTAAACTATTTCTAGTCATATCTAGTATCTAATCGAATCGTGCAGTCAGACGATAGATCATTTCCACGAATTGCTATAGTCCAATTGCCTCTATCATTCCTTTATTGCTGCTAATGCCACATGATTGCCACTTTCCTCGTCAGAAATGACTTATTTTTGATCGACAATATGTACGCATAGAAGGATCCAAACGTTGAGAGTATGCCGTGGTATTGTCACGACAAAAGGTGCCCTTTCACAAGGGTTACTTGTACCGTGACAATTCCACATGCAGCCGCAATAATTTTCGTGATCAAACGATACATAGCGGCACCTGGTTTAATAGTATCGTCTGACAATGACAAACGATCAACCTGCAAAAGGAACAGAGAAATTAATAGGTACTAGTATTCACACATTGATTTGGTAAACTTTGTACTGTAATATTCAAAAAACAATTTTTTAATTTTAAAACGAATTTGCATAAAAGTTATTCAATTTTTGTGTGAAAATAAAAGGAAATTAGTTACAGAAAAAAAGAAAGGAAATAAAGATTACACTTTGATTTGAAATATGTAAAAAGTAATATCTTGTATCAATTGAATTGTTAAATTATAGTGATTTTTGAAATAATATATATATAATATAAATGTGATAGAATTCAATTTTTTAATTCTTTAGTTAGATAAAAAATTTTTATTTTTTCCTTTAAAATTTAACTTTTAAATTTTTATAATAAACTTACTTTATAGATAGAATCTAACAATTTGCATGACTTAATATAGTAAATTATATTTGTCGTTTCATTGAAATGTATATCTTTTCATTTATATACATTACAAAACATGTATCTTTTTGTTTACATATTTAGTTACAAAAACATTATTAAGATACTTTCATTACTATATTTATACTATACTTACGTACCAATTAATTAGATTCAAGTATGTTATATTTTAATATCATTTATTATATAATATTTGATCACGATTATAAAAAAATGAAAGTGAAATATAATAAAAA
Organism: Apis florea; assembly: GCF_048593485.1. Lineage (NCBI taxonomy): Eukaryota > Metazoa > Arthropoda > Insecta > Hymenoptera > Apidae > Apis > Apis florea. The sequence goes on along the minus strand of NW_028256714.1, from coordinate 7,858,749 downwards.
GATACTTAATTGAAAAACAAGAATACAAATATTTTTTGTAACCATTGTATAGCTAACAAAATATCAGATAACGTTATTCTAGCCATCTTTTGTTTCCAATTACTCTCTTCTATATATGTGCTTCCTACCTCTCTTGTACGTTTCTGAAAAGTGATCTAGTATCAAATTAAATTATTTTTAACAATGTTTCTTTAAAAATATGTTATCTACAATTTATAAAATGAAAATTACGCAATTTCGTCTTTTTACAATAAATTGCTATATATTCTTGTACATTTTGTGTATTCTTACTTTTATAAAAAATCATAACAGGAACATGAATTTTAAAAAAACAAGAATATTATACATTATAATATTTTGTTTTGTATTTTTAAAACAGCTAATATTTTTTTTTCTAGTTTACTTAAATATTAACGATATAGGAATTATTTTCTTTTTTCAATTTTTAATTTTTTTGTTAAGTAAATTACAGTGAAAATTTAATATAATATTAATAGAAATCTTTTGATCAATTATTATTTTTATTATATATTATTTTATAAGATAATAAACATATTTAAAATATGTTTTATATTTTATTCTATTATTCTATATTATTATTATATATTCTATAAAATTAATAGCCAGTTATTTATTTCTTTATTTAATATTCTATATTCTTTTTAAAATAAAACATATCTTGTTATTTAAAGGAATATTATCAAAAATATTATCTTTTCTAATAAATTGTTTAAATTTACAAGAAATTGTCCCAAACAAGAATTCGAAGAAACAATATTAGATTATATAAATAATATTTCTATATATATATATATATATATATATATATATATATATATATTCAATAATTATGCAGTTTAATTAATTTTAAAAATATCTTCCTAGTTTTTTTTTCATTACTAATATAAAATTTCAATGAGAAATTTAAAAAAATATTTTTATTTATTTTTACAATATAAAAAAAATTATATATTTTTTATTTTTGTATACTTTCAAACATTGTATTCATATTTAAATTCTCCTAGTGAATCTTTTAATGTATCTATTAAGCTCAAAGATTAAATTTACTCAAAGCAAACAAAAATAAAACATATTTTTGCTGTTTCAAATGATAAAAATGCTTTCTGTTTAGTTTTAAACATCACATTTATATAATTGTTATTCATTCTATTATTCATCTAGAATTTGAAATAAAAAAAAATAAACTTGGATCAATATTAGATAATATTTATTTAATCTATATTATTTTATATTAGATTTTAATTTTTTCTTATTTTATAAAAATAAATATAATATATTTCATCAAATTCTTTTAATCGAAATCTTTTAATCAAGAAATAAAATTTTTAGGAAAAAAGTAGAATGATTAAATTATAAATGATTATTAAACTAGATATTTGTACAATATTTATTTCAATGTTTTGCATATTCAGAAATTATTAAATTGATAGGTGAAATAAATATACAGTACATATATACAATATACGTATGTAGATTTATTTACATATATATATATATATATGTATATATATATAGTTGATGAATTCACTAAATTCATGAAATAATTCTCTCTTTAATAAAAAATAATAATTTTATTTTATACAATATCAAATATTTGTTTCTATATCCAATACAGTTTCAACAAATATTGACAGAAAAAGAATGAAACTCTGAAAGAAGATAGAATAAGTCAAACTCAATTTTATGGAGGATATTATCATTTACGACTATGAAAAAAATTATTTCGCTCATTTTCTTTTATCAAACATAAGCACAAATAACTGATTTAAATCGTGAACAACATAACGGTTGGTTTTCGCGAATTCTTGAATAAGAAGCAACATATTTTCCATGCTCCAAGATCCACCATGACCCGAATATTATGACAAAACCTTGGTTTGGAATTCCGCTAGAATGCCGGAAGCGAGCTGCTGCCTTTCTTTTAGCTCCGCGTACGCTTGAATTTCAAGCAGACAAATATTTAGAACTCCATTGAGCTTCTACTTTTCTCAAAGTCTACCAATGGACGTAAAATCGATTCATATCAATCCACGTGGTTCGATCCCTAAATAGTTTTTCTTAAGTTTACAAGATTCTTTAAATTTTGCGTAAATGTGATGAAATATTAAAATGATTTTAACTACACGATATTCGTATAAAAAATAGCTTTCAATTAATCTTAATTATAATTAATATATATTCGAAAAATATTAGAAGAAAATGTTATATTGTTTATTTTAATAATTGAATATTCATTATTTAATTATTTAACTTAATAATTGAAATTTTTGAAAACAAACAAGTTATTATTTCTATTTTTTTTTTTCATATTGTCGCGTTTATTTTTTTAATACGAATCTGTCTTTATACATTTTCAGTGAAATGTATTTTCAGCATATATTTTTTACATTTTCTATTCTATTATCAATAAAATATTTAAAACACATTAAGATTCATTTATATGTAGAAAATTATTTATTTTATTAAATTAATTTTTCAGTATTGAAATTCACATTCTAAAATATTTACATTAATTGGAATCTATTTAATTAATTTTTTAAATTAGAAATTAAAAAATTGTTACTTTCAGGATAAAATTGATTTTTGAAAATTTTAAAAACAAATATGATAATTCGAATAAGAATAATAAGAAAATGAATAATGAAGAATGGAATGAATGAAATATAATTAAATTTTGAAAATAGATTTTGAATATTATCTCAGTTTTAATTTTTAATTGTTTAAAAACTAAGTTACAAAATTATAATATGAAAAACATAATAATTTAAATAAATAATACCAAAAATATTTAATTTTAAATGAGTATATAATTTAATATATATATATATTAAAAATATTTTTAGATTTATAATATTTTTAGAATAGAAAAGAAGAAAAATTGAAAATTGATGCATATAATAAATAAAGCGTAATAAACTATCAAAAATAATATTAGATTGAAGAATAAAGAAAAATTATTATCATGAATATAATTTTATACATCTTTATTACTATTTTTAATTATTAATAATCTAATTTGTTTCTTCATCTCTAAAATATCTTTTCGATAATAAAATTTTTCCATGGCTTTTTAAAATAATGAAAGAGAAATTTACAATTTTTTAAAAAATCTGTACCTCGAAAAAATATTTTTCAAATGGCTATGTATCAGAATATAGTAGAAAGAAGAGAGAGAGTTTTTCTAGATATACGGCTGAACCGTAAAACCGTAGTGAAAAGGTAGAAAACAGTTTAAACGTGGGCGTCGTTCGAACAATCAGAGCTCTGTTACGTTGCGCTTCACCGAGGTAAAATTTATCCACAGATCCCTAAAAAAGTGAATGTGCAAAAAAGAAACGAATTCCATTTGTCTGGCACTCGTTCATTCCAATATTCCCCAGCTCGAATCAAGTCGACCGCGTTTCTATCGAATTCGACTCGAATTCGGTAGGGGAAATTCGAGAGGCCAGTTACTCGACACAGAGTTCACCGTGGCAGATCATTGATCTTGGATTGATGCACGAGACCATCACATATCCCTCTACGTAAAATAGACTCGATAAGTTTTAGCGCTAGACACTCGCTGCGCTCGCCCTCCACTAGTCTACGCCAATTGTCAAATCGTCGTATTCCTCGATTTGAGTTTTTCCGACGAACCAGTCGAACAAATATGAATATATGAAAAAAAAAAATTTTCGTCCGCTAGTAATTTTTTAAAAAAATCGACTTAACAAAGCGATACGCGTTCGAAAACGGATATAAGTAAGTAGCAATAAATATAAAACTTTTTATATTAATGAAATTCAAAATAAAAAATTCTTTAAAGTATCATTCGGATGTATCTATTAATAAATTTTTCAAATGGAGATTTGAAAATCTTACATTAGAATCATTCATTAAAAAATCATTCATTTTGCTTGTTTTTTATTATATTTTTCATATTTTATAGTGAAAGAATTATTTGTTAAAATTTTTATCAACAAAAATTATTTTATTTTTATCATTTTTATTATTCATTTATTTAAATTTAATTTGACATGTTAAAATTCAAAATATATTGATTTTAAAACTCAGAACCATAATTCATATAATTTTGAATATTTTAAAAAACTAAGCTATTAACATACATTAAGAAGAGTATTTAATATTTTTTGAATTTTTATTCAGAAAATAAATGATGTTGTTTTGTTTTCTTTTTTTTTTTTTTAATATTGATATCAATTCAATTTCTTTAGAAAATCCATATATTCAAATCTCTGAAAATCTTTTAATAATATCATAAATTTTTAATTTCAAAATTTAAAGCTTTATAATATTTTGTATTATTATCTGAAATTCATTTCAAAAAATGACTAAAGGTTAGAATTAAATTTGATAAGCTTATCACTAAGCTGTTGATAGAGTAAACTGTTCATCTGACGTCAGGAAAACTACTTCAACGTGTTGGCGTATAGCGGCGTCTCTTAGTAAATTTATCCTGGAACTTATGTCACTCGAACATCTGGATTAACGAGTTGAAGGTGATTGATTCTAAATACTTCAGAATTGCGAAGTTAATGTGTGAATGAATAATGAATAATTAAGTAACTGTAAAATTTATTTATGTTGATAAATAGTCGTTGATATTTTCCTTTATCATGAAAATTAAATGAAATTACGTTTCTGGAATTATATATACTTAATTTCTTCTTTTCTATTTAATTCTCTTTTAATAGAAAATAAGTAATTAAATGGTTTTTAAAATATAATGGATGCAATTATTATTGCTAGACATTATTTGTTAAGTTTTTAAGTTATGAATTATATTTTTGTTTTATGTAAATATTGATGACTTATGTCCAATTCAATATATTTAGATGTCCCATAAATTAATTTTAAATGTTCAAATTATGTACATAATATATTTAAATTAATTATTTCATTTTTATCATCTAAATATTTAAAATATATTTTTGATATTTTGTATTTGAAGAAACCTGATTTGCACATAAACTATATATATAAATTTCTATACTCTATATTCTATATTCTATATTTCTTCTAGTTTTCTGGTAAAAGTGCGATAATTATATTTTTATATATTCGTTTGCGTTTGTTTGATACATTTTGTTTGTCTACAATAATTGTATTTTTATAACTTATGGAAATCATGTACTTTTCAAACGATTTTATTTCTTGTATATTCAGTTTTGCTAACGGCTTATGTAAACAATCGAAGCTGTTTGACGTGGTCTGGTAATTGGTATGGCGAACACGTAAAGTTACGTGATCAGCTTGAATATTGACGAACGTAAATACACGAGATTGATTGCACGTTGTTGCGCGAAAAAACGATAAATTCTGTAACAAAGTTTTTTAACCGAGATGGACGGAACTTTCAATTGCGATAATTTTAATTTGTCTATATTGAATTTGCAAACGCTATTAATAGATTATTTGTTACGTGTAAAATTACTTAATCACTATTGTTAGTTGCCACATGTGCATGTACAAAACATGTTAAAATGTACAATATTTAATTGATAGAAATTCTAAAAGAAAAAAGATATATCTCTATATGCTGTTACTTTAAATTCACATTTTGTACTAACATTTGTCTAATAATAAAAAACGATAATAATGTATCATATATGGAATTAATGAATAAGAATATATGATAATTATTATCGTATCATTGTAAAAATTATGTTAATTATTATTAATGAAATTCGTTACAGATGTAAAAAAATATTCATTCATAAGATCATATGTTATAGCGAGAATAAACAATACGTATCACGAAAAAAAATCGATTTCACTATTTTAACACCATCGATCATTTTAGTATAAAATCGTTTTCAAGATTTTCACCCGAATAAAATAATCTTTAGATATTAGACTTAAGATATAATTGTTAACTAAGCGCCAATACGATGAAGCGGAAACGTCGACCAGGCATTCCTTAAGTAAAATTGTAAAAATATCGTAAATGTACGCGTGGAAACCTCTATAAATCATAGACAATGATATTTAATGAGATAATAAAACTTTCAAAAAATATTTAAGAGAAGTTCACTATTGAGAAATAAGATCATTGTGAAAATTAATAATAGATTGCCTGTCTGCTGAGAAGAGAAGTAAAATAGAAAGAACTAATTCTAAGCAATTCGAATAAGGGTGTATCTACGTATACGATTTCATAGGTCACCTTTATAAAGCAATTACGACCGATTGGAATCGATCTTTCATTCACACGGAAACATTCAATGAGATAATTAGACTTTCGTCGAATAGCGTGGTTAAAATATTTTGCAGTTGAGGAATTTAAATTGAGGATAATTTTCTTACAAATTTTCATACAATAATGTTAATAAATTATTATTATTTGATCATTTAATTAATGCAATCTAATCGCATTAATTCTGAAAAAAAGAAAATATATCGCAACAGAACATCGTTACGATATATGAAAGATAAAATTAAAGCAATAAAATATGTTTGGTTTCTTGTAACATATTTTAATATTTATGGAAATAATTAAAGATATCGAGAATGTGTAAAAATGAAAATAGTTACAAATATTGAAAGTACGATTAATGTTTTATAATAAAAGCACACTTCTTTGAATTTTTCAATCTTTAAAATTATAAACATTATTTTCAACGTGATATTCTAATTAATTCGTTTGTTCATATTTATCTTTATAAAGTAACGCTATACAAATATACTCTATTCATAAACAAAAAATAAAATTTAAAGTCTTACGCAACGTATCATATAAATAAGTTTCTACATTTTACCATAAAGTTACTCCTAATGATATCTTTCTTTGATTATAATATAATCTTTCTCAAATCTATATCTAGTTCTACACATTGAAATTTAAATAATAAAATCTAATTAATTATTTATAATTAAAACTTTTACTAATTTTTATTATTAATATTTATTGACATTAATAAAATTTCAAATATTAATGCTTTCAATTTTAAAGATAATTTTTAAAAAATGTGATACGTGGTTTAAAAATCCTCACCTCTTTGATTCCTTAACTGCATTGAGATTCGTATTTAAGCACAACACTACCACGTAACTTAACAACAGTGGAACACTAATTCAACTCAATCGTTACGTGACGCAGCATATACACACATATTTACCTACCTACATGAAACTTTCATGAGCGTTCTCTGAATAAAGGTCTGTGATTCGCACAAGCTCTCGCGTGTACGTACTACCATGTACGTAATTTCGTATAGTTTAAGAAAATACATTTCTCATAAGTATGAAGTACTCTTGGCAAAAGCTAAAGGATTGATTTTTTCTCGAACCCACACGTCATTTCACTCTTCTACTTTTTCCTGTTAAAAAAAAAAAAAAAAAAAAAAAAAAAAAAAAAAAACGAAAAATTGACTCGTTAGTCTATTCCGTCGTAACAGCCGACGGCACAGAGGACGTGTAAATATATGATATATATGTATATCGAAACGTGCAGCCGAAAAAACGATAAACGCTTCAATTTGTCGGTATTTTTCTTTCTTTCTTTTCTACAAAAACACGAAGCATCGACGAGATACAAATCGACGTTCCGACTCGTGTACAAGTGTATTGTAAATATTTAATCGGAGCGAGGAAACGTTAAGAGGGAGAAAGATCAACGCACGAATCAGTTACTTCGTTAGCCGAACGAACCTGGCCGAATTTCGGGTGATTTCTCCGGGTTCATTCAGATTCATCGAACGAATCTAGAAACTGGCGACACGATAACGCCACGCCATTTTCCCAACCAAATGGATTTACGGCCGAAACATTTTTACTATCGCCGATAAAAATTTGCCGTGATAAAAATTTATAACGACCATCGGTGGTTCCGACATTGACGTCAAAGAGGAAAATCGCCGCGCGCACGGTTTGTATTGCGCACCGTTGAGCGTACACTAGTGATGGAGCTGATACGAAACTTAACGATCGCGATTCGATTCTTTGGTATTAGTTCAGAACTACTGAAATACTGATATCAACGTACATATTCGATAACAATGTTTCGTATGAAATACGATATATTTCGAAATCGAAATAAAGCGGTAGAATCATTATGGAAATGAAAAAAGAACTTCAATATTTCGTGTAACGATCTATTATAAATAGCCGACAATAATAATATGTTGTATACAAATATAATTGTGTTCTTATCTTATCTAATAAATCTTTTTTTGTTACATTCTTGATGCTAAATCTATAAAAAATATATAACATGTTTATTTAATAATATTAATATATTTTATTATCCCAAGTTTTTATTTTTTGTATTTTATTTTGTAATGGAGATTGTTTGTTCAGAAAAAATAGAAAATTATATTTTTTTTTATTAAAGTTTAAAGTTTGAAAAATTTTAAGATATTTTTTTATTAAAAATTTATTTTTCAATATAAGATTTATTTCGTGCAAAATTTATTCTCTTACTTACGTTTTGCGTTGTAAATTTTTATGTATTTATGCATAGGATGAATTTTGCAAAAATGTAATGTAGAGTTATTAAAAACTATATACATTAAGAATTAGAATTAAGAATTGGATAATTACATGAATATTTGAAAACAGGAATATCAGAATTTATATATATAATAATTAATATTTAATATATCTATGACAATAAAAAATTATAAAAAGGAAAATAATATATTATTATTAAAAGAATAATATTTCAAAATTTTTTTTTCATTTACATCTTATTTATATTTTTTTCAAAAAAGATTTCACACGAAATGAAGTTGTAACATCGTAACATAAAATATTTTTTTCATGGGAAAATTTTTTAGAAGAAACGAATATATCAAAGCTTTTATAGAAGTATTAAATATTACTGTTCAGTTTTCTATCTACGTATGTGAAACCATTAGATATAATAAATAAATAATAAAAAAATAATTTTTCACAGAATATTCGATACTATTTCGATATCATCTCCATCACAAGCTATACGTCAAAAAATAGCGTTTGTTCTAAAAAAAAATTGAAAATTAAATGAAATAAGTTATATATTGCAATTCTTAAAAAATAAACAATTTAATATTCGTTATTTATTTGCGTTACTTTATAATTAATAGCGTTTTACTTTCCTAAAAAGAAAAATGTTATCACAAATATTATTATTTATCATATTATTATATTATTTATATTATTACTTTCAAATCTTTGCACTTCTATTTTGAAACTGATTTAAACCGATAACATTTTATTCAATGCTATATTTTCAAAGAATATTTTGAATAATTTCTTGATGCTAAATCATTTTGCACTAAAATTAATACTCTTGTCTTTAATCTTCTGTATTTTTATTTATTTATAAAGACATACATACATTTGCTACATTGCTAGTTTTTTTATTAATGTTTATTAATTAAAAAATTCTTATTAATTGAAAAAACCTAATTGAAAGAATACATATTTACTTATTAATATAATAAACAAAATAATGATTTATAATTAATTATTCAATTACGTATATTTATTTGTTGTGTATTAAAATTAAAATTTCATGTAAGACTGACTGCTTGTTTAAATCAATATTGCAAACGAGCAGCAATGATCTTTTTCTACTTATTTTGAAACAAAACTAACTTCTATATTTTATACGAAAGAATGATATATATGTTACATTATATAATATAATATATAATATATTATGTTATATAATATATATATATTAAAAGTAACATAAACATACATACATACATACATACATACATATATATATATATATGTTATATGTTATATAGGTTTAATTTCGTAATATAACGAATTATTTATATATATATATAAAATTATGATAAGTTCGTAAATTATTCATTTTATAATAAAATGTTTAACATAAAAGTTGTATAGTATTATTAATTTTTTATAAGACATTTCAAATACATATGAAAATCAAATTTATTCTTTTTTAAATGAAATTATAAATTTTTTAATATACTAATTGATATAAATTATTATTTCTTATGAAAAACCATTTAAAGTAAAAAATTAAAATTTAAGAAATATTTTAACTTGAATTTTGTACAATTTATTATATGAAATACGAAGAAGACATATAAAGAAATAAAAGATATCGTTTCGATTGTGTTCTTTACAAAATTTAAGTCAAAATATATCTTAAATTCTTTTAAAATATTTTTTATATTGATTATTATATTAAAAAATATATGATTTCATTTAAAAAATCAAATTTAATCTTCATATATCTTCTAAATGTTCATTTATAAAAAAATTAATAATATTAAATTAATGACACTATGTAACTTTACATGAAATATTTTTTATAAAATAAATAATTACGAATTATTCGAAGTTGTTACGAAATATTACGAAATTGATCTGTATATATTTTACTAAAACATCTTTTTATTAATTATTCAACTAATCATTTTTATATTATAAAAAAACATACAATATTTTTAAATTCAACATATATAATTGTTTATTCAACAATTGCATAAATTATTTATTTTATAAGTTTTACAAATCATAATCAATAAATTATTTCGAAAATATATTTCATTAATGTGATTAATATGATCAATTTAATTTATTTTTTGTAAATAATTTTTATTTTTTTTTTATAATATTAATGTATATTATTCAGTATTGAAACAAATTCAAGTTAGATAGAAAAAAAAAACACATCAAAGCTCAAAGGGTTGAAAATAAAAAATCATCATTCCAGTTTGATTTCAATTATAAATCCCATTATGCTTTCGCTTTTGCTAGATTGATATTTCAACGAACTTTTGCAATCAGCACTTACAATTTCTTCAATTTCTTATAACTTCACATCATTGATCTTATTCTAGAAACTGAACTGATATTTCGTAGAAATTTGTCATTTGTACATACTGTAAACTAGCTTACGTTGTCCAGTTCGATCGATTTCCTTGAAATCGGAAGTCCAAGTTCTGCTCATAATACAAAGAGATGTGTTGGCTATGCTGAAAGCTAACTTTTGCTTCGCGCATGTTGTTTCCCACGCATTCGCCGATTTGTCTAATTGTAAGTCGATCAGCTTGTTAGATGATAGATTTAATCTTGTATAAACAATTGAAATAACACGAAAAACTATTGTTAGCTCGTTCTCGATCGAAATTATTTTCTCAATGAATGATTCATTTTATATTTTATATCGTATAGAATTATTCTCGTTAAAAGTTACGAAGAAATTTCACTATTTTTTCTCCTAAAAGTAGAATCATTATATGATACGAGCACGAGCTAACATCAAACGACTGGTAGCGAATAAGTTAATCGAAATTGTAATGAAATTAATTAATTGTTGGCAAACGAAATACGTACGTTAGTGACACTAATCGAGAATTAAAAAATAATATTAATGTATATATACATATTAATAATATCAATTGATCGTTTATGTTGAACCCAATTGTACCAGAATTCATATACCAATTAAAGAATAATGATAATTTATGGAAATTATTTGACAGTTTTATTCAATCATCCTTTCAAGTTAATTTTATTAAAAAATTATATTTTGTTATTTTCGATTTGCAAAAAAAAATGAATTAATTTGAATGACATTATTTGATGATATGTTAATGAAAAATAATATAACAAGGTAGTTCCGTGTTAATCTCTTCGAGGATAGCATCGTTCGAATAGCCATCTTTTGCCTATGAATGCATCGTCAATGCGATGCACAGTGATTTGCATTTCAGTTGGTCCCCGGTGTCAGAATTTAGCTTCCACGTCGATATCGATAAACATTATCTTGGATAGCTGTATAAGCATAGTTTGGTACACAGCGGTGTATCGTCCATTCACCTGTATCGTTCATGAATACATGTTCATTCCTCATACCTGGCACGTCTACTTACATGTTAGTGGCACTTAAGCAAATTCCCTGGTTCTTGTTCGGTGTCGCTAACCAACCATGTACCATCGATGAGAACAGTTTTGACGTAAGCTTCGGCTTAGTGCAATAACATTAGGATCGATTTAATCCTTTCAAGCTGATAATATCCTGTAGAAATTGCATCAGCATGGAAAATATTTGTTCGAACTTATTATTTTTCATAATATTATATTAATTCCAGATCAAGTTAAAATCGTGCGTTACTTTTCCATGAGATAATATAAGTATATATATTATAAGTTAAAAAGTTGAGCTTGAATTAATTATTATTCGCATTTGATCAGAAAAGGAAAAATAAAGTTTTATACAAAGAAATCGGCTCAAAGAAATCGTTTTTCTTGAATATGAAATTTAATAATAGATAACTTTAATAAAAATCTTATTATACAACATTAAATGAAGCTATAGTAATGTCGACCATTATCAACTTGGAAATCTTTCCTGCACAAATGTAATGCTTAATTCAAATCTGATTGCAATTTAATCGTGACCCCAAATCTAATGTTCTTTTAATTGAATCCGCAGTTAACCTCTACTTTATCACTGTAATAATTTCAACGGTGGCCGACCTACCACGATTCAAACCACGGTTAAGCTTAGCGTTACGCACCGATTAGCATACACGTTGAATATTATATTCGGTTAGGAACGCGAAAGCCAGTTTCATTACTCTTACACGCTAAATACAAAAAGATCCTTTTGGACGATACTAATTAGTCGCAGCAAGATGCCTTTAGTTTCTGAATTATTTCACAAGTGCAAAGCGTTTAAATACTTCAGGGTGCACAGTGTGATTGCATTTCTTCCTCTAGTGTTTGTTTTGATTAACGAGTACATAAACCCTGACCTAACTCTGACCTAACTCTGACCTAACTTGAAATACGAACGAAGACAGTCGCAATAAAGGTTCAAGCTTAACAAGCTGACATTAGAAATGGTATATATGTATACACTGTCTTCCGGATAATTATTCTATATTCTAAAACAATATTTCCATTTTAATTTATTAAATTTTCAAATATTTTTGTTGTTAAGTTGTGTAATGAAGTATATGGATTGTATAAAATTATAAAATTATAAAATTATAAATTACTGGAAATAAAAATCATAATCTCTGTTATTTATTTGTGTAAATATTTTTCATTCGTTAGTTATTATTTTGCGATTTACAATTAGTCAATAATAAATTTAATATTTTTAAATGAAAGAAAAATGTTACCTGATAAATAAATATATTGATTATATGTTAATATGTTTTCAAATTCTCATTAAATACAATTTTCTTTTAATTATTGTTTATCGTAATATGAAATATAATTTATAACGTGTAATGTATAACGATAAATTTTTAAATTAATTTTTCATTTTTTAAATAATTATTTTAATAAAGATTTTTATCATTTTTATATTAATTACGAGCAAATTATATAAGTATATTAGTTAAATACAATATTAATATCTCTTATTATCTTTTATTTTTGATTAATTATTTGCTAAATACTTCACTATTAATATTTTTTATAGTAAAGAGAAACAAAAGAACAATTTATTTAATAGTAAACATAGTTAATGAAGATTCGTCAAATATCAATAAAAAATTTGACTATTGTTGATTATTACAAATTTTTATATCGATTTTTTTTATTAGATTTTATTAAGGTCAATCTACCAGCAACTGAAAATGAAATATATTTATTTAGTTTTTGTTTTTTTTTCATAGATTGATATTTAAAATTCTAAAATAAAATTGAATTAGAATAAAATGAAAAATTAGAATAAATGCAAAAATTAAACATATGTCGAATATACAAATCAAAAAACTATTAAATATTTTTCTTGCAATATTTATAAAAATCTTTTATTCTAACAATTAAATATATTTTTTATTATTATAACTATTATTAAAAAAAATTTCATAATTTTATAAGTAATTGATATGAACGAATATCAATTTTTCATTTTTTACAAATTACAAATTACATTTTCATTTTTATTATTTAATTCTTATTATTAAATTTTATAAAAATAATTTTCTTTTTTTTAATTAAGTTTTATTTATAAAACAAATATCAATTGAAAATCTTAATTTTAACTTATAAGCGCAAAACGTGAATAAAAGAAAAGAGATTTCTTTAAAATAAAAGAAGTTAGAGTATTACATATTGCATAAATTTCCTAATAATATAGAATTTTAATTTATTTATCAAACATTCATTTTAAAACTTAAAATAAGCACACTTCAAAAAACTTAATAAATAAATCTTAATAAAAAATTTTTGTATATCAACTTTTAAGTTTGTTTTAATCTTTATAATTGATCTTTCAAAAGTATTCTGTAAATTTATTAACACTCTATATAATGATTATTATCAATAAATAATTACATAATTATAAATAATATAAATAAAGGTAATTTATAATATTTTTTAATATCTTTGATTAATATAAAAGTGAAACAATTTTTTAAAGAGAATTTTTAATATCATTACAGAATCTTTATATATATGATTAATTTATATCCTTAAGACTTTCTGATCAGAAATTTAATTTGTCACTATAATAATTAACTGGAATAAGATTTTAAAAAAATGATCTTTAATATCAAATGTTTTTAAAAAATGTTTTTACATTGATATTTAAATTATATGTGTAATTCTTAAAAAAAATATATTTATATTTGATAAAATAAATGACGATGTTCACATAAAAAATAAATGTTTCGTAAATCAAGCGAATGAAATTAAGGAAAGAAATGTAAGTAAATATACTTTAATATAATTAATCTTGTATCATTATATATAAAAATATATTTTGAAGTATATAAATTTATTATAGACACAATCTGTTAATTAAATAATTTTGTAAATAATAGAATTTAAATTTAATAATATACATATTTAAAGACTAATATAATCAATAAATTGACAATCAGTTCACTTATAATTATTTTACTCTTCAATAGTTGAATTGAATTGAAAAGATCTAAGAGTAAAAATTTTTAATATTTACTAAAATTTAATGTTTATTAACATTTAATTCATGTTTTTCAGAAATTGAAATCCTCATACTCATGTAAAAAAAATGCTATATTAATTTTTTTTTTTATTTAGGAAAAAAAACTTTCGATACATTTTAAATAATTATTTGATAGTTAAATCTATCTTTTTCTTTAGATTTGAGAGATAACTTAATAATAAATTGAATTTTTCACGAACTTATCGATTACATTAATCTATTTTATGTAATATATAAATATATATATATATTTAGAATGAAGATATATATATATATATATATACTAAATAAGATTTATTTCAAATGTATATAAACTATATATAGCTATATATATAAATTATAAATATAAATTCTAACTAATTGTGCATTATCAATGATTTATCACTCGTTTATTATTATAATATTTTTTTTTAAATTACAATTATTTACTTTAAGTATTTATAGATATATAGATGGAGTATCAAGATGTTTAGTTACTATGATTGATATAAATTACGAACGATCATTCTTATATATTTCTGTGTAAAAAAATCTTAACATGATAAATATCTGATCAATATCGACATTTTCTTCGTTCTTCGAAATATATATTTTATCAAAAAAATAAAAATAATACGTTAATATTCAATTGAATGCCAAAATAACAAATATTGAAATAAATATGGAATATTAATCTAAATTGCAAAATGATATCTAGAAATTTTTAAGCATGCCACGTATTTATACTCGTGCGTTGCATTAACCTGTGGTCATCGTGGATAACCACTGAAATTCTACCAGGCGAATAAATGTCATGATATAACGTTTCGAAATGTACTATGAATGCCATACTAGTCACATATGTAGATATATACTATAGAAATCGTTTTATTATTTAAATATATGGATATGGTAAACAGTTCTTAATTTTCAATTTTTTATTAACTCAGAGGAAAATAAATTAAACAAACTTACATTATGCAAGTAAAACAACTATTCAATTTTATTATATATTTTTTCAAATAGAAAATATTACAGTAAATAATTTTTTTCATTAGTGATTTTTTTTGCGCATAGAATGTGACTTTATAAGAGAAAGATATATAAAATAAATAAAATTTTAATATCTTCCATAAATATTATTAATTCTAGAATATATTTAACTTGAACTTAACTAACAATTACATTTTTCAGTGATGCTATAATATATTTTTTTTTAAGAAAATATGTTATAATTAGATCATTATATTTGTATGTAAATGAAATTATTCTTATTATTAATTAAGGATAAAAACTTATATAGATAATTTATATAGATAAAAAGAAATCAATTAAGACAAATGTAAATATATAGAGCTAATCGATTGACTTGCTTGCTTTATTCTTGCCTTATAAATCAATGCCTTTAACTTAGAAATCAATAAATTATTTATCAATAACTAAATCTGTGAATTATATACATATTTATAAAAATAAATAATTATTTTCTTATATATTTCTTATTTGTTATTTCTTATTTCTTTTTTTATCTTATAATTTATTATTTAAATTATATTATTATATATTATTCTAAATTAATCAAATAATATCAGAAGTATTCTTAACATTATATTACACATTTTATATTGCGTCATCGTAATTAAATAGATTTATAATGTCTGAAAAATGTTCTAGTTTTAATTATTTTATATTTTAATTGAAAGCAAAATGCGTCGACATTAAATTTCGTTCGATTTTGGTTACATTTAATCAAAAGTCAAAAGAAATTCTATTTAAATCTACCTAATAATTACTATTACTCTACCTAATTACTCTACCTAATAATTACTATTATAATCGAATTAAAAAAATAATATATACTTAAATAAACATTTCAAATATAATAAAATATAGTTTCAATTAATCCAAATACGTAATATAATAATAAATATAATAATAAATATATAAGATATACGTAACCTATTTTAAACTTGATTTACATATTTGTAAATACAATATGAAATAGATATAGAAAATATAGATAGAAAACATTTTTGCACATAATAATAAATTACAGAAAAAAGATGTTTAAGATAATAACTTTGATATATTTCAAGAACATCAAATTTTGTATAATAATTATGATTCCTACTATAAATAGTTATATTTTTTTTAAGTATAAATAGTTTATTTTTTGAGCATAACAATATTTTTATACATAACATAATATAACATGATTAGCTTATATAGCTAATTAAATACTTTTCATGTATATAATGTATAAAATTTTTTCGTTTTTCAAAATCTTGTGTATTTATGTAAAATTCTTTTGTAAAGTAAAAAATATATATTTAATTTAATTTTGAATTAAAATAAAAAATAATTCAAAATAAAAAATAAATCAAAAAATAAAGTTAAAATGATAATTTTCACTTTCAACCTATACTTACAATTGGTTTATTATCTATAACGGAAGCAAGAGAGCTGCAGAAATTGACGTTTCTGCACTTTAAATGAGCAATTTGTAGAATAATTCCAACTGTTGAAGGAAACCCAGGCTTCGGTTATCGTACAGACGAAGCGCAATTTTACCGGAGAATTGAAAATTTAGTTTGATGAGTCTTTTCATTGTTCTCCTGTTTCAGCAAAATGCTTTCAGTCTGACTGTGCTGAGTTATGTTGGTTAATGAAAACGAATTTCTCGATCTTTAAAATTTTTTTATTAGAACGTAAAAAATATTTTGAATATTTTTAAAATAAATAAAAATAATGAAAAAATGTGTATAAGATATAATTATGAAGAAGTTTAACTTAATTCGAAATATTTTTAAATGTTATGATGAAATTTTAAAAAAATTTAAAAAAATTAATTTTTTTTATCATTGAACATAAAAAAATTTAGAATAATTTGAATGGAAATAGTAAAAAACGAAAATAAGATTATGAAAATTTAGTTTACATTTATGAGAAGAAAAATATAAAATGTAGAAATATGTGAACTATGCGAAATGGTATGCAACACATATCTTAAGTTTGATTTATGTAACATCTCTAATTAGTATAAAATAATATTAAAGTTATATTTAAACAAGTAATATATATTGTTAATGCTGCAAAATCTAATGATATATTTATTAAATTTTTACATAAATTTATGATAGTTGTTAAAATCATTAAATTATATATTTAACGGTAAGGACACGTTTTTTCTGAAGTTGTTTCGGATAAAATAGATAAAACAAAAAAGTGATTTTAAAAAGTAAAATAAATATCAAATGTTTCTTTAAATTATTAATAATTTAATTTTGCATCAAATGAAGGTTATATTTTACTTATAATTTAAAGAATAGGTTTTAACATTTCATAGTATATCAACTTTTATATTTATTTCAATTTCTAAGAGAGAGTTTCTATATAGATTTTTATAATTTATTAAAAAAATAAATATATTTGAATAACTACATAAATAATTTATTATTTAACTAAATTGTTTTATATATAGTTATATATAGTTATGTATGTATTATATGAATAAATAAATAATTTTCTTTTCTAATAATATAATTAATTATTAATAATTGAATTATTTGATATTTTATAATTGCATGAATTTTGAAATTTTTGACATGTTAAAATAATTTCTAATTTAAAAATATAATTTCTTATTAAAAATATAAATTCTTTATACAACAAATTTCTAATTAATCATTTCTATATTTGAAATAAAAATAATGGATAAGAACGAATAAATAACTCAATATTTCAAATAAACATGTTTAATAATATTTTTATATTTTTGTAATGAAATCAAATAACAAATATCTAGGTAACAAAAAATATAAATAATCAAAATGATTTATTTTTTAAATATTTAGTTACATAGATAATTTTTTAAAATAATATAATATATTAATTAAAAAGTAAAATTTAAATCTTTTTTATTTAATTATTTAAATAAGAATTTATTTCAATATCATATGCAGAATATTTATGCGGCGATATGAAGATATTTGCTTCATTTAATAAAAGTTAAATTGTTTATAACTTAATAAATAAACTTCAAGAAATATTTTTATATAACAATTTTTATTATTATTTTGACTTCTTTAAAATTTTATAAATATAATAATATTTTGTATGTTATATACGTTTTAAATAATTACGTCTCTCTCTACTTGTTATAATTCTTTTTATTATTCACAATAGTGTTTCATTTCTTTTATTATTGAATTTATAAAGCAATAATGTGTGATAGTATTTATATTTTATATATGTACATATGAAGATAGAAAAACATTATTTGTGTCAACATGCATTCTGTAAAATACTTATTATTATATATATATATATAATAATAATATAATAAAAAATATAATAAAAATATAATAAAAAAAAAATCTTAGTATACAACAAAACCAAATTGTATAAATTGTACAAATTGAATAGAACAAAAGCTGCAAGCATTAAATGCATAAGAAACATTGGATGGAAAGCGATCATAATAAAACGTGAATAATACGTATTATGATGGAATATAATTAAATGAAATTTATATAAAATTCATTGTTAAAAAAATAAATGGATAATAAAATAAATGTAAATAACAAAGATCAAAGAATTAATGATATAATAATATAATATCTACAATAATATAATAAAATGACTGGTAAATTGATTACATGCGACTTGAACCCAATAATCATTTCAAGATATAATTTGAATGTTATTAAATTCTCCTTTGAGTATTATAATTATTATCACCGATGAAATTTATCTATATTTTTTGAAATTATTTATAATCCAGAAATAATATAATTCAATTCTTTTAAAAAACAAAAAATGCATCTAGAATGAAGAAAAACGTAATGACAAAAATCGTTGTACAATCATAGCAAAAAAAAAGTACATGTACCAATGCTAATTATCTTTCAAATACTGCACTTAGGTTTAAGAGCAGAAACGTGTAATGCGGTTTTGCGCAACACGCTCATGAATTAAATTTTAACTACAAACTAATGGCCAAGGTATTTGCACCTTCCCACTATATATCATTCCGGAAAGTATTATTTAATTTCTTCTTATCGCTTTGTCCATTAAATGAAATTCTGAAATATATCTTCATTTACATTTTAATTATTTAACCACGAAAAAAATCAGTATTAATTTAATTTTCTTTATTTATGTCGCATTATAAAACTGTTGAGAAATATTAATTAACTTGTCATTTAAATGAGATCATTACATATGTAATCATATACAGAATCTATAATTCATGATATAAAGAGAATCAGAAAGATTATATAGTTCAAAATGACGAAAATCAAAAATAATAAAGTGTATGAGAGACTTCGCTTTTAATTAAATGAAATTTAAAAATTTTTTAAATTCAAATAAAATTAACAAATTTGCTATAAAATATGTTTACAAATTAGAAAGTTATTTTAAATAAGCAAAATGAAAATAAAAAGTATTTTTGTCATTTAAAATTAATTTTTAAAAAAACATTTGAAAATTCATCGATTATACAATTCTTTGTATACTGATTCTATATATTTAATCTTAATTTTTTTCAAAAACAAGAATAAAATTTTACTCTATATTTTTTACTTATTTTTATGTAGAATATTTATATTAGAATCTAACTTAATGGTTTTGAATATTATACAAATGAGATACTTGAATTGGTAGTATTGATAGTATCGAAAGATCACTTATGATTATACAATTGTTTATGTTATGAGCTTGGAATTAATTAGAGCAGTTTACTCTAATTAATTGTAGCTAATTATTAATTGATTATAATGCTGATCTAATTCTAATTATACTTTGATGTGAATTATATCTGTGCTGAATTTTACGTGGTTTCGAAGGCTATCGTAGGCTTTGATTTCTTCTTCAATTATTATTTTCCGTGAAAATGTAAACTAGAAGAATTAATTGTTAATTGGAAGACGATTTCACAGGACGGATCCTCATGATTTCATAATTTCAATTGCAAGTAAAGATCTGGAAAAGATTAGGGAACTATACTCACTCGTAAATTATTGAAATTACTGACATCGTTAAAAATAAAATTTAAGTTATCTCTAATTTTGTTTATATTTTTATATTTATGTAAAATAATTAATGGTTCATTTATATGCAAGAAATAACTTATTTCATTTATATTTAAAAATTTTTCAAATTTTTCGTTTTTGAATAATCAAAAACGAAACTTCATATAAAAAAATTGTATTAAGAACCATAGAATCTTCCTAATTTCTAATATTTTTTGTAGGAATCGTATACAATATCTTTAAAAAATATTTTATTTTATTTTCATAAATTATAAAATAATCAAAAAATTATAATTTAATATATATTAAATATATTTAAATTCTTATTTTAATTTATATTCTAATTGTTTTATATATAAAATTTAAATATAAAATTATACTTATTATGAAAAATCTAATTTATTTATTTTGTAGATTAACTACAGCACAAAAACAAATTTATAATATTTATAATATTTATAATATTTAAAATATAAATATAATTGAATCAAAAAATTTTTAATTTTATATCACAAATGATAATACATATAAAAATATATTTATATTTTAAAATCTTATACATATATAATAATATTATATTATATGATATTTGCATAATTTTATTCACGTACACCTTATAATTATTATAAATATATAATACAGTTATATAAATTAACATTAACATTAGAATATTCTATGAAAGTAATAAATAGTGGTATGATCATGTTGATCTCGTAACTAGGTTAGCACCGCTTTCGTTGAATTGCTACATATTTAAAGATACCATTACACGTTATAGAGTACTATGTTTCATAGTGCACAGTTTACTCTGTTTCTTATGTATTATATTGCGCATTTGCAGTTCCATGTATAATTAATAAACGTTCTTTTCGTTGCAATTTTCAGTTTTTACAACCATATTTCTAAAGATTATAGCAATGATAAAAATTTCATTCTAAAAAATTTCAGATTTAAGATTTTTTTCATATTTTTCTTCTTAATTAACTTATTTTTACTTTTAATTGAATTAATTACTTTTAATTGAAATTGTATATTATTCAAGTAATTGTATTCATAATTTAAATACTTATGAATTTATATGTTATTATGATTTATAGAGATAATAACTTGAAAAATTTTTATGTGATATATAATTTATATTATTTGTATTGTTATTATTATATTATTTATATATTATTATCCAATTCATTCATTTATTAATTTTTTTATAATAAATTAATTTTTTATGTGTTTAAATGATTCAGAGCAAAATTCATATATTAAAAGTTAATTTATGTCGCTGAATGAATGGAAGTTTACGAAATTCTGAAATTTCTATTAATTCTATTAATCTATTGAGATTCGAAGTTAATTGAGAATCTCGTTGATTCAAGATTTATAACTTTCTTTTTCTAGTCCAACTAAAAACTGTTCAATAGTTTCAAGCATTTTAATAATTTAAAGATTAAATTTGTTCTACAATCGAAAATATTATAATAATCAAAAATTAAAATTGTTCAAAATTAGTCAAAAAATGTTCAAATAATTAAAAAGTTAAAATATCGTTGAAAATATTGTAATTTTTCCTGGAATTTTACAAACTCTTATGCCTTCTGAAATACATATTCATCTCGGAATCTTTGGTGGGGTGGCCAATGACCAACCTTGAAACCAAAAAAAATTATACGACATTTCTCCTAAGAAAAATTCCTGGAATTAGACTAAAGCATTATATCGTTTATAAAATCCCAGGAAAATTGATTCTAAGTGTTTGTAATAAATTTTCTTGAATGTAGAATAATGCTGATTGCCACTGAAATTGATATAGCATTTCAAGTCTTAAGATTATGCTTATATTCCAGTTACGCTTTTTAAAACATATATACTTCCAAGAGTCCTCAAAATTCTCTCAAAAATACAAAAATACTGTTTTCGCACAATATTACCCTATTTTATTTTATTTTGTACTTAAGTTTTGATTAAAAAAATTCTATAAGTAAAGACAATAGATAAAATGATATAATTGAAAATATGAAATCTGATAAGAAACAAACATATATTTTTTATAATAATTTATAATATTCCAATGGTCTGATATTTTAACATTTCATCATACTATATAAAAAAATTTTATTTAAATTGATTTTTATAAATTGATTTTAATATTGATTTTTAAATATTTTAGTTATAAACAATAATTATAAATAACTGAAACTTTTTTATTAAAAATTTTTTTCTTGCTGATAGTCATTATATAGGATATTTTTAACAAAAAAATTTTCAAACTTGATTTACTTGAAAATAAAACCAAATGAAAAAATTTTATTTATATTTTCGATTTATTTTTTCATATAGAATCAACCTCAATTTATAATTATATCATTATCTCTGGAATATTTATGAAGAAAATTTTATTTCGATTGCTATAACAATCCTTTTTTATTTAATGCTATGAAGTTTTTTACGAGATTATTAACAATATGTACAATAACATAACAATATAGTAATTTCTTGGAAAATTTGAAAATAATTAAGAAAAATATTTATAAAAAAAAGAAAATTCAATTTTAAGCTTTTAAAACTTATAAATTATATCAATTTCACTATTATATAACGGTATTATATTAATTTATATTTTATTCTAAACAACCAAAAAATCAAAATCAATAATTATTTTCTTATCAACAATAAAATAGCTAGTTGATAATAATTTGATATCTAATGAATCTGTTCGATTAACGAAATTTTTAAAAAGAGTTTTATATATAAATTATAGTTTGGAAACCTGTATTATTAAAAAAATGTTTGAGAAAATGTTTCTTTTTCTTTTTAACTTCTTCGAGTATGTATTTCATTATTATCTTTAACTTATTTTTTAAAATTTTACGAAAAATTAGAATGAGAAATCAAGAAAGAATATACTAATATAAGCAGAAAAAACATATTTTGTATATACATATATAATTGTACATATAATTTTTGTATTATAATAGAATAAAATAGAATTGATTTTAATATTAATATATTCTTTACATAATGTCTACATTATTTTTAAATACATTATTTAAGACACATTATTTTTAGTCCCACTAAGTATATTCTACAAAGAAAACATTTGTTAATTCAAATCAAACAAGAGAGAAAGGTTTACATCCAGAGAAGAAAAGAGCAGCATCAACATTTCCCTTTTCACTTTTCTTTCTGTCATTAGTAAAGAAAGAGAATGAATTATGAAGCCTATTATGAAAATGAGGAAAACAGAGTTTATATGAATCTTTAACGGATACTTAACTTTATTGATTTTAACTATAGATTATAGAACGTTATAATTGTTTAAATATAGAATAAAATTATTTTTTGTTTTCAAATTAGCTATTGCAATGATGATATATATATTATATAAGTCCATTTATTTGATAAAATTTTAATTAGAAATTTATTAAAACTTATTATATAAATTATACATTATTATAAGAATTTAATTATATTGAAGCAATACTTTGATTGTCTTAAAAAATATTATATATATAGAAATACTGTTTCTATATCCTAATATTGAATCTTAACAAATTGAATCTTTTAATTTTAAGTAGAAGATGTTCTGATTTGCGAAAATAAATGAAACAATTATAATAATTAAAAATTAATTTAATAATAGATTGAATTCAACTTTTGGTTGTATTAAGTTATTAGAGCAACGTCCCATTTATTATTTCAGTGTCCCATTTTATGCCAAATATAAATTTTAAAATATTTAATCTATTTAATCTATTAAAACATTTTTTTTCAAAATAAATTCAATATGTCCTTTGTAACTGAACAATTAAAAAGAAGTCCTAAAAATTTAACTGTCACGCTAAATTTTATAATTTTTAATTCGAATATACAAGAGCTTCCTCCAAAATTCTTTTTTTATTACAATAATACAAGACAATTTTCTCAGAAGCCAGATAGATAATCTTAATAAATTAACATTATTGTTTATATTCGCTTTTTCGTTAATTTTTTTAACAGAATTAGGAATGAATATTTAACAAACAATATCATCTGTGAACTGAAAAATTTAAATATTATTGTTTAAATTGACATTTTTAACATGAATTAAGTATATCAAAGAATTAAAAATTCTTGAAAACTTTAAAAACTTTCCCAATTATAATATAAGAAGAATTAATAAATATCTATTCCATTCAAGTTAAGAATCCAACAAAATAATATTTAAACAACTAATAGCATAAAACTTTTCTATCATTATATTAATTATTTAATTCGCAAGCATTTATTTCTCGCAAGATGACCAACTTATTTTTTCGTATAAAAATCTTTTTCTATTATTATCGATCATCACAACCTCTATTAAGCTTAAAATGATCTGAAAAGGTAACTATTTTTGAGGAGAATTTAGTCGACACTGTTTTAGCCTGGCTTGAGCGAAACTTGATCCCAAGAGTGACATATTCCAGACACGGTTAACTCAACTCAATTTCTAGTTCGAGAAAATCTATAATAAATATACATTGTTAAAGTCGAAACAACTTTGGATATTGCAAATGTGATACTTAAACTGCTACTGCTTACTAGGATTACTTACTACTGTAGGACTATATAATCGTTTATATTATGAACTCTCAGTGAACGAATGGTACTTTAACTCATTGCGGCTAACTATAATGATTCTAACTGTATTTTGATGTAAACTGTATCGCTGAATTCTATCTGCTCTGTATTCTATTTCTATTCTAACTCAACTGTCGGGAGTCTTGCTTTTTCCTCCAATCCTTGTGAAAATGCACACTGAAAGAGAGTTGGAGGGATTAATCGTCGCGTTGGAAGGCGGTTTCGAAGGATGGGTCCTCGCGTCGCAGCGCGTGGAGGTCAGGACTTTGCGTTCGTTTCCACAATAATCCATTGCATGACATGCAAGTGTGGTTTGTTATGATATCTTTGTTTAAATTGAAGATCTGGAAAGCGTTAGAAAAACCATGCTCGCTCATAAGTTATTGTTAGGCTATTTCGAACTGTTGAAAATAAAAGTCAGATTATCCGACCCATCCTTAAGATATATTAATCAATTATCAGCATCTTGATATTTTTATACTGATCACCAGCTCAATTCGAGAAATTTTTTCTCTAACTAAGAGATGTCACGAATCAGGCATCGACCTCGATATGTTGTTAATTATTATCATGGCTCATCAGGAAACCGTGATTTTCTTAGTTGAAAGTACTAGGAAAATATTTTTTGAAAACATTCTCTTTAAGAAGAGTCGATAATTAACATTCGTTTTTGTTTTGAACATATCGTATTTTAACTGCCGAATACGACAAAGAAAATCAAGTACGACAAAATTAATTATAAGGAATGTATTGAGGAAAATAGAAATTGGAAAAAAAGTCACAGTAATGCAAATAAATATTGTTATTTTTTTTTTCTATTGTGCACATTTTCCCATGACAAAATTTAATCCTGTGAAAATATGTTAATCCATCTGCAAATTCACAGAGAATTCACTGCATGAATCAAGTATCGAGAGACTGCAAGAGCCAAAACAATGACGATAGACTCGTATTCGAGCAGACTGAGATAGTGGCTTTCACTATGTATAAGACACTGAAATTCGTCTTAAATATAAGAATCCGAAATCAGACTTCGAGAAATGTACATTTGTATCAAAAATGACAAAATCCATTAAAAATATTTTAAAACTCATATCATTGAAAAGTTAATCAAGTTTGAAGAAAGTACAATAAGAAACTTTGAAGAAATTAGATATCAAGCCCAAAAACTAGAATACTAGTGCATTACCAAAACGATTCTACTAGCATGATCATAGATGTAACATCAGAAACAATTATCAAATTATCAGAAAACGCTAAGGAGACAGCTCGAAACTGATCACCGGTCCAAATAAACCATATCCATCACGAAACATTCATCCGGAGTTTAAGAACTTTTGGCTATATATTGATGAGTCAGAAACTATTAATATTACTATAATTTCAAATACGATAGAAAGCAATAGAAGAAAATTAAAAAATGAAAAACAAGGAAACAATAAAAAAATGAGGCAATAATATAACTTGAGAATATGCTTCTGGATGTTGAGAATCTAATTCAATATCTAATTCTTTTAGATTGGACAGTAAACTATTATCACTAATATCGTGCTTTTATATCATCATTTTTTTCTTAATTGTTTCTTCAAAGAAAAAGATTAACATATTTTTTTCATCAAAAAGTTCTTATAGTATACAAAAACTGAATTCACAGTATTTTTATAGAATTACAATGTGAATTATTTAAAGCATTATTTGTTTTTCATTTTTTTAAGATTAGTATAATTTAAGTTTATTTAAGAATTCTTAATTTTATTATTCGATTAGTTTATTATTCGCTAGTTTTTTGAATTATATCAATTTCAATTACTTGAAATATAAGAAAATTGATATCCTTCTGTAATAACAAGTTTATCCAATGAAATAAAAATTTAGTAAAACATATCTTCATAGATTTTATTTAAAAATTCTCAAAGAATTTATTTACGTTTATTTCGAATAAATATACGCAAAAACTTACTATGAAATAAAATTGGTTTTATGAAACCAGCTTTGACAAATAAGATAGACGATACAATTGTAATATTCAGTTTCTTGAAGAAAATTTGAGAAAAGTTTTTGGACGAAAAACTTTCTTTTTAAAAGAAAATTTGTTTTCGAACAAGAAGTTTCAGAAAATATTCTCTAATTTCTTATGAAGAATAATAGAATATATATTCAAAAATATAATTCGTTTCATAAATTCTGCGAACATTTATATGAGCAAAAGTAAAAAACTGTTACATTTTTGTTATAAATAAAATATTATAATTAGATAAAAATATGACTAAATTCCACAAAAACAATCTTTGCAATTTAATAACTCATATTACTATCTTTATTTTAAAAAATATGTTTTTTATACCAAACTTTTTGCAATTTTATTATTTTCTTGGTTTTATTCCATTCATATTTTATTATATTTTTTAACTTTTTATTGTTATTATATTGCTTTCCATTTTTATATATTACATATAATAAAATTTTCCACAAATTCTCTATTGGCATTGCCATTTAGAACACGATAACCACTTTATAAATTTTTTTTTAAAACCATTCTTGCATTTTTTTAACATATATCGCTATTATCTTATTGAAAAATAATATTATTGTGGGTTTTTTCAATAAATTAAATTAAAATGTTTTCTAAAAAATCGATATATTTATTTAAGTACATTCTCATAGAAATTTTGTAAAATTTTAATGTTTTAGAATTATAACTAAATGTTGAATCATTAAAATTCTACCATCAAAATTTCTACTATTCTTACGGCTTTATTTTTACGTAAATTATAGTATTTAAATCCGTGCGGACTGTCTAAATTAAATTTTTTTTCGCCCGAAAGTATTACAATTTTCCATTCTTCGTATTACGTTATGTAATTTTTTATGAATTCTAATCTTGGATTTCTTTGCTCTTATAATCTTGATGTAATATTTTTTACACACGTCATATAATTACAGTTAGCTGCAAAATTTTATTTTACTAGTAGTAATATTATTATTCTCTTATTTCTTTAAACGAGAATAATCATTTTAAATTCATAGCATATATTGCCATATATGGTTTTTAGTATATTTATTGTTTAATTTTAGAAAATTATATATATATATATATATATATATATATATATATATATATAATTTTTTTTTCAAAACTTTTCTATACAGTATTATTCAATATACATTATATGAATATTATAATTATAATTATAATAATGTACATTTTATTTGCAATACTTATTCTGATTTACTAATACAATTTAATTATACTCAATTATATATCATATACATGTGATGAAATAAAGAAAATTTATATAAGTTTTTATAAAAATTTCGTCTTTCTTTCAAATAACATGCAAGTTTACTTTTTCACTGTTTCATAATAATGATATGGCGGTTTTTGAAACATTATTTTTCAATCAAAAATAAATTAATTTCTGAGAAAATTATGATATATTGTTTAATATAAAATATAAAAATTGAATATATATATTCAATACGCATGGATTACAATAAATTTTACAAAAAAAATTCGTAACAATCCTACTTACTGATTAACTCAAAACTTTTTGGCTTAAATATATGGAGATTTAAAGAAAGAAATTGCGAATAATTTTATTGAACGGATTTTATCCAAATTAATTATTTCCATCGTCAAATCCTGATGAGGAAAATTTCACGAAAGTAGATGATATCGAAATTGGATATTCAACAGATTAAAGACTTCTAAATATCACATTAATATATTCTTAAGACATTTTTTTTAATATTTTAATTTTAAAAGCGAAAATAAATACAAAAATTGTATAAAAAATATCGATAAAAGTTTATTTATTAACTTATAAACAATTTATGTTCGCGTTAGACGAAGCAGAATGAAAATAAAATGATACGCTTTGTCCTCGTTACAACGTTGTCATATTTTGTTCTTGCGTCGCTTCATCTAACGCGAACTTCAATTATTTATAACTTAATAAAATAATCAATCATTTTTATATATCAATTTTGGATCACTCTATTGATTCCCTTTTTACCGATTTTAGTTTGAAATATATTATAGAAAGTTTCTTTTTGAAGGTGTAATTATATATACACGTAAGCATATAGCTTTAATTTTCAAATTATTCGCCAGAAACAATGCTTGTTACATTGAATTCTATTTATGCGTAGCTAATCTTACGCGACTTTTCAATTACACAATATAATGAGTGAATAAATATAAATCACATTTATAATTAATATCTATCCACAGAGAGCTTTATAAATAATTTAAAAATTAAAACTGTTGACGCCAGTTATGCACAAGTTGATCAAAATGATGCAATTTATTTCAGGATCATTAATATGGATAAGAAATCTAATTAACGAATTCACTTATATTTGAAATATAATGATAATTTTTAATTATGTATGAAATTTTTATATTACAACATTATTTATATTAATAATATATTATATTATTTATATTAATAAATTGAATATGTTGAGATTTTCGTTAAATTTTTATCAAAATTCTAATTTCTTATCATTCCATTTGGGTATGTTCGAGTTAATGTTTTTTTAAATACGAATTCTACATCATATTTTTCAATGTCTAAGACAAAATTGTCAATTATATTCTTATGAGTTAATCATAAAATTATATTGATATTAAAATTATTCTTTATATGAGATATCTGAAATTTATAAAAGACAAATTTTGATCTTTATCAGATTATATGTATATATAAAATGAAAATAAATAAATAAATTTTAAGTGAAACAAATAAAAAGGAGAAATCAGAATTTGTTAAAAATATATTAATATTAATTCTGACTTTTGCTAAATGTGACATGATATCAGTTTGAAAAAAATAACAGTTATTTTGTTCAAAATAAGCACATCATTCACTATTCTCATTTTTTTTTTTTTTTTGTTTAAAGTAAAGTAAGAGATGTAAAAATGAGTAAAAATTTATAAAACAAGAAGCCATAAATCTCTATATCCGTTTGAAATTGTTCAATGACAAAGTGAAATGACGTACCATTCTATTGTTTTTCAAAGAATAATATTATCGAGCACTCTGTGATGTAGAACTTCTTGTTTGTTTTTCGTATTTTTTATTTTTTAACATGAATAAAGAAATATTATACGATTTATAAAAAATAACTAGCCAGTTTCAAATGATATGATTTTTTCAAAACACTATATTTGTATTTTCTTTTTCCTGTTAAATTAAAAAACATTTTTCTATGATGCGATTCGATAACAAAATATGTATATGAAAGTATAATAATATGGAAGCGTTATTGGGAGTTAGAAAAATCATGATAACCATCGAATATTTTAAAAATTATATTTTGAAAAACTTTTGATAAACTAGGAAACATATTTTAATGAAACACATTTTATTTCTAATATTATGTATGTATTATTTTTAGTAATATATTCAAATTCTAAGGTATATAGAAATATATTATGTCAATAAATTTTATATACATCCCATACACGTTATCTATTTTTTGACTTAAATCTCATTAAACACATATAATCGAAATTCGAAAAATAGATAAGAAAATATCATATTACATTAAAAAGATATTTTAAAAATCTTGAAAGAAAAATTGTTAGAATAAAATCGGGATTTTATTTTTTTTATTCTGCAATTGCCAGACTTAGAATATCTAGTTTTGAATGTCAAATCTTAGAAAAGTTGTAGAAAATTTGAATATCAAATCTTTAATTGTTAATAGACAATATATCATCATAAAATAATTATGGTCAGCCTTTAAAGTCATAGATGCAACTCCTCGATGAATTCCAGGCATCTGAATCTGATTTAACGACAGATCATCGCCAGACTGCCACCTCGAACAATCAATCCTACCATTCCTTCTCTACGACATATCATTCTTCGAGCGTATTGAAGGTAATTCAAGGTTGGTAACTTTTCAAATCTCGAATCTACTCTTTTTGGATCCTAAAAACTTGTCCTCTATTCTGATTTTTTTTTAATCTTGAAATGATGAAAGGAGTCGATAAGGCGATATCGTTTCGACGAAATAGATTTAAATTAGATTTTAAATTAGGTACAGTTAAAACAATTAAAATTTTGCCAATTTTTATTATTTATATGATATCTGTACATAAATAAATTAAGTTTAATGAATTTCATTTGTTTTTATTTTTCTAATTCAGAATGGATTCTAATTATTAGAAAAAATGTTAATTGGTACTCATGCTGATATTCGTGCTAAAACAATCAACTCTGATCGAACGTGGAGATACTAACAAAAATAGAATAAAATATAATCAAATTTAATTAAAAATGTAATAGTTTCAAACAGATTACAAGCTATTATTTATGCAAAAAAGCAATTTTATAAATTATTTGATATTAGTTATAATATTAATAATAAATGTAGTGTAATATATATAAATATATTATATATATATATATAAAATTATAATTCCTATAATGTAATATATCAATGACAAAATATTAATTCATTATATCACGAAAAATATAAAACGTGCTTTTGATAACAGAGAAAAATACAGAAAAACCGTAATAAAAGCATAAAAAATTTTAAAAAACATTATTTTAGAAAATTTTCTAAACAAAACCAATGGAAGATAATTTGTTTACATCTTCAGATCCATAAGCAGCATGAAAAAAATATATACTAAAAAAGTAAAAAAATATCTTAAAGAGATATCATTCAGTTTCTCAATACATCTGATATTACTCAATCTAGAAAAAAGAAGAAAAATATAATAATTAATTATTGTATAATAAAAATTAAAAAATATAAAGTAAAATATAAAATAGAATTATTTAGAATATTTTATAATTTTACATCAACAGGTAATTGTTGTCATTTCTATATATTCTAGTTGAATCAAAATTATTTTCATATTTATGAGATGAATACAAATGGATTATGCGTGACGAATGATTGAAGATTGAATAAAGAACCGATGTCTGAAATTTCAAGAACGTACGATCACAAGAGATTTGAGAATATGATTGAACATGTGTTATGCGTATGAATCTTTAAGAATGTAGTATGATTGAAAAGTAAAAAAGTCGTGCGAGAGTTGTAGGCGTTTTAATATTAAAGAGTTGTATTGTGTAGTGAGTTATATAGTAAATTTTAATATATATATGAATATTAATATTAATATTAATATTCAAATTCTAACTATAAGTTTATCATCTGATTCAGTTTATAACTGATCCTATATATTTAATAATTCTATATTTAAAAACTAAATAATTTTTATTTTAAAATTATAATTATATATATTATAATAATAATATATTATATCATATTTTATTTCAATAATTTATTTTAGATTTAAATTATTTTTTTCAGAATTTCGGAGAAAATTCCAATTCATCTTAAAGTCTACTTCCTCCAGAAACTGATGCAATTAACAACACTGAATTTACTTGATTAATAATTTCGTATAGGAATTATGACTATATCGGATCTTTCCAGTTATTATATTATATTATAACATAATAATGAATATATTATTTTCACATCTTGCCATTTTTTTAAAAAAGAAAACTATATTGAAACAAAATACAACAAATAATTTGATATTTGATCACTCTTATTTATTTATTTATTTATTTTTTTCATTGATTCATATTTTGTGATAATACTGAAATATTTTTCATGATAATTATTTTATATGATTCTGTTTGTTATTATATCTCATTTAACTATATTTTTTTTCTTTCTGAATTATCTTTCCACAAATATTTGAATCTTTAAGTAAAATTATATATTTTATAAAATCCCTAATTTATTTTTAATAACATTGCAATTACTGCATTAGTATTATATATTCTTTTAAGTTTTTTATTATATATTTTATTTTGCGTATCGTAAGTCTTTTATTATATATATACATTATATATATATATATTATATATAATAATTTTTTTAATGAAACTATAAAATAAAATATAACTTTCTTCATTAACTTTAAGAAATTTTTCTCGATTAAATCGAAAAGGTACGAAAAGTTTCATATTCACATAAAATATAAAATGGACAATTGTGATTTTTTCAAATTTTAATTCTCATCTTTTTGAGAAAAAATTCGTTGAAAAGCAGCTTTTAATATGTAGTATTCTTTAGTTATTTACATCTTTTTCGTTTGTATTGAATTCAGTTACAGATCTTCAAAGCTAGTATTGAATCATCCATATTTTATTTCCATTTCAAATTTTTTAAAATTTATTAAAATTTATAAAACGTTTTTATATTTTTTATTTTTATATTTTTTTTTTTTGAAAAAATTTTAGTACTTCTTCTCTTAGATCGAATAGTATCATAACTTTTAATATAACAATTATAAATATATCGTAATAATATATCGTATAAATTTAATATATTTTCATAATAATTTATAGTTTTGTTATTTGTTATATCATTATCTTACTATTTTTATAAATTTATAAAAGATTTATTATTCATCTTTTAAATTTGAGAACTTTTTAAATACACTATATCAATATGATAAGTGTATGATAAAAAATGATAAGTCAGATGTTTATATAAAATAAAATTTTTATGAACATTATTATAAATTTTTTTGAATAAAAAAATAGAGCTTGAATAAAAATTTATTTTATCTTTCAAATATCATAATTAGTTCTATATTTCGTATTTCTTTTTTATATTATATATTCTATTGATTTTTGTACATTTTTTTTCAGTTTTTTTATAAATAAAATAAAATAATTTCATAAATACATAAATATCTTCAATCTAATCATTATTATATATATTTGATATTTTATAATTTTCCTGTGCTTCGATAAAATTATATATATCTAATTATATTTTAATTATATTATTTAATTATATTATATTATTAATATAAATATGCATCTTATTGGAAATATAGTCAATTTGTTAATTATACATTTTCATATCGATATTTGATTTACATGAGTTTTATTTTCTTCTTCTTTCTTTTTTTTTTTTCTATATCGAATGACCGAAAATATTAAAAACACGTAATAAAATGAAAAATATTGAATATACATAGTAAATTTTTATTTGGATCGAAAAATTTATTTATTATTTTATATCCGAATTTCTATTTGTAGAACTATAATTGCTGTTCAGATTGATTTGAATTGGTAATAAAATTTTTAAAAATCTGAAAAAAACGAAAATATTTATCAAACCTCTATCACATTAATTGTTAAGGAGAGAATGAAAATATCAAGACAATATCAATCCTTATCGCATTAATTTTACAATCAAATCTCATTTATTTATTCGATTCAATGATTATGCTTAAATAATATAAAATTTTTCAACCAGATTTGCAATTATTTTATCCTGTTCATTTTTTCAGAAGAATCATAGGAAAATAGTTTCCATTATATCCCTAAAAAATTTCTATATGCATAACTATTAATTATCATTTACTTTTTATGTCAGTCTATTATCTTCTCCCATTAAATTCAAATATTTATTTATGTAACTAGTTTTCATAAATTCATTTGTTATCGCCGTAGTCGGTATAATGTCATCACGATGGACTAGTTAGACAGTGGGCGATGTTTTATGAGAGAGCTGTGTCTCACATGTATGTACAAGTATTGTGTCCGATGGTCGGAGCACGATTTCGCTCGATTTACCAATTGACTTGCTCTGAGTTTATGCGGTACTGATCGTTAGCCAGGAAGAAAGTGGCTCAGGTCGACTCTCTTCTTGACTAATTGGGTGTGTCCTAATTGTAATGGAGCATGCCAGTGACCAATAACATTGCCGACAGCACATGATTTGCGATATGGACCAAGGACTGGAGTCCGTCCTTTGATTACTTCTCTCGGTACTACTGGCTATGCATGGGGCCAATCGTCATGATCCTACCACAACAAGTGGGGACCATTCCATCAAAAACGCGAGTTCTGTAAGGTGGATAGTCTCGTCCCTCGCGATAAGAGATTCTTCCCCGAGGGAACGTGGCACCAATCACTTCGCGAATTCGCCTGGATCTGCATGACGCAACGAATATTTTTCAGCGACTTGAATGATCCCTTATCCACGCGAGGGTGATAGTGAAGTCAGTCTCGTTCTTAAACCCGATGCGAGAGGATGTACGCATCTTCTCCACCAACAATAGCAAAGCCCTACACGAGGCGTGGCAAGCTAATCGTTTTGTGGAGAGCGATGCACAGAATGAAACGGACCACGATTCTCGAAACATCGGCAACGCATAGATAGACGTATGCGCCATAGACTTTCTCCGACGCATCGCAGAAAGCATGTAGTTCTACGGTGGAGCCGTTGCCGATCGCACACCGAGAAATGGCAATGTGTCTCAGGGATCCGAGCTTGGCTAGGTAATCCCTAAATTGAGTGTAAATATCTTGGGGCACTGTTTCATTTCACGACACCTCTAATTTCCAGAGCCTGAAGTAGTAGCTTCGCGGGCAGAACTCGCGAACCCAAGAAGATCAAATATTCTCGCAGTTTCTGACAGAAAACGCCGACCGAGCGTACGAGGATCCTTCTAGAGTTGGAGGTCCACAACTATGGACTCACCCGTGGCACTTCTGACAACTAAGGATTCGTTAAAGACCTATTTTCGCAAGTTCAAATAATGCTTATAGGAGCTCCTGCAGATAACTTCTAATCATGATCGCCTCTTCCACAGTGTCTGCGTCCGTCATCCACGTGTAAAAATCACGCAGTAACGCCTCACTGCGTCGCTGGATAGTTCGCGTTGTTGTCTAAGCCTATCTGCCGCAATACACGCGTGGCTAAATAGGAAGCTGATGCAGTACCATATGTCATCGTGTTCTCGTAGGTTTCGATGGATTCTTGAGAGGTCTCTCTCCATACGCGCTGCAGGGGTCGCTGATGAGGGATGACAATATTTGACTCGTTTGGTTTCGTCATTACAATAAGTGGAACAAGATGTTTACGAAACGGCAATCGCGAACGCCTCTCCGTCGGTGTTCCCAATTTTCTGCATCTTATTGGGTTTCTTCGCCATATGAATTAGAGTATGGTGCTTCTCTGTACATTGCCTGTCTGCATGACTTGCTGCTACATTCCTTGTCTCCATATCCTGTACGGAGACAGTTGAAGCAAGCCTTCAACTTTTTGATCTGAGCAATGCGGGCGTTAATCGCAAGAGACTTGAATTGCGCGTATGAATATGTGATTTGAAGAGCACTGCGGGCAAACCGGGTTCCCTGCGGTCACCAAAACCTTCTCGAACGCGACTCCCAAGACAATGGTTTGGATTTCGAAACCAAGCCGCGGGATCCGACGAATCTTAGCTAAGGACTTGCATCGATGCTCTATGAAATTCTATAAGTCCCTAAACTCTATGAGTCCTCCGCCGATCCAGATCATTCCCGCGCGCCGTTCCCAGCATTTAGACGCTCGCGGATGTAGTTTTATTTCCAAGAAATAGGTGATATACGGTCCCAGCTCTCGATCAACGATCTCAATGACCGAGCATGATTGGAGAAGTTGTCCAATAACTGTCCATTGGCATCGCATACAAGTTAAATATTCTTTTCAGATGATTCCATGCATGATGCGTTCTTCACTGTCTTCGTAACGATCACGGAGCAACCACCATGCAGCCGCATAATTATCTTCCGACATCTCCAACAATGCCAGAGCTCGAGATGCCGCAATCTTCAAGGCAAACTTGAAGTAGTGAAACCTCTCAATGTTGGTGAGCGAGTTGTTGCGATTAACCATCGATTCAAAGCTATCGTGAAAGAAGACCCACTCACCGAGTTCGCCGCTGAAAGTGGGGAAGGGAATCGGTGGTAAGCTGTTGTCTCACGTAACGGTGTGGATGTGCTCGCGGGGAGCAACGTTGCCCGAACGTGACACAAGTGATCATTGATCTCACCGATTAGCTCGTCATATGTTGTCTCAAAATTCTCGTGAAACTGAAAGTGAGCTTCTTCATCCGCCGTGTTCGCTACGAGGCTTTCGATTCTATCCTGCAAGGTCTCGAACCCATGGACGAATCTCAGGCTTGGATTCAGTCATTACTGGAGGGCGCTAGTCGA
Organism: Apis florea; assembly: GCF_048593485.1. Taxonomy (NCBI): domain Eukaryota; kingdom Metazoa; phylum Arthropoda; class Insecta; order Hymenoptera; family Apidae; genus Apis; species Apis florea. The sequence goes on along the minus strand of NW_028256714.1, from coordinate 7,821,181 downwards.
ACTCGGTTCCTGATGCGCATCGTAAAAGTTCTTGAGCTTTGTCAGGCTCGACTTGAGTCGATCGCATTTCTCTATTAATTTGCGTAACTCCTCGTTTGGCTGTACCATGGCTGACTCGAAATGAGATTTGAAAAACTCTCGACTCACTGGACGTAAATGGGATTGAAGATAGCCTTCGCTGCTGGAACCTGGCTGTAGACCAAAGTCCGGTGTCCGTGAATTTTCAGCAATTGGTTTCCTCGACATTGTTGGATCTGCCGAGGATGAATGTCTTCCAGAAGTCTGTACTCGTTCAGAAATCCTGGAATCTGTACTCGAAGGATCAAATGTTATGGTCGTAGCCGGTGTAACATCGTCGCGATGAACTAGTTAGACGATGGGCGATGTATTATGAGAGAGCTGTGTCTCACATGTATGTACAAGTATCATGTCCGACGATACCTGATTTGCGATATGGGCCAAGGTCGGTGAAATTCATGCCCGGCAGACGTTTTGTATGCAAGCCGCGGATGATAGCACGTACGTGTACGTCCTGGTAGACCTAAACAAAGAGCTCCGGGTGTTTTTTGGTATGCTCTGTGGTACTGGCCTTGACGGCGGTTTTTGTTTAGGTCTACCACGGCCCGCTGTCGTGGGAACGGGAAGGACCTTGACAGAGATTTTCAAGAAAGATCGTCCACGAGAACGCTCGCGAACATTATTTTTTCATAAAGCATTTAAATGATTAATAATGATTGTATAAATGACAAATACATACATTAGACAAGTTATATTAGATGACAAAAATATAATTATTTTAAATTCGTTTTTTCTACTAAGAATTTCACCAAAACAATTTTTTCTTTTTCGATTTATCTTTTCTATTTATATCGTATAATTGCTAATATAAAAGTACTTTCAAAGCATTAAAAAGAATTTTATTAATTTGTTTAATTTTTATAAACAATTGACATTGTACTTACTGTTACATTTTAAATAGTGTGCATTTTTATTTTTTTCAATGATCAAAATCGAAAATTGAAATTAAGCATGTTCAAAAAAATAAATTAACATTTTTTTGTAATAATATTTTGTAATAATAATTTTGTAATAATCTTTTTGTTTCATTAGCATTATATATATATATATATATATATATATATATATATATATATGGTATATTCTTCATCATTTAGAAATTTATTTTCATTTTGAAATCTGTTCTAAAACAACGATATTGTTAGCTGATAATTTTTCTTCACAGATATTCAGTTGTCGAAAATATAGTTTTATATATGTACAATAATGTACTTTGAATTTGTTAATCAACTATTACTAATTATTACGAATTTAAAAAAAATTTAATTCCTTTTTTTCAGGACTGATTTTATGGAAAATGCAAGTTTTTGGAAATAACAAAATTGTTTTTAATTATGAAATTCAAATGTAATAAATAATTCAAAGTAATCATAAAAAAAAGTCATTATATAAGTCACAAAAAAATTATTCATGCTTTTCACTTTGAACCAGATATTGAAAGCAGGTTAAAACTGGTTATTAAAGTTTCACATTATAAAATTTCATATATTCAATATTTTAAAATGATTGTTGATAGTTACTATGTTTAATATTTTGAATAAAAAGGAAAACAGGGCTCATGTTCATTATATCAAGTCTCGGAATATAATATAATATATTATATTTTAATATTTGTTTTATAATATTTATATCATATTGTCTTCAATACAAAAAAAAAATTTATATAAGTCTTAGAGAAAACGGTTTCAATAAAGAATTATCGGTTTAGTGTAATACGTTTTCTATATCGTTAGAATAATGTTCGCAAATAAGCAAATAATGTTAGCATGACAGATTTTTAAAATATATCAATTCATTGATTGCTTTTTATATTTCTAGATTTCTCTTTCAATTTTTAAAATTTTCGTTTTACAATTATCTATTATTTAATGAGGAAGTGGAAAGAGGAATTTCTCACATATAAGTTTATTAGTTCTCTTATTTAATGTATATTTCGTATCAGATGAAATATAGTCCAGATACAATCTAATAAATCCTTGAAAAAGATGAAATAAATTTTAGATTGATAATAGTAAAAAAAAAATGTTTAGATTCAATAGAAAAGAAAACATTTTTTTATTAATGTTATGCTATATTAGAAAAGAAATTAGCTCATATAAGTTAAGTGTAATTTTATCAACTAATAGTATTACGAAAATTACTATATTGTCTTTTGAAATAACATTCAAATCTAGTATTTTATATAATAGAAATAGATATTCAAATAATTTAATTAACTTAATTTAATTATAATGAATTCATTTGGGTATATCATCAATCGTAGTAAGAATTTAAAATGATAGTATCATATTTGATGTATCATTGATTCGAACTATGACATACGGAGTTAACAATGTATTATTCGAATAACATATATTGGAGCTCAATATATCTTCTATGACATTATGTGGATTTAATATTTTAATAGGAATCACCGTTTCCATTTACGAATTGATCCTAACTGTGAAAATGGATCATTGCAGAGAAGGGAGAGATTCGAAACGGAATAGAGGTTAGGAAGATAGTAGAAGCAGAATAATTAATTGCAACTCCTTGAGAATAGGAGGAAATTGTTATCCAAAAATCCATTAAATGGAAGATTCTCAAATTTAAAATTTCAATTAGCGTTAAAGTTTAAAGTAGTGTTAAAGTAAGTGGAAAATTCCAAAACATTTAACATTTAACCTTTTTGCTTAATTAATTTTAAAATCCAACTACTTTGAGTATTATAAATGGAGTTCCTAAATTGAATGCTATCATTAGAAAAACTACTTACGATTATAAAATTGATTATAAAATTGCTTGTATTATAAATTAATGATGATTAACTTGTAACTGTTTGCGATTGATTGACAATTATATCTAAATTTAATTATCGATTTGAATTGTATCTCATCTGAATTCTAACTGATTTTGTAAAATTGTCGCTGATTTTGATTCTTCCTCCATCATTATCTTCGATGAAAATACAAACTAAGAAGAGATGAAAAGAATCAATGCTCGCATTGACAATTTCCAAGAATGGGCGAAATTACATTACAATGCGTGAAAGTTAAGATCTTTGCAATCACTTCTATAGTATCGCAAAACATTAGATATAAATGTGAATCTATCGCTATTATATCTTAGTTTCTATTGTTATTGTGAGTTTGAAAAATGTAAGGAAATTGTATTTTCTGATAAATTATTACTAAAATCTAAACTGTTGAAAATGCTAGAGCTATTGAAAATGAAATTCGAGCTGTTTGACCACATTATAAATAAATCTTGATTTTTATCCTTATCAATTTTAGAATATATTTGAAGTTTAATTTCATTTTTAGTGTTTTTCATTTTCACATTTAGTTATTACTAATATATTCGAATATATTTCATTTGATATTACTATGCTATTATTATGTATTTTTGCATTTTTAAAATTTTATCATCAGAATTGAAAATTGAAAAAATTCTGATTAAAAGAATATATAGCTTAAATTATTTGAACAAAGATTCTGCAATTGTTACAATCTAAAATTATTGAATTTCACTTTTATTTATTTTATTGAAATCGAGAAGATTTGAAAAAATTGAAAATTCTATTAATTCTAAAAGTTTTAAATTCCTTTATTACATTATTTTAGAATTAGTTATTAGCATTACATTATTTTAGATTCCTATTAGAGTTTTGATACTGAATCTCTTTGAAAGATTTTTCATATTAATTTAATCGGTTGTTATTTTCTGCATTTTTCTATGATATAACCGAAATTTTTACAAACAATTTTTAACGATATTTATAAAACGTGAAGCCATGAATATGATAAAAATTCAATTGAAATTAATTTATCTAACATTATTGAAATCGCAAATAGAAAGATTAAATTTTATTCTATAAGAATTATTAATATAATTTATATAGTTATAAATCTTACGTTCACAAGAATTTTCTCTCTAAATTAGATGCAAGCCTTTCTTTTTGGAAATAATGACAATTAAATGGCATTAAACATATTTAAATTTTTTTAGTATATAGAAATTGCAGAATGAATATAGTTAACAAATCGATTTAAAATGATATTGTTGATATGAATAATTAGCTGTTTACTCATTGTTTCTTGATTAAATTTTGTATTAAATTATGCTTACTAATTAAGAATTTAATTTTTCCAATCTCTAATAAAATTGTGATTGTATTATATAATTGAGTTCTTCTAACAATTGATCAAATGGTTTCATCAAATGATTTCTTGATATAAATTAATAATTCGAAAATTTATATGATTCTACTTTTCACATATAATAATAAAAATAAAATTCGAAATAGCTAAGCTAGCTCAAAAATCGCATTAATTTATTTCATAAAGTAATCTATATGTATATTTGTCACAATCAAAGGATTCTAATATAAAAGTAATAATCTGATCAAAAATTTCAGTGGAAAATGCAAGATTGATGTCGAAGTGACATCTTGTAAAATTGCTATATAAATATAAATAAAGAGATAGCAATTTATAGGAATAGAATTTAGAAAGAAAATATAAAGAGATCTATTATTATTCAATTATTATTATCAAATTATAGCAATAAACTTACAATATTCATTGCGATAACTTTTTAAATATGTTTCTTTTTTTTCTCGATGTTCGATGTTCAATGATTTAATTAATTAAAGTTGTCTTTTACAATTTGTGCAGGATTTTTTCAATAATGAATGTCAGATCATTCCATTTCTGACATTAAAATTGTATGTTGGATTTTTATTATTTGGAAGAATTTCTTAAAAGAAGTTTTATTTAAGAATAATACATATATGCGAAATTATGAAATGAATTATAATAATGATATATTTTCTAATATTTTTGTTATTCTATTTTTACATTGCTTTTGCAATATATAAAAAAATAATGAAATATTGAGGAAAATTTGTAGCATGAGTTAAAATTAAAGCAAAGGTTAATTGATTAACTAAGGAATGTGAATAATTCGGTCAATTTGGTCAGATTTTATATTCTGATTTTATATTATTTATCGAGATATTAATAAAATATTTTCGACATTAAATATTTTAATATATTGAATAATATGTGTTTAAAAATAATAATACTAAATAAATAGTAATTAAATACATTGAATATTATATAGTTGTACATTCAAATGTTACCAATACAACTATTTTTAAATCATATCTTTTATATTTATAACACATCTGCATTTTTAAAAGTTATAATATTGTATTTTTTAAAAAGTTATATTATTGTAAAATATTAGAAATTTTTAAAAAAATCATGAACATTCAGGAGAAAAAAAGAGACATATATTTTTTTTAAACATATATAAATCGTATCTATATTTTTTTAAATGTTTAAACGTATATGATAAACTTCTCAATCGACTGAAAATAGTCAATATCAGTATCGTTATCATTTGAAAAATCCTATTGAGTTTTGTATATATTCATATGCGATCAGCATGTATTATATAAGTTTTATTAAGCAAGGTTTATTGTGTGAAATGAAAGACAAAATCTTACATTTTTAACTATTACAATAAACACAGCATTAATAACTGAAATATATAATAGATAGATTAAATTCAATATATTAGTTATGTCTATACATCTATTTAATGTATGATGCTAAAAATTTTATCATTATTTTATTAATATTAAAAAATAATAATTGGCTAAAATTAACTTTTTTATATTTCTAGCTTTCCTTTCAAATTTTGTTGGAACTTTATCTCAATAATATAAATGTACATTTTTTTTTTTTACCTATAGTAATGGAAATAAAATTTAATTAGAAATTGTTGAATATGTTCACATAATATATTTATACAATATATTTTTATATTATTAAAACGAAATTAGAAATATTTAAGAAATTAGGTATTAATTAATAGTGAAAATATTGGTATAAAAAATACATAATATTGGATGAAATGAAAAATCCACAATTATTGATATTAAGAATTAGAGATTATATTAATATTAAAGTACAAAAAAGTATTAAAAAAAAGAATGAAATGGAAAACTATTTGCAAACTATACATTTTTTTATATATTAAAAAAAATTTATGTAATTTAATAGTTAAAAAGATCTCTATTTTTATAGGATTTCTAATTTTATAATAAAAATTATTTTTTATATTATTATCTTAATTTTGTTATAAGTAAGCGTCTATTTTCCTCAAAATATTAAGTAATTCATTTAAAAAAATCTGTATTTCTTTATCTGAACAGTCTTATTTTCCTTAATTAGTTTTCATTAGTTCGAATAATGAAAATTTTATTGTATATTGTATGTAAATATCGTCACAAAAGATTGATTATATAATAAAAAATATTCGGATAATAGACATTTAGTTCAAACATCAAGATATTCACAAATTACAGTTTCAGAATTATATTACGATAATTATGGTTATACCATGATAATAAATATCAAATATTTTTGTCTTTAGTAGATAAAAATTTTAATACCACTTTCGCACAGTGACATTTATACATCAGAAGGACTGATATCTATAATTAACATATTATCGAATATATAATAGATCGATCAGATCTTTAAATTCTTCAAATTCTTTTGATTTTTTAAATGTATAAAATAATAAACAATTAAAAAATGAATAATCATTTCATCAGTTTTCCAGATTTAAAAGTAATTTAGATAAATATTTTCGAATACTAACACTTTTATTATTATCATCATTATTCACGGAGCAACTAGAATATTTTAATAAACGATTCAAAAATACTTTACTATCATTATCAATTTATTTTTAAAAGTCAAAATTATTGAAACAATTTTAAAAAAACGAATAAAACACTATTACTATTGATAACATTTGTGTAAATATATTTAATGATTTTTTTATTATTGTTTTTAACAAATTTAACAAATTTAAAAAAAAATTTAAAAAAACCAATTAAGTCAATTAATCCAATCGATAATTAAAATCAATGAAATTTTTGAAATTTCAATTTATATTTAATAAATGCAGACAGTATAAAGTCGATATTAATCGTTTGATAAGTATATGTTAATATTACGGTTATCAATATTTTTGAAATGTTTTTGAAATAATTTTATTGTTTATTACACAAACGCAACATTGAATTGCTTATCAAACAACAAATCGGCATTTATTTAGCACAATTTTTGAATCGGTTGCATGAGATATCCCATTTATAAATGATAGATAATTTTAGGCAATTATTTATCATTTTATTCGGCTGAAAGTATTTAATTTAGTAGAAACTGGATGCTTGTAATTATCTAATAAATCATGCTCGTGAATATGACTTACATGTAGCGTGCACGGAAATAAAGATTACAAGTGATTGTACAAAGTACGCTAATAAATTCCTGAAGATAAAGATATAAATTTATAAAAGTTAAGAAAATTTGAAAATTATGGTAAAAATGGCTTTCGTGGTTTAAGACCATAACTGATTACTTATAATTGCTAAGACACCAATTATATCTGATGGAATTATAAATATATCCTTTAACACTTTTACAGCTATTTCTTTGATTTATATTTTCCATTAATATTAAAATTCTTTTCTTATTTTTGTATACAAAATTTTTTAATTTTTTTTTAGATATATAAATTGAAATGTCATGTAATGTAAATGTAATATAAAATACAGGTAGGAAAATAAAAAATTTCATTTTTTAATAATTAAAACAAACAATTCTTAATAATTCTATAAATTTTATTTTAATTAAATATCTATTCATTATTATACATGTCATTTCAACATGTTTTTCATTTTAGAAAGTTATTTATTAAAATTATTAATCAAATTAATAAAATTATGCTTCTAAAATAATATTGTATTTTCAGATTTAAATCTAATGTAATATTAAAAACATGTGATTTAAGAATAAAAAAAGATTTCCGAATTTTATTTAAAAATTCAATATATTTTGTAAGATATTAACAATTATCAAATGATATTTTTCATGAAATTATGATGTTTTGTGTGTCTTAGCATTGAAATAAATTTTTTTCAAAATTAAAATTTTTGACTTTATTTCTTAATATTATTAAATAAACCTAAATAAACGAAGCCAAAAGACAAATAGTTTGAGACAATGTTGTTTAAGTATTCCCAATATTCTTTTTTATTCTTCCATATTAGGCGTTTTATTCTCTGCAATAAAAACTTATTCTTGTTCTCTATCACTTCGAATAAAAAAACCGATACTACTGTTAACTGTTTCAAAATGTTGTTCGACAAGATGGAAAATAGTGACGATCAAAGTCAACGTAAAAGTCGTTCTGAAAGTTCGCATCGTATCGTATCGCTGATGAAAACGGTGCTCGCATAGCTATCGAGAAGTCGGTTTACGAGAGAACATAAAAGTGGACCAGTTGTAAAAGTGGTGGTGGATGAAATCACAATTGCTTAATGAATTTGCGGGGGTGCACGGTGAATTGGGGTCGGCGCCGCCTAACTGCACTCGCATTAGCCCATTGCTCCCTGGAGAGAAAGAGAGGAGGCAGGGGCAAGCAAAGGGAGGTGAAAGGGATAAAGAGGGAAGAGATGGGAGGAGAGAAGAGAGGCTATTACACCGAATTCGCCGAGGAATTTGCATATATAACACGAGCAGGGACCCTGTCATAGCAGAGGAGACAGGAGAGGCCGGATAAGTGGCTGTCTTTGAGTAGCTGAAACCTTAGGATTATTCAATTAATATATTCATTGAACTATGTTGGTCCCTACTGAATTCACCGGCTGCTCCACCGACAGGAAAAATGGGTCGAACACTGGTTTAGCGCCAACATCGGCCGTAATCCACCGTATTACCTGCAGCTGATTGAAAACGGCACGCTTCCTGGCGAATTGTTATTAGATGCAGTACAGCCGCGATCCCTAGCGATGTAATGCGAAATGTATAGCTAGGAAGGGTGTGTAGCATTAATTGAATCGCATATTCGAAATTATCTACCAATAGTATTCAAATCGATGGAAAGGAAATGGTTTCATTTGTATCTGTTAGATAAACGTAATCCTACTTACGTTTATCGAGTAGGTTATACAGTAGACGAACAATTTTATTTCACAAGACTGAAGAATTTATTAAAGCTCAAAATGAATGAAGTTAAATATTATTAATACAACAAGTTTAATTACTTTATAGTATAGAATATGAACTCTTTGAAGCGTATTTAATCATAATAAGTTAAATTTAATTCTTTCTTAAAGACATTCTTGGATCTATGAATAGAATGTAAAAGGCTGACAGAAAATTTGGAACAGTTTTCTGATTATGCGGCTATATGATTTCCAATATCTGCACGGATCTTGTACAAAGGAATTTTTGTTTAAGGAAAATGACTTACAAAATTGTATGCTCTCTTTTACTGTCTGTGAATTTATTATTATGTCGATTACAATTCACAATTAAAAAAAATGTTTCTTGATCATTTTTGAGAAAATTAATTTATATATGTATTAATTATAATTGTATTTCTATATAAACAAAATTCTATAGATTTTTTTCTTAAAGTTAACATACCATACGTTTCACAAAATTCAATATCAAAAGATTATATATATTTTTAAATAAAATTAGAATTATAAGGAAATTAAATACGGGTATTGCTTTAAATGTAAATATTATATTAATATATATATATATATATATATATATATATATATATATATATATATATATATATATTAATATAATTCTAATTTTATTTATCAAAAAATATGAATTATTCGTGAATGATATTTGAGATTATTAAAATTGAATTGATATTCAATATTAATTATCTTAGATATAGGATAAGACCTAGAATATCAGCAAATGCTATTACAGCTAATTAATAATATCATAATTGACTGTCCTCTGATGTAATACATTTGATTGATTACAATTTAGATACATATATTATATCTAATCATGACAGTTAATATTATTTCAATATAGATCATTTCGTATTTGTTATGACATAACTAAATTATATATTGTATGATTTAATTAGATTCTTACAATTATCTTAAATTTACGATGGAAGTAAAACATGTATTAATTTTTAGGAACTTTTTCATTTATATTTCTTATATATAATTTTATAATTGGGAAAACATTGAAAACTTAATTTCTCTATAAATATATTTTAATTATAATATTAAAAAGAAAAAAATAATATATAATTTAATAATTTAATAATTGATTCAATAATAATTATAATGAAAATACATATTATTATTAGAAAATATAATTAATTAAATATAATTGATTAAAAATAAGTCCATAGCTTTTTTTTATAGATCACTTGAATTAATGATGACTGATGCATGGATCGAGCGTGTATTTGAAAACAGACAACTGACAAGGCGTTAAGGAGAAAATAATGGAAGATCTCTACTTTTCTCCACTAAAAGATCTGGAGATTGAACAATGCTCCATTCCATCCTTCATTTATGGTAAAAAAAATATAATTGTACAACAGTATTATTTTTTATTGTTTCATTTATTTCATTTCATCTGTGTATCAAATCCAATATCTTTATTAATTATTTAAATATATTTTGTTTGCAAAAAACAATATTAATTAATATTCAATGAAAAATTATCGATCTTTTAAACTATTATAACTTCATAGAAAAAAACTTTTATACAACAATCAATTAATCTGAACTCATTTTAAAATAAGAAAATCTATGCTTTCAAAATTCTGAATTTGTTTTTTTTTTTAGAGATGTTATACCATATATTAAATAAAAAAAAGATATTTTTCTTCAAAAATTTGAAATATTTAATCAGCTAAGACATTGGAAAATTTTATTTATGACTGAATTCAGAAAAGATTTGAAAATTAAAATTTTTCCTTTATATTGATCTCCTAAAATTTACTGTAAGATTTTTTTTTCAATTTTCGATATTCAATATTCAATTCTAATATCAAAATTAAAAATATAAATTAGCGAAAAAATCATCTAATTCTAATATTTAAAGTTCAATAAATTGAAAAAAAATCGCATAATAAGTTTTATTTTTATTATGAGAGACAAATTTCAATCTTCAAGTTTATTACAGATTTAATCACAAAAAATTTTTTCAGTGTTTTTATAATAGACTTATATTAGAATTTTTCAAAATTTTAGAAGAGAAAAAAAGAGAAAAAAAGAATATTTTTACTCTTTTGTTTCTTACATAATATAAAAATATTTTTGAACAAACTATGAAAATAATGCTTTCATGTTTTAAAGTCAACGCTGATTTTTTATGAAATTATGATAATTTAAGTTATGAATTTTTCATCAAATATTGATTCACTTTTGCTTTTCAAAAAATATTTTATTTATTATTAATACAAATAATATTCGTTCTTCTCATTTTCTCTAAAAACAATGTAATAATTAATTGTTCTTAAATTAAAAAAAAATTAAAAAGACAATTAAAACTTATCAAAAAATCGACTTTTATTAAAAATTAAATATTTCATTAAAGCAAATTCATTCATTCGTTGAAAAATGTTTGTATTCTCTCAATTAATGCATAAGCATTTGAACGATGAATTCAGTAACATGAATTGCAGAAGTTGTTGAGTATGAACAGTTATAATGCACGTCAAACCTCACGTTACTCGGTCCTTTCCCTCGTTCACTAAAATGAAATTTAATGCTCTCCTGAGGAATATCGTAATCAGCCTGCATGCGGTTCAATCGTGGATGTTGTATAGCCTGCGAGCATACGAATTTACGCCTGATCGATTCATTATTCGACATTTTTCATGGATAAAATTTAAACTTACCATACTTCATCGAAGCGCAATATTAAAAGCCGATATGAAAAAATATTTAATAAAATGCGAATAAAATTTCAGTCGACATTTTAAAACTCTGAACAATCTAGAAAGTATGAATTTAAATATACATCATGTATTGAGATAAAATAATTCATTACAATAAATTTTTACAAAAAAGATTCTTATTTTATTATTTTTATTATCTATAATATTGAATTCATGGTTTAAAATAGCAATTGTAATTTTATATTTATACTTATTTATTTATTTATATTTATTAATATTCATACATATACGTATAAATTTTTCTATTCATTTAATATCTAATATAAGAAAAATAAGTAACACATGTTTTACATCAAATTTTTTAGTTCAATTTATTTTCTAAATTATTTAATTTTTTAATAAAATATCAATAAAATGATAATATTCATTCACTTGGAGTGAAAATTTAAATCAATAGATACATGACATTTTGAACTTCGATAAAAATTGTTCGATTTATCACTTTCATTCTATAGAAGAGATTTTTCAATAAATATTTTATGATGTATTCACAAAAGTGCAAAGAGAAAATTAATATGAAAATATTAATCCATCTCATCGTTTAATCAGAATTCGTGTCACATGTAACTAAATGTTTCTTTTTTAAAAATGTTTTTTTTTTAACTATATAAATTTTTCTATATCTATATTTCTATATTTAAATTATTTATTTTCTTAAATTTACATATATTGAAAAATAATTTAATATTGTTTATTTGCAATAATAGTTATAAAAATATTTAATTTAATATTATTCAAATTGAAATCAAATTAAATTAATCAGATTAAAAAGAATATTTAAACGGATGTTCATATAAAAATTAACTATTTCAAAAAAAATGAAAATCAAAATCTTTTTTTCTTTAGTTTAAAAATTTCTTAATTATGAAAGTGAGCATATCGAAGTATATATTTATGAATTATATAATTATTACAAACTGTAATCATATATTGTATGTACATAATTATATAATTATACAAACAAACAAAAGAAATGATGACAATACTAAAAAATTATAACAAATAAAATATTGAAAGAAGGATAGTAATAATAATTTTGTTCTACAAAATTTTAATAAAATCCAAATGTTTTAAGGAATTTTCAAATTATATTACTTTAAAATTAATTATTAAAATTATTTATAAAACAATTTCATTTTTGAAATAAATATTTCAGGAAATATTTCATATGATAAATGAATAAATTGCAATTTTTAAATTAAATTATTTAATTAATATTTTACGAAATAAATTATTTGTTATTTGATTTCAATGAAAATAGCATTTTAATATACAGTATCAAACATTTATATCATTATTGTTTCTTATTGATTATTATTATTATAATTATTATCACATTTATTTAAAACATAATTTTAAAAGTTAACAACGAATTCTTAATAAAAAATTCTGAAATAAATCTTTTAATTTAATATTTTTTATTAAAATTTGCATTCAAACTTCAAATTCCGTTAAGTAACTATAAATAAAAAATGTAACTTCAATTAAAATATATTACTTATAAAATTAATTAGCATTATTTGAAATAATTTAAATTATTATTGAAATTTTTAAATTAAAATTATTTATTAAAATAATAAATTAAAATATTTTTAAATTAAAATATAATAAAAAATATAAAGAGAGATAATTCGAATTATTAAATATTAAACATTTATTTAAAATGTTCTTTTATATTTAATTTAGAGGAAAATTTTCTATTATTAATCCAAAATCTGTTTAGTAATATAAAATAAATTATTTTTATCTACAAGTTCAATCAGGTATCAATTAAAATTAAATTAGAAAATTTAATATTATAATATCCTTAGAAAAATTATAAATTTAGAATTATATCTAATATGAAAATTAGACATATATTGAATGCATGAATCAAAAAGATACTAATTATTTTACTTTTAATGTTAATAACAAATAAAATTTGAATAAAAATCTTCCGCTCTAATAACTAATATATATTTTTAACATTATTAATCATTTAAAATTTAATATTTAAGTGACAGTTCAGTACTAAAACCAATTTTTCGATTCTTACATCTGTTTTATTTTTGCAAATTATCTTACTATTAAATTTCACAAAATTAATTTTCTCTCTTTTATTAAATTTTATTTATAATAGAAATGCTTCTTTAAAATGTTGATTTCCGTCGATTTTAGCTGAAGATATAACAGAAAAACTTAAAGCTAGTAGATATTATTGCGCCTCTCTTCTCTTATTTTATCTCTTTCCTTTTTTCTTGATCTATCTCTTCTTCTAAAGATAAATAATAAAGCAATTTCGAACACCTCACGTTCATTCCAATATCATTTCAATCTTAGCAGAAAAAGAAAAGCTAGAAATGCAACAAAGAAGCATTACGATCATAAGATGAGAAATTGTTGATTAAAAAATTAATTTTTTTAATTAATTAATAATCAATAACAAAAAATTAGAAAATTTATGATATCAATTTTTATTATTTAACAAACTTATTTAATTGATATATATAATATTACATGGATACATACATATTATATATTACGTGGATATATTTATTATATGACAATATTTTTATTTTATTTACGTTAAATTTATTTCCTTCCAAATATAATATATATTATAGTTGAATAAATACTAATCGATATTCATCGCAAAATGTCAATCAAAAATTTCCTGGAGATAAACATGACATTTCTAATGATGCAATGCATACGAATGAACAATTGGAAATATACATATAAATCGAATCACTCAAGTATTATCGCTATAAAATCGCAATATTATCACATTGCTCGTTTAAATCAAGTACATATTATTATATTGCAATTCCATAATATATATATATTATAAATATAAGACTAAATATTCTTATATTTAGTTATATTATATTTTATATATATATTATTTTAAAATCAATTGTTATGTAATCAAAATCAATTTTATAGATAGTAAAAATGAAAAATATTGAAAATAACATTATCGTGTTTTCATTAAATATTTAAGTATTATTCTTGGATATGTATTGTACGGAAAAAATTTTTAAATATTTTTAAATATAAAAAAAACTACAGCACGAGAATGAATTTTCTTTATTTTAAAAATGGTAAAATATAATGAAACGCTACAGTTTCCTTTATTACTTTTGATTTGCAAATGAATCTGCAGAAATATAGAAACGATGAACTTTGATTTATACCGCTTGGTCATATTTTATTTGGCAGTGAGCCAGTTTATAAAACATTCGCATTGACTTTTAAGTGCCATTTAATATAATTTTACGGGACCAGGTCGCAATACTATTTCTAAAAAAGAAAATTATCAATTATTTTCATTGATGTATTTTTTATACTTTATTTTTTTTTTTTTTACTTTATACTTTATAAAAATAAAAATCACTTCCCGTGAGAAATTTAATTTTTTCAGTACGAAAAAATGCAAAATGATTTTTATGTGTAATGTTTGTAATTAAAAATTCATTTCTTTAAAATTAAGAAAAAAGTGAAATCTTTTCTATGATATATCATTTCCGACAATTATTTAAAACAGAAATTCAAACTAGAAAATTTTTCGATATTGAAATTAATATTGTACGTATCATATTATTTTCTCATATTATTTGGTAATATATGCAAAGTCAATTATTGGAATAAAACTTATTAATATATAATCAAAAGAAAAATCTATATAGAAAACAAAACACGATCGTAATAATTTTTATTATTTTATTTATTAGGCTATAATAAATGTTAACTATAATAATATAAATAAACATAAATTAATAGATTGAATATTAAATTAATTTATTAAATAATATATGTCATATTTATTCAATATATAAAAATATAAAAATAAAATATTTAAAAAATATATTTTTATTCTAATTCTAAATCCTTAATAAAACTATCAGAACTCTTTTTAATTATTAGAAAAAAATAAAAATTAAAATATAATTCATTATTTTCACTTTTATTTATTATATGTAAAATTTATAATCTCTGCTTAAAAAATTAAGACTATTCACAATTTTCAATATTTTTCGTGTTTTTAATAATGAATGAAATTTAATTGAAAATTTTATTAATTATCAATATATTTTATACGTATATATTTTTAATTTATATATTATAATAAATAATATATAATATATTTTATTATTTTTTAATTTATACCCAAATTTAATAATTAAATAACTTTCCCAATATAAATTAAAGATGTCTAAAATTGTTTAATACATCTTATATATATTATCAGGTATTATATTGATTCAAAAAAATTCTGAATGTTTGACAAAATCAAAAATACAATAAAACAGTAAATACGGAAAGAATATAATCTTTAGAATATATAAGAATATAATTTAAACAAAGGAAAGAAACAGAAATTAAATATATATGTATTATATACGTATATTTTAGTAATAATTACTGAAATTATTAATAAAATTATTATTAAATATTATTCAGGTTATTAAATTTCATTAAAAATAAAAAATAAAAATAGAAAAATCTTAAAAATTGTAAATAATTCTAAAAATTTTTTAATTAAGAACTATATTTCCATTATTGTCTTCTATTTTTCAAATGAAATTTTTAATATTTATATATTTAAACAAAAAAAATTGAAAAAACAATCAAATCAATATCATTTAGCAAGTATCATTTAGCAAATTCTTGTATTCGATTATTTAAAATTTATACTCTGGAATATCTCTTTACGAATTGTAAATCCAATAATTTATTTTCCGTCATAATTTAAACTCGTAAAATAATGCAAGCCAATATATTGTACAAGGTAAATAACGTAGCCTTCTGATTACAGTAAAGATAATGATATATAAATATTAATATGATAAGAAGACACAAGTTATTAATCGTTAAATCAATTGAAAAAAAATCATTTATTATAAAATATTTTGTATTTATTACAAAATAAATAATAAATGAAAAAATTTAGTAAATATTATATAATAATATATAATATATAATATAATATATAATATAAATATTATATAATATAAATATTATTTATAATAATTATAGTGAATTATCACATTATGTTATTAATTTATACATGTATATGGAATCACAAATTCAGAAATTAACATTAAATATGTATATATAATATGAAATATTAAAAATTATTATTCAAATACTCAAAAAACAATATTAAAACTATACAAATTAAATAATAAAGCAAAAAGAATTCCAATAGACATTTTCACGCGTTTAGTACAAAGCGTATCAACATCGTGAATGCAAATAACCATAACTATAAATTACAACGAAGTAATTTCTACATAACCCCATGATAACAGAAGTATCTGGGGAGAACAAGCAATATGAGTGTTGCCAGAGTGCGGATGCACGAAATGGTTTAAATTGCACACGTATCACGCAGCGCACAATTGCATAAAACTAACTTACTAATTTGTTAGTTCCCGATTTGCTGCTCTAGAAACGGTGAAATAATTTATATATCACATGTGCCATGTATAACTGTAACATATCCTTGAATGAAAACTTTGGATGAAAATTATCGACTATAATAGTAATCATTTATTGTTTTAAAAGAAAATGTTTGGAAATAAAATAATAATAAAAACAATTTATAAAAGATAATATTATTAATATTAACGATTAATAAATATTTATAAAAGAAAATGTCCATAGCGAAATAAAATAATTGTACAAAAACGATAAATCTTTTTCAATCAATGAATTATTTTATTTATTACGTGCTAGTAATTAACAATAGATAATAAATTATATATAATTTTTTAGATGTGAAATACATATTTCTAATGTAATTAATTTTTACTTAGATTAAATCATAAAACTTTACTTGACATTCACGTTCATATAGATTATATATTCATTTTATTGAATATCTTTTTCAAGTCCAAATTTACACCGCGTCAGTAACAATTAATCACTGGAAACTAACGTCATTATTTCCCATGAGAGATTATTATCGACATCTGTGCTCTCAAAATTATAATATATTACACTTCACGAAGTTTTCTGCTGCAAAATATTACATTATTGTAAATTCATGTTATATATAGATATGCATATTCACATATTCTTAAATAACATAATCGGATTTACACCCGGATTTAATATTGTATAATTTACATTGATAAGCTCCCTTTTCATTTTGAACATATCGATTTTAAGGTAAATACATGTTTCAATTGATATGTAATCACGCTGCTTGAAATGTTTAAGAAACTTTTAAAAAGTTAAAATTTCTATTCTCATAAAAACTCAATGTAACAATATTTTTTGTATAATATATATGATAGGAGACAAAATTTTATCGAGTTTACGCAAATATTATGCACATAAATTTGCATCGTTATAAAATAGACAATATCTTATAAATTAATCAAATGGAGTTTTAATATAAGAGATTAAATCAAATATCTTAAGGCGCAATCTGATTTAAATTGAATAATTTACCATTAATAACATTTCTTGTTATTTCTAAAAGACAAACAATAAATTATATAAATAATAATGTTATATGGATATTTTATTATTAAAATTATTTTATATGTTTGTTTTAATATTGTTTTAATTTATATGAAAGAGTTATGAATTAATATTATGAAAAGATCAGAAGCGAATCATTGTAAGCTACATAAGTCTAAAAATGATTATATAATTCAAAAATTTCTTTATATTATAAATCTTCAGTTGACAAATTAATTAAATTCATATTAAACTATTAAAATAGTTATTTAATTGATTTTTTAACCGAAACTTTGATCAATAAAAAGATTTTTGTATTATATTTTCAAAGGATTTAATTTATATTGATTGGCTTCTGAATTCTCCATATGAAACTATTGCAATTCTGATAATTGTCAATTATCGATAAGAATAAATAATTTCACTATGATCTTTTCTACAATTCCAAAAAATTTTGCAGTATTTTAGGATATTCATATTTGAGGATAACTTATATGTTCAGGTCGCTGGTCACCACCATCAACGTAATTGATGTTGAGTAGGCGACGCGACGGCGAGACTCTAATTACTTATCAAGTTTGTATGTTGTCGCTAGATTGTGAATCTAACATTATATTTATTTCTTAAATTCGGCAATTTCAAAAGTAATACTAGATGTGCTTGTTCATGTTGAAAACTTTGAATGAACATATGTCGAATAAATTATTTATCATACACATATTTGCTGAAATGCAACGTAAATTGACATTAGTTGTGGAAGCGTATTAAAGCTTTTATTTAGAAATTCATCGCTTAAAAGGATGCACGAAGCATATTCCCATAAATCATTATGTAAAAAAAATGTATTCATTATCATAAATAAATCAACAATGCATTAGAGAAAATGTGAGAATTTTTTGGTTGATGAGTAAGGTATACGCTTTTGTGCATTTTTATGATATTTCCAACAACATTTCTTTCGGGCTGTGTTTTATTTCATTTTTTAATATTTGTGAAAAATTGTTTTTTTATTGTTTCTTGACGTATTTGAAGTTTTTTTCAAGTGAGTCAAGATGCTAAATCACGATTTTAGTCAGTATACTTACCTTCACAGGAATAATATTACTTTCTTGCTCTTTGTCTTCAGTTCGTAGAAAAATCGAGAAGCAGAATTACATGAATAATGCGTGCTTACATAACATAGCTTCTTTTAATTTAAAATTTCTTTAAAACTCTTTTGAAAGTATTTTTTTTTCTGTGCAGTATGAGATTATTTATAAAATGTAACAAAATTTGATGATAAAATTATATTGTTTGTGAGAAAAATTTTGCATATTATAAATAATTATATTATAAATAATATAATTATTATTATAAATAATGATCTATCTTTTGTAAATAATAACGAAAATATTTTATTATATTAAATACTTTGATTCTGAATGATTAATATTGTGATTTATGATTTCTTTCCAGAAGAAAGAATCTCTTTTTCGAATTTTTATAATCATATATATTTTTATTATGTTTTTATTATATACAGTAACATATCCTTATTACTATATTATTATTATTATTATTAATATTATAGTATTATAGTATTATAGTATTATTAGTATCATAAATATTAATTGAGAGAAAAGATACATTTATAACAAACATATAAATACAGATATTCAATCTCTATTTAAAATTTTACTCGAAAGATAATTCTTCGAGTTGCAACAAAATAATTATAAATTAAGTACATTATAATATTTTATTAATATGAAGAAATATGTTCTTATAAATAAATGAATTTTAAGCATTTAATACAGAAAATATAATAGCTTATTACTAAAACAATTAATTAAATTAAATTAACGAAACTGCTGATGTTTCATTTCAGCATTTCATTTTATATTTCTGTCTATATACATATTTTGTAGTACAAGCATAAGTTGATTTTGAATGTTTTAATTATAAATCTAACTGTTAATATTTATTTAATTAATTAAAATTATAATTATAAATCTAACTTTTAATATTTTAAATGGCATATAAATATTTCTTTAATTTTGTTTGAAGTATTATTTAAAATATTTATTTAAAATATTTTTTTCAAAAGTTAATTATTTTTATTGTATTTATAAAAATTACTTTGACTATTATTTATTGATAAAATTATACGTTTTTCAATGTTATTAACAATTGATAATTTTAAACATCTCCCAATAAATACAAATACTTAATTAAATGTAATTCAATATATTATTTATGATGCAACAGATTTTATAAAATAATTTATAAAAAATTATAAAATTAATAATTAATAATAGAATTTCAATTTTAATATTGTTAAGGTACTTAACAAAAAATATATGATGATATATGGAAACAATATTCTTGATAGAATTATTTAAAGAATTTGAAAAGTTTCAGAAATGTATATTTTTTAGAAACATTTTGGTGGCTAAAGTATGAATATAATCTTGGAACTCGAGACGACATTTTCCATGTCAATTGTAACAATCAGCGTCATTCAATAACATTCATCATACATTCGAAAAAATTTATTACAAATACTCATGGATCAGTTTTCCTGGGTATAATAGTGAACTCAATTTTGATTCTTAATTTAATTCTAAGAATTTTTTTTCAGTTGAAAAAGTTATACAATTAAGAGATGATTTAGATTGCCAGCTTATGTATTCCATTAGAGTCCTTTGAAATAAAAGGAATGGATTTCAGAACATTTGTATAATTCGAGAAAAAATTAACAGAATTCTTCGATTAAATCTTCGAATTATTAGAATTTCGAATAGATTTGAAGTATCGGAACTAATTGAGTCCAGATTGTTTTCAACCTTGAACCTTTCGAATTTTTAACTAATAGAATTCTTAGAATTTCATGAACTCGTATATTCATTCAATGACATATGTAAACTTTTATTGGCATATGAATTTTATTCTTGATCGTTTGAAGTAAAATTTTGTTAACAGAGATAAAATTTTGTAATAAATTGATTTTGTTATTATATAGTATAGGTTGAAGCTAACAAATACATTGTATTTACATTCAATTTCAAATAAAATAAATAAATTGCATAGTATTTTCCTTATCCTCTTCATTTTAATCATTCTCATAATTATGAAAAAATAGTTATCATTCATATTTATATTCAATTTTTTCCGAGTTTATATTACATAATTCTGAGTAAACATAACAATAACACGATAAATCTAAAAAGTGAAGAGAAAAAAATAAATATATAAATATACAAATATATAAATAAACATTTTTTTCATAAGTAATAAAAATTTTTAGAAAAAAATAGAAAAGAGAAATGTTTCATTATTTTTTTACATACAATTATTTTTTTTTTAATATAAACATAAAATAATAATCGTAACTTTTTTAAAATTAATATCTATATATTTTTTTATATTTTATAGCAACGCCGAAATAAATTTAATGATCTATTATATAATAAGAAATAAAAAAAATAGCTAGCAATTTATAAAAATTCATAAAACAAAATTTTTTCCGAGTTTGTGATGTCGAAATCAATTGTCAATATTTTTTTTAAAATTTTTTTTTATTAAAAGTATTAAGAATTCTCGGATTTCTATTTATTATTAAAAATTTATTAATAAAAGAATTGTTTATTCCATTGCATTTGTTTAAATCTTATCATGCATAAATAATTGAATTTGTATGTCAATCATAAGATATAATAGAAGAATAGAAAATGGAAGAAGAAGTGATATGGTTTCCTTGATAATATAACCTTCTCCTTATTTTCTTCTCTTTCTTCTTGATAATGTAACCTAACTTTATTTTTGCATTACAATAAAGATATTTAATGATGAAAAATATCATTTGTTATATTTTCTAGATTTATAATAAAACAGATTTGCTAAGAAATCGTGTATTGTTTCCACTAATAAGAAACATAATTGGCATAATCTGAAAAACGAAACTTTTGTGTCTCTGAGGAGAAATATTTTTTATAAATTGAATTAAAGTATTGTATGTTAAAATATATTTGAAATACGTAGAACCGATTTTTATAAATAAATTATTTAATTCATTAATATTTTCAAAAAATTTTTTAAAGCTATATGTATTAATATAGTGTTCAATAATGGTAATTAATATTATTCTCGAGTTATATTCTCCTCCATAATTATATTAATATATTTCATTCTTGATTTTTATTATAATTATATAAATATGTCTAAAATAATCATTTATTTCTTCGAACTCAAAAAGATTATGGATTAATAGTTAAAAATTTAATGCAACAATATCTGAGAAAAAAATAGAAAAAAAAAGTTTTGAATGCATTAATAAAAATTGATGATTTAAAATAATTGAAGAATTCATTTTTTATAATTTTTATTAAGAAGCTATATTACTTTTTTATAAAAAATTAAAAAATGACTTATTTTCATAATACATATTAAATTATTAATCAGATTTTAGAAAGGAATATAAAATTGACGAGCTGTATTATCACACTTTCCTTTATCAATTTAAAAAAAGTAATAACACTGTTATTTCTTAAATCATCTTTATAAATTTAAAAAATTGCGCATAAAAAATGAATGATATTTTTGCTTTTTTTATTTTTTTCTAAAATCTGTCATTTTCAAGAAAAATGAAAATTAATAGCATGGACACTTCGCATATAAAAGTATGAACATTAATCACATTTATTATTCAAGATCACAATTATTGTCGTATGCACTCTTATTATTTTGCTATAAATTTATGTTATTAAATAACAATTAGGTTTTATAAAAAATATATTATAATATAGATAGATACTTAATGCTAGCTTAAAACCTTCGAGTTTTCATGCGCAATTTCTATTAAAAGTGGTACTTCTTAAATATAAATATAATACCCCAAAACGATTTCAGAAGGTCAAAGAGAAGTGCCAAAAGGAGAAGAGCATCATAGAGATTCTTTTACAACTGAATACAAAACATCTGTGGTAGGCGACTCATAATTATGGTCTTAATTAAAAGAGCATTAATTAAAAGCATGCACAGCCGCGTTCACAATTAATAACCGCCCAACTTGTTCTCATTACTTCGGCGTATGCCTTGTACAAAAACATTTGCCTGAACATTTACAACACCAAATGTATGCTAAAGAATGTTCATTACCTTTCAGAGTATGATGCTTGTAAAATCTATAGTATAATTAGAAGCTATGAATACTGGCTGTTCATAGTTGCTTCTCCGATTGCGGTTTAGGTCAACCATAGTATCTTATTCCTTTGATCTCATATATAATATAATTCTTACTTATATAAAATGCCTTAGGTATATGAAATTGCGCGCACTGTATCGTATACATACCATTACTTTAACTTTATACTATATAAAACGAACTATAAATAACTTGCTTTGAAATTAAATTTTGGATACAATATTTTTAAATTACGCATACAAATAATGGGATAGATTTTAAATTTAACGTATTTAGAATTTAAGAAAGAATAAATATGAACAAATCGTACAAAACATTGGATATATTTATAAAAAATTGCTTGAAATATTAACTTTCAGACATTCGATTGATTTACAACTACATGGGTGGTCAACTTTAAGTTATTTATGGTCCATGCTACTAATATTTCAAATATAGTTTTTTTTATAAAAGTTATATGCTAATAAAATTTACATTAAATTAAAATATTTAAAAAAGAAAATAAACTAAAAAATATAATTAATTATCCTTTTATGATTCAAAAATAACTGATCAATTGATCCAAGACAGGATGAACATATCGATATATTGCTTCCTGAATTCGAACAAGACATTTTTTTTACTACTTTATTATAATAAACGATAAAAAAGATAATATTACATATCGATTTTGAGTAAAATGTAGACATTAGCATTAATCGATATGTATAAAAGTTATCACTCCAATTTTTATATATCGTATACAATATGCTCATGTGCTCAAACATCCTGTAATCTATATTGTAATATCAAAAATTTCAATGGTCTTGATAAAATGAAAAAACTATAATATATTATTACATTACAATATTAACATTATACATTATTTCATACCATGAAAAATCTACACTCTCATATATTTAAATGAGATTTTCAAAAAATATTTGCTTAACTAAAATAAATCTAAATATAATTTAATCTAATCTCAAATCGAATCTAACTAATCGTAATTCAATGTTGATCTAATCATATTGACCATATCTATATCTAATATATTTCTATATATAATGAAACATCCTAAGTAAGATAATAAAATTTTTATTAAAAATATAATCTATTTATTCATTATAAACATACAAACATATATACATATTTAGGTACGTATATGTGCGCATGTATAAAATTTGACTGACAAATATGAGTTTCAAATATATGTATATCAATATATATTATTTATCATAATATTATTTTTTTCTTTTTGTTATTTATATATTATCACAATGAAATAATTTTAAAGAATTGATCAAATAATGCGATATATCGATTCGATTAACTATTAAAATTCAAAGTTTTCACAAACTGAAAACTTTTATAATTAACAATTGTATAATTCACAAGAAATGTTTTTAAACCATCCTACTTAAACGTTAAATCATATTAATATTAATATATTAGAAGTTCTTTCTTAAATTCAATATTATATCCTTAAAATTTCAATAGTCGATAGCGACAAATTAAGTTGGAAAGTTCCATTCCTATAATCCTTAGAATATATTTATAAAACTCTTGTTTTAATTTTCTGTACAATTAGGCTTTAGGCACTCAATTTATTAGGTGGCAAATAAATTTCTTCTGCTTTTTTTCATGATCATAACTTCTTACTGAATTCGAATTATTTTCCGTTTGTGGTGCCATCTGAAAGAGCGTTCTTTTGTTTTTAAGAAGAGTCGTGATAAGCGTTCTAAGAGTTTCCCGTCCTATGCAATAATTTCAAGCAATATGACGTGCAATAAGCATCATTCGCGTCACTGCTTTTTGCATTCCAGCTTAGGAAATCAACTACTGTTGAAGCTACTAAAATCGTTTGTGCGCCACTGAGAGAAAACGCTCTTACAAAAAATGCAAAAAATGGTACCAAAGCTGAAAATTTTAATTTGGAAAACGACAATCGTTCAGGTGCACCGAGAAAGTTTGATGATGAATTAGAAGAATTGCTGTATGCGAAAATCCAAGCCAGACGCAAGAAAAATTGATAGAAAGTTACAGACAAGTAATATCTATCTCATTGAAACAATTGGATAAGATTCAGAAGTGATGGGTTCCACGTGAATTAAGCTAAATGAATAAGAAATACAAACTCGAGATTTCGATTGCTTTGTTTTCACGGCATAAAAGAAAAAGTTTTCTGTTACTGGCGATGAAAAATGAGTCTTATATAAGAATCGCAAATGACAGAAATCATGGATTCCGGGAAATCGTCAATTTTAGTGAGAAAACCGAATTGCAAACAAGTTTTGCTATCTATGTGGTGGAATTTGTGGAAGAATCATTCATTATGAACTATTTCCACTTGGAAAAACAATAACTGCCGAATATTATCAAAATCAATTTAATGAATTTATATGATTAGCCAGGGCAGAAACGACCGTTTGCAGCACAAGACAATGCTCAGCCACACATTGTAAAAGGAATACGGGATACAATTTATTCGTTGGGATAGGAAATTCTACCACATACGGCATACTTTCCAGACCTGGCCTCGTCAGATATTATCTTTTTCGGAGTTTGCAACACTATTGTCGGGGAAGTACTTCAACTTGGAAGAAGATATACGAAAATGTATTGATGATTTCATAACCAACAAGCATTCTTCAGGGATGGAATTTATAATTTATCTATCAGGTGAGAAAAGTTTAAAATGAGAAAGAATAATTTGAGACGTAATCTTATACCTAATTTATGTAATAAAATCTTGAATTTGGAAAAAAAGGGAGAGGGAAAAACTTATATGCACATTTAATATAATAAAGTTTTAAAAAAGATTTTCCTCTTTCTTCTTGTTTCACAAATGTAAACATTTGTTTTTATGTTAGCAATTTTATTATTATATTATTATATATATTATTGCCTTATTTTTAAAAGATTTATCATTTTTTTATTATTAATTTTTCTTTATCTTAGTATTATATTATTATATTATATACTTATATTATTTCTTTATTAGTTTCCATTTTTTCTTTTTGCAAAATTAAAAAATATGAATGAATTAATTAGATTTTTCTGAAAAAATATTATATATCCGAAATTGAAATTAATTTTCGAATTCTTTTTCTTAATTGTTTGCTAATTTCTAGTTTCTAATTAAATAAACTTTTTTGTAACCAACACATTTGAATTTCTTATAAGAAAAGAATATACATAGTCTTATTATTAATTGGAGAATTGAAAATAACAATGGTATAAGTTCAACAGATAAAAAATGAAGCTCTATATAATTTTACGATATTTTATAATAATAAGTTATTCTAATACACTATAAATAATTTATCACAATATCAATCACAATATTAAAATTAAAGAATATAAAATAATAATACAAAAAGTAAATTATTATTTCTTAATTATCAACTTATAAATATAAATTTTTTTTAAGAATAATTTGTATGTGGTTGATATATCCGACTGTTACAATTCTCAGATCTTCAATTATAAATCTATAAAATAATAAATGCAAAGCAAAAATATATTGCATATTAATATAATAGAAAATAATAATAAAACTTTATATCATTATAATTGAAATAAGAATTTCACTGTAGAGAGAATATCCTCTTTTGATATATGAAAATCATTGTAGTTCTGGGATTTGGTTTGCAAACTGATCAATACGTTCAAAGGACCAGTAACAGTTATAATTATCTTCCATTACAATGCGATGTAATGATTTCTGTTGGAATATACGAAGGTAGAAACGCATATTGACAGTGTTAATGAACCGTACCAGCTAAAAAGCTGTCGACCAGTAAATACAGTGATTCTAACCATACGGTGATTCATTTCAAACACAAACATACAGCGCGATAATTTCAACTTCATCCACGTTATAAATGAATTGTGTTTTATTGTCACAGCAAAATCATAGTTCGACAGCATTTCATTTTTAAAATTTACTCGATTATATTTATTCAATGCTTTGAATATGAATGCTCTATTAAAATAATACGTATCTATTATGGAATTTCAGTTTAACGCTTTGTGAAACTTTGATATTTCTAAAAACTTATGAATCTAACTAAATTTTATCAATATATAATATATATATATATTTCTTATAATAATATATTATAATATTATAATATTTTTTTATTTCTTATTGTTTCAAATTTGTTTAATTAAATTTTATTAATTGTTTAAATTTAGAAATGTAAGAGAACCTAATAAAATTATTCTGTATATCTATATTCTTATAATTTTTTATACTTATGAAATATTATAAAAATATATTCTTTTAATGAATGAATACGTTGAATATATTGTATATGTTTAAGTTCTTTATAATATAGATACACAAAAAAGCTTTATAAAATTCGAAAAGTATTATAATTAAAATATGAATGTACATTACTCCTTTCCCAATGTTCACAATTCTAGAATGATAATTGAAAATTAATTATACAATGCTTTGCAGTTTATTAAATTATATTATTGAATATCGAATATCGAATAATATAAAGTTGTATTTAAAAGAACCAAGTATTTAAAAATTAAATGTATAGATACGTAATTTAATCATATTTCCAATATTCAATAATATTTTTATATTATATGTTATAAATATATGAATTTGAAAAAATAATAATTTGAAGAATTATCTACTAACTAAACATATAGACATTGTACTTATTTACTTCCAGAAAATTTAATTTTTTTAAAATATATGTTCTAGTATTATTCTATAAATATATCTAAAAAATAATTTTAAAATGCGTTTTAAAATTTTTAATTTCAAAATCGATAATTTATTTCATATTTTATCTTTAATGATTAAATTTAATATACTGCAATTTCTTTATAATATCTATAATTATCATTACAGTCTTAAAGTAAAAAATTCTACTTAAACGTAATTTGAATATAAAATAAATGAGAATCATAAAATTTCCATAAATGAATTTTAAAACAGAATAAAGTGAAATTTTACAAATAAATCTGTCTACTCTTTTTAAATAGAATTATAAAAATTGTATTTTATTCTTAAATTAGATCAATGCATGAAATTATTATATTTATTATATACTTTATATATTTTATATTTATTATTATATTTATTATATAGATATATTTGAAAAAATAATATAAAATAAAATATAATTATTATATATATATTTGATATATATGTATATTTGATATATATATATATATATATATATATATATATATATATATATTTGAAATTATAGAATTATAATAAAATATAATAAAAATTTTTGAATGTTTTAATCATTTTAAAAATAACATTAATTTCCATTAAAATAAATAATACATATATGATACATATGTGCATACCCTTAATATTCTCCTTATTCTCCGTATATACTATATGGTACCCACGTACATTCCATAAAGCTTCATCTATTACATTCTTTACATAACTATTCCATTAATGTAGGTTATTACCTCGATATTAAAATTTGTAAATACACATATTGATTGAATTTGATGAACATTAAGATAATATTTAAATATATATATATTATATTAATATTTTATATTTTTAATGGAAATTATGAAAATGTTTCATTTTATGTTAAAAAATATATTTAGTAAAAAATTTAAATTTTAAATCTTTGTTCAAATTTTCTATAATATCAACTCTTATATTAAAAAAATAATTTTAACAAGTAATATTATCTATTTATAAGTTTTCATAATCATATTTAAATAAAGTTCGCAAGAATGCATAATATTAAACAAATAAATATAAATTAGAAATAAAGTGAAATTATAATTTATTATCTGACAAAACCAAAAGCTATATTTATAATGAAATTTAAATTAAATATAACAATTATAAAATACAAATTATATATAATAAAAAATTTATTTTATTTGAACTCTTTTAATAAGTTTTCGTCTTAAGATATATATAGATATATATTTTTTTATTGTAAAAAGTTTTTTAAAGAATTTTAAAGATTTTCAAAAATGATTATATTCTTATTTTTACATGAATAACTTTTATCTGAAGAAAATTGAGATACAGAATTGAAATATATATTCTGTTACGATTATTAAATTATTTAAGAATTTACAAAGATATTTAGATTTTTAACTTCATTCTGATAGTAAATTCATATATACATAGATTGAAGATTGTTTGATATTTCATAATTGAGTTCATATTTAACGCAAGCCAATACAGTAATGACTCCATAAAGTAATTCGACAACAAGGGAAGCACGTTAGCTGAGAAATTACGTGTAAATTGTGCTAGCATTATAAGCAATACTAAATTATTATACTAATTGCTGTTGTTATTGAGTTTACACATAATTACATAAATATTATACAATGTATTCTCATCTTTATATACTTTGTATTATATTTAATAAAAAATTTTATTATAAAATAAAATCGCATATATCATCGCATATCTCATATTATTTAATAAGTTTAATAAAAATGGAAGATTAATATGAAATTATTAATATAATATTATATATTAAAAAAATAAATAATTAATTAAACAAATAAAGTATTACCGTGCTCCAATAAAATCACGAGAAAATGTTCTTCGAAAATACTCATAAAAATAATTTTTTTTTTATGAGTCAAAAACTTTGACTCCTAAAAATTTAATAAAGCACAAATATAAAAATTTATACACAACATATAAAAATAATGAATCTATTATATAAAGGATTATTTTGCAATAAATATGAATTTTATCACTATAATTACACAAAGCTATTGATTAACTTTTCATTATATTATATATTTTTTTAATTTTCCATTATATAAATATAATTTCAGTGAATATACTACTGATAAATAATTATGATGTGTATTTTGTATTATACAAAGCATCATTGATATCAACTGAAGCAATTTACCTAGACTTCTCGCAAATCGTTGTTCGCTATTGTGATCAAAATATATCGTTGATCAAGAAATGAGTTGGAATCAAAGAATTTAGATCCACGATGAAGTGAAGGATCGGGAATTCAGATAGGACTTCATTTACATCAGCAAAGTATATAATTCTTCGAATTTTTCTTCTTCTAAAATGATTTAATAGATCTCACCGCAGTTTTTTTCCAATGCATCTGACATCTTCGCATTATGCTCTTTGCTTTTCAAAAGCACATCTAATTTATGCAACTCATTTCACGCGTCTGTGAAATTTGTTCCATTATCTGAGAATATTAATTCTCTATGGGTTATATATGAATTTATGTAGATAATTTAAAAATGTCTCAATGGAGGCCAATTCTAAGAATATGATTTTTGTGAGGAATATACGAAAATGCATAAATAAGATTTCACTATAGATTTTGTCACGTGTTAAAACATATAGTTGAGACCGCAGGTAGAAAATGGCCGTATGCCGCAGCTGATCCATTATGCATTAAGTTGAGCCACTACGCATAATTTTAAGGATCAAGGCCTTGCTTTGAAACAGCTTATGCATTTTTTTACTACGATTTACTACGATTTTTTTAACTGAAGATTTGCAAGTTATGGGCCAATATCGCTCATGCAATGATTTTATTATCGGTTGGCATTTCGTATGTAACAGTTTGATATGTTCGTTTCTTATTATTATTTCTATAAATAGGAGAATAAAATTACGGTATGTCTTTTCTGAAATTGAATGAACGCGTTTCATTATCTGCGATCTATTTTAGTATTTTCGGTTGTCTTATTAATTTTTCCTCCAGAAAGTTTTTCGGCTTGTATAGTTTGCAGATACATTGTTATTTAAATTTTGATAAATTGCTTGTCCAAACTGATATTTATGGCGCATGTCGAACGTTATAATTGTAGTAGGTAAAGATGTCGCCAAGCATCTAATCGAACTAGATCCTTTGCCATATAAATGAAGGTCTGCATATCGCATCAATTTTCAAAATGTATCTACTTCAACAAGCATGTCTATTTTTCATCATTGACTAAATTAAAAATCAGCTAATCTCTGACTAATTCATATTTACTGTAATTTTATTTGTGACATTTTTATTCTATGGAACGCTAGCTCTAAATCTATTACATATAAAGCAAATATTAATATGCTCTCTGATACATAATTAATCGTTTTAATACTCGAATTATTCAATTTTATTTGCCTATATTTTATTCCCAATTTATTACATATTTTCTGCATGACGATTACATTGAATAGAAAAATCTGAATCTAATAAGATTAAGAATTTCTGTCTGTTTTCACGGTTCTCACGATGTAACGATTGTGGTTGACAGTAATATTCATTTGAATAATTAATGAATGAGCCATAATATTTGCATGAGGCTGATAAAGTATCCTTTGTCAAATTATTTTTTCCAATCCAGATTTTCTAATAAAGAAACCTTGAATTCTTTCTGTCTGAAAATTGTCTCTATGTATATATATTTCGCATATTTTATAAAACCGACACATGCATCTTTATTCGATGTTCTGATTGCAAACAATTAAAGCAAAGTTTTGCATATTATACTATTTTTGTTTTTTTTTTCTCTAAACTTAACTTCTTGAATTTTCTGCATTATAACAAAGAGTAGTTACTCTGACGAGCTGGACACGCAAAAGAGATGTTAACTACATGCACCGCCGCTCACTCCAGTCAGCGCGTTGATGGATCTGCTGTTGATTAACATTTCTAAACACATTGCCCGATCTTCTAAGAAATCGCGGAAATCTCTGAAGGTTCGCGCACTAAAGTTAATACCCGCTCTTTCCATTCGCCTAGCGTTGTCGCGTCTAATTTTCTCGAGAGGATTTCCAATGCAATAGTATCCCGGTTCATCTAATTTCCCCAACGCGAGGAGATGATCATTCACGTCATCGATTAATTCTCTTAATGCGATATAAGATCTATTTATGATCGAGTGTGTTTTCATAATAACAGTGAAGATTCATGACTATGTCATATCATATTTGTAGACTCTGTCTGACCAACCTGTAATTTCTTATTTTTTTGGATACACCTAAGGATTGGATTGTGCGAACAGCATGACTCTTTAACGCTGTCTGCAAATAATGAAATTTTTACAAGTCTGATAACCAATGAGATAAATATCTTTGAATTTAATCCAATTCTTGGGAACTCCATTGAACGTTGGTAATTTTATTTGCTGGATATTGCTGCTGGGTGAACAGAGAATACGATCGATCTTAACAATGAAAAAAGATCGCTTTATTTCTGTTGAATCCTCTATAAAATCTTCTATTGTAGCCATTATTTTTAAAATCGTCGCGATGAGTTGCATGCAATGCATATCTGTCACATAAAGAACAATATACTTCATATCGTTTTTTAAGAGCCATGAGTGACGATTGTCTATATTCTTCGAAGAATTTCTTATATTTTGTCAGCGATGCCTTGATTAAACTTAGTTTGCTGACTTTAATTGAGCTTCCATTTCTGCTAATCTAAGGAATAGAAATTTACCAGAATTATATAGGAAAATAAATCGACAATGTGATTGTTGTCACAATGATGACTGTTGAAACGCCACAAGACTGTGCTGTGTTGCTGTGCTGGATGCCGGAAACTCGATGTATATTCTTTTCGTGATAATAATTGCATTAATTTTCTTTTCAAATCAAATCCATTGGCAGATTTCTAATACTAATGTGAATCCTCTTCTGATAATAATTCTCGAGTGCTTTCAGCACTGTTCACTGCATGCTAAATTGACTGAATTCATTTTTGAATATTCACTTCTTGACTATATCCAACTTAATTCGATTCGAAAGATCAAATATTAGAGCCGAACTAAATATAATTTTGAATATTGCACAAAAGGAATGCCTAAACCGAATATTATCGCTTGAAAGATCATCTGTGGTTATAGGATTATACAATTATATTGAGTGAACTAATGATGGTTGGCCTTAACCGTTTGCGGCTGACAGATGATTAATTGAATTCTGCAATTTCTGACTATGATCTGATATTTAATGATAATTTGAATTCTATCTTATTCTAACTGATCTAATCTGAATTCTGTCTGACTTCTAATTGTGATTTTAAACAATTGTTGCGGATCTTGATTTTTCCTCCAATCATTATCTTCGGCGAAAATAAAAGAGAGGATTAAAAAAAATAGTAGTCATATTGGAAAGCAGTTTCCAAGAATTCGCGTTAGAACTCTTGCAGTCGCTTCTATGGTGGTCCGTTGCAAGGCATTTGATGCGCAAGTGTGACTTGTGAAGTGGCCATCGCTATTATATCTCAATACCAGTCTCGAGTGACTGCTATTGACAGTTTGGAAAAATGAGGAAATTATATCTGCTCGTAAATTATCACTAAAACCTAAACTATTAAAAATGCTGAAGCTATAAAAAACAAAATTCAAGCTATCTGATCGCTTTACAGGTCAATTCTAGCTTTTAATAAATCTAGCTTCTTAATTCATCGTGGGATTTAATAGGAGCGATAAAACATCTAGTAATATCCTTTTCAATGGTTAGTATGGCTTATGTAAAAAGCTATTTATTAATGGCTCTGATACAAAGAAAAAACCTAATCGTGCTTATTACATGTTTTATTGTAGTTTTTTGAAAATACTTTCTGTTATATATTGCGTATTTTTTTTATTTCTTTATGCAGATTTTAATACATTCTCTAATAGTTAAGCAATTGAAAGTATAGCGTTTTGCACAATAACTTGTAATATACTAATTTATATTATCGCCATAAATATATCATGGATATAATTCTATAGCTTCATGTATCATTATTGACTGCTTTTGGATTATTTAATTTCATTCCATGAAATTCTTTCTAAAAGAAACTGAAATGAAATTTTTTAATTTAAGATTTCATCAATTATGCAATTAAGCAATAAAGATAAATTTTCAAAAAAATCCAGTGATTACTATTATTAGTTATTCTATAATTCTGTTTCATTACGTCATTTTCAAGTGAAATCTTTTTTCTTGAAATCTTGATTCTTTTCTTTCTACATTGTATTTTTTCTTTTTATAATAAATATATTTATAATTTTCAAATTTAATTTGTCATTATTTAATATTTAAAGAATGAGATAAATGGAAGAATTCGAAAGAGAATTGCAAATTTCACTATCTATATTCAAAAACTAATTTTGGTATAATTTTTATTAATATTTCAATAATTATTGATATTTTAATGAGTATTAATTCGACAATTAATATTCATTTATAATAATTCCCACTTTTATTAATTTTATTATTTTTGATTTTATTAACATTTTTATTGATATTTTATTAATATTCAAACATTTATTTCGTACCTGATGATGCAGAATTTTACCACATTATGATATTTTCCATTTTTTCATTGTAATAATATAATTGTATAATATGATATCATGAATAATTTTATTAATTTTAAATGTCTTGCTAAAACGTTATTTGTATTAAAAATATCCTCAACTATATTTTACTTGAAAATAAATTTCATATTTTGAAATATATTTTTAAATTATATTAATATTTTCTATTATAAACAAAATTTCTCATCGCATGTTCTAGCAAGGATTGCAATAGAATTTGATTACTTCCGTAATTGTTTCATTTTCAGGATAACATTTCTTTTTTACTTTCGTTATAAAAGGATATGAGAAAAATATCCTTCAAGCTATCTAGTATTTTTAAATACAATATTTTTATTCGTTTTCCTAAATCTATATCTAAAAATATAATCCGTATTTTTTTTTTTTTTGGCTTAATTGCATTTCATTGGGAATGAACAATCTTTTTAATATAAATTGCTCGTTTTGAAATAAATGTTATTTCTTTAAAAATTGCAACAACATCATGTATTCTTTTACATATAAACTTGATTATGTAAATAATTTTTCTTTAATAGAATTAAAAATAAATATTTTTACCAAATTCTGTATCTTTCTTTTTTGATTTTGCTATTGTTATTATTAATTATTTCTTATGATTATGTAAAAAGATTAAAATCTAGAAATTGAAAAATCTTGATTTCTTTCTATATAATTTTAAAGTTCTTGAAATTCCAATTATAGACTGTTTTAAAAATCGTTCCTTTATCCATTTGCATACCATACATATTTTACAGAAAGTTTGTAAATTTATAATTTTTTTAAAAGTTTATAATTTTATTTCTAATTATATTTTAAATTTTTTTTAAAGCATGTCCTATATAAAATAAATAAAATAATAAAAATATTTAAATATGCTTATATAATTTTAATAAATCAGTTCTTTTTTAGTTATATATATAATCAAATTCATTATAATTTCGTATTAATTTTATATCATAATATAAGTGCTTCATTTATTTCAAAAACAATCAATAAAACATCTTCTTAAAGAATGCTAAAGAAATAATATACGAATAATTTTACAATAGAATTGTTGTCCAATATAAAAATAGAAAAAATTTCATAAGTTTATTTATCACATTAATGATTTTAATAAATAAAATTTTAATAATAATATAAGAATAGAATTTTTCTACAACAATATATAATATATATATATAAGATCATATGATAGAATCAGAACATTATTGCAATATATACAAGTTTAAAATAACCAAATTAATTAAATAATCAAATTCTTTCCACAAGAATTATTTGAATAAATTAAAATCATTTTCAAATATTATTTTTAATTATGTAAACGAGAAACAATAATTAGAATATATTATTAGTTTATTATAAGCTCGCTTTATTTTTAATAATGATATTTTTTACTTTCTCTTTTTTATAGGTATATAAATTGTTTTAATCTTGTTATTTAAAATTATTTTACTATTTTACTCATGTCATCTTATTTAATGTTTCTCTATTTTTCTTTTAATAAAAATAATTCATGATTTCTATTGTTTAATAATTATTTATTTTTTTATAAATAATATTCATATCGGACAAAGATGTTAAAAATATGATTACTGTAAAAAAATGTTTTTAATTTTATTAAAAATAGATTTTTCTACTATTAAATATAAATACTATTATTGAAATAGTAATAAAATTATTAGATTTCATAACTTTATCATAATAGCAAATATAGAATAGTAATGATACCATCAGCTGTTACAAAGTAATATGCGGTTTATTTATCTAACAATAAGGCAGAACGTGTCGTTATCGTTTCCAGTTCATTACTCCATTAATTGAAATAATATCAAAGCAAAATTCAATTATCTATTTTATATATATAGGAAATACTTCGGAGAATATAATAATATTTGTTTTCATTTTCTAAAAATGTAATTACAAATTAAAAATTGAAGAATAAAAATTTATTTAAAATTGTTAATATTAAAAAAATAATTTTCCAATTCAAAAAAAGAAATTTAAAAATATCATTTTTTCCGATTAAAATGAAAAAAAAAATAAATTCATTACTAATGAATATTTATGAAATAAAAGTATATTAATCATTTTTAAAAATCAAAAAATTCAAAAGTTTATAGTTCTTAAACAAAATAAATAAATTCATTTTTACAAAACAGACAAAATGATAATGATTAACTTTTTTTTTATACTCCTTAATTTTATATCAACTATATTGTATCTTAATTTGAATAAAATTTTACATCGAAAAAAAAATCAATTGAACATAATCCGTACATAATCTATATATATATATATATACATATGTTAATTTCAGCCATTCTAATATGTTTACGCATGCATGTCATATGTGTATGCAGAATTTTTTACGATATAATATTAAAAATTCCTTGCAAATAATTCGAAAATAAAGATTAATTATTATAAAGATTAATTATGTATAAAAAGATACTTAAAATGATACCTTTAAAAACATATTTCAAGCTTATAAAGATCAATATATATCTTATTTCATTCATAATTCATAATATTAATTCATTAATATTAATATAATTATGAATTAAAATCTAAAACATTATCGTCCTAAATAGAAATAATTAACATTTATTGGTTTACATAAAAAAAAAAAGACTTCCGAATGATTATATATATTGTATATATAAATATATACTAATGAAGCAGAAATAAATATATAATATTTTGTTCGAATATTATGATAGCAATATGATATTATTGATTTATCTATTCAGTTCTATTCTATTAAATATACAATTTAATTTACTAGTTGATGTTTAAACATGATATTAATATAGCAATTTAATTATGATGATTAAAATGCAAAAAATTAATTTTATTCATTTTAATACATACTTATTTAATATTTTATTCATTGGAATAAAATTTTTCTTTATATAAATAAATATATATTAATAAATTGATATAACTGAAAATTATTTTTTAAATTATTCAATATCAACTATTTTATTTGATTTTGGTTTTTCATTCACTTCGATTTTTTTTAAATATTAAAAGTAAATTCTTTTTTCGATCAGCAACAAAATAAATAGTTTTGTTATGTATATATATAAAACAAAACATATTATAGATTTTTCTAATATGTATTTCTTAGACATATAATTTTAAAAGAAATAATTTAAAAAAAATATCTTGATACTTGATACATTGTATTTCAAAATAAAAAAAATATTTTAGCTTCAAAAAATACAAAAGAATACATTCGTCGAATTTTATTGAAATTATATATTAATATTAAATTATATTAAATTATATTAATTATATACATATTCTATATATATATTCTTATATTCTCTCGTTTATATTAAATGAAATTGAAATGAAAATAAAAATGTTTCTTCATTACATAAATTATAACTCACTCTGTCTTCATTTTTTTTAAACAAATTTAAAAAATTGTAGCTTAATAAATAAATTTCTACCGAAGACTTTATATATTAACTTTTCTGTTTATTTTAATCTCAAATCGATTTTTTTACAAATATATTAACATTCTAAATAGTCTGAATATTCAATTTTAGTTTTTGAGATTTGTGTAAAATTTTTGACATTTATTATATTTATTATATAATATTGAATTTTATATAATTTTATTTCTATATATATATATATATATATATATATATATATATATATATATATATATAAGTATATATATATATATACTCATGCATCAGTATGCAATTGCTATTAATAGACTCTTTGTTGTATATATAAACACATCAAGCAAATGGCATTCAATATGTATTTAATGGATGAATTAATATCGCATATGTACTTAGTATCTATCTTTAGTGAATATGATCTAGATAAGTTAAAACCTAAAGATAAGCTACATAGACGAATACAAGGTGCTCTTAAGTAAGGATTACCAATTAAGTGGAATACCAATAAGTGAAATAGCATATTTTAAAATACTGTTCCTACAAAACATTTAAAGATTCATATTACTTATAAGCGTATAGAGAATATTTGCAACACGTAGTTTTGTCAGACAAAGATTCAAATCATATATAAATTAAAAACAATTGTTTTGTTATATTTTATTAATTTTAGTAATAGAGAAAAAATAAAATAAGTATACTTCTATAATATTTTATTACATAAATCTGTATCAATTATTTCTAGTTATTATTTGATGTTCCCAAGAAGTATTATAATTTTACTTATTATTAATAGAATATACATATATATATGAAAATATAAAAAGATTTAATACATTACTATATATATTATATATTATTGTATTAAGTCACTTTATATTTTCATTACCTTCAATTCGTGCATCTCATTTTTGATTCATACTTAATTAAATTACAATCAATTTTAAAAATGCTATATAATTGCTAAACTTTTTATCCACTTCTCAGGCACAGTCTAAAGATGAGTGATATAAAAAATAAAATAAAAATAAAATACAATTGAATATTGTTCATCTTTGGACTTGCAATTCATAAAATGGTGAATGAGATGAATTGAAGTACAAAGGGTTGATATTTTTTTATAGATAAAGAATCTATTTGTTTTTTATAGACTTATATAAATTGATGAATGCATTCAAAATTATATAATTCCATTTAAAGAAATAAAGTTCACTTTAAAATTTTTCCCCTTATTTATATAAAAAAATAATTGCATTGTATAATACATTTTCTGAATTAAAATTTTTATTATAATATTTTTTAATAAAACTTTATTATATGACATCATGCTCTGCTAACATTGACCACCGATTGACCATAAAAGTACCTACTACTACCATTTACCAAATCGCCACATGAAAGCCACTAGGCCCAATCCTAATATCGATTACTGCGGTTCCAAGCATCACTGCGACTCTCGTTAGGATTATCTACGTCATTAGATATAATTATCGAAAGAAATAAATGTTATCTAATTTTTTCAATACTAAAATAATAAAAATAATCTCGTTTCAGATTTTTTTTAATCTATAATAAAGTAGTTTGACAAGTCTTGTATATTACAATAATACGCATTTGCGCAAAAATTGAAATTTAAATCTATAATAATAATATAATAATAATAATAATAAAATCTTTACAATAATTCTAAAACATTGATTGTATCATATCAATAAGTATCGTATAATATTATAGATTAATATTTAAGTTAGTAAAAAATTTAAATAATAAGTAAATTAACTTATGTAATAGAATTATTTTTAAAAAAAATAAAGATAACTCCTCAAGATTATTGAGATAACAATATTACCTGCCACCATCTAATCTTGGATATAGTCGACTGACAATGAGCTTGATAACATCTCTTACCACCGAATAAATGCGAACTGCACGCCCGCATTACTGTTACAATTTCATTTCCTTTATGAAATTCTACTGTTCTCATTGTCAGAAAGCCAAAAAAAAAGCAAATTCTTATGAATATTTTGTGACAAAATTTATGTATATTTCTAAATAAAAATTTTTTTATTTAAAAATATATGCTTTTAAGATAATTCTAAATTTTTTTCGAAAATATTTATTTTTATAAAACTTATTGTTATTTTGTTTTTATAATAATTTTATGTTTTTTATCAATATATTGCAAAATATGATTTTTCAGTATTCGAAATATTTTAATTATTATAATACTTTATCTTGTAATTAATCGAAGAAAATAATAAATCAATGTATACATTATATCGCATTCAAATTTTTAGTATTGATTTTTAAGAAAAAAAAAGATAATCACATTTTATCTATAAAATCGAAAATATTGATTAAAAAATTTAAATTTCGATCAAACACTAATATTTATCTATATATATATATATATTGGAATTTTAATTTTATTAATTTCTATAGCAGCAGCATTTATAGGATATGTTTTACCATAAGGTCAAATATCTTATTGAGGTGCAACAATAATTACAAATTTATTATCAGTTTTCCCATATATATATATATATGCAAAATGATTGATAAAATGGCATTTAGATTTTCATTTGAAATATGTCACTTTGAAATATACGTATTAACAGATATGATATTTATAAGTCTCAAAAAAAACATTTGCTTATTGAGCTACATCTTGAAAAATTTTACTTGAATTATTTTGAAATTTTCACTTTTAAAATGAATAAAATGAATAAAATACTTTTAAAATGATATACTTTCAGATAATATCATTTTTGAAAAATTGATTTTTAGAAAATTTTAATTATGTAAAATTAAAATGAAATATATGTATAAATTCCTATGAAGAATGTATATATAAAATTATGATTTGTGATATTTTTTTTTAAATCTATTATATCAAACTAAATTTGATTTTAAAGATAATAAAAGCATAGAAAAATAGCAATTTATAATTTATTAAAATATTTTTTATTAAATTATGAATATTTACAAATTGCATAAAAATCATTTGCTAGTTTCATTTGAACAATAAATGATATTTATGCAATGATATATACATTTTGTATTTAAATAAAATGTACATATCATATTACATAATTTAAAATTCATGAAAGTAAAATTATTTCTTTCAATATCTTGATTACTTTCCCGAAATTATCTCATAATCCATGTGCTTTGCATGAAAATAAACTGTAGGCATAATCTACCTACATTTTAGTTAGCACCATGCATTTTATCCTAGGCACAAAATAATGGAGAAATTATAATTGCATTGGTCGTTACTCGTTCGTATTAAATCCTCGAGCTAATGCTGCAACATATATAATTCACGTCTATTACATTCACTAACTCTCATTAATGTACAAATTATGGGCATGTTTGTTTGGTGCAGCAAAATTAATGTTTAAAAAAAAACGTATCACAAATTAAAAAGTCAAAATTTGATATATACATTCTTCATAAAAATTTATAGTTCAATCTCTGTTTATATTTCTGAAAATATTCTATTTTAAAAAAAAAACAAATACAAGTAAACTGAGTAAAATAAATAAATTAAATTATTTAAGCGTTAATAATACATACATATATTGTTCAAGAATGTATTATAACTAGATTTTATATTGGATGTTTATATAAATCTTAAATGTTAAAATATGCAAAATATATGCAAAAAATATAAATTCAAATATATAAAATATTTATTCAATTTTAATAAATGTAGAATACAATATCATTATTATTGTTATTTATTATTTATTCTTATTTGTAACAATATGGTAATAATTTTTTCAATATTTACAATTGTAAGCGATATATAAAATTAATTTATATGCCAAAACTTTTCATAGAATATCAATAAACACATTTATACTTTTTTTAATATTGTAATTGAATTTCATTTAACTTTTGAATCTTGGAATAATATTTAGGATAACTATATTTTCGATTTATATAATTAATAACAATTAATAATAACTATGGATAATAATTCGAATTTTTTTGAATATATTTACTTGTTTTCTACTTGTTTTTTGTCCACAGAATAAATACATAATTAATTTTTTTTATTTTATGAAATTTATATTTTATTTTCATGAATCCAGTAAGATAATGATAAGGTATATAACAATTAAGATAATATTTTAGTCTAGAAATGACAATATTCTGATCTATATATCAATATTCTGGTCATTTTTTCAATCATTTTTGAAATTTTTTTCAAAGAAACCATAAGACATTTATATCGATTTTGACATATTTACTAACTTTACTTTAAAATATTTTTTCAATACAATTTTTTACAAATAGTATTTTTTCAAAATAAAAATAATAAAAAATTACATGAATTGTGTTTCTACTGGCAAAATTAAAAAAAAAAGAAGTGTTTTGTTGTATACATATAATTCCAATTTGGAACAAAAAATAAAATAACATTTTCATTATGAATATGTTATTATATGAATTATGATAAATTAAAAATTTTGTTAACTCCAATCCGTTTCTGGAGCTATGGAATATAGTAATAAAAATAATTATTACAAAGTTTGCTGTTGATAAATTTGATTGATAAAACGATCAAAGGCAAAATCCATATGCCAATGACGGTCCACATTATCACTAAAGTTCGAAGTTACAAGTTCTAAGTTCAAGGAGTTCTGAAAGTTCTGGCAGTTCTAGTAGTTCTTGTTGTTTTGGTGGTTCTTGTGCTTTGATAGTTCTAGAAATTCTTGAAAATTGTTGTGCTTTGTAGTTCTGTTGTTTTGGTAGTTCTGGTATGGTGTCTTCTAGAAATTCTAGAAGAATTTCTAGAAATTCTAGATAATTCTAGAAATTTTTGGTAATTCTTGTGCTTTGTAATTCCAATAATTTTTGGAAGTTTTCGTAGGTTTTTAAAAGTTCCAAAACTAAACCTGGTACCTTCTGAAGCCCTCTTCATGTTCATTTTGTGAACTTGTGGGTTTTGAAGGCATCCAATAATACTGTGAACCAGCTACTGATTAAGTGACATCCCCAATCCAAAGAAAGATTCCTAAAATGAGTCCGAGAGGCCATGTCACAAGTCCTTTATTTTCCCAGCAAATTGTTCCACATATATTTGCAGTAATTATTTTCAGGTAGGATGATGTTGACTGCCGTTGAGACTGGCATAGCCAAAAATATCGTTTTACGTCCCAAGACCATATTAACACTCCAGACATGCCAAATTTATTTGTTTGTTTCTAAATGTGCAAAGCAAATGATTACAGAAATTTTCTCTCAAAAACGGCATTGTCCTTATAGTATCATCTTAAACCATCTGTTCATGTCTGGATACTATTTGTTCAGTGATTGAACATGCCACCCGCCTTGAACATGCCTTACATTCAATCACACATATAATGCAAATTGATAGTCCGATAATAAATGCGCGAAATCAATTCATATAATACATTGTAAATTATAACACGGAATTCTAAAACTAAAGAAGTTTACAACTACATAGAACTATTATAGAACATTTAAGAACTACATAGATCATATTAACAAATATTGTGAGCCTATTGAGTTAGCTTTTGATGTTTTTTTGTTTGTGCACCCTGGAATGGTATGGCATTTTTATGCATAGATAAAATACTGACTGTTTGCGCCCGAAGCAATGTTAACATAGTCGTTGGATTAATGGACTATAGGCCAGCTTGCCGCTGGGCGCTGACTATTGAGAAAAGAATTGGAGAATAGTGTCTCCCACAAAATGTACAAGATATCGTGTCCAATAGTCAAAGCACGATTCTATTCAATTCACTAGTTGTTGATTACTAATCTGCCGATTAGCCAGAAAGAAACTGTCTCAAATTGACTCTCTTCCTGATTAATTGGGAATATCCTAATTCTAAGTGAGACACATCGGTGAGCAATAACATCGTCGGTAGTACCATTCGCAATATGGGTCAAGGTCGGAGAAATTCTATGCCCGGCAGATATCTTGTACACAAACCTCGCCGAATTTTCTACAGGTAGAATGCAGATCTTGGCCACTGGCCTGGTGAGAGTACCAGTGTTTGTTCGTATTGATACCACCCGACACACCATCTGATTCTGGATGCATCCATTATGCAGCCCAATCTCAATCACAGCGGTGACAGGTTCTCCTTCTTCAGTATGACCATTGTGCCCAC
Organism: Apis florea; assembly: GCF_048593485.1. Lineage (NCBI taxonomy): Eukaryota > Metazoa > Arthropoda > Insecta > Hymenoptera > Apidae > Apis > Apis florea. The sequence goes on along the minus strand of NW_028256714.1, from coordinate 7,776,797 downwards.
TTCAAAGGTCTTCGGTACTGAGTCTTTCCATTGAAGCTGGTACAGATAATCGCGTTGCCATCTCTTCCAAAATTGCTGATGGATTGCCTGTAACAGCTGAATCTGAGTCAAGTGATGTCAGGATAGATTATATCGGTTATTGAGGAAGTGTCCAGGCGTCATAGGATCAAGATCCTTAGGATTGGAAGAGATGGGATAGAGTGGCCGAGAGTTTAGGCAGGCCTCTACTCGAGTCACAATTCTTCATACATGAGACGCATCTCCCCGATCATACGCAGAAGATGTCTCCGATTTAACTTTTCCATAATCCACCGAAATATGGTTCGTGTAGTAATATAAATCGCCACTCAATACCTTCCGCGATCACGTAATGACAGATAAATTTTTCGTTTTCTTTGAGGAATTCGCAAATTCGATTCAGTTCATTTCACGCGCTCAAGAAGTTGGTCCCATTGTCTGAGCAAATTTTCCGACATCGACCCCGACGTGCGAGAAATCTATTCAGATAATTCGGGAACGATTCTGTGATGAGGTCCCTGGTCACCTCCAAATAGACCGCCTTGATGGCCAGGCACACAACACACATAAATAAGCTTTTATTATGATCTTACTGCGGGCCTGCTCCTTGATAAGAAACAGTGTAATTCACATCCGTACTGAAAAAGAGTGCTTGAATTGGTACTTTCGATTTGATAATTGACCCATATTTTATTCCCTTGAGTTCCGCCCTATTATATCTTTTGTATTTACGCAGCATGCCTCGTATCGTGCTAGACGCAAGTGGCCAATATCGCCTTCGAATGTATGATAAGACGGATTCGCATCTGGTGTGCAGTAGCGGCTCGTATTCATAACATAAGATGAGTTTAATGATGAACTTTCCTTTTAATAATACAATAGGGTGACTGTACAGTAAGTCTCCTTGACCGAGCCTTCTACTTGAGGAGTTCCTGTCCGTCGAGGAAGAGATTCAGACATCTCATTGTATTAGATCGCCAATCTCCTACTTGAACTCAAGTAAGAGATTTCCTTTGTAAACATGTGTGCTTAGAGCTATCCCAGAATAGCGCTCTCCGTGAGATTAACCTCGGCTCTAGCGAGAGGATGACTCAAGTAGATGCTCGAAGTTGCTAGAGATTGCTCAAGTTTTCGCTCAGAAAATCGTGCACGAACTGCGCGATAGAACCTTAGACAATAGGTGATAATTCTTGTTAAACGCGCTTGTAATTCGAGTATCTGTAGAAAGCGTCCAATTCCGGATCTCGTTCCATTGTTACGATCACACAAACTGGGGCCCGTCCCTCGGGTAATTCCTTTGGTATCATGATCCTGCCACAGCCAGTAGAAATTATCCCACCAAAGATGCGCCGCATCCCTTGTGATAAGAGATCAACAGGATTTTCTCCGGAGAGAACGTGGGGCCAGTTACCAGAATTCACCTGCATTTGCGTCACGCGATTAGCAACGAACGTTTTCTAGCGGCTTAGATGACTTTTTATCCACGCAAGGGTGATTCTGAAGTCAGTCTAATATGTCTCATTTTCGAACCTAATACAAGAGCATATATACCAAGTCCAAGAATAATAGGCTCCACATAACTCGAGGCGTGGCAAGCTAATCATTTTGAGGAGCGACACGCAATTTTGCAATTTTTAAAGTAAGCCATAATTCTCAAAACGTCGAAAACTCATAAATATATGCAAGGCCCTCTCCAAAGCATCGCAGAATCCATGTAATTCCACTGGCTAACACATATGAAGGAATAGCAATGTATTTCAAGGACTTGAAATCGGATAGATACTTCCTAAACTCTATATAAATACTTTGGAGCACTGATTCGTCCCATGATATTCCCAACTGCTAAAATATCGGGATTAGTAATTTTGCAGGAAAAAGTACGAGATCCACCAACCTAAGAGGATCGAATATTCTCGCGGAAAGGATGGTCCATTTCGTAATTCGGATGGGTCATTTAACTCGATAATTTTAATTGTCACATAAGGTGATTTGGTTTCCAGCGTAGACCGAGCATACGAGAATTCTTCTCGGGTTGGGGGCCCACGATTATGGACTCGCCCATCGCACTCTTGACAATTGAGGATTCATTTGAGGCTTATTTCTATAAATTTAAAGGATTTGCCTCGAAGATTGCAGGAGTGTATTTATCTCCCTCTTGATCACAATTGCCTCTTCCATGCTATTCGCGCCTGTTAAAAGGTCATCAACATAAAAGTCGTGCAGTTCGCGCTATTATCCAATCCTATCTGCCGCAAAACGCGCGTGGCTAGATAGGGAGTTGACGCGGTGCCATACTGTGTTTAATTCGTATGTTCTCCAAGTGTTTCTCTCCATAATATGCGTTGCAATGGCGCTTATGATAACATGAACATGCGAAAGCGGATTAAAATAGATAAAAGATCTCCTGAACTGTCAACTTGCTGCACATTGAAGGAAACCTCTGTCGAGGATTTCGCAGAACCATCGAAGATCCAGTCTACTCGTACTTGGTGGTTGTACTCGCGGCCTTGACTACAGCGTGATGCGGCAGATAGTTGGAAATTCGCGTTAATTGATTATCTGCAGATAATTTGGTCATATAATCCCAGGCCTCATAAACTGCACGTATTATATATGCAATACAGGTATGACCTATTTATCGTCGTTACAGTAGGCGGAATTTTACGAAACGGCATTCCCCTACGGACACCTCCCCCACGGTCTTCTCAGTTTTCTGCGTCTAGTTGGGTTTCTTCGCCATATAAATTAGAGTATGGCCCTGGCATTATTTGCACGAACTGTTGCTGCCTTATTTTCATGTCCTGTACGGAGGCAATTAAAGCAGATCTTCAACTTCTTGATCCGGGCGATGCGATTGTTGACAGTAAGAGCCTTAAATTGCTCGTGCTGTGTGAATGATTTGAAGAACACAATGGGTAAACCGGATTTCCTGCGGTCACCAAGGCGACGGTTCTCAAACACATTGATTCGATGGTTTATGGACCTTGAAGCAGCCGTGGCATCCGGAATAACCTAGCTAAGAATTTGCATCGTTGTTCAAGAAAGCTTTGCAAATCCTTGAGAACTTTCCGACGATCCAATTCGATCACGCGCCGTTCCCACATGCTCGTGGATGCAATTTTATTTCCAGGAGATGTATAAATAGCCCGTCCCAACCCTTCGGTTCCCCTAATGATTTCAGCGACTTGGCATGGTTAGAGAAGTCGTCCACCAGCTGATACAAGGCAGATGGTGAATCCGTCGCCATCAAAGGCAGCTCAGACAACGCATCAATGTGATGATTGATTAATTTGTTTGTGTCATATCGCTCCCGCAACAACTTCCACGCAATCATATAATTATCTTCCGACATCTCCAATGATGTCAGGGCCCGAGAAGTCTTATCCTTCAGGATGAACTTGAAATAGTGAAACCTTTCGATGTTAGTGAAAGAGTTATTGATTCAAAGCTATGACGAAAGAAGACCCACTCATCGAGTCCGCCACTAAAACTAGACAAGAGAATCGGAAGTAACCGAAGGGAAATCTTTGTCTTCGGTATCAGTGTTAATATGTTCGAAGACCTGGAACGACATTGACTGTGCGCGACGCAAATGATTGCGGATCTCACTGACTAAATCAAAGTATGTTGTCTCAATTTTCGCAAAACTGGTGCGCTTCTTCATTCACCGTGTTCAATATGAGAATCTCGATTCGATCCTGCAAGGTCTTGAACTTTTAATAATCGTCTAGTAAAAATCTATAAAATGATTTCTTATTCAATACAAGTATGTCTGAAAGAGTACATATGTGTATAATTCTCGCCGCAGTACCCTTAAGAAATAATTTCAAATAATGAAATTTTTCAATATTTGTCAATGTATCATTATTGTATATGAATAATTCGAACGTGTCTCTAAACTTTATCCAAAGATTATAATTTCCGTCATATACAATCGAATAGGATAAAGTCTTTACCATTGGATTATAAAAACCTCGGTAACACCCACGATCTCGCAGTATGAATTTTTAAATTCATCTCGTATTGTAGCATAAGTTGCTTCAAATTCTCTATCTTCTACTTGTTCTTCTATGGCCTTTTGAACTGCATCAAAAGTTTCAAAGATTGAAACTATTTTTGTTTAAGCACGGAGGCATCCAAAGTTCGATCGTATGTTTCAAAATACGATCTAAAGTGAGTCAATGTAAATTTGTGAGGTGCGTTCTCTAATGACAGGTTTCAATTCGGCTTCCATACTGTCCTAGTAAAAGATGAATTAAATAATCAGGATGAATTAAAATAATCAGAACGCAACTGATGTCACGCAACTGATATGTTTCTTGTATGTTGCGTGAAGATATCTCAGAGTTCATTGATATGCAGTTCGGCAGAAGGCAAGCATCCTTGAAGGTCGAGTATTTGACAAATATCAAGCAGGATGATGTATTTGACAATAGCAGTCAAAAATGTTCTTAAAGTTCTTGTGTTGTACTAACAGCACGACAGATTTTTACGGTACAAATTTTACACTTTATAAATTCATATTATAAATTACACATTATAAATTTTCGGTCTTTTATTCCAATCCGGCTCGAACCAAAATGTTAACTCCAACTCGTTCCTGTACTGTAAAATATAGTAATAAAAATAATTATTACGAAATTCACTGGCAAATTCGATTAACAAGACAATCAAAGTCCATATGCCAAAGACGGTCCACACTAAAATTCGAAGTTACAAATTCGAAAAAAATTCTAAATTCATAGAGTTCTGAAAATTCTGATAGTTCTTGTTGTTTTGGTAATTCTTGTGCTTTGATAGTTCTAGAAGTTCTTGGTAATTCTTGTGCTTTGTAATTCTACTACTAACAATTCTCGAAATTCTCACAGGTTTTTAAAAGTTCTTCCCAAAACTGATATTCTTTGAAGTCCCCTTTACATTCATCTCGAGCTTGTGATTCTTCAATGGAGTATACAAGTATCCAATAAAGCTGTGGACCAACTCCCTGATTAAGCGAAATCCCCAATTCAAAGAAATCCAAGTGGCCACTCACAAATCCGTTGTTTTCACAAGAAACTGTTTTGCACGTGTTTATAGTAATTCTTTTCAGGTAGAATGATTACCGTTAAGACTGGCATGGTTGGAAGTGTTGTCTCAGGCCCTAGGATTATATTAACACTTCAGCCATACCGAATTGTTTCTAAATGTATAAAGCAAATATTTACCAAATTTTTTTCTCAGATATTGTCCTTGCAACATCATCCTGTTCATCTGTTCATGTCTAAACAGTGTTTGAACAAATTTCGATGATTAAAAAAATGGCAGTCCTTTGAACTAGTCTATACTAAAAGAAATTCTATTTTTTTTTGTTTCATATTATCAAAATAATCGGAATTATACATACTAACAAATTTTTTAAAAAAGTTACGAATTTTTTCTAAAGTTATGAAAATTTATTATTTTTGAAAAATAATCTATATATTAAATATTAATAAATATATATGCCAAAATCGATATAAAAAAGATTTATGATTTAAAAAAAAATTTTAAAAGAAATAAAAAAAAATGGCATTTTAGAGCAGACATATATCTCTTTAATGATTTTGTTCCATTATGTTCAAAATATGAAAGTTAACTTCAGAAGAGAAATATTAAAACATCAGCAATGTTTTATATAATGTAATTTTTCATCTTTTAAAATATATTGTACTATTTTAATTCATGTTATGTTTTTTATTCTTCAAACATATCAATAATTTAAAAAAAAATAGTCTTAATAATAAAGTTGTTGCTTATCAATACCATAATGTTGATCTAATCAACATTAGATCACATATTTATATTATTATATGTATTTTAATAAAAGTATATTCATTTAATAACAATAATAGCACATTGACACATTTTATAATTTCAATAGCAACCTAAGTGCTTTGCTGATTATATGACATATCATAGTGGTTCAATAAATCAATTAACTTAAAAGTCAAAAGACAATTTGAAAAATTTTATTTAAATTAACAAATTTTTATCACTTAAGCTAATTAAATATGTGAATAGAAATGTTTTGATATCATCAATGATTTTTTTGTCATTTATATATTGAAATATTATGCTTTATCAAATGTTAAAAATTATTATAATATATATTAAGTTTATAAAATTTTCTGAAATATGCAAGGAAGATATGTTCAAATTTTTTTTCATTTTTTTTTTTTAGTTTTTCTATATTCTAATATATTTTAATATAAAAATCTTTTGCTCTTTTATTATATTTATTATTATATTATTATTTTTTATTATATTTATTAATATATTAAAAATGATTATGTATCAATAATATTTATTATCATTATAAAATAAAACATCATTAAATATAATATCTCATGAATGATTTTATTGTATTTTATATTATATATATATTTAGGTTTTATTCATTACTTTTATGAATCTTGAAATTTTTTCAAATATTATATTATATATTTTAAAACTTTGTATTTATAATAAAAAAAATTGATTCTGTATACATCCGCATTTTGTTTTCAAAGCAATTTTTATTACTACGTGATGTAATAGTTATGCAGATTTAGTTGCAATGATGATTGAAACATTTTGGTCAAAAAATTAAAAAAAATTTAAAGATAAAATAAAAATTTAAAAGAATTTAAAAACAAATAAAAAAAATAAATTCAAAATTAATTGAGCAAAACAAGAAAATTATATATATCTGAAAATTAACTTCTTTTCGTGCAACATAGCTTGATAATTGCAAATGTTCTAATATATCGAATAATTCGAATGAAATAAGTGCTATTCGTTATGAACAATTATATTTTTATTATTGATATTGCATTAGAACGGCTGCATGGATCACAAAAAATTAATAAAATTAATTTATATGACATAAATCATACGAATATACTAATGTAAAAATGAAAGAAAGAATTTAGATTTAAATTATTGTAAAGTTAAATAACAAAAGTTAATTAATATGATCTCGTGTGGTGTTCATGCATGAATAGTTGAACAATGCCATTGCTGTGCTGAATAATGGACGATAGCTAAATTTGTCGATGCTGATCTGGCGGTGCTGATCAGGCGTTAGTACTATTAGATGACCTTTAATTATCTCGTACGGAATTAATGATTCAGTCCATTTTGATGAATTTAAATATTCTTAAATAAAATTTATCTCTTTAATATGTATGTATTTTGCATAAAGCACAAACACAATTTCTAGCTATATAGATGTGTCCGAACAATCAAAATAAATTCAAACAATGTATATGTATTATCTTAAAAAAAGAAAGATTTTTATTTAATCTAGATATCATATATAGTACAAAATGATTGATTATAATATTAATAAACTGTTACATATTATGATTTTGCAACTATTGCTCAATGATTTTATTTGCAAATTTTATAATTTTTTTAAATAAAAATTTAAATAAATAATTTTTTAAATAAAAAATAATACAAATTTATTAAAAATTGCAAATTTAAATTCAACAATGAAAAGAAATTTGAAAAAATTATTAAATTAAAAAATATAAATATTTATATAATTAAGAATTAAATGTTTTGTTTCATTGGATTTCATTGTCATTTTCGCAATTTTAATAATACGAAATAGATATATTTCCTAAATGATTTTTTATCAATAAATTAATATTTTTTATAAGAAGTGATCAAATAAATCGATTAATTTAAATATTTAAATTTATATGATTCTATTCATTCGGAAAAAGTTTCTCATATAAAAACTTTCTTCCATTAGTCGAATGTCAATTCCCCATTAAACCTAAACAAAGAATCTAGAATAATATTGCTTGAACGTAAGAATACTGAAAAAATACTTAGATATTTGAATTTGTATATTTTTATTTAAGATATTCCAATCTAACTAGAGTGCAATATGCAAGCTTAAGGGTGATATGTTCTAGATATGGCTGACTCAATAAGAACCAACATCATTCTACGCTCGAGATAATTTATATAAATTATATAAATATATACCGATAAAATTCCTAATTATCACATATTTTTTTGTGATATTGATTATTAATCTCTTTCGAAGATTTTCCTTAAACTGGAGAACATCGCAAATAAGAGATCTTATTGGTTATTATTGTTCCTCAACACAATCTTCTCAATTGAACTATAAAAGGGATTTCCAAGTAGAAGCTCTTATATAAAAAAAAAAAAAAAATCTAATTATCATTTCATAATAAACAGATCGTATTCTGATTACCCAATACAATCAATAAACAGTTTTTTTTATAACTATGCATCATGTTCAGACCATCAGATCATTTACTTTGAAAATATTGAAAAATACAAGTTTCATATAGAAAAGCGTACCGCAATTGTAACATAATCCATTTATTGTTGTGAAAAGATATTACATTCATCTAAGTCGAAAGATCATTCATACTAATATGATAAATTATCAACTTATTCGTTGGTTAAAAATATGTTTTTGGTAATTTTAATTTCTAATGAGATATTTTATAGATATTGTAATTAAACAAAACATTTTACAACATGTGGCAAAAAGAAAATATAATATTCGTTATAAAAATTCAAATAGATAATAAATATAAATTCATTAAATTATTAAACTGCAGATTTAAATTATTAAATTAAGATTTAACATATCATATCAGATTTTTTCATCGTACCGACTGTATCTGTCTTCCATTTCATTTTATGGTAAGCCGGATACTCTTGCTTGTAAAAAAGTAGTCCTATTCACATTAGAAGAATCGTCATTTTCTGAATCAAGGTCATCACCTACTATGAACTGAGTACGAGACAACGAGCTCGGTACTGTCATTTGAAAAAATAGACTGCTGCTATCATGAATGACATACGGATGAGTCTTGTTCAAGATTCATTGGTCATTTTCAAGCTTGTTCAGTCTTTGTCATGGAAAATGGGAAAACTCGGAGCTATTGCATGTAGTATGAATAGATAATTTTTTCTTATTATTTCGAATTGCAAACAATGTTTTATTTAAAAAATTATCAAACAATAATATTGATATAATGATTATTATTAGAAATATTAATTTAAATAGATTAATAATTCTTTTTAAGTAACTGTAATTAATTGTAATATAATTATTTATAATTTTAAAGATTTTTTTATATATTTGCTATATTAATTTTATTTATTATTTCATTTATTAAAATATATATCAAATATCAAAATTTTTTTTCATGAATATTTATTTAATTATATATTTTTATATTTTGAATAAATGATGCTTTATAACAATCTTGTGAGTAATTTTCTGAAAGTTAATTTATAGATTCATTTTAATTTATATATTTTTTGAGAAAATTTATATACATCGTTATCTAAACATCATTATGATATATATATTTGTGCATTATTTTGCACAAATCTGTATAAGAATTACTTTTTTTTTTGAAAAATTTTTCTACAATGTAAATTTTTTTATTTTGCTTGAACATTTCTTCAATATATGAGAAGATTTTTATGTTGTATTTATTATTATTACTATAGTTTTCTTTCAATCTTAATCTAAATAATACATTCAAAAAATAATAAAAAAAAATCAATATTAATGTATATGAGTACATGAATTTATTATGATTATGAGATATACATATCTCTTTATTATAAGTATCACAAATAACTAAGTAACAAAGCATTGATATTAATAAAATGAATAAGTATATTCAATATTAATCGTTATCAATATTTTAATTGTATTATATTATTATTATATATTGTAAGAAATTTTGTAAGATATATTTTGTAAGAAATTAATAATAAATATAATAAAATTGATTTTTAATAGAAAGTTTTTATATGAACATAATATTTCTCTAAGATTGTTATATTATTTCGAGCAAACAAAAATCTAAATACTTTTATTCATTTTTGTTTAATTGTTTAAGGCTTTTTAAATATTTTCATTATGGACAATTAATCGACATATATTATAAAAATAATTTAAAATAATTTAAAATAATTTAAAATAATTATTAACGACAATAATTCAATCGTGTAATAATGTATTGAAATTGAATTGTTGGTAAATAAGTTCTTTAGCAACTTAAATTACAATCCAATCACTTGTTTGTACCGTGACGAATGTTTATTTCCATTTTATTTTATTATAAAATATACAATAAATATCTTACTCACGTATAGACAACTAGAGATTATTTTCTTGCTTTGTCATGCTCTTGTTTATTGAGAAAGATAATTGTTATTAATATATTATATACTTATGTATGAATATGCCTATACTGATCAGTTATCGATCAGTAATGTTGATCAATCATTATGCGTTTTTCTTTATAGATAAATTTGTATTAATTTAAATTTTTTGTTTAATTTCTACATTAAAAAATAAGATTTAATATTTAACATTAATAAAACAACAAATAATATTTTAATTATGATAATAACTATATTAATATTTGAATTGTTTATATAAATGCATTAAATCATTAATACATATAAATGATTCTTGTAAATCGTTATATCATGTGTTATATTATATCATCATATAAACATACATATATAAATATAATTCATGAATAATGAGAAAATCTATTAATACCGTTAGATTTTGAACACAAAAATCAGTCAAACGAAAATATTAAAAATATAAAAATAACAATAAATAATTCACGCAAAATAAAAAATATTTTTTAAAATTTTTAAATAAAAAAAAATTTTTGGTTAGTCTTCCATTATTTTCAATAAAAATATATATTTGCATAAATGTTTTTTATCAATTATAAAAATTATCAATTTACTTATTTTTTTTTTTGTTAAAAATAAAATCAAAATGTACTCGTTGTAACACAAATACTGAATAAATTTTGATAATAATATATTATTTGATATTAATATATAAAATATATGTAATATAATAATATAAAATATAAAATATAAAACATATAAAATTTTTACACGAACATAATTACAATAAATGAAATTATAATAATAGCAATTATAATCTTATTCTTATTATCTATCATTGTAACTTCAATTATTATAATTTCAATCACTTTGTTTTATATTTTTTTTATAGTTTATTTTTATATTTGCGGATTCAAAGAAATATAGAAAGAATGATATATCGACAATATATCGCACTTCCATAACGATATTATGTTTCTTTAAGTTCTTAAGAGTTCAGTGATATATTATTTCAGTTCAATTAATATAATATGTTATCGAATGATAACGTATTAATTTCAATTCTGGATATCCTATATATCTTTTATAAAGTATATAAAATATTCAATGCTAGAGATAGTTAACTAGAATTGTTGAGAAATAATATATCATATGCATAAGTAAAAGGAAAATATCGAATATATTTTCGAATAAATGAATAATTGAAATCACTTTATAAATAAGGATTCGTCGTTGAATAAAAAGCGGATTTAAAAAAAAAAAAATGAACATACAATAATCTGGGGAGTTTTTTTTAAAAACGGAGTAACTGCTTCCATTGTTACCAGATTCATTTACGTGATCGCGAAGAAAAAACATTTTTTTGTTATTTCCAGATGATTTTTAGCTTGATATTTTTAATTGTGCTGAGGTATTCAATTATATGACAAAGTTATGTAAACTTTTCAATAAGTAATAAAACAATAAGATTAACGAATTTTTATTTAGTCTATAATATTCATTTTTATAAGTCTATAATATTCATATTTTTTTATAAAAACTTAGTTTCAACGAGTGATTTTTCAATAAAAATGAAATTAATTTTGAATATTGAAAATAAACTACTACTTGAAATTTTTTAATATTTTATATATCTTACTATATATTTAACAGCGAATGTACAAAAATTTAAAAAACTTTGAGATACAAAAAAAAAATATTTATTAGCAACATGACATAATTGTATATAAAAAAAAGTTCGTACTAAAATTAATAAATATATATCTTAGTACTGTTAAGTAACAATTCTATTTTTATTAGATATCTTTATTAGAATTTAGATTATATATTATCTGTATTATTTAAGCACATATAAAATTTGTTAAAGACAAAAACCAAAATTGATTTATGAAGCGTTCAAGATTGCTTGAATTTCATTTTCAATAATATAAATTTTAGCAATAATTTATGAGCGGTTGCAGTTTTTCAAATTTTTCAAACTTTCAATAACACACTATTAAAATATAGCGATGGCCACTTCACAAGTCACACTTGCACGTTTTGTAAAAAAGAAAAGAAAACGATAACATAAAAGAATTGTATATCATCATAGAAGCATTGCAAGGGTCTTAACCCCCACGCGCCACGATGCGATCCAGCATCCTTGAAAATTCATCTTCCATTGCGATCTTTTTTGTTAATTTTTTAATTTGTATTTTTCGCCGAAGATGATTAAAGAAAGAAACTATTGGTTCTCATAATATAAACATTTGTACAACTGTAAGTGATTCTTCGAATAATAATATTTAGGTCAGATACTCCCTTTTGTGCAATATTTAAAATCATACTTAGTATGATTTTAATAAAATTTTTCTTTTTTTTTTTCATCATCTTATAATATTTGACAAATATAATAAATATAAGTTATAACGATTTAGAATTTATTAGTAAAAGTTATGAATCTTAAAATATGCATATATATTTTGAATTTTCTGATCTGTTCATGCATCGAAATTAATTGTAAATAAATGATATCGATAACAGATTATAATTTAAATAAAAATATATTATAGTATACTCCTATAATATAAATTCCTTGTTAAAGTCGCAAGCGTGCTACGACTTTGAATATTACGTAAATGGTGTGCCTAAACTGATATTATTGCTCGAAGGATCACCTATTACCGAACTATATAATCCTTTATCTTATGACCTCTGAGTGAACGAATGGTGATACTTTAACTCTTTGCGGTTAACTGTGTGATTTTAACTGTGCTTTGATGTAAACTGTGCCGAAATCTATCTGTCCGTTCTCTATATCTATTCTAACTCGACTATCCAGATCATGAATCTTGGTTTTTCCTTGCTTCTCGTGAAAATGCATACAGAGAGGGGTTAGAGAGACCAATCGTCGTCGAAGGGCGGTTTCGAAGGATGGGTCCTCGCGTCGCAGTGCGTGGGGATTAGGACCTTTGCTTTCGCTTCTACGGTAGTCCATCACATGGCAAACGCAACTTGAAGTGGTCATTGCTTTGATATCTGCTTAAACTAAGACCTGGAAAACGTTAGGAAAACTATGCCCGCTCATAAATTAGGCCTGTTAGGTTATTGGCAGGTAGTCGAACTGTTGAAAATAAAGCAGGACTCAATCATTTCACAAATCCGGGCCTTAACATTCCTACAATGCTAATTCTTACAACGTGCTAAAAATATTATATTTGTATTTTTATATAATATGATTCTTATATAATGTGTTATATATATGCATTTATATTATTTCTGTTGTACAAGAAAAATTTTCGTATAATATGATTTCATATAATGTATTAAATGCGTTATATAAAAATCTATTATGTGTATAATATTTCATTGAAAGCAAAAAAAAAATTTATTTTTTCAAATTATATCAAATTGAATTTATATCGGATTGTATGGTTTCATATATTATATTTCTATTATAAATGATATTAAATCTATATTATATCTTTAATAGAAATATTTACATAATCAAAGTTTGAATACTTAATCAATTGAATCATTTCTGCCTTCATTGAATCTTTTTGCTATTCATTGATTGATATTAAAATTTAAAATTATAAGATATTAAATAATTTATGAAATAATTAATTTATGAAAAATAATATAGATAAAAAATTGCAATTTTCTAAATTTATTAATTAAAATACTCCATTTCAAAATATTTTATTTAATATTACTTTATTTGAAAAAAACATATTTTACATATATATATATATATATATATATATATATATATATATATATATATATATGCACATATTAAATTATATAGAAAAATTTTTAAGATTTTATCGAATAATCTTATGAATAATAATTAAAAGAAATATAATTTAATTCTCATTTTTATATATATTTTATTTTATTATTGTTTTTTGTAATTTATATTTAAATTTTTTTATAAATATTATTATATGCATAGAATAAATGATAAATGAAATTATCTTTCAATTTTGTTCAATTTTCTTTTTTTACAAAACTACTTATAATTGCGTTTATGTATAATTATGTAATAATTATGTATAATAAACATAAACAAAAATTTCGCATAACGTAATTTTCTTTTGTATAAAAACTAAAATATATAAAAAAAACAATTATTCATCTATGTAGATATAATATAAAAAATTTTATTATGTATTTATAAATCAAGGAATAATAATTAGATATCAAAAAATAGCAAAAATAAAAACAGCATTTTGTGGTATAATTTAATTTTATATTTTTAATTTTTTAATTTATGAACTCCATTAATATCTGTTATTGAATTTTCAATTAATTTTTATTCATAAATTATTCTTCTTAAATTTAATTAATAAATAATTAATAAATAAATACAATTTGATTTAAATCTATCCCTAATGCTTCATAAACTCTTATAGAATTAATGAAATTAAAACAATATTATATATATAATATAGTTATAATTATAATATAATTACATATATTATATTGTTCTGTATTGAATCAACATTGCAAGTCTAAGTTTAGATTTGTTTTATTGGAAGAATCTCAAAGAATAATTTTTGAATTATGTTAATATGAAAGTTCGCATCAAGATGTACGAAGCAATGAATTTTGAATGAATTTTGATTTTTTTGATCACAAATTGTCAACTTAAAAATTTATCGTGATCGATCTTTCATCATAAGATATTATTTGACATAAAATTCTGTTCTAAAATCTAGAATAAATTATTCTTTAATTATTAATTAATGTATATTTTATATAAAAATTATACTTAACATTATGATTTATTATAGTAAATTTGTTTTTTTTTAACTAGGATACAACAGGTTCCGTGGTGTAGCGGTTATCACATCTGCTTTACACGCAGAAGGTCGCCGGTTCGATCCCGGTCGGAACCACGATCTCTCTCTTTTTTGTACTCAAAAACTTGCAGTACTCAAAAAACCATTCTGATTCTTTAAACTACTGAATAGATTGCAATAATTTTTAAACAAATAAAATATATAATTTTACCAATATCAACATAAGACATCTATTTTAATAAGACATCTATTTTAATTTTTTATCAGCTTGAGGGTTTATTTATCATTACAAATATCATATATTTTTATATAACTATTCTATTTAATTCAACTTATTAGACATATTAATTGTTACGTAAAACAATTGTAGTGCCAAAATAACTCGTAAAATCCATTTAATATTGAAGTTATAATTTTTGATATATTTGATTGATATGATTTTGATTGATATATTGATAATTTTCTGATCATTAAAACTTAAGATGAATCTATTTGAAGAATATTATTTTAAATAACTTTTTTTTTTACATATAATTAATAATCGGTTAGTTTTTGAATTATTCTTAAATATGATATTTTTGATATCATAGGTAATATAAAATCTTTCTGCCTGTACCTATGCGTTCATGATAATGTATATGCCAGTATACATTTATTAATTGTTTATGTAATCTATGGGTGTAAATCGCTATTATGTAATATATCACGGTTGATAATCGATATGCATAATGCATGAACTTGTTGAAAACTTATTTTTTCAAATCCGCGGAATTCGAAAAAAAAAAAAAGAAACAAGAATAAAATCAATCTCATCACTTAATTTTTCTATTGAATAAAAAGCAAATAAAAAGTCGTATTCAAATCCATATAGAAGTAGATTTTCCATAAGCTCAGCATATTGAATATCGACTGTCCTGATATTTTTATATAAATAATTTATAAGTGATGACTGCATATATGGCGCCATGAACGCATATATATAGCCAGAGTTCAATATAATATTTTTTATAAATAACTTGAAAATTAAAACTAATCTGTTTTATTTATAATTTATAATAGTGTATTAAATATAATATTATAATGTTTTTATCAAAAACGAAAATATTTTATATTTGATTTATTCATTATAAAATATTATCAAATATAAAAAAATCTGATATATTTTCTAAACATTACAAAATAAATGAAAAAAATGCAATTTTATTAAAATGCAATTCATGGAAATATGTGGATGTATTGCAAATATATCTTATCAAATTAAGATAACAAATTTTGTATAGTTATATAATTATATGATTAACAAACAAAATCAAAAAGAATATATATATATAGTTGTGTGTTCGTGCGTGTGTATGTGTGTGTGTGTAATATATGACATAAAAAACATATTAATAAATAAATGATAGATTTGTCTAAAATCGAAATAAAATATATTCAGTCCATTTTTAATAAAAAATAATTTTTAATAAATTAAAACTAAAACATGTCACAAAGCAGAAGAAGAAATAAAATATTTAATTTTTATAATAAATTTTAATTTTTTTAATTTAGATTTGTTAAGCGTTTTAATATTTTTTTCAATATTAAATTTCGCCATTATTTAATGTATCGTTTATTATGCAAAAAAACTATATATATTAAGCAAATAAAATTTATTTCCACTAATTACAACGAGTACTTTAATATATTAAAAGAAAATCAATTTAATTAAAATACAATAAACAAATATATTGAGAAATAATCTCTTGCAAATCATAGTTTAAATATTTATTTAAATTATTGTGTATCAACTGAGATCTTTTTATTTATTTATTTTCTATTGATATGAATGATGAATTTTCCATTCATATAAATGGAATTCGAAATGAATGTGATATAGTTATAGTTTTTTTGCGATTCCATTTTTGCAAAAAGAATACTATTACAAATAGAAAACTATTTTCTTTAATTTTTCTGTATTATCAATGTATATATATATATATCTTTGATTCCCCCAGTATACTTACTAATTTATGGTTTATGATATATTTTCATATTGAAAGACATTTATTCATATTCATAAGAAATTCATAAATATACAATATACAATAACATTTTCGTATTGGATTGCATTATTTATCCTATCTAATTCGAGATATCTTCAATAATAAATATCGATTTGATAATTATGAATAGAAATTTCAAAATTTAAGCTTATGAAAATAATAGTCATCAAAATTTAGTTCCGGTTATGTCTTGTAAAGACATTCCATAAAAAAAATACTATTTTTTAAAACTAATTATGCAATTATAAGACTTTCATTTTTATGCTAATACATATAATGGAAATTTGTTAGTACATTTCATAATATAATGTGCATCTAGATTTTATATTTATAATTTATTGATTATTAAATTCTCTTTAATAGTTTGAAAATAAGATCAAGTCTGCATTATTATGTATTCTAATTTTTTATCTAACATTAAAGTCAAACAATCATTAATGCAAATTATCTCTAGTAGTGAATCGTGCCAATCTTGAATCTCTTTTTATTTTCATTTCTCTGCAAAAAACTCAAAGTTTCTTTAAATTTTCAATAAGTTGAATTCCCATTTGATATAATTATTTAATATTTAATAATATTTATTTTATAAAATATTTATCTGTATTGAAATTCTATTATATAAACAATATATATTATATATATATATATATATATATATATATATATATATATAATATTAAATGGTTTAATTCGTTATATGGTTCAACTCGCAAATATTTCAAATATTTGTGACTTTTTAAATATGCTACGATAAATAAAATTAAATTGTCTGAACATTCAAATTTATTATCTGACAATTAATCACTAAAATAAATAAGTAAATTGAATGAAACAAATAAAGAATTTATTACTATGTTAAAAACTAAGGTAATTATATAATATAAACTAAAGATAATTATATATATCATATTATAATACATTATAAAGAAGATAAATTCAAATTATTTTAACTTTGATATATATTATTAAAAATATCATTTGTAATAATTTTTTCTTATAACTTAATCGGAAATTTTTTATAGTTTTCAAAATTGTTATAAAAAAAAAGTGTATATATATATATTATTGTATAGAATTTTACCAAAAGCTTCTTTATGAATTTTAATGGATTTGAAATATCTCAATCTCAGTATATAGCAAATTTGATCAGCAAGATTTCACGAATCTTTCAAATAAAAATAAAATATAAAATCATTTTCACTCAACCGAAATTACAATGATAAACATTAACAATAAATATTAATAATAAATTGATTATTATAATTTCAGCTCTCTGAGAATTATTTTATTTTCTATTTTTGCATCCAAAAGAGATGTTTCAAGTCCATGAGGAATCTTTTTGACTAGTTTATCTGTTGTACATATAGAATGTTAGTTCTATGTGTTTATAAAAACAATATATATATATATGTGTGTGTGTGTGTGTGTGTGTGTGTGTGTGTGTGTGTGTGTGTGTGTGTGTGTGTGTGTGCAGCAATCACATATATGTATAAATATTTATATATAATATGAAATTTAATGTAGTAGAGGAGGATCAATAAATCGAACAAATAATGAATTTATAATTAGAATTAAAATATTAATTTAAACTTGCTACAGAACTCATAATAACTTTTCGATATTGAAACGATGCAAGATTATTATTCAGTTATACTGCGTTTTTAAAGATTCACATGTACAACGCACATTTAATCACGTTCTCAAATCTTTCATCACTCCATGCATATATTTTCGAAATTATTATTATATAATTATAATTATAATTATTAAGATTAAACATTTCTTATTGATTCGATCTTCAATCGTTAATTTGTATGCCATGTATAATTTATTCGTATCTATCACTCATTTTTAAAAATTATAAGAGATCGATTATAAATTATCGTATCTATCATTCTCAAAAATCATAAGAGATCTTAATATATCAATATTAAGATGATAAAAGCTGGCTTTTTTATAATACATAATACATAATAAAATTATATATATATTATAATACTAAAATTAAAAAAATAAAGAAAAAGAATATATTATTTAAAGGAAAAAAAACAAAAAAACACAATTTCTTAGATTAGTGAGAGAAATTAGGAGTTGGGAAAATAATGGGTGTCCTATTTTATATTGTATTGTTAAAGTTTAGTGTTAGCTTAACGTAGGGACGCAATGTTAACGTATTATAATGATTAACTTCATTTGGCTTAACTTTATAGCTGACTTTTTAGCTTTTCAAACACTCGAAATTCGAATTTGAACTGTGGATTTATCTTTGTTATTTTTTGATTACATTAAAATAATTTAACTTTAAAACAATATAACAATAGTAGAACATTTGTTATTTCTTTCTTCACTTCCATTTTATGACAATAGTCACGACAATAACTATATCAATTCCTCCCTATTCTCAATATGGGAATATGTATGGCAACTCTGGTTAAGAATGTGCGCGCGCGCGCATTAAGTGAAGGGAAGCGTGCAAGAATAACGATCGCTTACCTCGAATCGAGACGGCGACTATAAACTACATGTGTTTTGAACTGTGTCTGTTTTTTGAAGAATTCTCTTATTCAAAATCAAAAGCTAAAAAGTCCATTTATATATTTAAATAAATCTTATTACAATAAGATTGTTATTCGATAATGAATGATTAAATTACTTCACATTTTATATTCTAATTTTAGAAACAATATGTTTATCCTTTAAAAAAATTATTCCAACTAGATTTTTTTAAACATATATTAAATCAAAACTGATTAAATCAAAATAACATTTGTTAAAAATAATTAAAGCATTTATAAATTAATGGTTTTTAATTCTTTTGATATTATTTTTATATATTTACATTTTTATATTTCAAATTTCATACGCATTTTCATTAATATTTTTTAAAAAATATATTTTCTATAAATTTTTTATAATTAAAAATTTCTGATTCATTTTAGTACATATTATTATATAATTATATTTTTTAATATCATGCAATTGATAAAAATTTATATTATATAAATTTATAACTTGACTTCACTTAAAACTTGAAAGAATATTTCAAATCAAATAAAGTAAATAATTTACATTAATTTAAATGGTTTTAACTTATTTGAAATTATTTTAAATTATTTAAATTCAAATTACTTGAAGCAAATGACTTGATTATTGTAAATTATCGAGAACAGAAAGAATATTTTAAATCAAGTAAATTCAACTTGATTATTAATTTGAAAAGATTTTAAGAAAAAAATGAACGTTAAAATTTCAAGTGATTTTTATATTTGACTATAATTTAAGATTAATGACAACAAAATTACTAGTAATATCAGTCGGATGATTTAAAATTTTTATAATTTAAGTATTATATGTAATATGTATTATAATAATGTAATAATGCTTATATAAGAAGTAATTTATTCTATCTATGAGATAGAATAATCTAATTATTAAATCTTTATAATATATTAATAATTTCAGACAACAAAGTCGATCAAATTATTAAGATTCCTAACTACTTAATAATTTTCAAATATAATGACAAATAAAATTATTAGCGATATAAATCTAAGCACTTAATTTGAAAAGATTTATTTCATAATTGTCATAATAATATCCTTGTTTTAATTTTTTATACAATGAAATATCACATATTCTAATTATAATTATAGTGACTTGTATAAAATTCTAATCTTTTATTTTTTTTTTGATACCGAGCATGAACACTTTTCTATTAAAAATTAATCAATTTTCTAGAGGTTGATAGAAAAGAAAATCACAGGTAGAAAAGTGTTCATATTCAGTATCAAAAGAAGATAAAAGGTTTGAATTTTTTAGTTAAATTTTAATTAATTTAATTTTAATTAAATATGAAAGAATTTGAGAAACTAAAAAAGAAAATGCTAAAAATAATTGTTAATAATTGATTTATGTAAAATAATGTTTTAAAAAATATTATTGTGAAAAATATTTTAACTTATTAAAGTAAATTATTAAAGTAAAAAAGTAGGTAATTGTAATAAATATTCAGGAACAATTTACAGAAGAATATTTTCTATTTAATGTATACAGATCGAGAAAGAAAGAGAGAAGATATAAAATGTTTGATAGACAACATTAACGATTATTGTATATAATATTCAAATTTATATTTGAATAGATTTTGGC
Source organism: Apis florea (assembly GCF_048593485.1). Lineage (NCBI taxonomy): Eukaryota > Metazoa > Arthropoda > Insecta > Hymenoptera > Apidae > Apis > Apis florea. The sequence goes on along the minus strand of NW_028256714.1, from coordinate 7,755,631 downwards.
TTTCTTCTTTTATTATTATTGAGTAAGAAAATTTTTCGCTTCACTTTATTTGCTCCTTAGCAATTTATAATGTTAAGAATTTCTAATTGAATCAAAGATAACATACACTATAACAAGAGAAATTGCACATTAAAGATAATATGTTCTTTGATTCAATCTTACGAGCCACTTTTCATAATCGCAATAATAACTTTATAATTCTTATATTGAATGTTACAAAAAGAAACAAATTAATAGAGATAATACTATATAAAATCACATATGATGCTTAATATCTATGAAATTTCGAAAAATTATAGCATTTTTTAAAAATTATTAACCTAAAATAAATATCATAGTATTAAATTTCAAGTTTATATCATAAAAATAGAAGAAATTATTATTGAATTATATTTTAGTAACTGGATTAATACTTATGTTTACATATAATTGCTTCTTATTCAAAATTATTCTTATTCAAAAATTTCTTTATTCATTAAATGACATTAAATTATGCTAAATATAAATTTCAATCATGTATCCATAATTAAAGAAATCAAGTTTTTTTCATTTTTTATAATATATATTATTAAATAATATTATTAAAAAACTACATATAATTAATAATACAATTTTTAGTAAATATAATATTTGATTATTTTTCAAAATAGAATAACTTTTCGTAAAAATTTGAACCAATCAGAATTTTCTTGTTAAATTAGAATTAATTTACTAGATGATGTAAATTTTTGGAAAAATCATAAAATTAATCGAAAATATAAAAAGTCTTTTATAACTTTTTTGTAATTCTGATCCTATATGAAAAATTAAATAATGTTTTATAAATTTATATCAATTATATACATGCTGAAAATTAAGAAAAATTTTCATCGAAATCAATTGATATAAAAGCAAATGAACAAATATCGAAAAATGAGTAATCAAATTTTCTATTATCTAAAGTTTGTAGTTTTAATATATATATTAAACATTTCTTTATTAAATAAAGCAAAAATTTGTAACGAAATCAATTTATTTTACTTTCATTAAATTGAATATTAATAGTTATTTTTTTTATCAATAGTTTTGCACTTATTCTTAGAATAAAATATTAATTCCTTTTAAAAATTTATTTTTTAGAAATCTTTAATTCATTTTATTGAAATAAAAATTAATGAATATTTCTTTTGTATAATAAAATTAAAATGAAATATAATAATTTAAAATTATATATATAACAAACATTACATATCAAATTTTTAATTAAATAATATTAAATTAAAGGACGATATTTTTTTTACATTTACTAATAATTCAGGAATGACATTGCATTATAGATCTTATAATTTAAGTATTTTCATTGAAAATTGATTAGTAATAGTAATTTTTGTATTGGCGTACATTATTCCATCTAAATGATAATATCGTACACCTAAATTTCCACATTAACGGTGGATATATAATTAACATTTACTCACAACCAGCTGATGATTTGTGATCAATATTATTCTACTTAATTTAAAAGAACATTATCCCATACTACGATTTTACAATTATTATATGATTTCATTCGTTAACAAGCGCACACATTCATGTATAAATTTTATGTCGAGTTATAATTTGTAATATTTATTTTAAACGCATGGACAATATATGAATTTTTAAGTTAATAACTGTTAAAAATATGCATTAAATATTTTATTTGATTAATGATTAATAATTAATTTATATTGCAATATTTAACATTTATTTAATACAATTTAATTTATTACAATTTTTAACAGTTACTGATTAATTTTAGAATTAATTGCGATATTTAATAAATTTTAATTTCCATTATTATTGAAGAATAAGAAACTAATTAATTAATAAATAAATAAAAATTTTTTCTTATATTAATTAATAATATTGAATAATTCATCAAATAAAATACATTTTTAAAATACATTGATTATATAAATAATTATATATAAACAATAATATATATAATATAAATTATTATATATTATTTACATATTAGTTCATTTTAACAAAATTTTTTTATTAAAAACTATTATGCTGTTTTATAATTAAAAATTTTTTCGTGTCGTAAGCTTTATATAAAGTTATAAATTTCTTTTAACTTTTTCAATAATCTTAAGTGAGATCAGAAGTTGAATATAATTTATTAATTTATAAATTATTTTCACAATTTTATAAATTAAAATTATAATTTTTAATAAAATTATAAATAATATAGTTATAATTTTTAGTTAATCAAAATAATGATATAGATTATGTTATAATTATATTAAATTATGTTATAATTGTTATAAATCAAAATTACTTTTTTATCGATTTCAGTTCCACAATCTATTCATTTATATTGATATTTTTTAATTCTGAAATGATTCTATATCAGTCCAATAATAATATGAAATATACTGAATCGACTTAAAAATAATAATCAATTCTTGAATTTTTTTACACAATATTTGTGATAATTTTCATCTTTTTATAAAAATTGAAACTTTCTAAATCTAAAACAATTCTTAAAAAATAATTAAATAACTCAACGATGTAAAAAGAATATAATATAATAAATGTGTAACATAGTTTTTTGAAAACATATAAGTAGGCTATAATGTAGGCTCAATATTAATATGATTTTCACAGAACGATTCAAATTTAATATAGAATAAAACATATACTATTATTATATATACTCCCTTAAATTTTACATCTTTTTTTAAAAAATATTTTTTTCTATTATTCATATTTTTCGAGATATTTTGTTTACAGATAAATATGCGTTGTATAGTGATCTATAAAAGCATGTCTATATTTTAAAAACACAAAACAAAAATACTAAAAAAAACAGTAATTGTAAATTGTAAATTAATATAATTTAATTAAGTTAATATAGTTTGTAATTATATTTTATTGTAAATAAATTGCATATCAAAAATATTGAAAAAGATCATATGAATATATGTATACATGTTTGAGATTATGAAGAATGTATATGCGAATAACGATTAAGTAAACATAGAATTTAATATTAAAGGGTGTTAAATTATGTGTTATTATATGTTGAAACATACAACGAAGAAATTGAACATTTAATATTTTTAATTATCAATTATTCGAAAATTATATGTACCAATTAAATAATTCTGCATATATATACAAAATATAAATAAAAGAATGATATATGTTCATATGAATGATATAATAATAATATAAATAAAAAAAAGAAATAAGTATAATATAATAACATATAACAAATATATATAAAATATATATAACAAATAAATAATTAATGAATATTTAGTTAGTAATAAAGTAAAAATTATTATTTGTTACATAATTTTTATTTTTATAAATAAATAAAATATATGATATAATAATAATATTTTAATTCGCATTTCTATATCATATATGGTATGTGATTATATTTTAATAATTTATGTTATTCATATAATTAATTCATATAATATATAACGATATATAGTATAAATATCGTTTCAGAACCAAAAATAATTAACAAATTGGAATTATTACTAAAATTGAAAAAGATCAGTTTTTACAATTATAATATCATTTTCGTTCTTCATAAATATTTCTGTCAGAGTCTTTATACAATATTATTAATATTATATTTACAATCATTTCAAATGATTTTTTAAAATTTTTAACCGTGATGGTAATTATTCATAAAAACTCGATTAATTTATTTTGAAATGATAATTGAATTTTAATAAATATTTGAAAGTGGATTTCTTTCATATCTATTCAAATAATTGATATTTCATATGGTATTATATTCTGTATTTGAAATTAATAATTTTTTATTTTGACAGAGTATATATATCTCATTATGCTAATTATATTATATTATATTATATTATATAATTATTAAAAGCTCAATTTTTAAATAAAAAGACACTGAATAGTTAATTAATTAGTTAATTAAATGTAGTTAATTTAATGTAGAATCGCAAAATAAAATTTTATTCCTTAAGTTCTATACCTTATTATTATTAATTATTATTAATTTTCATTTATCACACTTTCCTAATTTATGAAATGCTTATGAAATGGTAATATTTAATAAAAACACAATATTACAAAATATTCAATATTAATAGAAACATTTGGAGTACTAGCCTTTTTTATTTATTTATTTTTTTTTTTCTAGCTTTTCTTAGAGATATCATAAAAATAAATTTGTTTTGTAATCTTGTTTTACTTTCATATTTAAAACAGAATTTGTAATAAAAGAGTGCATTTTAAAGTATTTTAAAGAGATGACATTTTTATAGAGAATTTAAGAGCATTTAAAAAGAACTTTTAAACTTCAACAAAGACTTATATATTTGATCATTTCTATTTTCTCAATATTATATATAAATGTTTAATTCTGTATTTGTTTATATAATATATATAAAACATTGAATACTTTGTAGAAAAATGAATAAATTCATTGTATAAAGAATGAATAGATATTAATTGTAATTAAATCGTGAGTTAAAATATTATTATTATATATTGTGTATTAATAAATAGATTATATAATATTATAATCTAGTATTATAATCTTTAATTATATAATATTAAATTTATTATAAAAATAATTGAATAATTATAAGTTTAATATATTTTTTTATTCTAGCAATTATTCGAAAAATTATTACATAAAACTATATATATAATAAAATATTTTGATAAAGAAATATGCAAAATATCTATAATTTTATTATATTAATATTTTTTACATTTATTTACTTTTATATATATTTATAGACAAAATATTTCACGTGTTAATAATGCATTATTTTTTCGAATAAACTTAAAATTTTTGATAAATATTTAGTAAAGGAAATAAATAAATCTAATAATTTTGATATATATCAGACTTATTTTAGTAATTTAAAAAAATTTTTTAAAAAAATTAATTATTAGAAATGAAACACGAAGAGAATTTTATTTAAAAATTTAATAACTTGATTAATTGTTTAATGAAACATTTGTATAAAATTTCAACATTAAAGAGCTTTGTCCACATATTGTATAAATATAATATATTTCGTTATAATAATATATTTATTATAACTAATATTTATAAAAAATAAAATATCTTTTTAATAAATATTTTATTCCTTTAATATACTGCTATATATACATATATTCATGACTAGTATGTATATATAAAATAATATTAATAATCTCAAAATATCCTCATAGAAATATTTACATACATTTTTTATATATTTTGAGAACAATTGAGTTTGTTAAATAAAAATTTATTTGTACTATAATTAAAATTAAAATTAAATATGTTCCATTTTGATATATTATAAGTATGTTATTAAAAATAAGCATCATGTTCTTCAAACATTTTGTTTAATAATTTTATACAAATAATAAACAAAATCTCTTGGAGAATAAAAAAAGATAATAAAAGATTAAAAAGAGAAACAAGATATATCAAAATCAAAATCATTAAAATTATTTCTCTATATAAATAATTATCAAATTCTGTTCATGTAACGTTTGTAACATCGATATTTTTATATTCTAATTATTTTGTTTCTCATTTTCTTAATTGTTACAAATTGTTTTCCATTTATATATATCTTGATAACTTATATTCGTAAAAAATTTTCAATAGAGTGAAAATCTGCACAAATGGATTGTATTAATTAAATATTTTTTCTTTCAAACCATTCTTTTTTAATAATTTTGAATTATAAAAAGATATCGTGATGAAAAACATTATATACATATAATAAATAGAAACTAATCATACTCTTCTCATTCTCTTTAAAATTTTAATTAAAAATTTCATATTTGTGGATTAATTACTCAAAGAAAAAAATATATTGATTTTATTCATTTTTTTTCATAATAAATTTAATATTATATCTACAATTAAGATCTGTTCATTTTTTACGAATTATTCAATGTTACAGAAAAACGATACGTAGAAATATAAAAATTTTATTATAGAAAAAATTTATCTTACAATACTGAATTTTCTATTTTATATATTTGTGAAAAGAAATTCATTTTAATTAAGTTTAATTAAATTCATTTTAATTATTAATAATAATCAATATTATTATTAATAATTACTTTTTTCAAATAAAAAATTAAACAAAAATGAAAATAATAGAAGATTTATTAATTTTATATAAAATGTACGCATAATGTACATTCTTCTATATCAGCTAATTTTTATCCAAAACATTTTAAAGCAAAAAATTGTAAAAAAAAAATTGTTCCTTAACGGAAATTAAAAACATAATTATTAAAAACTTATTATTCGCATAATAATAAACATTGTAAATATTGATATTAAAAAATTATATACCTATTTTCTAATAATAAAAATATAGAAACAAGATTTTCTTTTTCAATATAACAAACTGTGTACTTTTTAAATTACTCCTTTTTTATTTTTTAATAGTTTATTCTTCATAAAGTTCATTTTTTTAAAAAAAATTTATTTTCTAAATATTTTTTCTTTTAATTAATTTGTATGAGAATATAAATTATATATATTATATCTAAAATTTTATACACTGTTATTTTTATAAAGGTAATTTGTTATTTTTAAAATAAAACATAATTATTTTTATAAATGTAGCAAAACAAATTGCTAAGAATCATTTTACGTTATATCAATTATTTTTTGACCTCGATGTTGGGAATTTTTTTCAAATTAAAACATAATTTTCAATTGAAAGAATAATTTTGTAAACAAAAAAAAAATATATTAAAAAAGTTAGATTGGAAAAAATTATTTCGATATTTCTGGAAAAAATTATTATAAAAATATTAATATAATATCTTGATTGAAACAAAAAAGAACAACTCGATTTGATAAATAATTTTTATAAATAAAAATTTATAAATATCTATAGATATTTTTTATAAAAATCAATAAAAATTAATCAATAAATTCCAAATTTTGTATTTTTTTAAATGTTAAAAAATTAATAATTAAAAAAAAAATTAAAATACTAAATTTAAATTCAATGAAATGATATCCACCAATTTCATATGATTTATATCATATTTTAATTTCAAAAAAATCTTGAGAAGTCATTGATTTGGTATAAAATGATTCTTAAGATTCAATATCCTAAAGTGATTATATAATAATGATTATAATAATGACTATAGTAAAAATCATTAATATTTCTAATTTTATATATTTAATTTATTTATATTTAACATTTCTATTTTAAATAATAATTATGTTTAAAATAATCATTTTAAATATTTATAAATTAAATTATTTTTAAGATTTTTGTTAAATAAATAATATCAAATAAAAGATAATTTTAAATAAAAATAAACGTAGAATAGAATGTATTTTTAATTAATTTATAATATATAAGAGTAATTAATATTTATTAATTATTTATATAATTATGATAAAAATATATTTTCATATTGAATATAAAGTTTTAAATTTAATAAAAATTATAATTTTTTATAATTTTTTTCTTTTTTTCTTTTTTATTAATATATTATGTATATTTTATATTTTTAGAATATAATTATATATTATATTAATTATATAGTTAAAAAATATTTTATTTTCTTAATATATTCAAGAACAAAATGAAGAACAGAATAACATTATAAAATAATTCAATTTTACTATTGTTTTTTAGATAAATTTTCTAATAATAATTATATATAATAAATAAATAAGTAAATATATATATATATATATATATATATATATATATATTATTTTTCGTACATAATATTTATCATAATAAATGAATATATATATAAATATAATACATAAATATATTATATATTATAATCATAATAATAATGATCAATGCATTAAATACTTTATTCTTTTATTTCAATGTTAAAGCAGGACTATAGTTATCTATATAAAAATATAATAATAATGTCTAAAACATTAATTTATAATGTGAAATATAATCAGATTAAATATTTATATTAATATTAATATAATTAAGTATTTATAAAATACATAAATCATTTAAAAAATTAAAGTTAAAAACTTAAGTTAATAAAAATTTAAAATTTAAGTTATTTTGTTATTAAACATAAGAAAATTACGTATTTGTAAAGTATTTAATATATTTATTTAAAAAAATAATTAATTAATATATTAAATTAACATTGAACACGTATGATTTCATAAATATTATTTGAATATATACATATGTATGTATATCATATATACATATGATTGATAATATCGTACTAGTATTTATGCATACAAGTTTTGATTATTTTGAAACTTTTGGCAGCCAACTCTCATCGGATCAAGTAATAATCTTCTCAAATATTCACTGTTAGTAACAACCATTTGATTATAATTTTATTTTAAATTATTTGTTTTTATATTAAATATTATATTTAAATGAAATCTATGTCAATGTTTCTATTTGTAATTCTTAATTGGTATAGTGAACTTATATCAAATAAGTCAGTAATTTAAAAGTAACTTAAATTTTTATTTCTTTTTTAATAAAATAGAATAGAAATAAAAACTTATAAGTTATTATTTATTATAATTATTTATTATAATTTGTTAACATTGGCCTTTAAATTTAATATGAATTACGATAATATAGAGAGAATTGTAATAATAGTTCTTGTATTATTTAAAAATAAAAAATCAATTCTGTTTAATCAATTTAATGATTTTTTTCGTTATTAAACTTTCAAAAAGTAAAAATTATTTAAATTTTCATAGAAATTAATAAATATTAATTAGATATCAAAAACAATATACATATAAGTATAATAGATTCTTGATAATTGAAAACTCATTCTCTGAAATCTCTATTGTGTTTTCTACTGATACAATATATTTTGTAATATAACCCATATAATATTTATTTATATTATATGGGTCACATATATTACATTATTAAAATTATCGAAGTAAATTACGTTATTAATTATAAGAAAATGTAAAATTATTAAGAAATTGAACAAGATCGAATACAATATTAGTAAAAGAAATTATTGATTAATAAAATTATAAAAAATAAAGAATAATCAATTGAAATTTATTTAGCAAAATATTGATTACTATAGTATTATTTGAAAAAATTTTAAAGATAACGATTTGCTACATACTACTTTTTGCTGTTATTAAATCATAAGATTATTTTATTTATTATATTTATTTTATTTATTATATTATTTTGTTTATTTTATTTATTATAAAATGCACGAAATTATAATGTATTTATTTTTCTATTTTTATAATCGATGTTTTATTATGTTAAAAATTTCGAGTTATATATTATATCATAGAATATTATACGAGTTGTTAAATATATTTTATATATTATTAAAAAAATCAAATCTAAAGACAAAAAAAATGATAAAAGATTTATTTAAAAATGAAGATTGAATCTTATTTATTATAGTTATAAGTAATTGAAATTCGTATTAAATGAAGAATTGTGAAAATAGAATAAAATGATAATATGACAGAGATGGAACTAGACCCCTTATTTAATTTAACACAAACTTAAATTGCTTATTATTTAATAAAAAAATAAACATTATTTGATAAACTAGTTTTTATTTTTGTTTGTTTCTAGAAAATCCATCCACAAATATATTAATATTTTAAATATTTCATAAAATATTTTATAAAAAATTTTGAATTTCATAAAAATAATAATGTAAATTTAAATGTTATTTTATAATACAATCTATTTCTGAATGAATGATAAATAACAAAAAATTAATTTTTCAATCCAAATGAGAATTATACCAATATAATGTTTGTATTATTGAGCAGAATTTTTATAATTTTATTATTATAAATAAAAGTTGTTTTTATTTATATGATATATTAGTATAATAATTTAAAGAATTTATGAATTTTTTATTTTAATATTTTTTTATTTTAAATTTTATTATAATATCATTTAAAAAAAAAACATTATTTTATTATGTAACATTTATGATCTATTTATATTTCATAATTTATTGAATACAATACAATAATTTCATAAATACAACAATAGTTATCTAATTCTATCTAACTATTTAATACAATATAGTACAAAGTCGATATACATATCGAGAAGAAAACGAAATGTTTTTGAATAACGAAGCTGATATGTATTGAATAGTATTTGAGCGATCTCTCATGATGTAATAACATAAAATGGTGAACTTAAGTAAAAATTTTAAAATGGAAATAAGCAGAAAAAGAATGAAAAAAAATGTTGTCACTGAAGAATTGTAATAATTATTTAATTAATTTAATTAAAACACATTAATATATATATATTGAACATATTAATATATATGTGCGCGCGCATACGTGGACACATAAATATGCTTATTATATTTATAAAGAAAGATTTAGGTGAAAGATATACATATATATATTTCTAATATGTATACATATGAAAAATATAAATTTATAGTATGAGAATTATTTGCAAATACAAATTGGATTAATTTGTGCAAATTTACAAATTATAGACAAATTATAATAAAGGATGTAAATTTGTACTTAAAATTATTTGCGAATTAACTATTAGAAACTACTATTTATTTTGTTTTCAAAATAAAAATTATTTGACATTATACTAAAAATTCTATTTAAAAATGAATCTAAATGGTAAAATAAAATAATAAAAAAAAAAAGAAACAAATAATGTAAGATAACTGTAATAGATTCAGTATATTATAAATATCTATATCTTCTATATATATTTTATAATCTTGATCAATAATTAGAATCATTTAAAATTTGCAACATTCCTAATCTTTTTATTTATTATTATTATTTTTTTATAAGGAACTTTAATAAAAAAGTTTATTATTATTCTTATTCTTATTTTTCTTTTTCTATTATTATTATTATTATTAAGATATATAATATAAATTTAAAGTTTTGCAACTTGTATCTTTATGCAATAAAAATTTTAATAATGGAAATATTTAGATATCAACGGAAAATAAATTTATTATTATTATATATTGATTTTAATTAAATTTTTAATAATATACTTAATAATTTACTATATCTTTCTTTTGATTTAATTCAGAATTACAGTGAGATTAAAAAATCAATATATTTCTAGCATTTAAAAATTAATCAATGATTTAAAAGAATAATAACAAATTAATTATTGTATATTTACATCTATAAAGTTTGAGCAATAAAGGACAATTTTCCATTTATGGCGTAAGACTTTAGTTAGTTAGAAAATTTTTTCTATTTATTATATATAACGGTTATTTAATAATTAATAATTTCAATAAGTGGAGAATTTGATTTTTCTTAAACTTTACTAGATTTGTAGGAAAAAATTTGTAATCAAGAGAAAGTAATTCAAAGTGCAATATAATATATATATATATTTTTTGCATTTATACTACATATTTTTCAATGTAACAGAAAATTCGAAATTTTTATTATAATAGTAATATAGAATTTTTTGAACAAAAAATTTTTATTATTTTAATAATATTATCTTATAAAACATAAGAAATCATTATAATCAATTTTTATTCTTACTATTTTTTAATATTTACCTATTATTACTTTAAAGATGTAAAATGAATTTTCATTCAAGATTGTTTTTACTTTTAAAAATTAGAAAAAAAAATAGATAAATATCATACAATATATTTTAAGTTTTCTTACAAATCTATAAAGTTTAAAAAATCAGAATTTTCGAGTTTTTCTGATATTCTCTTATAATATAGTCTGAAAATGTTTTTCTATGCGGCTATTCGACTTATAAATTGATACATTTTAGAAAATCTGAGATAAAGTCTAAAGTTTTTTAAAGTTTTCATAGTTGCTTATTTCAAAAACAGACACATTTTTTTAAATTTTTATTTTATTTTAATAATTAATTTATTAATTATAATAAGTTTTTGGAAATATAGGTACATATAGATTGTCTTTGATGAAGAAAGTTATTGAAGAAATAAATTATATTTCATTTGTCACGATTTTTTAATGTTTTAAAATATCTAGGAATTTAATTATATATAGATATAAAGCTCTTTGATATAGTTTTTTTAACGCGAAATATATTCTCGAATATAAAACATGAAATATTGTGGAACAAGGGAATTAATAATATATTAATTGATAATGATATGCTTCGTAAAGTTATCGAAATTTGCATTAACTTGTACAAGTACTTTGATTTTAATTTATTTTTGTTTTCTTTCTTTGTTCAGAAATGTATTCAAATAGAAATTCTATTTCTCTTTCTCTCATTCATTCACTCATTCATTCTTTCTTTTCCTTTTTCAATTTCCGTAAAAGCCCTTATTGTTATTGTAGTGAATAAAATCACATATGAACACAAGTTTTGAAGTTAATTAGTATCTTTTTTCTTAAAAGTAATAATATATAATTGTTATGCTTTTTTATATTATAATTAAGTATATTAATTAAAATTAATAATGAAATCAAAATTTTATATTCAGGTACTCTATTTGTAACTTGTAAATATAGTTTATATTTAAGATATATAAATGAGAATAGAATAATTTTCGATTATTGCACACAAATAATTCTTATCTATTAACCTAATTAAAATAAATGATCAACATATGTAATACAATCTGTAAATTTCAATATGATCTGTAATTTTATTATATATCAAATTTATTTAGCATTTTTTACCAATTAAATTATGAAGAATATAAGATTTTTATAGAAATTTTAATGATTTTAAATATATAATATTATTTGAAAAATTTTTATAAGAGGATAAAAATTCATTTTATCATGTATAAACTTAATATCAATATTACACAAAACATAATGTTTGATATTTAATTTATTAATTTATTAAATCAGGTGTGAATTTTCATAAAGAAATAAATAAAAAGTAGACAAAACTTTTTCATTTAAAATATACCAAGTACGTAATTCTTAATTAAAGACTCAATACTTACGTATCACTTATTACTCATACTATTTATAAGCATAACTAACATTATAATTTTATATTATTCATCTAATTTATCATGTTAATGAATCAAATCTCAATATCAAATGTCTTATCAATTTTAGTTTTACTAGAATCAAGTACACGCTTACATAACACATTTCTAAATACGAATAATAATTTAAATTTTCTCGACAACGAAGATATATAAAAAAATTTTTACTGACTATTTTTATTCATTTTTTTAAATAAAATCACACCTTGTTTGATAGAATTACCCTTTGTAAATACTTTGTATATTTTTTTTCATATTATGATTCCTATTCACAAATAAATTGCAATAAATTAAAAAATTTTTTTATCTTTCAATTATTAGTAAATATCATATATTTTCTTATTTCAATTGTGTCAATTCTTATGTCAATTATAGATTTTAAAAATAACGATTCTGTTTGTGCACTTCATCATAATACGTTATAGACAAATATAATCAATAATTTTCTATTTTTCGAGCATGTATTTGTTATTGACGGAAATATCCGTTATAATAAAATTTCATGCATTGTTTGCGAATCACGCAGATTATAGTCCATTCGACTTTTAACAACATCTATGAGCGATACGCTTCATATTTACAATAACTACTATTTTTCCATCACAGATATCTATACGATGTAAAATTACAATTCAGGGAAGCTATGATCAACAGAAGAAACATAGCAAGTTAAAAATTTACAATGTGTATTGAAAAGTGGCTCGCTAAAATGTCCAATTGATTTTTCATTCGCATTGGCAAGGAATATGTCAGAACGTATATTTAACATGATGCATATACTATATTTTATTTTTCATATTATTCAATGAAGTAGAATTAATAGAGGAAAGAAATAGATATAATTTCACGACAAACAATATGATAATAAAAATATAATTTTGAAATATCAAATTTTAAATATTGAATATAAATGTAATAGAGAAAATAACATCATGATAAAACGTTAAATTTTGATTGAAAAAAATATAATAATACTATTTTAAAATATTTTTTGATAATTAAATATGCAAAAAGAAGTATGCATTATTTTATTTTAGTTGATTGGAACTTATCACTAATATTATTATATTTAAATAGAGAAAAATGTATAAGAGAGGAATATTATTTTATAATATATCTTTAACTTTAATTATCTTTATGTAAAGAACATTTTTTTCTTATTCTATTTTTCATGTATTATATATATATATTTTTCAACTTGATAAATATAATATTTTTCAACCTTTTAGCATTAAATTCGTCATTTTCTTCAGACATTTAACTCGAATAAATACTTTTTCTCCTTTATTTTTAACAGAATAATTTGCAAGACTCAAACTTTTGTTTTTATTTAAATAAATAAAACAATAAAATAAAATAATTTAACGATGTATAAATTAATCTAATTTGATAAATAATTTCTTTACTTCAACGATATATATATGACTATTAATTTCCTCTACATTCGATATAATGATTTTAATGAAATAATTATTGAATAATAACATTATAAATATCGTCAATGACAGAACAAATGTTTTTGTATTACATTTAAATACATCTTTATTGATATGCGCATTTTCAATATTATAAATTCCTCATTAAATGAAATTTAGGAATATATAAGTTAGTGATCGTAATTTTTTATTGTTACCAAAAAACTTTTACTGAAGAAAAAATATGACATAGCATATAGCATATGATAAAGTATATACAATATAAGTTTCCTCTCTTAACAAAACTTTTTAAATTTCCTTATGAATTATAATAATAATAATAAATAAGTAAATTTAAAAAATCTATATTTAAGAACATATATCATTGTTGTCTTAATTTTATTAAAAATAATAATTTTTTATAAAATACATTACTGTTTTCGATTTCAATATTTTATAAATATATTATAAAAATCAACATTTAGAACAACTTTTTTTTGTTCATATCTAATCACTTGATTTTAATTTTTGACTTATTTACAAAATTTTCGATATTAAATTGAATATAAAAATGTATTCTTCACATCGATAATAAAATATGAAACAATCATTAAATGATAGGAAATATGACCGAAATTATTTATGAGCAAATAAAAATGATATCAATCTCTTTATCATTATAATAACTTCAGTCATTGTAATTTAAGTATTGTTATATAAATATTATTATTTTTATATTTTATAACGAATCTAAAAGAAATAAATACAATGACATTAGTTCACCTATTATATGTTAATTGCTTTGATATTTTTATATAAACAATTTGTTGCATATTGACATATATATTCTATGGATTTATATAATGTAATAATATCGAATTTTTTTGCAAATAATTCGAAAATTAAAATCGAACGGTGATTATACATATAAGATATTTAAAATATTAATTTTTACAATATACTTAATAATCATTGAAATCGAAAAACACTGTTTTTTTAAATAATTATTAAATCCAATAAATATAATAAACAATAAAAATAGAAAAATATATACTAAAAAAAAAATATATACTAAAAATTAGATTAGATTAGGAGTCGATCGAAGGTTTTAAGTCGTTACTATATTGATTGTCAAGTACAATCTTCGATCTTTGCTGCTAATCTTCATTATCTAATTTTTTTTTTTTTTTTATTATTATTAATATCCATCTGAACATTTTGAAGAATAATACTGTTCGATTGAACGTTAATTAAAAATCTGTGATCAAAATCTCTTCAATTTCAACTATTTTATCAACTATCTACACCCCGTCAAAAAATGGCTCATTAAAGATGTTATCAACAGCGTCCATCTATTTATTTAACGTCGTCTCTCGACGAAGTATAACACATTTTGACAACAGTGATCACAATACGAGATGAGACATGAAAAATCAAATAGAAAATATGGTGGTAACATCTATTTGTTCATATATATAGTTTATCAGAATGATCCAGCGCGCTATTAAAAATTAACAAAATTTTGATTATGCCTCTTATTGTAAATATATAGTTTATATAATCAATATATTTACGAATTTTTGTTAAATTACGATGAAATGTAATTTAATAATAGCATCTTTCACAGATTCAACGTAAAGACACATTGAAATTCACGAATCGAAATATAGGAAAAATGGACGTTATTGTGACGACGAGCGAGAGTGGACGGGGTTCAAGATACATTGGCTTGTGTCCGACATAAAACGATGTCGCGACGCTCACTCGTATTATTTGCAGGAAATAATGGACATCTATTTTTAAAAAAACTCGGGAAATATCTGAATACGTTTGTTGTTTGGCTCTGGATCATAATAATTTCCACGGAACATTTAGTTCTCCATCCTTTTCTCATGTTGAGAAACAAGATATTCGTAAAGATATAAGATTCGTATAATTTATAAATTATTCAATGTTTCCATTCAATTCAATTTTTTTTTTCAATTAACGATCATTAAATTTGCATACTTTTTACAGAAACTTAATCCTTTTCAGGAACATTTAAGTCTGTAAATGCTTTCCTTAATCACTATTGAGATTCAATGTTTCAATATTATGAATCTTTCTTTCTCTCTTTTTTTTTTTTTTTTTTTTTAATTTTCTTATTATCTAGAAAATAATAGCTTGAGAATAAGACAAGAATAATTAGGTACGTATTAATAATTGAAGTAGCTCGGTACTCAAATTCATTTTGTGGATGTGTGGCTCACAGAGGGTGGCAGATTAATTAAGGTTGAACTACTTAACCTGGATGTTCTTGGTTCAATCTCCAAAGACATGCGATATAGATCCTTCTCGTTCAACAACAATGATGGATCCAGCAAGTAATTCGTTACTTTAGTTATCAATTCAATTTTGTATGGCGTTTGTTGAAAATGTCGTATTTCTCGAATCACGTGGGCGATCTAGAAGTAAATTAAATAATTTGCTTAAAATTCTTACACGTGAAATTGAGAAATAAATTTAAAATAATAATTGCAATAACAAGATTAATTAAAATAATTGCAATTACAATTATTCGTCTTTAATTTATTATTTACAATATTTCACGCAGTATTTCGATACAAAAATAATGATAAGATTTATTTTTTATGTAGAAGGAGATAAAGAGAAAGGAAGCAATTTAAATGGGAATATTAAAAGATTTATATTATGCTCATATTTATATTAATAACTTATTTACCATTCGCATTTTAGAAAAATTTAAAAGGCCTTCTTCGGTCATGGTTGGTGTACCCTCTTCTATGAAAGAAAGATCGGTTAAATATAATCCTAAATAAGGAATGCAAGGTGGGTCGCATCGATGTAAAGCATCTCGTAGATTTCTAAAACGTCCATCAGAAGAAACAATGTTTTGTAATCTTTCAATTGTTTGCTTTGTCTGCAAATCAATAAAAAAAATTATTATTAATAATTTGATTCTCTTTATTTGTAGATATTTATTTTGTTATCTTGTCGTCACTTAATGACAATAATTTCTTATTTGTAAATTTTAGGTGATTTACATGGTTAAATTTTTATTTTAAATTAAATTATTTACCGTTTTTGAAACTTTCTCCCATGTCTTTTTCAATCTGAAAACACTGCTATTCGTGAAAGCTGCACAAATCTGTAATACGCCATTATAATTATGCAAGACTCTACTAATGTCTGCAACTGCAGCCCATTTTTCAATCGCTGCAACCCGTGCTGCCATATTTGAACGGCGAATAATCTCTGAAACAACTAACTGCGACACTTCATTGAATCTTTTTGTCATTAAAAGAATGTGAGGAGCACGTGTAGCCTTATCAACTTTCATCCATGCTTGCCCAAGGAATTCTCTGCGCAAAAATTATAAAAATATAAAATTAAAACTTTTTCCTATAGCAATAATTTTGTATGTTATCTTTTTATTATATAAATGATATATAATTTTCAAATGGAAGAATTCTTGCTTTATTTTAATTACTTACTCGCTTGAAATAGATATAAAAATCTTGTGATCCAGGTATGTCATTTGTTCTGCGATTTCAAGCGCGGATAATGTCTCGATATTCTCTTTAGTTTGCAGCTATAAATACATATATATTTCTTTGAAGTATAAATCAAGATAATGATTAAAATATTAGAAAAATAATAAAAATAGTCCATAAATATAATATTCTATGAGATAAATATGACTAATGATTAGCTATTAATTCTAATACTGGGTCAAATATTAATTATTATTAAATATATTAAGTTACATGTATAAAATAGGCATAATATTTTAACTAACTTAGCTAAATTTTATATTTTCAAAATTATTTCGATAAATATTTTATTTAAAACATTTTAAAAAATTATTTGAATTCTTAAGTCTACCAGTCTAATTTAGAATAATTATCATAAATTATTGATATTTTTGTGTACGTACAATTGGAGAAGCTAACAATTTCTTGAGGTCTACTTTGCTACTTTCTGGCTCTTCCTTCGTAATTAATCTAAGAAGCTGGCTTGCGGCTTTATGTTCAGCTGGGAGAAGATTAGGGCAGTAAATGATATCTTCCAGGAACTCGATCGTTAGATTTTTCAACTTCTGATCAGATTCAAAATCTTGAGCATGTTTCGAGACCCAATGCCTCAACACGTTTAATACTCGCATCGTGGCTGCAGTTGACATAACTGATTCCTTTCGTCTGTTTTTTTCTCGACACGAACCACTACGATTATTTCCTTCGATGCCCTTATCTGGAGGATTGCTCGATGCAGATGTTGCAATTGCAAATGCAGTTGCAGCAGTCGAAGTACTACTCCTAATGTAGAATTTCAAATATTAACATCAATCATTTTTCGTACGTATTATAAATATATTTAAAAATATATTTAAATAAAAAAATTCTCTTAAATTCTCTTTCCATCATAAATATTTTTTTAGAAATGAGAAATTTATGTTATAGTATTATATTATTTTGTTATTTAAAAATGATATATTTAAATTTTATTTATGTTAATATATCAATATGTATTATATGCAATAACAATATATAATTATTAATAACATTATTATATTGTGTATGATATATTGTATATATACATGATAATGTAAGATATAATAACTTATTATATATTTATATATTTATTTGAATATATAAAAATTATTTTTTTATTTTACTTCTAGTTAAATATGTCTTTAATGATTATTGATTTTTGAATTAAATCTATTTTATTTTAATATAATGAAATATTTTCAGTTGAATATTTTGTATATTTTTTTGTTATTAAAACTTACTATTGTAATAACAAAAGTTTCGTTGTTTAGATTATTAATTTTTATGGAAATTTTTATTTCTAATCTATTTTCGTTGTATGATAATTTAATAATGAATGATATAAAATGTTTTATTAATATATTACAATAAAAGTTAATGAATGTATCATATATCTGTATATTTAGTTTCTATAATTTCAAATTTAAAAAAAAATGATTCTAAATAAATATTGATTATGTAATATTCAAATAATATTTTCATACTTTTCAATATTGCTTTTAATTAATTAAATGTTTAATTAAATCTAATAATATAATATAATATTATAATATATACTCTAATAATAATATTGTACTTAAATTGATTTGATAAGTAAACTTGTAATTGAATAATTTTTTATTTATATTATAATACGACATAAAATATAAATACTCAAATATTAAAATGCTTACAATTTCATAATAAGCTTTTTCATTGATTTCTTAAAAGATTATAAATTATATTTTCAAATTTTCAATTTTTAAATTATTTAATTGTAATTGAATTATAATATCATTATAAAATAAAAAAAGTAAAATAAAATATTAAATACTTGATATTCCTTCTTCCTTTTATAATTTTATAACGTCTAACATATTAGATACAGTGAACATCTAAGCAAGTAAAATAATAAAAGAACATGTAATTCTTTCTTTATTATCTACAAACTAGCATATCATTAAAAAAATAAATTCTACTTTATTTTTTTTCTACTAATCATTCGTAATATGCTGAATTAAAATTTTTTTTAAAATTATATTATATTTCTACTTGTAATTATTTTTTTGGTTCACTTAAATATACAGAATAAAATAGAAAATACTGTATTAAAAATAGCTCATAAAAGTATTTGAACACTATCTTACAAAGAAATTCATGTAATCCAAAAATTCTTTAAATTTGAATAAAAGAATATGTATATTATATATAAAGCATAATAAATTACACATGAAATATAATCTTTTTGTTAATTGGAAATTTCTTTGAAAGAGTAAAATTAACTGAAATTTCAGCATGATTTTTGAAATATAATTATACTTGAGAATTTTTTTCACAACAGAATAAAAAAGTACTAAATTGTAAAAATTTAAAATTTTGTTATATTTCGTAGCATATACTTCGTAGTTATATTTATCTATTAAAATTTAAATATCAATTTCGTCAATTTAAAGTGATTTTGGTAAAAAAAATACTCCATGTACAAGATCTATGTTTTATAGAGGATATATCTTTGGTAAATCAATTCTAGAAGTCAATACAAACATAAAAGTTGCTAAGACTTAATTAGAATAAAAGTGTTGATTAAAGCTTAGTTATTAAGTTAGAATTTAAGTTTGCATTAATAGATCGAAATGAAAACAAAAATGGTGGATTAATGGAGATAAAGCTCTGTTTCACTCTTTTTGTATTACTTAATAAAACTTAAATTACTTTATTTATTAAACTAATAAATAAGCTTTCATTGATATTTTATATATTATTTATATATATATATATATTGGTCTTAACTTTTATGTTCTTTTAGCTTCTAAAATCGACCTTCCAAAATTTCTAATATATATCCTATGTAACCTATTATGCTTTGAATTCTAAATACTCAAAATTTCATTAAAAATAAAAAATTATTCATTAATATTTCATTAAAAAATAAAAAAGTATTCAAATATGTATGTATTGAAGGCGTTCAAATACTAAATTAAATGTAGATATATTATATGATTAATATATATATTTTAGGAATATTTATTATTATATATATATTATATAATATATATTATTATATATATTATTAATATTTATTTTATGAATATAAACGAATAATTTTATTTAAATTATGTATATTTAAATTATGCTTGTATAATATAAAATTTGAATAAAAATTATTTTTTATAATATTTTATGTGATTTCTTATGATTTCAAATAATTAATAAATAAATCAGTCTATTGCGAATGATTTTTGTAATCTAAAATCTAATGTGCACTAGTGTGCGGCTTTGCTATCTAATTCATTAACGAAAGTCGACAATGCAATAATTACATTTGGTACTGCCATATTAAAATATAAATTCGCTGCGAATTTTAAATAACACAAGGCGTCTAATAAGTTGAAACTATTTCTATTTCGTTTAGTACGCCCATAATGCAAGGTTATAATTGATAACAAAATAAAAATAGGTAATATGATATGCATAAATTATTCATGATGTTTTCTTATATATTATGATATAGTTATGATCATTTCTTTTGACAAAAATAAACTTAAAGACATGTTAAAAGTTTTAAAATAGGGAATATTTAAAATAGATTAAGTTCAGGTTTTCATGCATTTAAAATTTTATTTATTATTAAAAAATTGAAAAAATTGAAAAAAATGTAAAAGTTTAGAAATTTACAATATAATAAAATAATAATTCAAATCAATTATTATTAAATATTAATCTTAAAATAATCAAAAAAATATTTTTTTTTATTTTATAGAAAAATTTTGAAAAATAAAAAAATAATAGTAATGGGCTTTTCATAAACACCTTGTATATCATATATATCTTATCATATATATTTTATTTTAAGGTAGAAAAATATATCCATATATTTAATATTATTGTTTTCCTTTAGTATTTGAATTATAAAAGATATTTTATACAATTAAATATTGCCGACATTATTCATAAATAATTTTAATTTTCCTAATATATAGTGGATAAAAAGTGTTCATACAGTAATTAATTTCAACAAAAATGCTGCAAATATTTATTAACTCCGTTTATTAATATAATTCTAACAATTAAATAATATGTTTTATGTTCTTGGACATGTATAGAATAATTTATTAAAAAATTGCAATATTTATATCTATTATTATTTTATACATATTATATTAACATTTTGTACATACTATTTTATTTGTAAACATTAATAAATTTTTTTCATTTTTTAATGATCAAATTATAATATTTATTACAGATACATTTTTATTACTTTTTATTGTAAATTAATTATATATTTATTATAAATTAATATCGCAATTATTTTTGTAAAATTATTATATAGACTTTTGAGAATATATTTGTTGAACATTTATTATTTATTTGAAATTATATTAATAAATGAAATTTTACAATGTTTTTGTTGAAATTTATTATTATACACACAAATTTTTTACATTTACTGTAAAAATGATAATTTTTTATAGGAAGATAAGTGCAATTTCGAAACTCTTCAATGTGCTTTATTACAGGCAATAAAATGATGGACGAGCAAAAATGTGATTTTGTGAAATAGAGTCACCATGCGCCACATTCAGTGGAAATTTCAGAAGCAGTTTCAGAAGCAGAAATAACACTTACCAGAGAGGTACACGTCCAATGCTATAAGTGATACAAAATGTCATATGAAATACAATTGCATTAAAATAACTAAAATATTATCCTGAATTGAGAAATTAATTTCATGAATTATTTAAAGGATGTATTCGAAAAAACAGATAAATGCAAAATAAATATTTCGATTTACAAATAGAAACGATTTACATTGTTATTAGAATTAACATTATATTGTATAGAAAAGGAAGAACATTATTTACATAGAATCATATGAAACGATCGAAATCATAAAAATTTCTTTTTAAATAATAAGTAATTCTAACAATAAGTTTCTATTAATATAAGTTTCTATAAATTCTAACATTATAATTCTAATATTATATTATTCTTATAAAGTTAGAAATTATATCTAAATTTCTTCAAATTTTTTTATAAAAAACATATATATAATTTAATATAACTTCTTCATTGCAAAACATAAAATCTAATTTTATATATATTATATATAAAATAAAATTTTATTATTATTAATTATTGATTTTATTTCTTCAAAATAAATGTAAAATAAAAGAAAATATATAATAAAAATAGACAATATATATCTAAAATATAATATACAATAAATCAATCATAATAAAAAACGATTCTTTCTAGTAAAAGTAAAATAAAATACACATGATCTTTCTAATTATTAAGTATAGAATATTTAATAAATAATAAAAAATAGTATCGTTGAAATAAGGATAGAAAGATACAATTATTTCTTTCTACAAAAAAAAAAAAGAGGAAGATTATAGGCGTAAGAAAACACGTAAGAATACCGAGACAAAGCACTCATGCGTAAGAAAGTGAAAAATACCTTTATTACAATCAACATTCAATAGCGATACCGTGAAACGAAATAGAGATAATTTTTCTTCTTCTATTTTAAAATACAAATACCAGTACAAATTAGTTTCTTAATTATATTTGAGACACGCGTTCAATACGGATATCAGTCGTTATTTTAATGTAATATTATAGAAATGATTAGACTCAATACATTTTAGTATTTTCTAAGTTGGATACTATTTTCTTCGAACGAACAAATGATGAAATATCGTATTTTCGTATAAGACAATATATTCGATAATATAATTATTGGAAAATGAAAATCTTTCAGATCGATCGACATGCGCACTTTTTTTATGATATGTACGACAACGTATGGATATAAACACTTAAACACGTCAGGAATACTCGAACGAACCTTCGATGACTCTGACGAAAGCTGGTTATCACTACTCCAGCCTTGCTGGAAACCTGATCGTGCTGGAAGTTGCCTTGTTGGGAAGACATTTCGATTTCTTGAATCGATCGTCTGCTCGCCCAATAATTCTGTAAAAATGAAATAATATATTGAATATTTAATTTTATTTCAATCCATAGCATTGTATCGATAATTCAAGTATTCGAAAATATATTGTTACTGAAATTATTTACATTTTCATATAAAAAGTTTAATTATATGTTATGTTCTTTATAATTAGATTAAAAATATATAATTAGATTAAAAACGATAATTTTAAAAATTTATCGTTACAAAAACTTTTTGTTAGGAATAGTATAAAAAAAAAAATATATTATAAATTTTTTAAAGATGTTTTTATGCTTTATTGTGCAATAAGTTTTAATTTTTGAATTATATGAAAATATTTTTCAAGCTATACATTATATAGTCTAGTGTTCACGCTATATAATATGTTAGGCAATTGCATTTTTATATAAGTTTTTTACCAATTCAATGAAAGCATCATTTAAATCATTTTTCAATAATTTTTTATTTAATTTTATTAGTTAGGTTATATATATAGCATATTCCGTTTTTGTTGCAGAAATAATCTATTTCATTATTTTAATGATACTGAAAAAGATTATATTTGTACTTTTGCAAAAATTAATTCATTATTTATTTATAATTCATATAAAATTAAAAAATTCTAATTATATTATATTTTTAATTATATTAATTTATTTAAATATGTTTTTTTATTGTTATAAACATTCTATTCTGCATGATAAATTATTTAAACGTATATAAATTTTCATACGCAAAATCAAAATACGCTTATTTTTATATTATTTTATATCATTTTTATAAAGAATCTCATAAATGTTTCTTATTATAATTATAAGTGAAGTATTATTATTGAAAATCATTGCAACATAGATATTCATTTTGTGGCAAGAAATGATAAAATACTTTGTTTCGTACTAAATTGCAAATTTTTTTGCGAAAAAAAAAATAAAACATAATATTTTAAATTACATTGAAGACAAATGTATTTTATTTCATAAGATAAAATGCTTTTCATAAAATATTATAAAGTAT
Organism: Apis florea; assembly: GCF_048593485.1. Lineage (NCBI taxonomy): Eukaryota > Metazoa > Arthropoda > Insecta > Hymenoptera > Apidae > Apis > Apis florea. Next base: position 7,730,741 of record NW_028256714.1, on the reverse strand, counting down.
TATAAAATGGAACATAAATATCACAAACATTTAAAGAATCTAATATAAATCTTATAATTATATCGTTTAAGTCAATATAATATGTGAAAAATTTTGTGAAAATTAATTTATTATTTAAAATTATTCAAATCAAAAAAGAAAAATTTTCAAAAAATTCATTCAACTAATCCTATAAACAAACTTTGTTATATATTTAGAATTTTATCTGAATAATAAAATAAATTAGAAAGTACATAAAAAAAATCAAATAAATAAAAACAAATTCAAAAACTTTCATAAAGAATTTCGAACTGGATACAAAGCAAATTATAAATGTATAAAATAATCATTAAATTTATTTAGACATGCAGAATTTAAATTTGTAAAGATCTTAGCTATTAAATTTTAAATAAATAAAATAGAACATTTTCAATTTATTATTTTAAAAATATTAAATGTATGTTATGATATTTAAGAAAAAAATATGAAAAAATACTAAATATTTCAAATGTAGAAAAAAGAAACATAAGATACTTAAAACACTCATAAAATATTCAAAACAAGAGAAAATATTCAATAAAAATTATTACATATATTTCTTTAGAAGATTAAAAAAAACATTTTAAATTTATTTAATATGTAATTACATTTACATATCAAACAATTACAATCAATCGCTATTTTAATTATGAACAAATATATTAAAATTTTCACATTAAATAAATAATTGATTATCACTTCAAAAAGAAATATAAATAATTATATATAATTAAGAATATTTAATAAAAAAATTTAAAAAAATAAAATATTTCATACCTACAATACCTTAAATATATATATAATGTTAAATACAAATTTAACAATTTAAATGTATAAATATAAATTTGTAATAAAATTTATTTTAACATACTCCAGTTATTGTAGAAATTGAGCTACTCCTTACAGTAGCTGCAGGTGCAGAAGCAATCGATGCTCTATGTTCACTTTGATGTTTTTGTTGACTCTGTAGACTTTGTTGAATTTGTTTAGGAGATTGAGGTTGCATTGATGAAATACTAGTTTCAATTTCTTTTGCTGTTTGTTTTTCTTTTTCTTGTTTGCTTATTTCAATTTTGATTATTTCAGCATCTTTTTCTTTTGGTGCTGGAACAGTACTTGCTTGTACTTTCTCTTTTATTTGTTTTGATGTTTCAGGTTCAGAGTGCTCGTAGGTAAATTGTTCATCTAAAAACATTATTATACACTTGTGAAATATAAATTCAATGGTCAATCTAATAATGTATTATAAACAACAAATTAACGTAATTATATATTATATGTATACGAGATGATTCACATTGTTTGCTATTTTTGGGAACTATAAAAAATCTCTTATACTTATTGAAATATAAAAAAAAAATTAGTTGATATTTACCATAGTTTTTAAAAAAATGTTTTACATGCCACTTTATGATCATTCTGTACATATCATTAAGAAACCATGTATCGGAAAATATTTGAATTTTTCCAGCAAGTCTTAAGATTTATCAATAATCATGATAAAAGTTATAACTTTAAATTACAATTTAAATATAACAATCTGTGTTTTATTTAAATTTTATATTAATTTAAATTTTCTAAATACGGAATACTTTACAAATTTTGAATTTTTAATGGAACACTTTGATTATTTTGTAGAATAAGCAAATATAAATAATAAATAAAATAAATGTATATAAATTTAAGTATTGGTCTTAATAATAAAATAAGTCATGTTTGAATTCAAACATGTTTGAATTTATCAGTTTACTTATTCATTTTCAGATTAATTTTAATTATTTTTCACAAAAGACATTCATTCTTCATGGAGTATCTTATAGAAAAAGATACCAATTTCAAAGATTGCTCAGTTATAATTTCAAGATATTATTATATATATATACTTTCGTGACTTGCAATTAACATTTATATTTTGTTAATATAAATATATTGATGATATAAAAAACAAAAATTATCTATATTTGTGACATTAATAAGCGAACTTTCTATTTCTTAAATATATCTGCGAAAGCATTTAACAAACAAATCTAAGTTTGAATTCAAAAGTTAAATCTTCATTTTTATGTTATTTATCTGATTCTTTATTTAATTTTAGTTTAAATAGGAAATATTTCATGATGATTTGTATTTGATTACATAAAACAGACCTAACCAAACTTTCTTTCTCGCCATTGCTTCACGATTCCTACTGCCAATAAGTCATTATTTTATGTTCCATATGTGATTATAAATATATGTGTATAATTATATAACATCTCGCTCTATCCTTCTTCAACATTATAAGGAATAGTGGAATGGTAGAAAAAGAGTTATATTCAATTCACTTCAGACATATTGCAAATAAATATCGTGATCATCATTTTTTTAATTCTATTGTGCGCATTTTCCAGTGACAAAAAATTTAATTTTATTAAAATATGTTTATATATTAATTCATCATCTGCAAACTTGAGAATTCACTGCATGAATCAGGCATCGACAAACTACAAGAGCCAGAACGAAAATAACGAGTAAACTGAGATAGTAGCATTCACTACGATTAGAACATTGAAATTTGTCTTAAGTATAAGAATTCGAAATCAGATTTCGATTAGTAATCTGCATCTGTATCAAAAATGACAAAATCCATTGAAGACACGTTGAAACTCATACTTGAAAAGTTAATCAAACTTGAGGAAAGTATAATAAAAAACTCTGAAGAAATTAAATATCTAGCTCAAAAACTAGAAAAGCAATCTATTGCCAAAGATGATTCTACTAGTATGATTACAGAAGCAATTAATAACAATTGTATCAAACTATTGGAAAACCCTAAGAAAACAGAAATAGAAGCGATCGTCAATCAAAGCACATCACAAAACGTTCATTCAGAATTTGAGAACCATCAACTACATATTGATGAGTCAGAAATCGTTAATAGTTTGCATCAGAATAATACAATTTCAAATACGGCAGAGAACAGTAAAAGAGAATTAAAGAATAGAAAACAAGAAAACAAAACAAAATCATATAATTTGATCGATGTTGAACAAACAGCCAAATATAAGTTATGGAAAAAAAAAGTATCCAAAATAACAGTTGAAAAACCAATTGTAGATCAACTGGTAAAAATATCAACATCTGAAGCAGAAAATACGGAGGAAGATTCATTTGATGATGTACCTTTAGAACAAAGATTAAAAATAAAATGTGATAAATGTGGTAAAGTGGGACATATAAAGAACAAATGTGAAAAATTTAAGATTTAGTAAACATAACAAAAGAAATATTTAAGCGAAAAAATAACAAACAAAACAAAAAAATTAATGTCCTGAAACGAAATAATGCAACAAAAAGAGAAATCATCCGATTTTAGAATTACAGTATATCAAATACCAAATACAAAGAATAGCAAGAAAAAGAAACTTATTTCTTAATGTAGAAATAAATAAAATAAAAAAATCATTAATAAAAACGAGCAATTAACTAATTAACTAATAAACAGATTAAAATATTTTACATGGACAGTGATATCAAAACAGTCTAATTAATAAAAATATCCTTCATTTGATACTTTCTTCATAATAGAAAATGAAATAATTGACTTATCTAAAAAATAATTGTAATTGACTTTCTTTAAAAATATTAACATAAAAATTTAACAAAAAAAAATATATATTTGAAAAAAAATATCTCATTCCATTGAAATGACAACAAACTAAGAAACAATAAGATTTTAAAGAATAAATTCTGTGAACATAAAGAATAAATTCTTGACTATAATAAGATATTTATATTAAAAATAAATGCATCAAACGATAGATCATATCATCTCAAGAAAAATATCTATATTGTTATATTTCACGAATCTTTAATGATGTCGAGAAAAACTATATAATAGAAAAAAAATTATTTGTAATAGTTTGGACAACCAAAAGACAATATTTGTTAGAATAAAAATTTATAAATCAAAATGGCTAAAAATAGTAATATATTCATACATGGCAGTTGCATGCTTACATTAAAAAAGTATTGTTCGCATTTATTGCTCAGATACGACTGACTTAATGATAACCAGCATCATTCTAATTCGAGGAAATCTATAACAAATATATGCTCATCAATCTCTGATTATCAATATTTTTAATAATATCTTTCTGATCATTAGCTCAAGAAAAATTTCCTCTAATTTGGAATTGTCACAATTCAACCACAAAAATATTATTGGTTATTATCATACCCCTCCAGGAAACCGAAAAGGGATTTTTTGAGGACACGAGCGTCACTATGGAAAGAGTTTAATTAGCACTTGTTACGAATACGTTGTACTCTGTCCGCAACCATTAATTTCTTTATAACTACGCATTGTGATCGTCTATCACATTGAGATGAGTGAGAGATCCAATTCTGATATATCGTATCGTATCTGTAATACAATTCACTTATTGTTAAGAAAATATATCATAGTCACAAGCAACTTCTACATACATAAATATATATCTCAGTTGAAAAATTTCAACACGCATATACAGACATCTAACGATCCATCAACACTTTCGCAGGCGCGAATAAATATTTTTGCTATATATAAAATATCATATAATAATACTATTATATAATATTACTACTTTTCTTTATAAGAAAATAAGAAAAGTTATTCAAAATATTAATTTATAATAAAATTATAATTAATTTATAATAAAAATCATCAAAATCGAAGACATTTACTTTCTAAATAATAAAAAAAATTATCATTTTTATAATTATATATATCCATAAAAAGCTTGTATCCGGAAAATCTGTGGAATGCCCAAATTTTTTTATAGATAGATATTTACATATTTTTGTTTATCATTAAAAATATTATAAGATTTAATTCGCATTAAACACGAAATAAATAATGATATTTCGAATTTATAGCAATATTGATTAGTATATAAATAAGATTTGCCAGAAATATTTAACATTTTCCGATATTCGAGATAATAGATAATAATAGATTAGATTATAAATTTTTAACACATTAATATATTTAAATATTAATATATTTTTATTAATTATTAATTAATATTATCTGTTATCGATAAATGACTTCTAATTTTTATTGTTAATTATAAGAAAGTTTTTTATTAATTATTAGAAAAAAATAATTTTGTATTATTAATAGATTTATATATATGATATATACTATATTAGTGAATCACTATAATATCATGAAAGAAGATAAATGCACATAAAATAATAAATTGAACAATATAGAATAATATTTTTTCGTATGCAATTTTATTTCCAAATAATTCAATAATTAAATATTCATAGAATACATTTAACTGCACTGTAAATTATTTTTTTGTTATATGTACCTATATATGATACATTTTTATATTTTGTAAATTTATATTTTTTCTTATATATACGTATGTATAATACATAACTTTACGAATATCTTGTTTCGATTTGTTATTATTTTTAAGTTAAACTTTCAGATTTTACTTTTGCTATCGATATGGCAACATACAATAATCGAGAATATGTTGATATTCGTATGTTAAGCGCGTGTACCAGAAACACATCTATTTAATTATTTCATTATTATAGAGATCAAAATCGTTAATATTCGGAAAGAAGAATGATTCGAAAAACGAAGTAAATATTTAGAGAACATGGGTCTTTCTTTCATAAATACAGCATTTGTTTTTAATTGAAAAAAATTAAAGGATCAAATTTTGCAAATAGAAAAAATTCTAAAATTAAACAATTTATTTTTAGAAAATATACAAGTATACAAATTGTTTCTCGTTTCTCGTTTATTACGTTGTCATATCGACAGAAGATAAAGATTGAAAGTTTGACTTGGAAATAATAAATTATGATATTTATATATACAAACGCAAGAAACTTATAGTATAATTAAATGTACTCTATATTATCAAATCTTTGATATTATTATTAATAATTATTAATAAGTTAGTTAATAATAACTTAATAAAGTTTCATATGAAAAAATATGATTTTAGATTTTTAATTTATTTTGATAATTATTCAACATAAGAAATTCTCATTGATTTTAATAATTTTTGGATATGTTATAGAAATCAATATTTTGAATAATTTTTTTTCTTTATATCGCTGCTCAACTTTAGTTTTCAAGATAATTATAAAAAAATAGATTATTACTATTATATATTTATATAGAATTTTTCTCATATATCACGTACATATTCATAGTTGTGTATGTATAAACATATACATATGTGATTGTCATTTATTTTTTATTAATTTAGCAACATAGCAACAGCAATTAAAACGTATGAATTAATCAAAAATCTACTTCCACATGAATTATGATGGACTCAAAATACTTCAAATCCAATACTTGAATATTATATTTCACAATAACTATCATTTTACAATAGATAATAATAGATAAATGGCTAATTGTAAGTTTATACATTTGCAATCATGGATGCATATAAGGGAAATTCTATATAATAATGGCAATCTTTTTTTATAAATATCTCGAAAATTAAGACGACAATATGTAAAGAAAAAAATTCATATTCGAAATCTTGTTCTCTAACATGTTCAAAAATCGGCAAAAATCCTAATTCCGAATAATTATTTTCTTCATATAAATAAATAAATATATTTACTTCACTTTCTACCAGTGAAATTTTTTAATAAGACTGCCTGTGTGCTTTTTGAGACATGCATTTATTCTTCTAACATCGCATAATAAGTGATTTGAATATTTAAAATCGTGATTCTATTATACAAATAAGAAAAGTCTATTAAAATTAATAACTATAAGAATAATTATTTTTACTTATAAAATCATCTTAAAAGTCAAGACTGAAAGATAAAATATTTTCAAAATTATTAATTGTCTTAATAAAATATTATATAATATATATATAATACCTAATTTATTTGTATGCACACTATTATTTTCTTACTATTGAAAATGCTTCATTTTGACATGCATTGAATTAATATGATAAAATCAAAAATATGTATAATCAGAATAGACGATCTTTTTCTATAAAATTTTTTTCCAGCAATATTGAATAGTACTTTCAATATACGTTTGTATATGTAAATCTAAAAAAAATTATATAACAATTGTTACCCTTTTTGGGGGGATCCGTTGCTACAGGTGTATCTGTTTCTTCTGAGGCACCACGTGAATAAGTACCCTCTTGTGGACTTCGATCTGATCCAGAACCTGATCCGGAACCCGTTGATCCAACTAACGTAACGGAGCTAAGATTACTTGGAGAGGAAGGTGCACTTATTACTGTATTATCTGTAATATAATTATATATTTTTAATATCTATATATTTTTATATTATGTAATATTTCATTAATCATATTATGAAATATTTGTTGTAATAAATATTGAATAAATTGAAATAATAAATTAGAAAATGTCTTTTATAAAAAATAATGTGATCTAAAAGATGCATTTATGATACAAGTATTTCATTAAAATTAATACTTATATAATTAATATTTATATAAAAATTAATTTCTTCTGAAAGAAATTTTATAAGAGAAAAAAATCAATTTTATAATTTTTATTAATTTAATTTTTTTACAAAAAAATTATTCGATTTACAGTTATTTTATGGTTTCTATAATTTCTTAAGATGATTTAGCGACAAAAATGTGAAAAATTTCTTACCTGTCAGAGTTTCAGAACTTGATGAAACCGCAATTACTTTTGGTATTGTTAAATGACAACCATCATCTTCTTCTTTTTTGTCCACGCGAATGCTAATCTTCCGTGGTGTAGCGGGAGATTGAGAATCAATGGATGCAGAAGACGATTGTATAGTAGGACTTCGTTTTATAATCGGAGGAGCTTCCGAAATTAAACCTAACTGTTGCTCTTCATCTACTAAAATAGGCATTTATAATTATTACTAATAATACAAAATAATATAAATCATAGAATAATTTTAAATATATTTATTTATTTAATAATATAAACTAATATTTAATAATATCGATTAATTTAATAATAAAAAAATTATTAATTACGAAATATTTGAATAATCGTATATGCGATTATTAGATTTAATAATCTTTTTCTTTAATGATTTAATTAAGAGATAAATTTATAATACAATTTAAATTATATGTTGTTAAAAAATAAATCACTTCAGTAAAATATAAAATATAATAATATTTCTGAAATTATTTTTAGAAAGAAATATTCTTGCATCATATAAGAATATTAAAAATTATAATCTATGTAGTTAAATATTAGAAATATATAAAAAAGACACTTCTAATAATTTAATTCAAATATCAAATTTCATAAATAAAAAATTTTTTCTAAAAATATTTCATTTATTGTAAAATAAATTTTAAATTTTAATTCCTTCATATTTAGTATCATATTAAATTAAGTATTGATAATTATTTATTATTGCAATGTATATATAAACTAATACTACATTTTATATTTTAATTAAAAAATGTACCTTTTTTGTATCCACTTCGCCAATATCCCTTTGAATTAAGGGTATATCCAGAGTAATCATAGGAACTTCTTATTTCACGACTATCACTTATTTCAGATCCATATCCTATATACCATAAAAAATATGTTAATAGCTACACTATGTATAGATATTAGAAATATAGTATAAATATTATTCAATAATTATTCATTAAATATGGATATTAATGATTAAATAAGATTATAAATTAAAAAATGTTATACCAGAAACTGAACTATCTCCACTAATTCTTCGTGGTGAAAAGCTACTTCTTCTTCTATCATCTACATGCAATGTAGAATCTGTTGTAGTTACTCCCAATACATCTAGAGATCTAGACATATAATTATATGTAGTTATAAATGTATGAAAATTAGAAAAAATAATGTTTAAATTATATTTTACATCTTTATACAATTACAATTTTTTTTATATTTGCACAAAGAATTATTCTAACATATAAAAATAATATATGTATTAATTTATCATTTATTCTAATATATATTAATATAAATTAATTTATATTTTTTTGAATAATATTTAATATACTCAACTTTAATATAGAATAATTTTATGATTTTTTGTTATCAGTATATTTTTAAATAACTTTTTATTTAATTACATATAATCTGAAGTCAGCTCTAGTATCCAAGATATATTCGCAAAAAGTTTTTGGTATTAAATATGATTAAAAAGTTCATGTCATTTAATTTTCTTATTCTGCTTATTTCGTTGTAAGAAATATTCGATTATAAAAATATTTTTTGAATTCATTGATATATTTATTCCTAATATCTATGGCAATTTTTAATTATATCGATTTTATAGAATCGAATCTGTTAAATATCTAAACTAGATAAATGGCTAAAATAGTAATATTTGTATACTTGTTATATCATGTTTATATAAATACACAATCACATATTATCGCTATTATGAATGCATGCTTATAACTAAAATTTAAATGTAACAATAATATTTTTGAAAATAATTCAAAAACTAAGACTATCTGCGGATTACGTATTAAGAAAAAAATTGTTCAGAATTATTAATAACATATTTATTAAATATTATAAAATAATTTCATATTAATATATCAAATATATTATTCTTTTATATCAAAATTCAAGTATACATTTATTAAATAATTGAATTGAATTTAAAAAAAAAATTAATAAAATTTATTTAATGTTATTATTTTTTCAATATCAGAAGATCGTCTTAAAAATAAATATAGATAAATAATAAATTGAACTTACACTAAAGAACCAGTAGGCATCTCAGAATCTGGTGGTTCGGCTTCATAAAAGACTTTTTTCAGAGCTTCGAGCACAGTGACACCATCGGTAAATACTCGATACGTTAACAAAAATGTATTAAGAAAATCAATGCTGAGAAATCTTAAATCTGTTAGTCGTTGAAGTAGACGCTCAGGAGTGGCTGATCGAATTTGCGGGACCTTACAAGAATTTAAAGTTCTACTGAATCTGATGTCTACATCATCTTTGAACAATTTAGGATCATTCCGGATGGATTGAGGCATCGTGACGGAACTAGTATCCGACAACGAGCCCCGAAGCAAATCATTGAAATGAACGTTATCCATGCACTGACTGATATCGCTGATCCACGCAGCTTTTTCCTGTAATTATAAATTTAAATTTTTAGATTAATTTTGAAATGATCATATTATTACAATTGATTTAATTGATTTCAGTGTCGTTTTAAAATTATATAAAATATTAATTTTCTTTATGAATATATATTGTTAGATATATTGTTCATGGCACACTTTTAGAGAGTTGATTCTAAAAAGCAAAACGAATACAAAAATATATAGAAATATCAATTGATATTTATTAAAACAATTGAAGTTCGTACGTATTAAATGAAGCAAAACAGAGATTAAACAAACTTGATGTAACGGAAACAAAGCGATCTCACACTATTTTCATTTCGTTTTGTTTAATGCATTTTGGTGTCTAGAATCTATTTTATAAAAATGTTCCATAAATATATTAATACTTTGTATATATACAGCTTCAAAAAATATTTATCTCTTAAAAAATTTTTTTAAAATTTAATGATTTTTAACTTTTTTTTTAGAAATTAAAAGAATTAGTTTATTAAATGATTTATAAAAAAATTGTTAAAAAATTTTTTGAAAATCATGAAAAAAATAGTGAAATAATGAAAATTAAAAATATAAATGATCTTTTAAATTTATAGATTTATGTACGTATTTTATTAGACTTATATATATATTAAAAATTTCATCGAAATTTATATTCATAACGAGCTATAAATAAAAAGATAAAGATAATGAAAAAGTTTTTCATGACTTTCACGACGGTTTAAAAATCTAAAAATTTTATTATTTTTCAATGCTGCTTGCTTCTGCATCAATCAATTTGAATGAAATTTTCATCCTATATATATTTAACAAAAATATATTATTCACAAAATATATATTTCAAATTTTCATTAAAAAAAAAGTTGAAAAAAGTATTTTTATTATTTTCTTCAAGATTTTGACAAACTACAATTTTTTTTATATATCATCTAGTAATCTGTCTAACTTCTCAAAAAACTCAAGTCCAATTTTAAAAAAGTTATTGTGCCTTAAAAGTATTTTTTAAAATCATTTCATGTTACGTATATATGAAATTTAATTTCAAATGAAATTTTTATTTTATGTATATTATTTTTCTTCAAAAAATGTTGAAGGATTAACTTTTCATATACTCTTATTCATATATCTATATAAATTATTCATATATTTAAAAGCAATTATTAAAAATAAATAATGTAAATAATTATAGATAAATTGGTAATAAATATAATAGGTAATAATAGATAATACCTGAATAGTAGGAGCTACGAGATGTACTATAACTTGAGTTCCACCAGATTTCAAATCGAGTATAATTTTGAAGTCACGATTCTGTACTTGACTACTGGCAGTTCCGCTACCACTACCGCTGCTCTCACTGATACCGCTGGACATCGAACATACTGACAGTTCTAAAATCAGTTTGTATTCATAGCAATATTATATTAATTATATGTAAAGTTAACACACTTTTGCACAAGACAGCTCATCCACTGCTTGGAATGTCGTTGCAGTCCCAAAGCTGAAGAAGCTTGAAGCGTTGCAAATAAATGTAAAGAAATTAGAAATAGAAAAAGCAGTTTATGGGAAAGCTAACTTATTTAAAGAAAAAAATAAAAAATTTAAAGTATATAAAAGTATATAAAAGTATATTAAAGTGAATTTATGATAATTTTTATAAAAAAAAGAAGAAAAATAAAAAATACATAATATTATAATTAAATAATATGTTCTTAAAGAAAATAAGATAAAGATATATAAATAAAATTACTTTTTAATTTGATAACATTGTAAAGATAAATATTTAAAACTATGTTTTTCTTACTGATTTCAATGAATTTAAAATATGTTGTTAAAATCATTTTAAATAACTCTTTCCTATATATTATTCCTTTACTATTCGACTTTTGTTAGCTCCAACCTGTTCCTGGAGTTATGAAATATAGTAATAAAAATGATTATTATGAAGTTCGTTATTGACAAGTTTAGCAAGAAGATCAAAGACAAAGTCCAAAGCTAATGACGGTCCACATTATCACTAAACTTACAAATTTGGAAAAAGTTCTAAGTTCAAAAAGTTCTGAACATTCTTGTACTTTGATAGTTCTTGTTATTTCTAGTGTCTTCCTAGTTCGAACCGTTCTGGTTCTAATTCTATCCTTCTTGAAGTTATATCCTTTGTTAGTTTTTAAGATCTCCCAAAGACTCTGAAATCTCTTCTATGTTCATCTCGTCTTGTGGGTCTTCAGTGAGGTATACAAGTGTCCAATAACGCTATGAACTAATCCCTATGAACTGATTAAGCAACATCTCCAATCCAAAGAAGCTCCCTAATAAGTCTGAAGGGCTATGCCACTTACAGGTCTGTTGTTTTCCCAGGAAGCAGTTCCATACGTGCAATAATTCTTTTCAGGTAAGATGTGTCGTCTCAGGTTCCAAGATTATATTGACACTCCAACCGTACCGAATTGTTTCTAGATATGTAAAACGAATTGTTACCAAAATTTTCTCTCAAAAATGCATTGTCTTTGCAGCGTCCTGTGCTATTTGTTAGTATCTAGATACTATTTGTTCAGTGTTTGAACAATTTTAGTTTTCAAGTCAAATTCATTCGGTTTTATTTTATTTTTAAAAATTTTTTAATAAACTTAGTTTTATAATTGATAATATATAATATATTTCGCCTCTTGTTATAATGTTATGTTATTATTTGAATTTTTTATATATAATTCTTTTTTATAAGAATGTTAAAATTTTTATTTAGAATTCAGAATTTACGAATTTATTCATAATGAATAGATATGCATAATAATTCGCAATCTAATGAAATTATATGAATTTTTAAATATATATATATAATCAAAATAAAAAGTGTGAAAAAACAATATCATTTTAAATTCAGTACATTCTTTAAGTACATATTTTAAACGTTTACATTAATCTAATCTATAATTAATTTTTAATATATCCATTAATTTTTTTATTATTTAAATTAAGTTATAAGAATATAGTCACTATTATACAATAAACCAATCAAGTCTAATCTAATGTATAATTAGTCAATTATCATTCAATCATATTTCTCTTTATTATATTTAGATTATATAAAAAAATTTGACTTGATAAATTTTTATGATTTATATAGGAATCGTTGTTAGGCATTCATGATAAATATATTCAAAGTTCAAAAAGTTTTTTTATAAAATCTCAAAAAAATTAAAGTTATATATACATTAAAAGCATACATTAAAATCGTTATTTAGTAATAAATTTAGTAATAAATAGGAAAAGTTATTTAAAATGATAACATATTTCAAAATTATTGAAATCGATAAGAAAGCTATATTTTCGAATGATTAAATATAAGATTGTAAGTAATAAAAAAAAAATTACATTAGAAGTTAAAATTATGCTATATTTTGAATAGTAAATATAATATTCGAAAAAATTTAAAACTCTTAAAAAGATTGAAAATTAAATTCTAATCGATAATTAAAAATTAATTAAATAAATATTTTTCAAAATAATATGAATAATAAATATATAACTAAAATCAAGAAAATTTCAAGATTTTTAAAGAACTTGAAAATTAAAATAATCGACAACTAAATAAATATTAAAATAAATCTTTCTTAAAATTTTCAAAAAATACTTTCCAACTTAGACTTAATTATATAATAATTTAAGCATTACTGAATAAATATATTGCCATTAGAAACTGCTAGAATGCTTTAAAAAATTTATATTTACGTATATAACATTATACGATCCACTATAAATAAAATATATAATATAATTATAGTGTAAAAAATTAAGCAGAGCATAGAATCGCATGATGAAATTCTAAAAAGCTTTAATTAAAGAATAATAATATTTTTAATACCGTCATCATCCGCAGTACCCTGGTCATTAGGATCCTCCACTAACACCGCATCGGAAAGAGGTATTTTTCCAATTTGTGGAACAAGATTCAAACGACCATCATCGTCTGATTGACGAGTCGTCAATAACAAATGATTAGAAAAAAGGAAGCATTGTCTAATTACTTCCTTATCTCCACTTTTCCCTCCGAAAGTTGCGCTCAATCTACTTCGCGCTCCTTTTGGCTTATCTAAAATTTGGATGAGTGTACCTAAAAAAAGTAACGATATATTATAATATATAAAAAAAAAATGTGATGCTTTTATAGAATATAATATTTAATTAATATAAATTAATATTAAAAATTTGAAATATTGAAACTTGATTTGAAAAAATTTATTAATTTTAAGAGTTATAAGCAATTTTATTTATAAATTTAAGTTTGTCTTAAATATGGAAACAGAATAAAACGGAATTCTGATGAAGATATACATTCTGTCTATATTCACTTTGTTTTATCTATCTACAAACTTCAATTTTTTATATTTTAATAAATAAATCTCAATATTTTTATATCAATTTTTGTGTTTCAATTTTTAGAATGAATCTCTAAAGTTTCCATGAATATATCAACAACTTTGTGAAGAATTAATTTTACAGAAAGTAAAAATAAATGCATCACAAGTACTTTAACTATTCACTCAAAATTCTATGTGAAAGTTTATAATTAATTAAAATTTAAAAAAATAAAAATAGTATCAATTGCGAAAAGAAACAAATATAAATATAAATTTTAAATATAAAAAAAAATTATATTTTAATTATTACATTTTTTTATTCTGTTTATGTCTACATAAAATTGGTATAAGTGTAATAATAATAAAAAATATTAAAATTACATATACAAAGATATACCTGATATCCTTGATTCCTAACTTGATACGCAACTATTTGTATATTTTTTAGTCCTTTTTTTTTTTGACGCATATATAAATATAATAAAGCATTTGACACATATATAAATGTTGTCATACAAAAATCTATGTGATCACATTTTTAAGATATGCTGAATTATTCATCAATCAACTCGTATATAATTGTATTTATTTGTTCCTTCTCTTAATCCTACGTAACAATCTCTAATGTTTTTCAACCAAAAGTTTTTAAAACTATCTTCTTTAATATTGTTAAGCGTTATAAACATAGAAAATCCATAATTTCGATAATAAAAATACCATGAAAATAACTAATCACAGATGGGGTTTTTCTGTATACTATACTTAAAGGTGAAAGAACGTTTGCGTAGTAGCCATGTGATACGATTACAAACACGAGGAATCAGGGCCGTGTTAACAAACTGAGTTTAATATCCATAATCTTTTCTATTATTTTGTACAAGTTAAAATTTAAAGATATCAAAAATTTATATTCTACAATATAAATAATTTGCATTATTATCTTTTTATAAATATAATATTATATATGTAAATATGTAAATGTATAATTTACATTTTTATTCAATTCAAAATCTAGAATTCTCTGATTGAAAATCATGTTACATTTTAAAACAGATTTTATATTTGTATCTTATTAAATAAAATCCTTAAAATAAATCTAAAAGTAAAATATTTTTTAATATTCTAAAAATATTTTTTACATATTTTCAACATTTTATGACAGTCCTGATAATAATTATGGCGCATGATCAAACAATTTCAGCGTAGAAATACACACAATCCCATCGATTCTCAAATACTAAGCGCGCTTGCGCCACTGACCACGAATTTTCACTTTTTATGATTTTTCCTATGAAATTTTCAATACACTATTCAAATATTATTAACTCAACTAAGATTTTTATTAAGGTAGTGAAAAATTTTTTATCGATTTTCTTGATACAAATAAGATAAAAAAGAGACAAAAAATGGAAATATTAAAATTTTTATATTCTGATGAAAGAAAAAATAAATTTAATTAAATATTTGAATATATTGATAGTCGAAAGAATGAAAAAAATAATGATATTAATAATGAATTATAATTAATAAAAGCAACTATTTCTGATTAATGAAATATGTAATATATAATAAAAAAAAGAGAAAATAAATTCTCTTTGTTTTCTTCGTTAATCATTGTTATATATTTCAAATACTTTATTATATTGCGTTATAATAATAATAATAATTTTGCTCATTTTTTATTCGTTTCAATTTTTCTTATTCATTTTATAACTTTATTCATTATTTATTAAGTTAACATTTAAGAAAAAAATAATTTTACTTACCCTGTCTAACGAATACTTGATTGACATCAAGTAAAATATCGCATCCTTCTACAATCATTCGTTCAACAGCCAAATTTTTTCGTAAATTTTCTGTTTCGCTAACCTGAAATAGTGAAGAATGAATATATAATAATAATAATGACAAATAAATTATATAAATATAATAGTTAATATAATTAATATAATTAAATATAATAATTATAATATTTAGCTATACATAACAATTAGTTTTATATATAATATTGAAGAATTATTTAAAATTATTATTTTTAAATATATATATAATTAAATATATATATATAATTTAAATATATTTAAATATATATATAATTGATACCTCGTCATGCATTTGTCTTGACAAATCTTCCAATTGTTGTCTCGCATTTTGTAAACTTTTTCGTTCAACATGATCATAGGGAGTGTGCGCCAATAGTTCATGCAATGTAATGATATATCTTGGAATCTGAAAGTAAACAAGAAATTAAATCTAATGTTTCTTTAAAATTAATTTGAAATTAATATTTGAGCTGTAGAAAGGATTCAATTTGATTCTTTTGAAAAAGTATAAAATATTATTTTCCTATAACAATTTTAAAACATTTTTCACGCTATTTTTCACTATGTGTTTTATGGAAAAATAGTCAATACAATTTTTAAGTATATATATATATCGATTTATAAAGTAACGAAACAATTCAGCCATTAATAATAAACATTAACCCTTAGCATTTTTTTCACATTATAGTAAAAATAAAACTTTTTTTATGCATAATTATAATTTAAAACCATTATAACAAATATTATTAAATACCGATATATTATATTATATATAGCAAAAATGTTTTTTATAAAAAATAGATATTAATAAGACATATATTATATGTATAACTGATATATAGTATTCGCACAAGCATTTAAAATTAATATTGCAATTATAAGTTTTAGAAATTGAATAACATACTTGATGCATAGGATATGTTAAAAATGTCTCTAGAGATCGTCCTCCACAAGCAGTCTTATTCTCCAATCTAGTGAGCAATGCAGCGAATGAAGGTGATTGCTTGCATTCAGTTAACACTTGAAGACTGTAATGATGATTTCTGACATATTCTTGATAAATTGCCAACATGGGTAATAACATGTCAAACAAATCGCCTAAAATCATAAATACAAATAATAATAATCACTGATATATCATCTATTATTATATTAATAAATGTTCTAATAATAAATTTTGAAATACTGTTAACATGAAAAATCAATATATTATTTGTACTTTATTAAAAGATTGTGTATGAAATTATTTTATTTCTATCAATATCAAAATATGATTTTATATACTCTGAATAGATTCTAAAATAGATTAAATTAATAATAAAATTATTAAAAATGTAGAAATATAGAAAATAAAAATTTACTAAAATGTTATTTGAATTGAAATGTTTAATAAAAATTTTAGTGAAACATAAACAGCATAAATAATGAAAATAGCAATTCTATGAAAAATATCTACTTAAAATAGATTATATAAAAAAAAAACATACCTAAAACTAAAGTGGGCCAGCTCTCCATACGTGAAGTAAGACCCTTCAGGAAAATCTGATGAAGGAACAACACTGTTTCGCTATTCAAAAATATGCTATTCACATCTTCATGACTACAAGGGGGTTTCTTTGAACTGGCAGCCATCTTAAAAGGTCTCAAGAAACAGCTTACTAATATTTCCATTTGTTCTGTATATTCTTCTTCAGCTTCCACCATTTGAAATACTAAACTGAAATAGGAAACAATAATATAAATATCTCAAAAACCAAAATTTATCATTAAAATATAGATAAAAATTTTTCTAAAAATTTTTTTTATAATATTTTTATAATAATTTAATTTATTTTTTATATTATTTTATAAATATCATATTTACATATAAGAATTTATAAAAATAGGTGATAATTGTAAAAATAAGAATATATAATATAAGACATAATGAAATAACGATAATAAATACTGTAAAGATAAATATTGTAGATCACTCGAATTTTTTAACTCATACAATACAAGATCATAAATCATTTTAATTATATATACTGCCAGTTATATATAACAAAATATTTTTTGATGAAAAAATTTATAAAAGAAAATACTATAATATTTCAAAGTAATAAATAAAAATGAATAAAATACAAGTATTTTGATAAATAATTGATAAAATAATATATTAACATTTATTATTTATAATAATTTAATTTGTCTGACTAAAAAATACTCAAATATATTAATTTTGTTTTGGTTCTAATTAATTATGAGAATTATTAACGCATTTTCAAGTAAAAAACAATGTAATTAATAAATCGAATTTTCATTTAAACCTAATGAGTTTTCGTTTCAAAGATTTATTATTTTTATTATGTTTGGAAGAATAGAGAATTTACGAAGAAGTTTGTTTTTACCAAAATTATTATTGATTTTGTATATTGTTTTCGTAAATCATAACAATATATTTTTAATTATATATATTATTAAATATATATTTAATTATATATATTAATTATATATATAATTATATATATAGTTATTTATATTACATTAATATATCATGCTAAATAAATATATTTTTATTATTAATTTTTGAATACTATCTTTGAAATTGTTCTTTAAAATATGTAGATATTTGTATTTATCGAATATTCCATCAATAAATACTAAATTTCTTGTACTATTAACTGTCATACAATGCCACACCACTATGACTGAACCACTATGTTTTATTGTTGGGCATACATTGTTCATCTAAGTTCAATTCTGTATTTCGTATTTCTTATCCATACATAATTTCGTCCATTCGAGTTAAAAATGTTGAACTTAGATTCATCAGAAAATATCAGTTTTTCCCAAAAAGCATTATCTTTTGTTACAAATATTTTTGCAAAAGTCAATCTTTTCTTTTGATTTTTTTTATTAATGTACGGCTTTCTTCTTGGTATTCTATCATAAAAATTATTATTTCGTAAGACTCGTCAACATCGTCAACATCTTTGTCAAACATTTCTGAAAGTGATCATATTTGAAAGTGTAGGTATAGATGTAGGTATAATAGCATTTTTTTTTTACTTCACGGATAATAACTTCTTCCTCTCTTTCAGTTAATTTTCTTCGTAGAACTGAACTTCGTAGAACTGAGCTTTATTTATAACTATTTCTTCATTTTTTGATTTTTTTATGATGTAATGTATTGTAGATTTACTTCTGTTTATGATTTTTTTGCTATCTCATTATATGATTTTCCATCCTTATGCAATCGAAGAATAGTTTTTTATTCACATTTTTCTATTTCGTATTCATTTTGAATATTTTACTGCAGAGTTTTATTTTAGTGTTAATAGAACGACAGCTTGATATTAACTGAACGTGAAAATGTTCTCACTTAATATCTGTGTTTATATTTCTGGTTGAAGTGTACAAAAACTATCAAGAACGTATCAGCGTTCGAATACCTTTGTAACATGCTAACGGTGCGTGTTTACAATATAATATAATATATCTATTATACATATTGATGAATCATTTTCAGTTTTGTTGACATAATCTTGAGATTTTCTTCGTACTACGCCTCACGTTATCTTAAATACATGCTATTAACATATATATTTCGTTCATCAAAGATTTTAAATGTAAGTGTTCAAATATTTTCATTATCCATTATATATAAAATAAGATTACTAATTAAACTTTAGTTATCGTAATTTTGCTAGTCCAAGATTGCTTCATATTTTATTCTTTGACAGATGCAAAAAATAATATTATATCATATTCATATAATTGAGAAGTGAGTCATATATTGACATACATATTATCACGAATATATATGTATAAATAATATTTAATAATATATTAAATACAATAGTTTATTAGAAATAACTGAAAAATTAAACTCAACCGCCGATTATAATTAAAATAAGCTTTATAGCATATTTCAATATTTCATAGCTAATAAGTATATTCACAATTCATATTTCTCAAAAACATATATGTATGTATATGGCATTCAATATTATTTAAATAACATATAAATGAATAAATAATTAGAATATAAAATAAAGAAAGAATATTAGAATAAACTAATAATATTACTAATAATATTAATATTAAAAGGATTGTATACATTGAAACAACAAATTGAAAGATTCAATATATCATTTTCAGTTTTTCCATTAATTTAAACCTATCACTTAATATATGTATCGCAATATGTCTCGAAATATAGATTTTTAAATACAAGTATGATGTTATTTAAATAACAAGAAAGAGAAAAAAAAGAAAGATATAGAATATATAGATATATATCATATTATATAATTGTAGATCTATTTATGTATCACAATAAATGTTATTTTTTTTTGCAAATGATCAAAAAATATATATTACAAATATATATAAAAATATTCAAAATGAAATTTTAATATTTTTTTTCAGGAGAATTATTGAGATAATTTTTTTTTTTAAATTTTTTACGATATTTATGATAAAATACAAAAAAATTAATATTGAATTTCAAAGTCAAGATCATTTTGCACTTTTATTTAAATTTATATAAATTTCATATAGATTATATAGATTTTTTTTATTATAGATTTTCATTGATGCAGAGATAGAATCACATTTTAATATTCTTTAGATTTACTTTTTATACATATATCTTTTTATATGTAAGATATTTATATTCATGAAATATGTTAAAGAATAAAATAAATAAAATTATTAAAAAATGTCATTTAAGATTTACTAAAGCTTATTTATTTTTATAAGCAATTAAAATTTGTATTAGACAAAGAGAGAGAAATCACTTTATCTCCATTATATCGCTATCACATTTTGTTTTTCGCTTCTATTGTTTATCGCATCTAATATGAATTTAAACTATTTGTTGAATAAATAACTTTTAACATTTTTAAACAAACATTTTGTATTTGTTTTGATTTTTAAAATTAATCTTTCAATAATATCTCACGAATATATTAACATTATATATAAAATACAAAGTTTTCCATTATTTTTATTATCTTATAATTTATCGCAATAATTATAGAATTAAATTATCATTATTATTAATTTATCATATTTTAATAAATTTATCATATAATCAAAAAATATCATATAACAAATTTAGATTAGATTAAAGATCGAAAAAACAGATGATGTAATTCTTACCTGTTTCGTTTACGCATGCTTTCTGCATGGGGGCTTTTAATATACTGTTCAACGATTTGCTTCCACCGCCTACGACACAGCCATCCTCTGAAAAAGCTCTGAACCTTTTTAATTTTCTGCATTTCGATCGAGCCTTCGGTAATATCTCGTAATCCAAACACTGTAACTCCTGAACCTTGTCCTCCGGAACCAAAAGGAGATCCCGACATGTATAAACTGCCAGTGCCATGGGACATAGTTCTTTGAAATCCCGGTCTACACGTTGAAGTTACAGGCCTTAACTCCTTCTTCAGGGCACACAACTATAAATCATTGAAATTCATATATTAAAGATTAATTATGTTATTAATACGTTTCTTTTACAAATTTTTTATATTAAATATTTACTTATGGTTATTATAAACCTTATTTTAAAAAAAAACGTTCAATTAATTTTGTCAATAAATTTTATTTTTTGCAATAAAAATTGAAACATAAATAATAATACAAATAGAACGATAGAATTATTATTATTGGTCATCAATCTTTATTAAGTCTAAACAAAGGATGATACTATATGAGAAAACTGCCATTTTTGAGAAAAATTTAATCGATATTTATAATTATATTTTTAACATGCTTCATTAAAGCGGAACCCAATCCCAAAAATAACATATTTCAGACACGGCTTATTCAACGGCAATCACCATCAGTTCTAGTTCGAGGAAATTTATAATAAATATACGCTGATCAATCCCTGATTATCAGCATCCTAATATCTTTGTGTATTGATCACAGTTCAATTCGAGGAATTTTCCTCCCAATTTGGAGATGATTACAAGAACATTGACTACGATATTATTGATTACTATCATGCTTCATTGGGAAATTGTAATCCTCCCAATTGAGCTAGGAAAGGATTTTCTGAGAGCACAAGTTTCTCTTGGTAGAGAATTAATTAATAATTAATTAATATTTGTTGTGAACATATCGTATTCTGACTGTCGAATACGATAAGTTTTTTTGTAACACATCGTGTACATCTCGTAAACATCGGATTCGATCATCTATTATAGTATTGTAAAGAATATTTAATTAATTTTTCGTTGTAAATATGTCGTACTCTGATCGATCATCTAAACTTGACATTATGAGAGATTCAGTTTTCATATAGATACGTGTACCACACTTGTAATATAATCCACTTATCGTTAAGAAAATACAAATCGTCACACACAAATATATCATTTTCTACGATGTCTGTCGAAGAACATTCTACACATATCTATAGGCATTCATCACTAACACTATTATAGGCTCTAACAGATATCTAATAGACATCGATGAAATAGATATGGCATCACTTTCTATTATTTGTTCTATTATTATTTTCAAATAATAAAAAAGTTTTATATAAATGTAAATTTGTAAAATCTTTCTCATTGCAAAAATTTATTGTTCATATTTTTTGTTTTCGTATATTATAATTATTTTCGACAAATATAATTTATTTGAAAAACAAATTTTTTATATCTTATATACAATTATTTTAATTATTATTAAGTTAATTATTTAGTCAATTATTATTAAGTTAATAAATTAATTTATTTATTTCATGCAAAACCGAAATGAAAGCATAGAATTTTCATTATGATATGAATTCATAAATTCTTCTTCATCGAAACAATTTCAAAATTAAAAATTTTAATAAAAGTTTTTCAATTTTTCGTAATTAATATAAATTTTTATATATTTCAAATAATTTAATAATAATTATATTAATAAAAAATGAAAGATCAAGCTACAGATAATATTTTTAATTATTAATCAAATTAATTATTACCTATTTATTATTTTTTTATTTATTTTATTAAATTAAATTTATGTTTATTGTATTTGCAGTGTCAATACATTATCATGTATTATAGATTATATGAACAGTATACTCAAATAAACTCAATACTTCCAATTCTAAATTAAATCTACTATATCAAAATCAAAATTACATCAAACTATTTTATAACTTACTTCTGTTCGAAGTTTCTTTATTTCTGACGCAAGTTCCTCGCATTGCTGTGTGTATTGCCATTTAGCTGTCTTCTCGCTCTCGACAATTTGCAACAAATGTAAGTGTTTCTGCTCGAGCTCCTCTTTTTGTAATAGCAATTTGTTGAAACTGCAATCAATAATCAAATAGATATCTATATCTTTATTCATGCATATTTAATTGTATTGTGATTCCAGTCAAATATAAAATTTTAATACAACTTTGATCATTATGGTTTATTATATTCAATCAGAAAATCGTATATCAAATCACAAATAGAGAATTATATTTCTTTGTCTTTGTATTAATTCTTTTTATAATGTCTTTATTAATTTTATAAAATAAAATAATGGAATAAGAAATTTACAATTCGTAAAGATAATAAATGATTCTCATATACATTTCATATGTTGTAAAATATGCAACATGTCATTTTATCTTATCAAAATCACTGTCATGTGACTGTCATAAAATTGGAAAATTTTTTTGATTTTAAAAATAAAATATATAATATACGATTCATACTTTTTTTCTTAATTAAGAAGAAATTCATTAAGAAGAAATATTATAATTTTAATTTATATAAAATTATATAACATTAATATAAATATACAAATTAATTAATTATAATATAAATATAAATCAATTTATATTTATTGTAATACTTATTGCATTACTTATTGTATTGCATAATACTTATTGTATTATAAGTAGTACAAAAATGAAATTAGTCATTACAATATTATCTGATGATTTTACAAATAGATTTAATGTTATTATAATAATCAATTCTAATTAAAAAAATTGCTATAATAATATATAATATTTATTAATCATATTTTTATAATAATATGTACAGAAACAATAATATACATTGAATATAAAGTCAATGTATGATTAAGTGCATATAAATCAAATAAATTTCTTGAAATTAATGTTCAAAAACTTGAACAAAAAAAAAATATTTTGGATTTTCAAATTATTTTCACATATAATATCAATCTTTTGTACTATCTTATATATATAAAATATCTTATATATATAAAATAAAAAAAATTTATCAAGGAAATCAATTTATTAATATTGTTTATTTTTTATATGATTTTTAAATTTTTTAAATAATTAGTTTTAGAATTTTCAGAAGCAAATTTTCTGAATCTAGTCAATTATTTTGTTCCATTTAATTTATTTGAAATTTAAATTTTTAATAGATATATGCAAACAATTTCAATATTCAAGCTTACATTCATTACCAACTAAAATTAATCAATAACCGCCAGTGCTTTCATGCGATGTCAAAAGACGAATTCGATAACATAGTAGAAACATGTCATTTCCAAAATTAAAACATCATTATGTTATAGATGTTATGATATTAATAATTAGTAAACTGCGAATGTTTGTACACTTATGCAAAATTTAAATGTACAAAAATTTAAAAAATGATTATGAGAAATTTATAATATGCAAAAAACTAAAAATATTCAAAGTACAATACGAGATATGATATTTAAAAAATAAGATGATTTACGATATTTTTGAAGAATAAGGCAAATTTTTATTTAAATTCCATTTCTTTAACCGTATTTCATAAAAATTTTATTTTGTATAACATATAAGTAATTAAAGAAAACTTACATATAAATTAAATATAGATATTTTACAAATATTTATCTTAAGTAAAATAAATAAAATTTTAGTATTTTTATATTTCTATATTTTTTGGAATTATTAATTTTTACTTATTAATATTGTACAATATTTCTTAATATTTCTTTTCTAAAACGTGATTTTTATAAAATAAATGAATTCTATTAATTCCTTTTATTTGAAATAATGACTCCATTGCGATATTTATTAGCATTATTTACTAAAGACCCCTATATATGTTGAAACATGTTGCGATTCATTGCATCGATTCGAATTTTGAATTTAAATAAATATTTCAAACAATATTGAAAGTTGATAGGAAGATATTCTATTGAGAGTCATTGATTTAAATCCATCTTTTAAATCGATATCTTGTATCATAACATATTTTAACATCTGCAAAAAGAAATATATAACTACTACAGATTATCGTAAACGAATGCATGCCATTCTTCTTTATTAACAAAGATTTGATTGGTCTTCTATTTCTGATTTTTACGGATTGTTATTGACAATCTTTTATGATCAATCCAAACCAGTTATTGACAATTGCATTTTATGTGAAAATAGAATTTCAAATTATCTATATCTATAATAAGAAAATATACATAATATAAAATTTAATTGTTAATCGTGGTAGATAAATGATATATAATATCATAATATATTTTTTCGATATTAATAAATGTATCTTTATAAAAAATTACTTTAAAAAGTACTTATATATTAAACATAATATATAATATTTTCTTATAAAATATTAAGAAATTATTTAAAAATCATCGATTTATAAATTAAATGATAATTTAATAATTATTTAAAAAAAATATATCAAAAAAAAGGATTATAAGAAAAAAAGAAAACATTTTGTTCGAACAATTTCCAATGTTAGTGACACATATCAAAAACGATATGTTTAATACATATCTGAAAGCATTAGTAATGTCCATTACATAATTAAAGCCATACTAAAGGTATTGACGTAAGAAAAAAAAATAAATAAGCCAATTATGATTGGAATTTATCCTTCAGATACGAATATATATATATATATATATATATATATATATATATATATATATATATATATATATATATATATATAAAAAATCATACAAAAATATGGAAAAACGAAAATAACTTAACTGTTCAATTTTGATTTAGCTTTATCAAAAAATAATTATACGAAAATAATTTAGCTATTCATTTTTAATTTAACTCAGTATAAAAAAGAATATTACGCAATAAATTATCGTTAATTATTTTTTTCATTGCTGTGTCAAGTATAATTTTTTTTAATATCTCTGAATAATTCGTTTCTATTTTTGGAATGAAATGTCCTTTCAAAAACATATTTAATGAACTTCTTTTTCGCAAATTCAGAATTTTTTCTAACATTTTCGAGTACATAATTCGTAATTTTATTTCTCCAACGAAATATTTTTTCAAAAATATATTTAATGAAGTTTATCCTTATATTTCAAATTAATTGTGAGATTTGATGCAGATACGAACAATATATTATATCAAATCATTATGATTTCATAACGATTATGCGATATTTTCATTAATAATGTTGTACTTTCATTAGCGAAATAGAATTCGTATATATAAAATAATATATTATAAATAATAAAATATTCATATATATTGAACCATTTAAATCTACTGTATCATATAAACGTCATTGCTGTGATTTCACACTGATACAATATATGTCTTATAAAAGTTATACATATAGTAATTACCTGGCTTCTCGTATAGCTTCGATCCACGTTTTACAATCAGACTCTGTAGTTGCTTTTAACTCATATTGCCGTTGATTTTCTCTTCTATAAGATATCGCGAAACAGTGCTGAAAAAAATTATAATAGAATAAAAATTTTAAACAAATCTCATATATAGATAATATATAAAATCTTGATTATATTTTAAAATTTATTGAAATGTTAAAACATTACATATTGTAATATCTTTTGTTTGAATAAATCAAAAATTTATTAATTAAATCAAAGAAAACGTTAAAAATTAAATTAGATTTTATTACAATTTTTTTATTTTATTTTAAAATTTTCTACAAGATTTTTGTTAAGTTGTTCTTATTATCCAATATTATAAGAAAAATAAAAAAAAAAAATAATAAGAAAAAGTATATAGTAAATAATGAATTATATACTTTCAAGAATAATACTTCGAAAATTAAGATAAAAATTTGTAAATTATTATTCAGAAAAACTTTTTTTTTCAATTTTTGAATGTATAAAATCTTAGATTGGAAATTGTTTAAATTTGATAAGTAATGATATATTTACTTAATATAAATATCTGAAATAGACTTAATTATGATTTTACTTAATAGAAAAAAATCATTGTTACAAAAAAATATGAATTATTTCAAATAAGGATCTTTCTTTCAAACTCATAAATAATTTATGTAAATAATTACATTATATATTTTATATAATATAATATAATATAATTATAATATATATATATATAATATTATATATTATACATATATTTTATTAAAAATAATATCTTATTAAGAGAATATTTTAATTTAGAACTAAAAAATCGATTTTTTGAATATATACATACTTAAAAATATATCTATCAAAAAATTGCTTTATAATATTAATTTATAATAATATTATAATATTATAATAATATAATTGTATACAATTTTATAATTTTAATAATACTTATTATGTTAGTTAATATATAATTATTAATTAAAAATTATTTAAATATTATTGGTTTTAATTAATACTATTAAATTAACATAGCTAGGCATCGAAAGAAAATATTCCTAATAGAGCTATAGATTATGAAAAATAGTTATGAAAAATTTTAAATGCAATTTACTAAATATTTTTTTCTATTCTTTTTTAGCATTAATTTTAGTATTAATAAAAATGTATTAAGAGAAAGTATATGTACATACAAAATGCTTAAATGTGGGCGGAATGAAATATATATAATGTTGAATCAGGCATTAAATATATTCCATTCGATTAGACATTCGTAACTGTACATTTTGCCCTATTGATTCAAATGCTTCATTATTGCCGCGACATCGCACTTCGGGACATAGTATCAAACATACAATTTAGAAAGGTGGAATACTGCATTCGACCAATAATTGTAAACAAAACTCTTGCTCGACGTCAACAATGATTGTTTGCTAGAAATTACACATGATGTGCACTAGTTAAAAAAAATTATGATAATGGTGTTTGAATCTCGAAATTGTTTGAACTTTTATCGGCATATATATAACTTCTATAGCAAATATAAATTGAAGTTATTCGAATCATAAAATCGTGCAAAACAAAATTAATAAATTTTTCTTAATTTGAAAGTTCATTATTAAAAAATATAAAATTGAGATATTTCTTAAAATACAGATTTTTAAAAACTTTATTTTTAGAGATTAATGATTTTACTAGTAATTTTATTAGTTTAATAATATTATTATTCTGTTATATTTTATCTATTAATTTTGTTTTTTTAATGTAGTCAAGCAGATCGTATATTTAATATTATTGAGTTTATTTTAAGTTGTTATTTTTAAGAAGAATCTGTATTTGTTAGAAAATATTTTTCGGACAGAGCAAGATTAATAATAATCAATTGACTCCGGATCTCTTGTAATTTATAAATTTTAATTTGCAAATAAATTATGAATGTATATTTTCTTATTCTCTCTATTAAATATGTAAAAAATTCTGATTATCTGGAATGCCTGAATAACCAATATATTTAACTATTTTTAGCACACGAATTTTGTGATTCATATTTCTTATAAATAAAAAAGTTATAATCATACGTATTCATTAGTGATATACAGAAGGAATAAATTGACAAATAATATAAATGTTACAATGCATGTATCGTATATTGTATATATGTATATAAATATAATATACATCGTAACATCATAACTATTTTTAACTGTGATATGTTTATATACATTATAAAATATTGAACATTATAAAATACATGAGTTCTTTTAAGGATTTCATCAATTTAATTGTAATACAATTATACTTCTATTCCTAGTCAATCTTCATTCAGATTTAAAAAAATATATCGTATTTCTATAATTATTATTAATTATTATTAATTATATAATTATAATTATTATTTCTATAATTATTATTAGTTATAATTAATTACTTTTTAATTAATAATAAATTTTAATTAATAATAGTTTTTCATTTTTTATAGATTGTATTTCAAGGTGTCACTATGAAGCAATAATAATGTAGAAAATAGTAATCCAATTAGGCGATACATATTTAATTATTCGACAATGCCTTGATCTCGAGCATATCCGGTAATCGGAATTCTGTTATATAATAATTATATAATAAAGATACAATAATTTATTTAATAATAATAAGATTTTCTACACTTTATTTCATAATCTCAAATACGAGACTTTAACATGTGCTTCGATTTTTCAATCATACGTTGTTTGATTGTTAAATGATTTTACGATTACATTTTTTGCATATAAATAACAAATAAATAACAAATAAAAATAAAAGATTTCAGAACAAAATAATGGGAATTTGTTTTCATGTAAATTATGACAATTCAATCTCTCTCAAATATAAAAATTATTTTTTTTTTGTAAACATTTAAGTTTTTGATGTGTAGAAAATTTTTAGTTAATGTTCATTCCGTTCTCTATTGATTTTATTTTATTTGTTGTTATTTAATTTCTTTTTATTCATAGAGAAATCATTGCTGACGACCAAACAATTTTCTCATATGTTTAAAAATTATAAATATATTATATTATATTATATTATGAATTCTATATTATAACATTGCATATACTATAAAATATATTTATATAATATATTTTATTTTATTTTTCTTATCAATAATGTTTTGATTTCTTATGTTCAGAAAATAATATTTATTATTTATTGGGATGTTCATAAGATACTTTTAAAATCTAGCAAATATAGCAATATATGTATAGAATTTTTCGTAATTTTGAAAATATAACTATTTTTATTGTAAAGATAAGATCAACATTACTTACAAATTTGATTTTAAATGAAGATTCGATGGAAGCATATTTAATAATTTTTTGTTTCGATTTTTTATTCATATATATAAAGATTTTGTATAAATAAGACTTTTATAATAATTGAGAATTTATTAAATTATTATTACTAAATTATTATTACTAAAACTATAAAAAAATTCAACAGAAGATTAATTCAATTTTTTGTATATAAATTTTTTTGTTCAGAGATTGTATAAGTTTATATTTATTCATATTTATTTTAGATACATAATTTATGATGAAATTGTTTTTTTATTTTTTCTATAATAGTAAAATGAATTTAATAAATAAAAATTTTAAATGTTGTTAGCAGTTGTATTTGTTTGAATTAGTCAGAGTAAAAGTACGATGAGAATGAAAATGTTTTGTATTGTACTATGTACTATATCGCTTGAATAATATGAGATTTTTGCCAAGAACAGAAAATTTACAAAAAATATATTTGACAAATTTGCAAGCTTTAATGGATTTACAATATATATATATATATATATATATATATATATATATATATATATATATAATACTTTTACGATGAAAAACTATACTAGTAACTGTATGTAACATAATACAATGATATAAATGATATACAATAAGAATAAAATGAAATGAATCAGAACATTGAAGAATTAAAATTAAATGATTAAAAATAAATAAGTGACTAAAATTATTTTTTTATAAATTGATTGAAATTATCAATGATTATAGAATATAATAATATATACATATATTTTATAATAAAAGAGTTTAAAAAATAAAAGATAAATATCGTTTATATTAATAATATTTGATGATGCAATCAAAAAAAGTTAACAAATGTTGATTTATTCGACATAATGGAGATTTTTATAATCTGCGTGATACTGAAAAACTTTTTTCTGAATTTCTGCAGTAGTTCATTTGTTTCTCTTAAAACACTTAAAATGGAACTGGTTTTGAATAGTCTACTATTCTCAAGTGATGTTATGTATGTGATTTAGTTTTCTAAAATTATTTATTATAGATAATTAAATTTAAACGTGTAATCCAACTGGAATTTTATGATAAATTTATATGTTAATTAATAAATTTATATCTGTTTCTTAAGTGATCAGTATTTTTAAGATGTTTAAATGGAAATTCAATTTGTTTTTAGATTTGCAATATGCTAGAATTTCATAGTCATAGTTCAAATCATTTTGATAAATGTTTCTGAATTTAATAAGTTTATTTGTGATTAATCAGATGTGGTAATATTCTTTTAAAAATAAATAATATTTTATATATTATTATATTTCGAACGATTATTAATATTTTTAAATTCATTCTATATTATCTTTATGAAAATTATTCATTAATGATAAATAATACAGAATTTAATATAGCATTTCTTGCATTTTTTTATAATTTTTCTTGCATTGTATTGAGATTTTAAAAACATAGAATTTTGAATTATAGTTTTATAACCAAGATTCGATAGTTTTAGTTTTTCGATAAGTTTTTTGTATAATTTGAATTTCGTTCTTCGGAAATAAAATAATAAAATAATCCACTGTTTATACTGTAATAGATTTGTCAACTCCTTTTTCTATATTTTGAGAGTTAAGATTTCTTCTTTTCCAGCATAAGATATGTACATTTCAATATGAAATACAAGTGTTATTATATTCATATAATAGACATCAATAATTTTCTTTTTTAAACAATTTAAGCGATCAAATATTATGTATACACATCTGACAATCCAAAAGTAATTTACATATACAAACAAATACAATGCATGTGATTAAAATATCGGTAATTACAGAGAAAAAGTATCACTTATTGATTTTGATAATTTTTGAATATGTTGTAGATATTGACATTTTGAACAATTTTTCTTTATACATATAATCGTCATTCGGTCTTAATCTTTAAAATATTTGCAAAAAAAAACTGTATACATATATACATATGCGTTTATATGAAAATATCATGATAGTTCACTGAAAATGTGATATATATATAATACATGATATACATTTGGGATCTGCAAAAATGTGAAAGTTATACATAAAAATATAAAACAATTTTTGGATGACTGAAATTATAATTAAATAATAAGTAGAAATCAAAATATTAATTTCTATAACATTCAAAAATTATTAAATGATATTTTTTTATATAATTACTAAAATATTGGCAAAATTTCAATTTTCTTTCGAAGAAACTTAAATATTATTAAAGTATATCTTTGCATATATTATAATATATGTCATAAAAACTATAAAAATTATATTAAAAAAAATATAAAAAGACATAACATAACAGATAGATTAAAAAGAACATGTATGTACATACATATATTCTTTTGTTACATATTTATGTTGTAACATAACATCATGTCACGCCCCAACAGCATCGGCCGCTTATCGATCGAACTACTAACTGCGTTAATACCTGTTTTTACTGCTAGGTGGCTATCATCGTGATAACTGATCAAACGTGAAAACTTCTGTGATCGGCTCATATATTGTGCCATGACGCATGCTGATTTGTAACAGCGATTATCACGGTTAGGCGGCCTCCAAACTCCATTGCGATATTTATTAGCATTATTTACTAAAGACCCCTATATACGTTGAAACATGTTGCGATTCATTGCATCGATTCGAATTTTGAATTTAAATCAATACTTCAAACAATATTGAAAGATGTTCTATTGAGAGTCATTGATTTAAATCTATCTTTTGAATTGATATTCTTGCATCACAACATATTTTAACATTTGCAAAAAGAGATATAATTACTACAGATTATTATAAACGAATGCATGCCATTCCTCTTTATTAACAAAGACTTGGTTGGTTTTTTATTTCTGATTATGGATTTATGTGAAAATAGAATTTCAGATTACCTATATCTATAATAAGAAAACATAATATAAAATTTAATTATTAATCGTAGATAAATGATATATAATATCATAAATTTGTCAATTTAAAATACAAATTAGTGTAAAATATTAGTATAAAAATTGAAGAATGCTTAGAATTATTAAAGTTTCAATAGTAATTTTTATTATAGTCTACAATCATAAGTATAATCGATTAAATTTCCAGCATCTCCTATTTACCTATTGAATAAATGTGCATTGTACATTAATATTATTATAATATTAATAAATATTATAAATTTTGAATAACAAATAAAGTTAATATATAAAATATGTGTTTCTAAAAATGTAAGATATCTTTGAAAAATAGATTCTAAATAATAACAAAGGTTTATATACATATAAGATTTAATTAAATTATAAATTTGCATTAGATAGAATGAATGGTAATATTATATTATAATATCATTTGTACATAAAAGAAATTAGTACAATTATTTTTAACAAATTATTTCTGAATTTTATTGTAATGTAATATATATATATATATATATATATATAAGTATCATGTAATTTAACTGTGTAACTTATTGTATTTAAATCGTTTAAAAAAAAATTTTATTATTTTTAATTATGCAAGTTGAAATTTAATTTAATTTATTTTATAATTATATAAATTATAATTTATTATTTAACAAAAGCTCAAATAAGTTCTAGTTAATTAAATAAATTTAAATTCATTTTTTGTGTTATTGTACTGATCTTTAAGATGCAATAATATTAATTTATTTTATACTTTTTGTATTGTCGAAATCTCCTGATTTGGCTAAAAATATCATGTTATTAAATATTATAGTTATTTTATGATATTGTTATTAATATATTTATCATGCATATTACGCAAACTACATATTGCAGTAATTGCAATTTTCGATAATTATTAGTCAATAAAATATTCGGAAATTAAAATTGCAAAAGTATTTTTATATATTTTTATCAATATTTTCTTCTTTCTTTGTATAAATGTATAATTACAAATAATTTTAGCGGTATCTTGATCTTTTAGAGATTTCATTATATGATTAAAGAGTCTAAGAGCTTTATCATCTAAAATTACATACATACGATACTGTTATATCATGCTAGAAGTAGTTTTTTAACGGGAAATTGGAAATTTCCTGAACGAATATGTCGACCCAAAGTTGATTTTATAAAAATATTATCTTCTTCTTCGCTATAAAAATCAAAGCAAAAAATAAATTTATAATTAGCATCAATAAGAATTAAAATAGATAGAAACTAGATATAAAAATCACTATTCCTTTTTTAATACAATATTCAATATTTTTTTAATATGCTTTTGATTTTGGACTTATATATAATGTTCCAATATAATGATTATTCTAGAAAATTAAGTAATTATATATAATATAAATAATTTGATCATGAATCATATATAAATTTTAATTTTTTAATTTTAATTTTATTTAATAATTCTATTATATATTTTTCAATCTGATTACTTAATGGCTTAATAATTTATTTAACAAAATTTTATAGATGTAATTGTTTATTGAAACGGGTTAATTATGATAATAAAAATATATTTTAAATTTATATATATGGATGAATTTTTTTTATGATATATATATATATATATATATATATATATATATATTACTTGTAGATATATTTGAAATTTTATGCACCAAATCTATTATATTTATATTTTATAAATTTGTAATGTTAGATAAATAATTTAAATTAATTATTCGCATAATTTGAATATTTCAATATTTCAAATAATGAAATAATCCAAATAATAAATAGCAAATCTATAAATTAAATTAAAGATATTAAATATATATTAAGAAAATTAAAAAAACGATATATGCAGAATTTTAATTCAAATCGTGATTTTATTTGAAAATAAAAAGCAATTAAAAATTAATATTAATAATAAATATTAATATAAAGCAATTTATAATTAATTTATAAATAATATGAAATTAATAATTATGTAATTAATGTAATATTAAATTATTAATAAACTATTTCTAAAATGTAGTTTTTTAATCACTAATAATATTTCAAAATATATATATATGCGATATTAACTTTTTTGTGATCCAATGAAATACATTAGGAAACTATGAAATTTATTTACATCATTATTATCGTTTTAAAGATATATTATAAATTGAATCTATTAAGATATTCAGATTTTTTGAAAAAAATTTCAGATATCCAAACTTTCAAATGATTATTTGATTATTCGAATATAATTATCATTTTCATTCAATCTTAATTGTAATAGAAAGATGGAAAAAAAACTAGTTTAAAAAGTGGTCACTAAAAACTGTAATGTTATTATTATTCTACATTGACGGGTAAATTATTATTTTTAATTTTTATTTTTTATATTATTTAAACTTCCTCTAAACTTTTACATTATCTGTAGATAGTTTATATACGATTGTTCATCATTCGATTGTTCGCGAACAATATCGTATGCCTATATTTAACTGTATCTTTAATTATATTCTGAATATTATTGTTTATGAGATACTTGTTTTTCAATTTATGGAAAAAAGAAACTAAACGATTATGAAAGCATAAATCTCTAGTCAAATTTTATCGGTATCAAAATAATCTTATTAAAGAATTAAGTTCTGAATTTAGAAAATTTGTAAAAATGTTTAAAAGTGATTTCAAAATTCTATTACAAATAATTTATTATCCGAAAATAGAAAAAAAAAGAATACTAATTTTCGTGCAATAATTTTTGCTTTTATAAGATTAGCTGTAACACTGAGATATCTGACTTATAAGAAATTTACTTACTAGTTTAATATATGTTTTATTTGTATGTTTCTTCATTTGTCTATAAATATTATATTTTATTTTTTATTTCAATTAAAATACTTATTCATTTATAGACTATTTTATTTACTTTAATTATTCGTATTTTGCTTTCTATTATTTGCATTAATTATTCATGCACAACACATGTATTGTTTATGGATACATGCCTGTAGATAATTGTCTCTCAATCTGGACGAGATTTTAGAGTACTATTTAGCTATTAGCTAAGATAATGATCTTTTCATTATACTGGAAATAATTGAGTTTATTAACACACACACATACATACACACAAAATAATATATACAATATATTATATAAAATAATCATCACGGTATTATTACAGAACTTTTCGTTTGCATGTTTTTATATATATGTTAAGAATAAAATTTGAAGGACTTATTTATAAAGCGGCCAAACAGTTTGAATTTTATTTTCAATAACTCCAGTATTTTCAACAGTTTAGTAGTAATTTACAAGTGGATATTGTTGCTTAAAGATCCTCAATAGCAATCCAAACTAAGATATAATAGTGATAACCATTTCTCACAAGTCATACTTGCGTTCCAAATGCCAGCAACGAACCATTATAAAAGCCGTCGCAAGAATTTTGACTACCACGCTCTTTCGGATGCAATCCTGAAAAAGTTGCCTTTCAATGCGATTATTAATTCTTTTAATCTTCTTTTAATTTTCATTTTCGCGGAAGATTTGAGAAAAACTAAAATCCACGACTGTTTTTCAGATCAAATAAAATTCAACATAGATATAATTCAAGTTAAAATACAATTAAGTCAAGTAATCGTTAGTTGTCATTTCACAAGTTGTCAATAGTTAGAGTATAAATTATCATTAGTTTACTTAAAGTTTATAATATAGACAATTATACAATCCTATAAAATTAATAAAGTTAATAATTTTTTTAAATTCGTTTCTTTGTTTCTGATCTGATGAAAATTCTCTCTAATGAATCTATTATAATTGCTTTGATCTTTTCTTGAAAAGTTTTTATTCATTTGCGATTATTGAAGCATGTAAATTACAATTTAATTTATTTAGAATCATTTAACTTTTTTAAAAAATAAATACTTGAAATTCGATTATGAAACAATAATTTTTATTAACTTAGAAATCTACTATGTACTATGGATGTAAAAAAAGACATATAGAGATTTAATAAAATCTGATATTTTTTTCATTTCGCATACATTTCTTTACATAAACATATTAAAATTACATATCATGTTCAATATTAAATAAAAAATAAAAATTTCTCATTTGATTAAGTAATTAACTTTTTATATTAAATATTAAAAATATTAAATTTGTTTATCAAGAATGAAGAATTTGAATTAATACATCAATTTCCGGATTTTCAATATAATTCATTTCAGATTTCTTTCCAGTATCTTGAAAAAAAATCTGAATATGATGTAAATCCGTTTAAGAACGTAATATTCTGTCGATATTAAAGTAATATATAAAAAAGTGGAAAGGAATTATAAATTATATACGTATGTTTATTTAAAACTAATTTCTTGACATAAATATTTTTAAAATTTTTGCTAATATTAATTTTTGTTAATATTTATTCTCATTTCATTATAAATGTTATATTTTTATAATTATAGTATTATTAAATTAACTTTTACTTTTAATAGTAAATTAATTAATAATAGTTTCTTTAATATATAAATTTTAAATTTTTGTATATTTTTCAGAAATTTTAACATAATAATATAATATCTGTTATCAAAAAATTACATTGCAGTTTTTTATCATTTATAATAATTTAAAAAATGACGCACAAAAATGTTTTAACATAAAAAAAGCTTGACATCATTTCATAATAAATTTCCATCTCATGTAAACAAAATTTATTTGAACCATAAAAAAGAGTACTACGTTTGTGATATTAAATTTGACTGACTTTTACATAGTAATTTTTCTTTTTTTTTTTTTAATTTTTTTAAAAATTCGTTCCGTTCAAGTTTTTGTACTTTAATTTTCAAGCCTTTAACATAACATATTACTCGATCCAATTCTATCAGTTTAATTTCAAGCATCGCTTGACATGTATTTTACTTTACGCTTTTTAGTTTCGTTTAATTTGGTTATTTCACAATTTCATAATTTCTCAAGTAGCAAAATCTCAAAATTCAATATTTCATTCATATATTTCATTCATCATTGGACAATATATATATATATATATATATATATATATATATATATATATATATATATATATATATGCAGAATACAATAAGATTAATACATTTTTATTAATATTTCAAAAATTATGAATCTACAATCATTATAATATTTGAAGCATAAGTTTTCAATCAAGCAATAATTTAATAACAAATTATCCTAATGATTAAAGTTGTACTTTCAATATTTTTATATCAATTTATATTTATAATATCATTTATATTTTTCCTACATATAGTATATAAGTATCCATGATGAACATCATTGATATCTTCATCTGATCATTTCACGGCGGGTACATTTTAATTTAGTTTAATCAACAAGATCTAATTATAAGATCTAAAAAAATCTTATGTTTCATCTTTTCATAAATTAATTTTAATTAATTAAACTAATATAAAATATAACTGACATAAAATGACGATCTGCATCTAGAATGGAATAAAGAAATTTAATAAGTTAACATATTTAAAAAATTATATACGTGGATAACGAAAGTATTCGAACGCTTATATTTGCAATTTTTTATGAACAAAATATACATGTCAAAGAAACTTATTAAGACAATAAAGGGTGTATAGTAAGAGGAAAATCTTAAGATTATATCAGCAAAGTTTGAAAATGATTCACCAATTTATGCAATAGTTTAATATATTAGGCATTGTTAATAAATTACAAAAATATTCGAACGCTTCATGTAGTATTATTTAACATTAATATTATTTGTGTTATTTAACATTAATTTATTGGATTATCTTTAGTGATAATAGTTTGTTTCAGTTGATATTCTATCCTGTGAATCAGTGAATTTGTAAAATTACAATCGATAGAATTCCACATTTCTATAACTTTTTTTTAAGCACCTTTGAAAATATTTGAAATTCATTTAATTTTTTGCCTATTTCAGTCTATAAATTTTCGATGGGATTTATATCTGGGTGAAGTCTGCGGTGGAATATTTAATATAGAGGATATACTGATCCATTCTTTCATAATCCACACTCTATGTTTAAGATCGTTATCCTGTTAAAAATAGAAATCTTCCAATAATCTTAATTTATAGACATTTTTGAGATCGTTCTTTAGAATATGTAGATATTTGTATCTATCAAGTATTTAATCAAACAACAAATTTTTTTTCTAGAGGAGATATTTAAACGTTTTGCAATGATTTCAGTAATTCTTTCTTCTATATAAATAAATAGATTTTCCATAAGCTTTATCTTTTAATAACAATTCACGATTTATTGTATGAATATAAATAAAAAATAAATTACTGCAACTTTTGTTGAAATGAGATCAGAGATGATAAAACTTTTAATTTAATGATTTAAAGATTGCAATTTGTATCATGTTCTTTTTCCTGTACATATAATTATCATATTTGTTCTTAATGAAGAAAAAAAAAAGAAAATTTTTATGTTACTTATAAAAAAATAAATTATAATTAATAATTTCTATAATTATCTTTTATAAACAATAATATATGCATTTGATATATGAAAATAAAATAAGACTAAATATATTTTAATCAAAAAGACAAATAATGAAATGATGATATTAATTTTAAAAAAATATTATCGAAAAAAATTTGTCTTTGAAACCATCAAAATTAAATGCACAAGAAAGAAATGTTTAATAAATCTTCGAGAAATCTGTTGATGACGTCGATAGATTGGCGATAGAGTTGCGAGAGAAAAATATTGTAATCAGAAATTATTATAAACTTGGTTATACGCGGTAAACTGAAATTAAAGACACACCAGTACATAATCCATCAGACAGTTATCGAACAAATTTTTTCTTCAAAGACATATACGAGATGTTATAACATACAGACTATTTTTTGTTAACGAAACGTTATATGAAACTTCCTCCCAAGAGAAAAGTTTTGTTACTTTTACCTTAACATCGAGCACTCCAGTTTCAATTTTTTTTGTGGTTTTTTGTGCCAATTAGAGTAAGTTTTATGATGAAATCCCTGGAGAAATGCGGAAGTAATCCTTTTCTTGTCTCCATCCGATCCATTACATCACTATTTGCACATTGTGCTTCCATTTTATCACAGAATTTTTATCTTTCAATAAATTATGTGTACTTGAAAATATAATTAAATATATGTTTTTAAACAATTTTTGCTGTAAAAAAAAAGATTTATTAAATATTTCTTTCTCGTGCATTTTATTTTGATGGTTTTAAAGACAAGAAAGACAATAGAATTGATTATTTCCAATTTCTTAATATTTATAGATTTATAGAATGATAGATAGATTTATAGAATTAAAGATTTGATGAATTAAAGATTTTTAGATTTTAAGAAACTTAAAATTATAATAAATAATTGGGAGAAAAAGCATGCAAGTATCAATTTAATATTTTTAATTATATTTTATATTAAAATTGATAAAAATAAAAATTTTAAAGTAATATAAATGATAATATAAATGATAATGATTAATAAATATATACATAAATAAAATTTAATAAAAGAAAAGAAATATCTTTATAAAATTTAATAATAAGAAATAGTAATTTATAAAAAAAACAAAAAATTGTTAATATTAAATTAATAAATTTTTAAATCTAAATGATTAATAATGTTAAAAAAATATTCCATTAAAATAATTAATAAAAAAAT
The DNA here is from genome assembly GCF_048593485.1 of Apis florea. NCBI lineage: Eukaryota > Metazoa > Arthropoda > Insecta > Hymenoptera > Apidae > Apis > Apis florea. Next base: position 7,689,941 of record NW_028256714.1, on the reverse strand, counting down.
TTTTCTTGATTTGTATATTCGATGCATTTTCAATTTCTATATTTAACCTTTCATTCCAATTTCATTTTAGAATTTCAGACATTTTTCTGCGAGAAAAGACAGAAAAAAAAATGAATATTTTTATTTTAATTTTAAATGTTATCAGATTAAACTGAATTATAAATAAAAAATTTTTCTATAAATAATCTAAAAAATAAAATAAAAATTATATAATAGAACAAAAAAATCATTTATTCAATTATGAAAAAAATAATTATAAAATATCCCTTTTATGCAGAGAAAAAAATGTGTAAATTTTTTGTTTGAATAAGAATATAGGATATTATTTTTTTTATTGGAGAAAATAAATTGAAACGTTATTTTTCATATTTAATTTCAATTATAATAATAAAAAAATATTTTATAATCAAATTGAATTAAAAATGTTGATTTCGATAACTGTCTTCTATATTCTATAAAATTTAAATTTCTAAAAATTATCGAATTTGTGTCTCTGGCATAGAAGAAACAATATATATATGTATTATAAGTATTATTATATCCTTTACATCATAATTTTTGATATTTTGAGATATTTATTACATACATTAATTTTTAATATACTTCACATATAGTTTATTATTCTAATATTATTTCGTTACTTTTTTAAATCAGTTTTTTATATGATTTTAATTCAAAAATATTCAAGTTTTATTCATCTGCTCCAACAAACTTTGTTTTGAATCATACTAATAGATCTTAATTAAATGTTGTTATCGTCTATGTAATTAACCAGTATGACAATAAATCGCAAATTATTAATTTGAATGCTAATTTAATAATTAGAATTTCTTTTATTAATTTAATACTCTGTTTTTTGATTGGATAAATAACAAAGATTTTATTATACGATATCCAAAAAACGCTATAATATTATGATACTACATATTATTATATAATATTATAATACTATATGATACTATATAATATTATGATTATAATAAATAATATATTTTGTAAAAATAAAATTGTAAGTGAAAAATTTGAATATATAATAAAATTAAAAGAAATCTCAAAAAAAAAAAATTAAATGGTTATGTGTTAGATAACTTCAACTTACGTTAATATATATTATAAATTATAATAAAATTATAATAATATATTATTAAATTAATATTAATATATTCATAGGATTGATTTTAGGAAATAAACATAAAAATAAGTATATGAAATGTCAGATTCAAGATTTAATTATTAAATTATGTAATTGAAGTTTATGTATCGAAATAGAATGACACAGTACTGTGATAAAGATAACTTATTCTATTATCATCGCTTCATTTAATGCAAACATAAATTGTTGATAACTTAATAAATAAATCTCGATTACTTATTTTTGCTCTTGACTGTAGAATCGATTTTCCAAAGGTGTCTCATGAATAATATATTAACACCCTGTATAAATTCCATAACCATATCATACATGCAATATTCATCATATAAGAATAATGAACATGTTTACGAGCTAAACTTTTATACCCGTGGATATTTTTCTCGAGTAATATGATATTGGTTCTTATATTACAAGATAAAATTTCAGCGAGAAATGCTTAATCTTCGGAGGAAAGAGTAGAAATTACAATAATATGAACTTTATATCAAAAAGAATTATTTAATATATATATATATATATATATATTATATTTAATATATATATAGTATGTATTATGTTATCAATTATTATTGACATTCTTTTTATCTTTCGATGATAAACAATTTTTTATAAGTTTTTATATTTATATTTTATATTTTATATTTTAGATAATAATATTTTGAATAATAATAATTGATTATTAATATGACGATAGGAATCGAAAAAAAATAAAGAAATATTAAGATTTCGAATTCATCTAGCACCTTCAGGCTAAAAATCGAGATTTTATTCTGTAATATTATGTATATCACGCCACATATTTTCTTATAATTAATTTATTATTATTCGTTTTTTTTTCGCTTTAATAAACATGGAAATTCCGATATTATTCTCTTATTTTAAATTAATATTATTATAAAATAAAGAATAATGAGTATGGGAAAGTTTGGTTATAAAATAAGTTAATATAAATAGAAAATTTCTGATTAAAATATTTTCTTTGAAGACTAGATAGACTATTTTCGCTTGAAAAAATGCTTTTGAAAAAGGGTAAAGTTCATTAATGTGTTTCTCTTAGATAGATACTCTTATAATTGAAATATGTAATTCTTTCATTAAAATATACAAACTATTTGTTTGTAGAAATCTAGATATCTTATCAAGAAATCGTATTTAAAAAAAAAAAACAATTTAAAAAATGCACAACCTACCAAATTTTCATTTGAAATTATTATTTTAAATATAAATAGCAATTGATTTTTTTTTTGCATAATTTTTTCTATTATAAATGTTTCCATGAAAATAAAATAGTTCGTTTGTTATTGCGTATAAATTTAAAATATCAAATATCAAAAAAATTAAAAAACTGAATAAAATTTATAAAAACAGTTGTAACCTATAATTACGTGTAGAAACTCCTGGCAATTTGAAAAGTTCTTATACAAATAAATAACTGAAGTCAAACATGTAATATTTATTGCTTTATTTATTTATAATAAATATTTTCCTTCAACTGTGTAAACACAAACAATGTTTCAAATATAAATTACAATACTCATTACAAATTTAAATTCTAATTTTGAAGGCTTGTAAAAGATTATTTTATTATCATTTATCAAATTTTTGTTTCTTTGACTTTTTATTTACAAAATTTACAAATACTTATTTTTTTTTCAAAAAAACCTAACTTTCTATAATAAACATCAATTTAATAAATAATAATAACAAAATAAAAAGTCTAATGTAAGAAAACAACTTTCGAATTATTATATTTTTTTAAAAAAGTAAAATTGAAAAGCAAAACATAATAATTCGTTCAAGTAAATTCTTCTTTCATTGTTTTCTTTATAACGTTTTAAAAGTAAGTTTTATCAGAATTTATAATAAGATTTCTAATAAAATTACGTGATTTAAAAACAAAGATATTTCTTAAATAATATTTTTTCTCAATTAAGAATTGTTATTGAGAATATTATTAAAGATTTTAATTTTCTTAAAACAAAATGTATTAAAGCATGTTCTTGAATTATCATTTCTTTTAAAATTATATTCTAGAAAACATACATTCAGAAAACTATGATATTAAAATAATTTATGATAAAAAAAAATTCATTTTTCATATTCGAATAAAATGAAAAATTAAGAAAAAATGAAATCAAAAATGAAATCAACCAAATAAAATAATTTTACTCTTTTTATTAAAAAAGTTAATTTTGAAATTATATTATATTATGCAATTATACAATATTTACTAATAAGACATTTTTATAATAAAGAAAATCATTTTTTTTCAATGAATAAAATATCGAAAAACTTATGAATTAATTTTTTCCACTAATGAGATTTTAGTGAATTTAAAATATGTTATTAAGAACATTTTTTCAAAGAATTTATTCTTTTATACATAGAAAAATTAATAAATTATGAATTTATTAATGAATGATATTGCTATTATCATAATGTTAATCATTTTAATCTATCTTTGTTCAAATTTTGAATTCCAAAATCGCTATAGATAGATATTAATTGTAAAAATGATGATAGATATTAGTTCATCTGTTCATCGTATTTGAATAAAGTTTATATAAGTTACTAAGTGCTGCATAGTATTACAAATGCATACACGTTACTACAAATGCATACACGTATATACGTAGAATTTAATTATTCAAGTAATTAAAAGAAAAAGATCCAAGATTTTAAAAGTAAGGATTCATACTCATCGAAAAGAACAAAAAATGTTTGATTAACGTAGGTGCTGCAATCAATCTTTTCAATTTTTATTGACGAACATTCGATTCATGTAATAATAATAAGGTTCTCTATAATAATAAGGTAACATTATTATTATTATTATTATATATAAGTATAAATATCGATTTAGTAGTTTAGTAGTTTAATTTAGATATAAATACTAAAAAGTTGCTTATGAACAAATTTATCTCTTTGTTTATTTCCAATTATCAATGAATTGTCTGTGAGCCGTTCATGTTTTTTAATTGCTTAGTTGAAATCTTGTTTACTGTGACTATATGTATATATAGGCTCATATATTTGAATTCAATGATCTTGAGCTTATAGAAAATCTAGTTTTTTATGAATTTGATTAGGATTTTCTTTAAGATATTTTTCTTTATAATGTATATATACATTAGAAAAACTATCTTCGGTTATTATAGTTTCAAAATTTATTTTCGCATTCCGAGGATCTGAAGAAGAATAAAATGTAAAACAATTCTTGAACGATCGAAATTACGGTTGAATAACTAAACTTATAATGATATGATATGATATAATATTAACTCAATATTTATTAATAATATTTATATTTATAATATTAATAAATATCGATTGTAATATCAGTCATTTTCAGTCACCTAAAGATTGTTTGATATTTTATTTTTGCATTTCACGGATTTAAAGAAATGCAGAAAGAAAAACACATTGACAAGCTACGCTTCTCTGATAACGAGTTATCTTTAACGAGTTCAGTAACGATATTTTATTTCATTTAATTATGTATATTTCAATTATGCATGTGGAATATCGACATTTACTTAATTAATATTAATTTCAATTCTGGATATTCTACTTAATTTTTTATAAAGCACATAATGCTAAAGTTATTATTAAGAATTACAAATAGTTAACGAAAATTGGACTATTAAGAAACAATACCACGTAGGCGAATGCGATATTCGTAAAAAGAAATTATATTATAGAATATATATAATTTGCGATATAATATAAAATATATAAAATATAAAATATAACATAATATCGCAGTATATTAGACTTATTAAAACATGAATATTTTATAATTTAAAATGTTTGTTCTTTCTTATATAATTATAAAATTATGTTAAATAAAAAAAAAATAATAATAATATTTGAAATTTTAACTCCTAGTTGATATTTTTGATTTTTCATTGATAAAAAAATAATTTCATATATAATTTATTAGTTCAATATATTTTATATACTGAATTATATTATACACATTTCATATTATTTTATTATTCCATATAAAACAGAATTATTGTTGATTTTAGTTACAAATAATAGTTATACAGGAATATTTATTACATTATTATATATACTACTATATGCATATATTAGTATTATATATATTGTTACTATATGTATTATATGTATTATATATATATATATATATATATATATATATATATATATATATATATATATATTTTATTAAAATACTTTATTTTCTTTATTATTATCTTATATGAATCTCATGTTACAAAATATTGACTAAACATTACGCCCTGTATATTAGGAAAAACAGAAGCAAACAAGGAAGCAATGTGTAATCGTAGCATTTTACCAGCTCGGTGAACTAATCAGAGCTCTTCAACTGCCAAAGCCGACTGAGCAAATATAGAAGAATAGTACAATATATACATATATATATATATATATATATATATATGCCCAGAAACAGGCTGAACTCTTGTAGAACCAGAGGAGAATGGAACGGACGTCAAGTGTAAATATTTAACATGGCTGAAGAAGAAAACAGTTCCCTAGCTGATAGAAAGAACAACTTCCTAGGGAAATTGTTTATGCTGACGATATAAAGAATAGATGCTTTTGGGTGGAGTTCTATTATTCTATACGATCTAAGAACACACGCTAAAAGAACATGGCAGTCTTTTTTTTTAATATGGAAATATTTTTGGTATCTAGAAACTTGTGTATTACAACTTATAAAAATCTTTATATTTGTAATATGTCTTATATAATTATAAATTTCTTTTTTACATTAGTATTTTAATTACATGGAAATAATTATATAAAAAAGATATAAAAATTGTTTTTGCTTTCTTAAATCTATTAAATATATTTTTCGATAATTATATAAAAAATTCATCGATTTTCCGATAAATACAGAACAAAATATTTTAAATAGATCATCTGAATATTTTAATTATCGGTAATAGAAAGTATGTTAAATTAAACATGTATGATATCGAAGAGCACATAATTTAATATAATTAGTTTTTGATCGATGTAAAGGTTTTATGAAAGGTTTTATAATTTTGTTTTTTTAAATGGAATGATATGTCTTTTTACGTATTATCTAGTAAAGTATTTTAAGATAAATGCAATAATATATTCATTTAAAATCACTAAAAATCAATTACAAGAAAAAATACATTGGCAAAATTAAAATAACAAAATTGTAGCAAAATCGCCGAAAAATTTAAAGTATTTTTGTATTTTTGTAACAAAAAATCATATAATAATAACTCTAGAGCCATTTTGATAAAACTCATTTTTATAAAACTTCTATTTTCAGAATCATTTAATAATTTTTCTCAAGGATATTTCTATTATTTGTTATATTTTGTAGGAGGAAAAATAAAAATATTTTTTTTCCAATTTTTCAAATTTAAATAACTCTACAAGCATTGAAAAAAATTTTTTAAGCATTAAAATCACAGATTTAAAAAATTTAAGTTTTTACAAAAATCTCTTAAAATTTGATGCATCTTTAAAACTCTTTGTGACTAAAACTTTGATGTGACTTTTTCGTTGAAAAAATTTTTTTAAATGAAAAATATACCGTTAACATAAAAATGATGAGATATAACATAGAAAAGTTGCTCACTTGGATTTGTATGTTACGTACAATGTATTTAATATATAATGTATCTAATATATTTCAAGTAAAAAATTCAGTATTGTCCTGACATCCATAGACATTTCACATTCTTTTCACTGTCGTATTTTCACTATAGAATTTTCTAATGAATCTTCCAAATGGGATTTCTATGTATTTATTTAATGTTAATTTTTGTCAAAAATTTTATGTGTATGAATGACTATTTACGAAGAATGGAAATATAAATTTACGGAATATATATCATTAATCGCCACGAAATTCACATTATAGAAGAATTCATCGAATATCAATCTGTAAATCGGTATACTAGGCGATTATATTATTCTTTATCAATGATACATTAATTGGATCAAAATATATTAATTATTTATCACAAATTTTATCATTATTTTAACCAATTTTATCAATTTTAATTTATTGGAAGATATATCATATGATATATCAATGCTCCTCGACTTTTTTTTTAGGAGATTATTTGAAAAATAAAATTTACACAGAAACTCCGACTATATTAAAAGAACATATCATATTCAATGAATATTATAAAATATCGTTCAACATTACAAGATGTGAGACGATCATTATTCTATCGATTCCAAACATATCGAGATGTAAATTAAAATCGTTGAATCTTTTTTATGATCTTTTTTAATTAATAAATAAATATAGTTATTATTATAAGCGAGTAAAGTTTCCTGAACAATATTTACATCAAAATATCTTTATAAACTAATCATTTTTCAACATATATGGATTAATATTTTTTTATATAGAGAATTAAAAACTATATGGATTGATGCATAAAAAAATATATAGTTCTATTTATAAAATGAAAATTGATTTTTATATAATTATATTTTCTTAACAATGCATTAATCTATAAAAAACTGATAATACTAGTATGTGCATTTTATGAAACCATTTATCAAAACAACCATCTATCAAAACATTTCTCACTGCAAATAATAATAATGTCGTAATTTAAGTTAATAATATTTAGTGAGATATATATATATATATATAGTATGTATAAAAATTCATCTTAAAAAAGAAATCTTAAAAAAGATTTATAAAAAAATAAATTTGTGCATATGATTGCCAATTGTCCTAAATGATGATTGCATATTGATGCATATACGCAAAATTTCAATAATATAATATCATAACTTTTTTTATAAATAAATCGAAAATCAAAGCGAACTATAGATTGTACAAAGAAATTACACGAAATACATTTTAAGATTTAAAATGAATGATGAGAAATCAGCAGATTGAACAACCCGAAATATTCTTTTTGCAATTAGATTTAAATAATTAATTTAAAAAAATATTTTCTACAAAATTTATCTGATTTAATAGAGAATTCAATATAAAAAGTGATACTTTTATTCTGTTGGAAAAAGATATCGAGCATCAATGAAATAAAAAAACATCAATTTTATTTTTTTTTTTAAATGTAATACTATATTGTTTATTTGATTGTACACAATCGCATACAATCGCGAATGAAAAAGAATTTAACCAGGTCATCGAAGATCGTATAAACAAAATATTTTTTTTTTATTTTCGATATTATTACACAATATTCTATATTTTAATAACTCTTGATTTTATTATTTATCAATAGCTTAAGAATTGAAAACATTTTATAAAATTTATTCACATCGATAATTTAATTTCATAACAATTGCAAGAGATAATAAAGCAGAAACAATAAACATAGATTGATCACAGGTAAACATGATAAACATGGTAGTTAAGCATGGTTGGATAAGTTAAAACAAATGTAAAAGTAAAAACCGATAACATTAACATTTGATCAGAAATTAATTAAGAATCGAGAGTACGAGAACAGCTATCACTTCAAATTGTAACATGTTTTGTATTTTCCGACAATTTTGTTAATCACCAGATAAATAAGTTTAAAAAGTGAAAAAGGTATTATATCTGATAAACAATAAACAAATGAAACATTCGCAAAGAATATTTAACAAATGTATATCAACAAATAATACAATGTTAAAAAAATAATATAATGGTTCTTATGATCTATAGATATTATAGATACTATAGAGATTCAAAAAATCTTCACAAATGAATAATTTCTACTGTTAATTTTTTGTTTCTCGTCATACTTCAAGAATTTTACTTCAAGAATATTTCATGTACTTCCTGTAAATCCGATCGAGTTATTATAGGATGAAGTGGACCGTAAAGTGAAGTGTGCAACCTTATAAAAACACTTGTGGACTTAGTTAAAAGACTCTTGGAATGAAATTCAGAAAGATATTTTAAAAAAACTTATTACCAGATAATCTCTAGTAGTGAATGCTATTATTGTATTAAATGTTATTATAGACGAACGTAATATTTAATAATTTCCAATCATTTGTTGTAAAGATTTTTATTATGTAATACATCTTAAATCTTCTACGCTTTAATGATATATATTAGTGTTAATTATAAATAAAAATATTGCAATACAATAAAAATATTTTAATCATATCGTATCGAGTGTCCAAATATTTATGCATATGTAATAAAGAAATTATTAGTTATACATTATAGATATACATTTATATATTTACATAATATTATAATTCAATTATAATTCATCATTTACCAGAAATAAAGTTTAAAATATCATTTCTTAATTTGATAATTTTTTTATTCGAAAAAACAATTATTATTTAATAATATTTTTCAGAATAAATACGAAATTATTGTATAAAATTTATAAAAACTTTACATATTATAAATATTAAGAATTGAAGGATAAGGAAATTAATTTTTATAGTAATAATTATAAGGATAAATTTAAAAATATTTTCGAATAAAAAAATTATCTGTGTAAATATTCGGTCAATAATTTGATTAATGAAATAGAACATGTTACGCTTTATAAAAATAATTAAACATATTATTATTAAAACTCTATTAAAATTGAATTTAAAAGCATTAAATTGATCAAATAGATCAATTTTAATCAGTCATGTAAAATAATGCATCAGTAAAACAAGTGGAACATATTAATTTACTTTTAGATTTATAAATAAACATAATTTATAAGTAAATTTAATTTCTAAATATTTATAAATTTTAAAATATTATAAATTTTTGTAACCAAATCAATATTTGTAATGTAATTTATTCATTATAACTTTAAAAGCTTTATATGTACCTAGTTTATTAATATTTTATTATTTTTCTTTAAAAATATTCACTTGTTTGATTCAATTGTTTGATTATTCTTTAATACATGAATTGTACAACAAAACTTTTATTTCTGTAAATTATTTTTGCAAATCATACAAAACATGTTAAATATGACAATTATATTTTTTGAAATATTATAAATAAAAATTTAAATTAAAATTCAAAATTTAATACACATTTTAATTCATATCAAAATAAAAATATTAAAAGAAATTATTGAAAAATTTAATGATTTAAAAACTAAAATTTCATAGAAATGTCTATAAACTAATTTTAATAAAATAAAATAAAATTAATAAAAATACTCCGAAGATAATGAAAAACAAGATTACATATCGATATTATAAAATAATAATAAACAAGAAAATCTATAATCGTTTTATTAAAAGTTAATAAAAATTATTAGAAATATGAAATGAAATCAATTATATTTTATTTTCATGTATCATAAATAACGTCGAAAATTATCAGCAAAATTGCTCTTTATTTACTAATAAATATATTTCTCTTTAGATTAATTCATAGTTTATTAATTTTATTTATAATTAATTTTTTAAAATTAATTTCTTTAAATTAATTATAAATAATAAAATTCTATATTAAAAATCTCTAAAATTCATAGCGATAAAAATACTTTTATTTAAAATTCGTTCAAAGTCATAAAAAATGAAAATCAATATGTTCCATATAATTTCATTTTTACATATAATATTCAAATTATAATCGATTTAACAACTCTATTTTTTAAATCAATAAAATATTTCAATATTTATTTGATATAATTATTTTATATATATAATGATAAATACTTGATATAGTATAAGTAACTTTGTGATTAAAATAATTCACTTAAAACAATTTAATATATATATAATTAATCATATTAAATAATTTATATTTAAGGTTTATTGAAATCATTATTTAATTGAGTCCCATTTTTTGTTGGTTTTTTTGTTCATTATTAAATAATAAATTATAAGAAAAGTTTATCGATATTATGAAATCACATCTGTTTTAGAATGTATATATTTTATGAAGGATTATCTATATCTCTTCAAAATTTCATCATTTCGTCATTGTCAAAATTTCATCATTATCGAATCTAAATGTGGAATTACCAGTATATATAGTTGTAATTCCTCCATATAACATGCAAAGGAGATTGAAACAATGCAGATTAAGAATAAATGTCTCGGAGGAAAAGTTTTCAATATCATTGAAAATGTTTCTCTTTCTCTTGAGTTAACTGCTCTACTTAAAGGAATCTCTTTCTATCAATGGTATCGATTTATTCGATTTAATATTTTTTATTCATTAGGGTAAGAATCTTTCAAATTGCATTATTTACACTAAAATGGACAAACAATTTAACGAGAATCTATTTATAATTTGCACCAATTTCTTATAAATAGAATTATGCTAATTGAAATTGAAATATTGAAACTTTAAAAAATTATAAGATTTAAAAACTTTCATTGTGTGGAAAAAGTGGTACATTATTGGAAATTTTGACAATTAGAATTATCTTATTATTTGTTATTAAATTTTATTTATTTAATTTTGTCCAATTAAAAATTAATTTTTATTAATTATTTATAATAAAGAAAAAAAAGTTAGTTTGATTATAATATATATTAAATAAATTCGACCAAAATCAAAAAAATATTAATTCAAAATATTAATATTTTCAAAAAAATATTGATTCTATTAATATTTATGCATTATGAATTTAATAAATTTTTATTCGTCTTTTCTTAATATATATAAATTAGAGACAGACTTATTCAAAAGTTTAAATTAAATTAATAGATTTTAGATTTGATCTATTTCTTTTGACATTTTAATTTAATTAATATATTGTATTGATTAACATATATTATATTCAAAATAATATTATAAAAATAATTTCATAAATATTACATTTTAATATGATATTACATTTAATTAAAATATTATAATATTTTTAATTAGAATTGTTAAAAGTTTTATATCTATGTTAAAAATACAGTATATTTAATATTTTTAAAAAAAAGCAAAGTTACTTATAAAAATAAATTGTTAATAACACTATATCTATGTATTTTATATCACAGAAACACAATAAAATTTTACATAATACAAATAAATATAATAAAAATATAATTAAAGAAAAGAGATAATGAATAATTATTGTATTATTTTTCCATTATTTTTTCCATTATTTGTAACATGATTGTAATTATTGTAGAATTATTAGCATTGATTAAAAAATTGGCTAAAATATTTTTTCTTGAAGAATTTATATTTTCATATTATTCATATATATTTGCATTAGTATGTATTATATATTATATATTACATGTTGTATATTATATATATTTTTATATATATAATATAATATACGTTTATACAATTCTCAGCTAACTTAATCATCTCGAATAACTATTAAACGATATTTTATAAAAATTGTTAAACGTGGAATTTAAATATCTTCGAGAGGTAATATCTCATAAGTTACAGATTTTTTTGTATCTTGATTCTTTTAAATGGAATGACCTACTTTTTATAAATTGATAGAATATAAAATTCTGAGTAATAAAAATTTATTAACTTTCATATGTCCAAAATTTAATAGTTATTACAAGATATTAATAAAATAAATTCTAATATATTATCTGCAAGCTAGTAGTAAATTCGAATTTTAGTCTCTTAACTTCAATATAATGTATTCACGTTTCTTAAAATTTTCATGATTTTATTAATACTTTTGCAACAAATAAACAATAATGATTCTCCACAAAATATTTTATTTACAGAGAAGGCAGATTTTTAATAATCACAATTAATTTAAAAAATAAGTTAATTTAAAAAATATGCATTATTAATCTTAAAGCTTGTTTCATTGGATTAGATAAGTTGATTGCTTGACAATGCAGTATAAATACATAATGTATATATTAAATGATTTACTTAATGATAAGATAGAAACATAACAAGCAATATATTGGAATTTTCAATTTCTTAATCGATGGATCAATCACGAAAAAAAATTATCGATAGATCAGTCATACATAAAATTTCGCCACCGCATTTACTAAATTTTATTTCTAAATTTTTTGTGTGGAAAACTTTAAAAAATATCAAACAAAAAATTCAAAAATTATATGATACATTATCAATATATTTACTTCAAATAAAAATAAAATATTTTTTTTACGAAATAAATAATTTTTTTGTTAAAAAATAAATTATCGTTGTAGTTGATCAATTGAACTATTTTAGCTTTTAAATAATAAGAATGTATTAAAAAATATTTCGTTAATATCTCATTATTAATAATATTAAAGACATATGATAGCCAATACATTTTTACTCAAAATTTTATCAATTTATGATATAAAAAAATAGATCATTTTATTTAAATCCTAAATCCTCCGTTCATAAAAAAGCATGTATTTTATAAGATGTATCTCTCGAAGGCATTTAAATTCTATATATTACGATTACAATTTTTTATACATACATGAAGTATATCGTTTAGCAGTTGTACAAGATCATCAATCAGGTTGACTGAAATATCCTATATGTATACTTACGCTAATATAAATATTAAATTAATTTTGAAAAATGTAATAAATATTTTAGAATTTTAAAGAATATTTTAAATTTTAAAAATATTTGTTTATTAAATTATCTATTATAATAATATTTTTTATATATATAAATAATTATATTTTTTATATATATAAATAGTATTTGAAAATATAAATATTTTAAAATTATAATATTTTATAAATAATTTAAAATAATTTATATAAATAATTTATAATATTTATTAATATATAATTTAATTAATATTTATTATATAAAGGATATAACAACTTTTTGTATATTTTCCTATAGTCTAAAATTTTATATAAGTTATTATATATTTAAACAAGTTTAAATATATTTAATATATTAATATTTTTATTGTTTTTATAAAGTTTTTTAAATAATTGTTATTTTATTAAGAAATAAATTTTTATGTTTTATTTAAATTATATTATAAATTATATATTTATAAGTATATTATAAGTAATATTTGATTAAAAATTAATTAAAAAAATTTTAGTTTATTATTAAAATATAAAAGAAAGATAATTAATATTTTATAATTAAAATTTCTCCATATTATATTATTAAGATATTATTGATAATATTTTTTTAATTAATTCTATAATCTCGATTATACGATTAAGTGATTAACATAGAAAGTGTTTGAAAAACATTAAAATAAACATTAACATTCAATTGTTATAATTTAGGTTTAATATTTAATGAGATAATCATATATATATTTTATTGAATACGGCATTCTTTATAATTATATAACAATTTACTAAAAATAATTTATTAAGAATAATTTATTAAAAATCAAAAACTAAATTGAAAACAGATTTTATTATATATGTTCAGACATTGAACAGATGCTACGAGGACAATGTCGTTTTTGAGAAAAGAATTTGAACGATCTTTCGCTTTGTATATTTGTTAAAAACAATTCGGCATTGCTGAAGTGTCAACGTAATCTTGAGATGACATTTTTCAGCTATGCCACTTTCAATATCATTTTTAAAAAGAATTATTGCATAGCTCCTCAATCTCATTTTAGAAATTTTCCTTAGAAAATTTTGGGAATGTCGCTCAATTAAAAGGATGGTTCATAATGTTATTAATCGCCTGTATACTCCATCGAAAGTCTGCGATCTCGTGAGATGAGCATAGAGGGGAGCGTTTTGAAAGAACTATTTAAACTTCAGAACTTTGAAAACTTTTTTAACCTTTAGAATTCTTTCAACTTGAGAATTGTTTGAACCTTAGAACCTTTTGAAAAAAACTCTTGTAACCACGAACTTTAGAATCTTGTAAATTTAGTGATAAATGTAAACCTTCATTAGCATATGAAGTTTGCTTTTGATCGTCTTACAATAGAACTTGTTAAGAACGAACTTTGTTAATAAATTATTTTTATTCAGGAACGAATTGAAGCTAACAATATAATATGAATAATAATATATAAATATTATATATTTTTAACGAAATCAATACAGTTCATACATTAAAAATTAATATAAAAATTAATTCTTGCATCTAATAAAATGATCAATTCGCTGCATGAAATTTAAATTCCATTTTTTTCTTTTAATTATCATTTTTAGTCTAATCATTTCTTCTACCATATATTGTAAAATTTAAATAATTTTTATATTGTTTATGTTGTATTTATACAATATTTATATTATATTGTATGGAAAATAAATTTATCATCAATAATTAAATATAATAAAAAAAAATCGTAATTCTACAATTATTACAATTAGATTTAAAAAAAAATGTTATAAAAAATAATGAAAGAAGATAAACTTCTTTTGAATATATAAGAAATATTATTTTTGTACTTTTTATCAATAATGTATGTTAATAGTTAATTGATTAATAATATTCAAGGATGTAAAACTTTTATTTTCTTTCAAATAACTCTTCATCAACTAAAAATATCTTGTGATCTGTTGCAAGCCTTTGTCACTTTAAATTTCCGTTATGCAAAACAACACTCCTTTTAGTTACTCTTTATAAACTTTTCGCAATCTATTACAAAGAAGTATATTATAGAATGTTATTTTTGAACTTGAAATATTCTTTCAATTTATATCTATAAAAGCTCTCAAAAGTGTTTACTCGAAAATGCGTATAATTATATTATGTCAGTTATATTTTTTATTGCATTTCGTTCTTACAAAAATACATAATAAAATATCAAACTAGAAAAATATTTTTTTAAAATATTAAATTTTACATTAATTATATCTAACATTTTATATATATATAAAATAACATTATAAGTATTATAAATAACATTTTAAGTAACTTAATTATTATTTTTAATAATTGAAAAAGTAAATATATTTTCATATATTAATTTAAAGAATGAATGAATATCGAATTAGACGTAAATAGAATCAGATATATTAAAAATCAATAAGAATTAACGAAAAAATAATAATAAAATAATAAAAATAATTTTCAGTCTTGAATCAGGACTCAAATAAATAAAATTTAATTTTTGTTAAAAAACCGTGATAGCAGAAAGAGAATTATGTAATATGAAACTTTGATAATAAATATTAAATTTTTAGATGAATATTGAAATATTTCTTTGCCGACAAAATGTGATGAATATTAGATTTGATGAATATAGAAATGAACGTATCATGTAGAAGTTTCGCTATATATTACGATTTATGAATGAAGGTGTTCATTTATTCGTGAGACATGAATTTGAAAAATCGATTTTAAAGAGATTCTCAGAACAAACATAAGTTAAATTTATAATAAAGTTGATAGAATGCGATTAAAAGTTATAAAAAAATTAAAGTTTGCGTTAGAAACGAAAAGATAATAGAATAAAATTTTTATTTTTATCACAGCATTATTTTTTTTTATCTCTTTTTCGTTTCATCTAACTTAAATTACTATAATATTAAATAAATCTTAACCAATATCTTTATACATCAACATTTTGTTCGATCTCTAGAATTGATTCTTTAAGAGTGTTCCATGAATTTTTTTTTTTTTTTATATTTAGAGAAAATAAAATTTCATTTTAATTAAATTAAAATATTATAAATTATTTCATATTTTTTTACCAATCGAAATTTTTTAAATTTTCAAATCATTCTTTTTTAACTTTTTAATTGTATATATAACTTTCTTAAACGAACGTAAAAAATTTAAAAAAGAATTTTAAAATATTTTATCGTCATATATATATTATAACATTTGAATATATCTATTTCTTTCTTATCATAAGTTTATCGTAAATTTTTATTTTGCTCTTATTAAAGTTGTAGTAATAGTAATAGTGTAAAATTCGTAAAGATAATGGAAATCGTTAGTTTGCCCAGTGATATTAAAAGCACATTATTTTTAGCCCATGAAGAATGTTTACTGATCTAAACTTTTTCTAAGTTACGTCAATTATAAATATTTTCAAAAACAAATTAATGAGAAACAAATATATAATATTTAATAGAGCGTTTTGGAATTTAATTGTTTTCAAATTTCCAAATTAATTTAAATTGTCATAATAATTTCTGTAATATATAAAACATATATATATATATATATATAAAACTGAAAAAATCCATATTCAAATATTATATAATAATATATAATAATAATGCATAATGCATGCCATTTCATATTTATATTTTATTTTTGTATTTATAAAAAATATATTTAAATTTTTATAAATTTATATTTTTTATAAACTTAATCACAAAAATAGAACTTAATCGTAATAAAAATTTATTTTATTTAATGAATAATATGATTATTAAATAATATAATAATAATAATATTAAATAATAATATAAATATTTATATTATATTATAATAATATTGAACTTATATAATATAATATTAAATTTAAATATATTATGTATATTATATGTGTTCCATTTTTTATATTTTCAAATTTTCTATGCATCAAATATGACATCGAATATAATAAAAAATAATAACCACATTTGTATAATGTCTCTAGAAAATTTCATATCAAAATTCATACTAAAATTAAGAGATTATTAAATTAAGGGGTGTATGAAGTCCAAAGAACTAATTAATAATTAAACAATTGATTAAAAGTGCTAAACAGAAATTACTGATTAATTTGTCGTTATTAAACGAGGTCGAAGGAAATTGAATTATACTGTGATTCTCTCTTAGTCCACGCCATTTCTGCATACAAGAACAAATCATTGAAATCGGATAATGAGAACATCTTAATAATCTTTGACATTCTAAATGTCATCCTAAATGAGATTCTAATGTCGATCCTGGTAAGAGATATCATCAGCAAGGAAACTGCGCACCGCTTTTACGGGATGAACTCCTATGAGAAACTTATTTTTAGCACAAAAGAGAATCGATTTATCCCTTCTGATGCTATGCCAGCTGCCGCTACGCTGCCCTGACCACTCAGACCGACATTGCACACGAAGAAACGGGATGAACAAGGGAAAACAAACGTAACCAAGAGAGAAAGCCAGAAAAGAAGTGCAAGAAGCGCGCATGAAAAATAAAATAGGTAAAAGACAAAAACAAAAGATTGGAAAAAAGGAATAAAACAAAACTAGATAAAAGATAATTAAGTAGAATGGATTATTTTAGAAATATATTATTTCTATTCCATAAAATAAAATAGAATTTTATTGGGGAGCTAGAATTTTTTAGGGATTCAAATATTGACTTGACAAAAAATCCAGTATGAACTTTATAATAATATGGTTGTATTCTCGGCAAAGATTTTCTTCATTTTTTTTATTTTTTCTTTTTTTTTTTTAAGAAATCATAATTAGAAAAAAATGAAATGGTTTTTCTGAAAATGAGAACTTTGTTGTAAAGAATATAATGCTTTGTTTTTTCATTTTGCTCCAATTCTCGGTATGAGTATACTCGATTCTTGGATCTATAGGTGCTTATTAAATACGAGGCAGATGTGAAAACATAATTTAACAATAATAATAATTTTTGTTATTTTTGATTACGAAAATGTTATTAACACATAGATTTTTGCAATATAAATGAATATATTTAAACAAAATTAATTGCTACTTAAAATAAAAGATCATTTTATATTTAATAAAAAAAAATATATATATGTATTCATGTATATTTAATGCATATGTGTATTTATCTTACGCAACTAATATATATATATATATTTGAAATAAAAAATAAACCGAAAGAGATCGTTGGATTTTTCATCGGAAAAAATTGTATTTTTCTATATTTAATATTTTTCTAAATATGTTATAAAAGATAAAATATATTTTATTTACATTCTACTCTCACTAATATTATTTTCTACTATTTCAGAAAATTGAATCGAAAAAAAATCATAATTTTTACGACATCCTCAATTTTCAAAAGTGTAACTTCTTAGTTTCGACGATGTTACACTAACTTGGGAAAAATGTATGCAATTTGGTTTCTTTGTCAAATATTTCAAAAGCGTAATAATAAATCATAAACTTCATGTCAAGGACCACTTTTTTAAACTCAAGGATATATTCACCCTAGGCATTTAGATTATTCATCTGAACCTTGAATATTTGTGCGCATGTGCTTGAAACTTTCGTTGTAATTCTATCAAATCATAAATTGCAAAGAATAGTATTGATAATTCAATAAAATGTATATTTTTCACAAAGGAAAGCTATAATATAAAATATTTAAAATCATAATGATAAATCCAATGGATAGGAAATGGAATTGTATTATAATTTAATATTTTTTTTGAATTATGGTATAAATTATTTCAACATATCAGATATAATTTAAAATCAACAGAATATTAAAAACCGGAGAATATAAAATATATAAAAAAATTATTCCTTTTTTTAAATATAAATTTTTCAATTATATTTCTAAAAATAATTTATGATTTACAATCATATTTTTATTCTTATATATGTTAATAGATATTTGATATTTTTAATTATTAAATTCTCATTCTTAAATCATCATAACAAATTCTTTTTAAATTATTTTATAATATTATGTTATAAAATTATTATTTATAATTAATATTTATAATTATTTTATAAAATTTAAATAAACATTCATCAAGATATTTTGCTTATTAATCCATTAAAATACTTTGTGAAAAAATTAATTAAAATGTCTTTTCTAAATATGAAATTGTTGTAAATGCAATAATGGAATAATTTTTAATAAGATTTTATAATTTTATTGAAAATAATATTAATCAAAGTTTGATTCAACATATTCAATACATTTTGTCTATCGAAAAGCAAATTAAAATTATACAATTAATTGATTTAATTAAATGATTATTATTAATAATTCTTTCATTTATTTTTTGGGATTATATTGACTTTTCAAATTGAATAATGTTACGTTAAATTTTAAAATTATACAAGAAAATATTCGAATTTAAATATTAAAATGTTTATTAAAATACACAATTTGTTTCTTAATAATTTAGTTTATCAAATTTCTTTATAATTTTTTTATAAGACAATTATTAAATTCAATATTAAATATTCAAATTGTATTCACTAGTTTCATCCTTTAAATTGATGTATAATAAATATTACATTTAGGAATTTATTTTTTAATATTTTACAAATTTTTAAAATTTGGAAATAAAATAAAAATTTGGAAATTTATGAAAATATAATATAAATTGCAAATAATCTGATAAACTAGTGAAACTTTGCATATTATAAAAAATAGAATGGAATGATTGACATCTCTAATTCAAAATCAATAATCAGAGTATTATTGACAGATAGATTATTGATAGATCATAAAATGATGATTCAGATCAATGGAGGGAATAGGCCCTTATTAGGGACCTATTCCGTATATATCCTAAAGGGAATGTAGAACTCATATTCACAAATGGTTTCTACCCTACAGGTATGTGATAGATTAATTATTATTGGATATCAAGACAGGTTCCAGCAATTCATGTGGCATGAACTGAATGTAGAATACCTAAATTTACACTTTATGAATTAACTTCCAGACTCTGATTTCTAGCTCTAATAATTTCAATTATGACATAAAAATTTTAAATAATAATGTTTTATAAAAAATAGTTTTATTCAATATTTATAAATCAAATTCTTTTGACAAATTTTGTATATTTAATTTTTTATAATAATATTGTATCTTTATAATCATTTCTTAAAAAATGATTTATTATTTACTTAATTAATTTAAATAATTTAGTTTATTGAATAAAAACATTGCAAATTCGAATTAGCAGCATTCACAATAATTTAGCGAGATTTGCATGCAATTTTAAAAAGTTTTAAAAATATATTTAAAAATATTTTATTGATTTCGTATTGAAAAATATCTCATGTTGTTATTTGAAATTATATAATATATGTTCAGACGTAACAAAATAACCCAATATAACTTCTAAGTCTCCTATTCATATTTGAAAGTTAAATCATTTATATCAAAGATATTTGCTGCAAATATGGAAATGTATGAATCGAAATTTCGTGGTTTTATTCAAATTATTAAATTTATTTATTCTTTAATTATTCATTTAATAATTCTTCAAAGTTTATCATAGATATTTTTAAAACTTCTGAACTTTTCGTAATAATTAATATTAAGTAAAATAAGTAAATTAATGACTGAATGATAAAATCATTCTTTTAATTTGTTATATCTATAGATCTATATATAACAAGATATTATTTATTAATATTATATTCTTATTTTCTCAAATAAAATGTTTTAATAATGCTAACAATATGATCATCCAGCTTTACATAATTTCAAAAAATTAAATTTTTATATATATTATAGTCAATTATAATTAAAAATCGCTTATAATTTGTTACATGAATATATAATAGTTATGCGAAAAGTTTCATATTTAGTTTTTTATTTTGTTTTAAAATATTAGATATACTCGATTCACATACTCCACAATTTTATCAAAACTCTTATTTAAATAAAAATCATAAAATTAGCTCATAAAAATACTATTGATTTTTTCAATTACAATGAAATGCATAGTATAATTCGTTTTCTCGTTTAAATGATATCGAACATTAATGAAATGCTATCTAAAAATATTATCAATTATAAAATTAAAATTATTAATGAGCGAATATTTTGGTATTGGTAACTATAAATATTTGATGCGATTCAAATTTCTTATCATATTTCAAATAAGGAAATACGAGTTTTAATCAATTAATTATCTAATTAATTATCAAAATATAATACATATAATTATATAATGTATAATATGTCTAATATATCATATAAATATAATTCATATAATAAATATAATATATTATTAATTAAAAATATATTAAAGAATATTTATTGATTAATATCCCAACATTGAAATA
The DNA here is from genome assembly GCF_048593485.1 of Apis florea. Lineage (NCBI taxonomy): Eukaryota > Metazoa > Arthropoda > Insecta > Hymenoptera > Apidae > Apis > Apis florea. Next base: position 7,668,013 of record NW_028256714.1, on the reverse strand, counting down.
ATGTTCATCTTTAAAAAGTAATAATAAAATAGAGGAGAATAATCTTTTAATAGGATTTGAAAAAAGTTTTCAAAATTTTCAAAATTAAAGAAAAAATTTTTCCATATTTTATTTCTTTAAATTTTTATACATATAATTAAATACATTTTTATATATAATTATATAATATAATTCTAAATAAATCTATATAATTATAACATATAATATAATAAGTAAAAATAATTTTTCTTTAAATTCTAAGATTTATTTTATGATAAATATTCTAAGATTAATGATATTCTATGATATTCTAAGATATTCTATGATATTTCCAAATCATTCAATATTATAATTTTACATGTATATTTTTTATTTTTTTTTTCATAAATATTTTTTAATATCATTCAGTAAAACATGCGAAAAAAAATTAAATTTACGCATTTTATATTGTGCTTTTAAAGTATATTACGACCTGTCATCTTTAATCTTTTCCGTATTATTTTCAAGCCGTGACACGGTTTACATTTTAAAATTTAACCGATAGAGTCAAAAATTTTATAAATATTCACTATTCAATAGCGAAATAGTATTTATTGATTTTTATTAATTTGTGATCAATCTAACTGGTACAAAAAAAAACAATAGATGAATAAAAACTATTTAATCTATTTTCTATATTGATTTGATCTGATGTTCATTTTCTATTTTTATACAAATTCCAGTATTCAAGAAAAATTATTTCGATGTATCATATAATTTTTCTTTATTTCTTTCATATTATAATTTTTCCACTCGTGTCATGATTCATTGCGTATTCGTGAGGCAAAATTTAGAAGAGATAATGTAAAATTTTATTTTTAGAAAATTAGAAATTGTAACAATATTGTTATGTTGAATAATTTTGATTAATTATAATATAATTATATGATTGAAATTATGCATATTCAAATACAATTTTTTTTTATTATTCATAAATTTTATAAGAAAGAACTACAATTTATAAAATAATATTTTTATAATGCAATAACTATAACATTAAACATATATAAACGTTAACAGAAAAATATATATTTTTTTTAAAATACAAATTATTAAAATTACATAAATTTTTTAGATACAGATAATGTTATGTAACTTCGATAATTTGTTATATTAACAAATTTGTGTAAAAATATTGAATTCAAATTCACTGATTCAAGTTAATTAAATGACATAATTTTTTATTTTATAACATATTTAATACTTTATTATTTCATACTATGTCTAATTCAGCACATATTTTTCATATTACAAATTATTGTTTATTGTGTTTCATGTAAACAACAAATATTTATTATTTTATGGTTTATGTTCAATCATAAATCTAGCTTCTACCCGTCTACATAATAATTAATATTATTTGTTCTTTGTTTTTGAATTTGTAATAACTGAATTTGTAACAAGTTTAATTAATTAGGAATTTTAGCATGAAATTCAGCAGAATTTTCATTAGGCTGGTTCCTGGTAACATCAATTTTCCTAGTAACACCACAGCTGGCTTTAGTTCAATACATAGCTTTTATCAAGAAATATGAGATGATAATAAAATATTTTCTTTAAAGGTGCTAATTAAATTAAAATGAAACAGTTACGATCAATTATAATTAATTAAAATAAAGAAATACATTGAATTTTCATATTTCGATTTCAATTTTTATTTTATTTTATTGTATTACTATTATATATTATATTATTCATAAATAATAAATAATATAATATAATATAATATATATTAATATAATAAATAAGAAATACATTTTATTATAAATTAATTTTATATCTTTTATATAATTTATTTTTTTTATAAATTTCTATTATATAAAATATTATATAAAATATATAAGATATGTAAATTTATTAATTAATTAATTTTATATTATTAAACCTATTATTAAAATTATCTGTTTATTATTTGAAAATATTATAATAATGTAATATAATATATTATATAATAATATTGTTTTTAAAAATTTTAAAAAACATAATGCTTATGATCAAAGATATTATAGAAGTACACTAGAAACTTTCGTATCCGAATTACAGGGAGACAAAAGTGACCGGATAGTGAAATTTTCAGATAATAGAAAAATTACTTTCTTTTGTATTAAACTTTATTTATTCAAGTAGAAATAAAGAAAATTGACAGTTTCTTTCAACACTTAAGGATCCAATATCTTTTTAACTAAGTCAGATAAATTTTTTATTGTAAGCAGCTGCGAATTATATTCAAAGATTTTAATTATATTGAACTTTCACGCGTTGCGATCCCATCTTTCGAAAGTGCCCTCCAAAATGATTATTGGTTTCTCTAATCTTCTTTGCATTTTTACAGAAAATAATAATTAAAAGAAAAACTAAGACTTGCGATAATCTTCTTAATCAGATCAGTTAGAATAAAATAGAATTCAAAATAGATAGAATTCAGCAATGATACAGTTCATATCAATTAGAATCATTACAGTCATCAATCAATCGCAAATAATTAAAGTAAACCATCATTTGTTCATTTTAAACTTATAATATAAACGATTATATAGTTCTACGACAGTAACAGTAATAATATTTTGGTTCTTCGAGTAATAATATCAGTTTAGACACCACATTTGTACAATATTCAAAGTCATTCAACATGAGACTTTAGACTTTAATATGTGAGAATATAAAAAATTATTTTATATCCAATATAACAATATCACTAACAATAATCATTAATAAAATAATAAATTCATAAAATTTACAATTCAAGAGAAAATAAATATTGTAGAAAAATGCTTTGTAAAACATCAATAGAATATTAAATATCTTTTCTACAATCTTGTAATAAAATAATAAAAGTAACTTTTAAATACTATTTTTCTCATTGATATATTATTCTAAGATTATTTTAATTTTTTCAAAATAAATATTCAAAAAATGCATATTGTATATTATAAAATCATATTAAATATTAAATATTATATAATATTATAAAAGAATTTTTCATCGTAAAGCGTTAGCAAGTTAAAGTTAGCAAATTAAAATAGTCGTCTTTGTTATTTCTATCAAAGGATTATTGAAAATTAATAAAATTATAATGAAAATAATAATTAATAATTTCGATTATTAAATTTCTTTATGCATATTAAATTGGTATGTTTTATCTTCAGAATTATCTTAATCAATTTCTCTTTATTTTTTTATAAATACTGGTCGAAATCAAAAATCAATTCTAATATTATAATATATATATATATTCATGAAACATCTTTGGAAATTAGATTCTATAAAATATTCTATTAAGATTCTAGTAAGATTCTAGTAAAATAAACATAAAAATTAGTAAAGGAAAATATCAGTTACTTATTTATTATATTTAAATTTTAATTTAAATTTAATAAAGCAAAATAATGGAAATAAAATGCAACAATAATATAAATACAAGAAAAAAGTTTTTATTCCGTTTTATTTTATCTAATGTAAACTTTAATTGTTTAGAACTTAATCAATATTTCAATTAATATTTTCGTGTACCAGCATGTTATGTTTATATCATAGCATTATAGAACAGATGAATTCTAAAAAAAATGTTTCACATATATATATCCATATATATATCATTAGGAATTTAAAATATAGATATATAGAACACTTATATTATTTGTATGCATAATTATCTTTAAAAGTTTATTACACTTATAATTAATTTAATATAATAATATATAAAAATAAAAAAATGAAATCAATATTTTCATTGAGAGAATAATTTGTAATGTTCACATATCTAACTTTCATATACTAAGAGTTAATATATATCATCCGTTGAGAATTATTATCTTAAATGATAATTAAATCGTAAAAGTATTTAAATTTTATTTAAAAATTAATTTGATAAAAAAAATCTCCTTTCTGAAATAATAAATCATTTCATATTTTAATATGATTTAATGTGATAATTGATAATATAATTATAATGATAAAAATTAACTATTAACATAATTGATATACTTAATATTAATATACATAATATTATTGTTTTTAAGATATTATATATACACAAATACAAACAAAAACACAAAATAATATACATCGTTAGCTTATAGAGATTAAATTGGAGATTCTCTTTGTCAATAGACATCTGCTATTTCACCATCGATTCGTTTTTAAAATTTTAAAATTTAGACTTTAACATTAATTTTCAACTAGTTCATGATGATCAGTTTTCATCAATTTCTAACTGTCATTGTATAATTTATTCTATAATTTACTATTTTTTTCTTTACTGTAATTAAATTTACTAATTAAATAAATAAGAAAATATTTATTTTTTTGAATGGATTTAATTAATAATAAAATAATTAATAAATATATAATAATATTGAAATAATGAAATATATATATTTTAAAAAAAATTCATTTCTAAACAAATTTATTTTTGCTTCAAATAATATTTTAGAAATATTGTAATATAAACAAAATATTGCACAGCAAAAAATTTTTCTTTTATTTTTCATGTAAACTGTTCTATTTTTCTATTTAAATTTTTTTTAAAACAAACAATATATTTAAATTTTGTATTCAGCAATGCATTTCTCTTTAAATACCTTTAATCAACTATACCGTAATCACAATGCATTAAATTATATGATTTAATATCTTGGTTTTAAATGATATCTTTAAATTATTTTATATTAAAATTATTTAGTGAGTAAAAATTTTTGTTATCTGAGCTAACAGAAAGACAAACCTTAATAATTGGTAACTAAACTTCAACAGAATAAAAAAAGGACTTGATTCTTTATTTTATATAAAATAATAAAATGTTATTTATTCATTTAGAGTATTATAACATTTAGAGTAGCTAAATAGAATAAATACACATTTTTTCAACAAATTTTGCAGATTTGTAGAAGAATTTAAAAAATTTTTTTTTTTTTTTAATATTTTTTGGTTTTTGGAATAGAAACATTTCTTAAAAGGTAATTTGGACTTTCCTATTTTAAAAATTAATATAACAAATACTTATATAAATATATATTAAATAATTATTAAAACATCAATTTAATATTCAACAATATAATATAAATATCAATTAATATTATCAAAATATTTCATTGACAGAAAGATTTAATATAGATTTGTATTTATTATGAATATTTTTTAATATCATAAATATCAAAAATAAAATATTAAAAAATAAATAAATAAAAAATAAAAAATTTTGATATAAGAACAAATGAAGAACATTTTTTATTTAAGAAAGAAAAATGAAATATTTTTTACTTAAGTATTACTTAAGTATGAAACATTATTAGAGCATAAAAAAAATATTAAATTTTCATTTCTTTTATATGTATATTATAGTTTCCAAGTATTCAGTAAAATAGGAACCTAAATTAAACTTTAAGGGATATTTTCTCCGAGACTTTACGAAGTAAAAATTATTAAAAAAAAAAAATTATTCAATATTCGAGATTTTTTACAAATCTAACAAGAAATCAAAATGTTTAGGTTATTTAAAATTTCTTTGTAAATATAAACAAAATCTTAATAAACATGAATCGAAAATTTAATATTTTTATTAATATTTAATTAATATAAAAAATTTTTTATTTTAATTAAAACAAGTCATTTATATAAAAATAATAAATTACTTTTTTATTTATTCTTTTTTGAATTATAAAAAATTTTTTATATATGCTTTCATTCTTCACATCTGATTATTATAAAATTATAATATTTAATTATTAATTAATATTTAATTTTTAATTATATAATATTTGCACTATTCACAGAATTATATACTTATTATATTTGCAGAATTATATACTTTTTGAAAAATGCATCTGTTATTTTTTTGACCTTGAAATAATTCTTATTGCAACATGAAAAATTTTAGTTTGTAGTTCATTGATATCTTATATTACACTAAGCTCGTTTCTTTAATAATTACATTTAATAATATAATGATGAGCATATATGAAATTTAAAATATGAAATTTATAATTAAAATGTAATATGTATTAAATTAAAATATAATTCATAGATATTGTCATTTTGGTTTTTGTTAATTCGAAAATTATGTAAAATATTTTGATTGCGAGAAAATATTCGGCAGAATATTATAAATTCGAAAAGTAAAAATCTTAAATTTACATAAAAAAATGAAACAGAATATAATAATAAAGAGTTAGAATTAGAATAAATAATTTATAAATAAATTTTATTAGTTTGGCATATAACAAACTAAAATTTCTTTGGTAATGTATCACAATAAAATAATTCTATGTTATAAATATATGTAGAACAAAAAGATTGTTATTGTTTATTCTTGAGAATTATTTTTGAAACGAGTTTTGACAGAAACAAATCATTTATAACTTTAAAAATATTAATTTTAATATTTCGATATTATTATTTCATTATTTTATTTCGCATAATATTATTTCTTTTATTTAATTTATTTATTTTTAATATATATTCAGTTTTTTTTTCACTTCGAATATTATATACTCAATATTATAAATTATAAATCCTTTCTTTTATTATTTTGTATATTTAATGCTTAAGACAAAATGAAATTTTATTAAATTAAAATTAATATTCATAGTATTGTAATTTTAGATAAATGTGAGAAGAAAATATAAATTGACGAAAATAAATGGTATTCATTTTAATTAAAAATTTTACTTTTTTTTTAATTTTTCTTTATAAAATATTATTTTCATATACTTTCTATTTGAAAAAATAAATTAACAAAAAAGATCAAAAGACAAGTATAACTGCTGGAAAGAAGTCTCATGGAAGGAATGCGGATCTGATTGGTTAATGTGAGAGGAAACACTTATTTTCACAAGCATTTTTTTTCTAACGTAGTATTTGTCACACACTAATCTAATGATTGTAATAGAGAGAGATAATAAAACAATAATAAAATAAATGATATATATTTATACCTCTATGCAGGATAATTATGATTTATATATAACAAAAATTTAATTTATAAATGTAACTTCGTATACAAGTAAAGATAATAATTGTATATATACGAATAAGCTAAACATATTATAGATATATTAATATTATCATATCATATTAATATTATCAAAATAATTAATAATAGCTTTGAAAATATTTCAGCTTCCAGTCTTCGATGATAATATAACTTCATAAATAAAAATTATTTTTTACGATTTTGAATATTCAAATTATAGATTTTGTATTAGTATGTGATATTAGAATTGTCAGCAAAGCAGCAAAGTGAAGAGAGACGGTTTGAAAGAATGATAAAATGAAAGATCTCTCTGGTCTCTATGCCATCTCTCAAGATTTCTTTTCAGCAATAAACTTCATGTTCTACCATGTTTCATCTATTGAAGAAAGATAAACATCTATGAAAAATCTTTATCGTTCGTAATAATATTATTTTTAAAAGTTATCAATCAATTAACATTTTTCATTCTTGATATTTTTTTCTTTTAAAAGGATAATATTAAAATTTCCATGTTACTATTTATTTAATCATATTTTTCAAATATTAAAAAAAATATACTTTTAAAAACAATAATGTTATTATAATTCTTACAAAATTCTTACAAAGTTATTATAATTCTTATATTCTTCAATATAAATAATAATATTAGATGAATTAATAGGTGATTTTTCAAGCTTATTATTTTTATTGTATTTATTTATAATTATAATTATTAATATTTATTCTAATATCTCTATAAAACATTCCTCTAAATATTTAATGTATAAAATATAATGATTCATGAAAATAATTGGAGCTCTTTTTTTTATTTAATGAAATATATTATTAATATTATTTGATGAATATTATATTTCTTATTTTTAATAAATATTTCTTATTTTTGTAATAAAACTTTATGAATATATAGAAGTTAATGGGTTATAGATGCAGCAATTTTTTTTTATTAATTTATTACTTTAAATTATATATCATATATCACATGATAATCAATGGTTCAAGATTCAAAGTTTTATTTTTTATTTGTCAAATATAATTTTATAATAATGTAAAATATAGCAAAATTTTAAATTGAAAATTTTCAGAATTTAAAATAATTCTATCATTTTATTGTAAAAAAAATTTCTTAGTAAAATTAGTATTCAAAATATAAAGACGTATTGAATCTTTATTAATGATATAAATTTATTGATTTTAGATTTTTTCTCAACAAAAAAATTGTTCCATATTTAACTCTATATGTTCTATTAGTATAATTGTATATTTGTATAATTGTATAATTGTATGTTCTATTAGTATAATTGTATATTTGTTCATTTCAAATTTTCGAATAAATTTTCTTGTAACAATGTTCAAATACTTTTATAAGTTATTGTACACAATAGTCGTAAAATAAACGATAATATCAATTGGAATCATTCATTAAATTTTTATTTATTTTTACTTAATAAATACTATCCATCAACTTAAATGAAATTATGCGAAAAAAAGAATAACTCAGATATCAGAAAACTGAAATGATCGTGATTAAAATCTATAACATATTATTATTACTAATAATAATATGTAATAATAATAACAGCAACTCGATAAAACATGGCATGAACGCATTATATGAATTATATCGGATATAAAATTATCTCTATTATTTCCATTACGGACTAACTAATCAGATCCATTTTCATTATAAAGTTTTAAGCATTTGAAAATATCTACTTATTAATAGTATATTTTGCTTCATATTAATAATATATAATAATTAAAAGTAAAAGTTAGTTAAAACTATCTGAGAGTTATCGTGATAATGTTATTGATCGTGTATATATACACATATATGTACATATTGTTCATCACATCGTTGTATGTAACATTTCCAATCGTTATCATACGTTTTCTACGTTATTAACAATAAAATATTAATCAATACGTAAATCTCATCATGAAATACTAATACATGTTATTAATATATGAGTTGTGTGTTTAAATGATTAAACTATTACTAATTCAATTCATGAGATAATCATGAATGGTTATGAAATGATCGATAATTCTTCTAATCTCTTACTTTTCTTATTACTTACTTTACTTTATTAATAACTTGAATTAAAATTTTAATATTTATCAAAGATATGATTTAAAATTGTTTTAAACAATTTTTTTATTTGTATTCATCCGCAAAAATGTCATTTGATGATTGTAAGCATCGTGGAAACAATCTTATCAATTTTAATATCTTATCTTATATGGAGAAAATTAATTTTAAATTTTCATTTTTGAATTTGTAAGACAAGTTTATCATTTGATTAGTTCAAAATATTTTTCTCTATTTTTGATACAGATGTAAACGTATCTTAATTATCTAAGTAGAAATTACCTCTATTCATGGAACAATCAATATTTATTTTTAATAGTTTAAATCTATCGTTAATTATAAATCCATTATTATATGTTAAATTAGTAAAATTAGTACTTTATTATTTCAATAAAAAATTAAAAGTAATAACCTTAATATTTTCAGCTATTATCGGATAAAATCAATATCCGATAATCAATTGTTAAATACTTTCTAACAATCATATTCAGAAAATATGTTCAAAAATCTCATATAACTCATTAATATAGCATTTTATTTCTAAAACATATCTTACAATTCACAAAAATTTATAGTATTGCATAATGAGAAATAAAATAAATCATGAAATATTGCCATCACGTTTTTCCTCGATTATTCTGTTCCAAATTTAAAATATAGATAAAAGTATAGTAGATATTTTTTTCATGCAATGATATCACAATTGTATATGATACATATCTAATAATAAAATTTATTTCTAAATCTATTATGAATGAATAATTATTCATTTCTATGTTTTGTTAATCATTTCAATTCGAAAAAGTTGTCAGCAATAGAGAATATATGAAATCGGAATCACGATTTTATATCTTACAAAAATGTAAACAAGATAAGAATAAGATCTACGGTATGTGAATGCATGAATTATTATATGAAAAAAGGGATTTTATTATATGAAAAAGATAAAGAAATTCGAAGAAGAAACAATATTTATAAAATTTTTAATAATCTTTATTTTTTTTTATATTTCTGACGTAATTAATATATTAATATTTTGATTAATATCCTATGAAATTTTCTTATTTTGAAATAATTTTAAGAATTCTATTCGATATTGATTTTATTAGATTTGCTAAGTCTTCTTTTATCCGTTTTCTGTCCAACAATCAATAATTGCATTTTCTTTTACGTTGATAAATTACTAACTATTTTGGTATATTTTTCATACTAATATCTTTCATAGATTTTCAGTCAGATTAATGTCAAATGAGCATAATGATCCCGTCATAACAATTATTTTTTTAATATTTAACTTTTCTTAAGTTAAACGTGCATCGAAACATCTTATTGAAATTGCAATTATCTGTTATTCAATTGTTCCAATTGAAATTTAAATTCAGTTAAAAATTGTAAAATAGATTAAAATATAATAGATTATTCTAAAGAAATATATTTTGACAATAATTCTGATTTTTCTTGAAATAAAAATATTGCAAATGTACTTCATAGTATCATATCTTTTGTTTTAAAAATATATATTTCTTTTTGCAAATATTAGACCAACAATTCCTTTATCTGAATCGCTAAATTGAATTCTTTTTCGTTATTTTAGATAATATTTTTTATAATTTTGTTTGTGTTGTGTAATGTAATCTATTCTAATCATTTTATTTTATTGAATTATATTAGTTTAGTTAAATAGTTCTTCATTTTTCATGTTTATTTTTCACGCATTAAACTTGATCAAATCTGTACATTATAAATTTTATAGCTTCAATTGCTAATAATGTCACTACTTACTTACTGAATATAGAATATAGAATTGTTCATTCTTCTAGTTCTTCTTTTTTAACGAATTGTTAATGTGTATGCGTTTTTATATATAAATTATATATTGTAAACACTTCATTTTTCTTGTAAATTTTCTAATAAAAAGATTATTTCTAAATATTTCGATAATTTAATATTTTTTATTATTGATTTTTTTATTATTCCTTTTCTGTTTTGTTAATTAAATATTCTCTGTTGTTAACAATGTTCGTAAACCAAATACTAAAACATATATTGAACTTTTATTAGTGATTAGATTGTTAACAATACAGAAATAATTTTATTATTTTGAAATAATATATATATTATTTTTATTTTTCATTTTTTTCATTTTTAAACTAATAAATTAATAAGTTAAAATTTCTAAAAAATTTTTTTTAACATGTTTACATTTATTAGCATATAATAAAAAATATGATTTTCTAGAATGGTTCTATTATTTTGTCATTTTAATTTTTATTATTCTTCTTATTATTCTATTTAAATTTAATTTATTTAATATATTTTTGCACATACTTTTTTTTAAATATTTAAAAAAAAATTTTTTTAATTTTTTACAAATTTCTTTTATATATGATAAATTAAACTTAAGTTTCAATAAATTCAATATTATCAATCAACAAATATATATTTTCCATAAATTTATATACAAAATGTTAATTTATGAGATGCTTTTTCAAGATCAATTTTTAACTTATAGTTATTATTTATGCTACGATTGTTACTCTAGTTATCTATGTATTATATTTGGCAAATAAATAATTACCTTAATATTCTAAATTATGTCGAAATACACACATATATATAAATTAGTCAACATTTTGATATAATTCGAAAAGGATTTTAAATCGATTTCTTACTAAATAACATAACTTGGAAAAACTTTAAGTAGAGAGGAAAAATCGGGTCAAAATAAAAAATAATGAAAAAAAACTTGTTGCAAATATAATGAAAAGTAATAACTTTGACGTCCCACGATTATTAAACGCGTAAAACACAGCGAGAGTTGCATTGCATTATCTATAAGCGTAATCGATATCATGATCAACATGCAAGCTGATTGTAACAGTTCAATTACATATATTTACGATCGCCTAATAGCAAATATTTACTATGCATTCATCAGAAGATGGCTACTAATTATTGACAATAATCACTTTCTCTATTCTATTTTCTCTGCTATCACATATATTGTTATTATTGATATTATTATTGTTATTATTGTTATTATTGACTGAGAATAATGACAAACATCGACAGCATATCGAAACAAAGAATAAAAATAGAATTATTTCATAACATTGATGTAGCCTTCCAATTAAAATGTTAACTTTAAACAAATAGAATTTCTTTGATTGGTTGTCAATGTTATCAAAATCATTATTCTATTTCAATATGCTCGTTGTCAATCTTTCTCATTATTTCGGCCAATGTTCCAATGCGTATATTTGTAGGAGAAGTGGCATAGAACATTAATATTCTGCTTAAGCCATTTTGACAAGTGCACTATACACAATTTGTATCTAATGTTATGTGATACCAAAGATATATTTAAATGACAAAATATTCGGTATCAGATTTTGAAATTTTTCGTTAATGTTTTCTTTGGATACATTAGCAAAAGAAACACTGTATATTATGATGTGTTAGTTAATCAGGAATTTGAGATGTCATGTTACAAAGTTTATATTAGCAAGATAGAAATAAAATAAGACCATTTTGTCGCTGTCATCATTACGTTGCTTTCGCTTAATTCCATCAAAATTATTATTAAATTATTATTAAGTATTTAAATTATTTAATTTAATAAATAAGCTTTAATGGAATTTTTTTCATATTTTTGGTCTCTAGAATTAACTTTTCAAACTTAACGTTTGTATAAGACATAATTATATTTGGTATTTCACTTTACATGTAATCTTGTTATTTACACAATTGTAATAATCTTAATACTTATTATTGTATTTCTAATTTATTATTATATTTCGTGATATCATATTATTGTAACGACGGAAATGATATCTTTCCCAACTATTAATAGATTTAACAAGCAAATTTGTATTCAATCTTTTCTTTCATTTAACTTTTCTTATTCAAAATTTTATGGGAGTGTGTTTTGATTTTGATAAATTGATTATTATACAACGATTCACTTATGAATTTAAAATATTTATATAGTGATTTATCTATGAATTTAAATATGATATATCTTGGAATTTGATATAATTTGTTTGAGATAAATTTTTGTTATAAAATAAAAAGCTATATTACATTATATATAATTTACATTATATATTACTAAAGTTCCGAAATCTTTAATCATGTATCTAAAATGTAAATATCTCATCTTTTCGTTAGTAGATTTCGTTATATAAGTGATTCTGCAATATTTTAATGTTGCACAGCCAATTGGATGTCGTCATTTTTATTATATCTAATGTAAACTTAAAATTCATTGTCTATTATAATATAAGTTATATTAAATATATATGTTAGAATTCATTATAATTTATTATTGAATATATTATTATATATATATATATATATATATATATATATATATATATATATATATATATATGAACTTTTTTCATTTTTTTGATATCTAAAATCTATCTTCCAAAAATATTCTTCATTTTTATAAAAGTCTTACATGAACTGGATACGACATTTAAATGGACATATTTAAACATTTCTATTATTTTTGACTTTATGAAAAAATTTTATCAACAAAAATTGTTTAGTATAAAAAAAAAACTATAATATGATAATAGTATTTTCTTGTAAATTCAGAAACTTCAAAGTCATTTTCAATTTTTTTAATATATTTTTTATATATTTATTAATTCAGTTTGACATATATTTAATTGATATTGAAAAGTATAAATAAACTTATAATCAAAGAAATATTATCAATATTTTAAACCTATATTTATAATTTCGTAAAAAAAAAAAAATTGTACAACAATTAATTCACATTTTAAAGTGTAAAGCTTATATTTTCGTAATTTTTGTCAAAAATGTTTTTATATAAAAAAATTAAAATATTTTTCTTCTCAAAAATTTGAAAAATTCAATTTATAATGATGCTAAAATATTTCGTGATTAAATCCACAATAAACTAAAATATTGAAGTCTTACAATAATCTTCAAGATTTACGATTATTTATTATCAATTTATTACTGTATTTTTTAAATTTTCATCGTTTAATCTTAGCATTTAAAATTCAATAACTTGGCAAAAAAGAAAACAGTAAATATATGATATACTCGATGATAAACTCGATTTTATTTATTTGAATAAATAAAAAATATGTAAAAATATTGAATATAATTTAATATTTTATGTATATATATATATATATTACATTAATATAAAATAATTATTACATTGCAATTGAATACATTATATACATTATATTGAAATTGTATTGAAATGCAGCAAAAATATTCATTTTATTATTCTGTGATCAAATAAATAAAACTTATTTTATTCCTATATCTTTGATATTTAATATCAATAAATATATTTATATATGTATATATTATATTGAAATTGTATTGAAATACAGCAAAAATATTCATTCTATTGTTCTTAAATCAAATAAATAAAATTTATTTGATACACATTTTTGACACATAAATATTAATGAACATTTTTATCTAAAAATATAAAGATAAAAACAAAAATAAAAAAATAGTAGAATGTTATCGTAATTGATTTTTTGTGAAGTTTATTATTAAACAGTAATATTTTAAATAAATTATTAAATAATTAATTAAATTCAATAATTGTTTTTACTTTTTTCTTTTTTTTTGTTACATTATAAATAATCTTGTGAATTTTTAATTGTTTTCACAGTAATTCAATAGAAAATAATGAAATGAATAATTGAATATTTTCTCTTAATATTACTTTTATAAACTTTAAATTATTTAGATATATTATGGAATAATTTTTTGCTTATTTTTTATTATATTTTATTAAGTATATACTTACATAGTTTATATTTAAATTATGTTACCAGATTATAAAGTTTTCGAATAATTATTTAATTCCATAAATATATATTCCATAAATTTTCCATTATATTACATTCTAAAACTTAAATTCAAGAACAAGATCCGATATAATCAAGTAAATTTAACTATACGATTATTTACATCTATCTTCGTTAGATAATATTAATGTATAAATATTAATTTCTTCCAAACTGAAAGTCGAAAGTAAAAAAAATAAATTATAAATTATAATATATATAAGAAATTATGTTTATGACATAATAACAATGAAATTTCATATAATTTAAGAAAATATTTGCATAAAATGTCTGCAAAGAATGTTCTTCTATCTTATCAATTTTTATTATTATGTATATAATTTTTATTTATTTTTAGAATAGAAAGTTTACGAGGCATAAGGTCAAAGGTAAATTATAAAGTCATCGATTGTACAGTTTGTGATATGTAACAACTGTTACAAATGCAAAACAAATTTTTTAAAAAGCAACCATTCAAACTCATGTTAGAATTTGAGAAACTAACAACATTAGAATTTGTTATAGAAAGAAAGAAAGAAAGATGGATATATAATAATAATTGGATTATTATTGCAAACAAGATTTTAAAAAAATGTCATTTCTTAAAGAAATAATTTCATTTTATAATATATATACCGACATAAAAATCTTCATTTCATAAAAATAACATTTAATATAATAAGATTTACTTTTTCCATTTATTTTTTAAGATTTTTAATTTTAAACAAAGACATTACAATGATATAAAGTAATGATATAAAGTTTTTAATAAAGTTTTTATTTAACTTAAAATATTAATTTTTAAATGGAAAGATTCAATTGATAATCCTTTCAAATTAATATTTCAAATAAAATGAAATAGTTTATAAAACGTAATATTATTTATATAATTGCCATTATACAATAAAATGAAAGTAAATGTACATATACAATTTTATAAAAATTATCATATTATTATTATTATTAAAAATAATTGCGAAAAATTATTATGGAAATTATAGATGAAAGCTTCATTACAGTACATTTGATCATGTTATAAAAATATCTATAAAAAAAAAAATGTTGGTTCATTTTTGTTATTGGTACCTGTACTAAGTGTTTTATAAAAACTCTACGTATCGAGGTCACTAGCTTGGTTGATTAAACCATTTGACGATATTTAAAGCGCCGTTCTCGATAAACACAACATCAAGAAAGAAAATTCATCGACTATGTATCTATGTATCTACTTATATTTTATGAATTCATAGAAAATTAAATTTTTATGAAATTATTATTATATTATCATATCAACAAATTCAATAATATAAAATTTTAATTATAATAAAATTATAATAATTTTATAATGTATGGCTATCATTTTAAATATATTATTTAAATAATTATGTAAATATTATATTATAATATTACATTATATTATATTATATTAAATAATAAATGTTATAATAAAAATGACTATGTAAAATGTAGGAATAATAATGCACATCAAATATCTTGTAAAAATTTAAATCACAAAAGAATCACATAAATTAGAAAAATATTTAAATAGTACATTTTAATTATATATTAATTATGAATGACTTTATTAATTAATTATGGAAAAAATCAACTCAAATTTATTTCTTCCGATTAAGTATTTATTGTATTGACAAACATATAAATTTTAAATAATTTGATAAAATAATATTAAAAATCACAATTTTTAATTCATAACAACTTTAGATTAAAATAACTAAAATATTAATTTTTTATAAAAATTAAATATTAAATTTGATTTTCTTTTATTTTCATATTTTAAATAGTTTAAGATATTTAAGTTATAATATATTAAAAATTTCTTATTGATCTATGTTAAGACATTGTATACATAGCACAGGATAATGTTGAAGATAGTGCTGTCTTTGAGAGAAAAATTTAGAGAACTCTTGGAATTTTTGTATATCTTTTTTAGAAACATTTCGGATAACATATGACTGGAATATGAACATCATCTTAGGACTTGATATTTTTCAGCCATACCAATCTTATCAACACCATCCTACTTATTAAAAATTATTACCAACAACTATGGAGTTTTCTAAGAACGTCAGATTTTGTGAATGGCATAGTTCTTCAGCCTAATTCTAAGAATTTTCTTTGGTTGGAAGTGTCGTTCAATAAGGAGATTGGTCTATTATTGTATATCCCACGGAAGACTCATGGTCTCACGAGATTAACATGGAGGGAGTTTAAAGAATATGATCATTCAGAAGAATTAAAAAAAAATCAGTATTTCTTAAATCTCAGAACGAGAATCTCAAAAAGAATTTTTTTAATCTTAGAACGTTTTGAACCCTGTGAACAACAGAACTTTACATTTTAGAACTTTTCGAATCACAGAACTTGTAAAACCATCGAATCTTTAAACTATTAAAACAATTCGAACTATTGAATTATTAAAATGCATTTGAATTCTTGAACTGTGTAACCTCGAAGGAATAGAACTTTAAAATCTCGTGAATTTAGTGACAAACAAGTAAATTTTCATGAACTTTGTTTTTGATTGTTTTAGAATAAAACTTTAATTAACGTTAACGATGAGCTTTGTAATAAACCAATTTTATTGCATATATATATTTTATTTTAAATATCATAGCTCCTAAATATAGTTGGAACTAATATTTTGATACTTCGAATTGTAACCAAGATGTTAAAGTATAAAGTGTAAAGTTAAAATTAAAGTGTAAAATTTGTGAAATCTGTCGTGCTTATTGCAATATAAGAACTCTAAAAATATTTTAAGATTGCTATCTGTTACCATAATCAAGTACATCACTTCAACACTCTGACAGGCACTCGACCTTCAAGGATGCTTACCTTCTGTCAAACTAGATTAATGAATTTTGGAATGTCTTTATGTAACAAAGGATACTAATTAAATGATATCTCCTTTAACATATTTTTTCATAATTCTTTTTTAGTAAGACAATGGGTTGAAACATTAAAATCTTTCGCGCCTCATATATATCTGCATTGATTCACTTCAAGTCTTATTTTGAAATATATAATCAAATATGGTATTTTCGCTCTTAAGATAACTATTGAGTAAAATAATTCCAATCTTTGAAGCTTTTGATTTCAAAAGGCCATAAAAGAATAAGTAGAAAGTACAAAATTGGAAACAATCCATGTCACAGTATGAGATGAATTTGAAAACTCGTATTGCAAGATGATGGCTATTGTCGAGGATTTTATAACCCAATGGCAACGATCTAAACTTACTTGAATTACCAGCGTACTTATTATAACATAAAATACTAATATTGATACATATTCTATAATCAAATTATTAAAAATAGAATTACCGACATTTGATGGAAATTATCATTTGATTAAAAACAGAAACACATTTGAGTCAGTAATACACAACAACTGTGATGCTCTGACAAATATTGAAAAATTTTATTTCTTGAACTCTTTTCTCAAGGATGAGAGTTATACAATCTCTCGACATTTCTGAAAGTAATTACGCGATTGCATGGATGGCACTTAAAAACAGATTCGAGAACAAAAAATTACTGAAAAATTATATACGAACACCCTGAAATTTATCTATATTGAACAAAGAATCATTTTACGGACTGAGACGGTTACTAGACACGAACGACACGAAATAATAGCCTACTGGCATTGCAAGCTTTAGGAGAACCTATAAACCATTAAGACACTATATTATTATTCATTTATTAATAACTAAATTAAACACAATGACGAAAAGAGAATGGGAACGAACTCAATCGATGATTATTAAGGATGTTAAATTATTGGATTTAACAAAATTTTTGGAAACTCATTGTAGATATTTAGAGAGGATGACTGTGAAAAAATTATTTCCACAATCTTCCAAGCCACGGCCCATAAACGCAGGTACTCGAATCCGAGTGGGATAAATAATCACGTGTACAACCCCACAAACTTCTTGCGTTTTGCGCAATAAATCAGTCTTTCTCAATGTGTTGATTTTAAAAAATTAAAACATACAGACCGCGCAAATACAAAAAATATGTGCGTGTTTTAATTACTTACACATTAAGTATCGAAACAAAGAATGTACACGTGATTCTTGCAGAATCTGAGGCAAGAAACACAACATACTTCTCCATATCGAATAAAAAGAATAGAATACGAATAACCAATCTTCGATAGTAACGGATAAAGAGACAACGAATGAGACAATATATACAAAATCTATGGCCGTATCGTTTTCATTTATGTATGTCAAGTGGAATAGTAATTTTATCTACGGCGATAAATTAATCGTAAAGAATCAATACTGATTCAAACACGAATGTAGGGCACTATTGAACTCGAGCTCTTAATCACATTTTGTAAATAGAATAATAAAAAAGCTTGGCTTACTTTGCTCAGATACATTACGGAATACATTATAGGAATTGGGAGTTTCGCGCATAGGTACAACATAACACGTGTATAAAAATAGCAAGATATGATAATTTTTGTCGCACTATCTCGTATTTCATCTTGCCTAAAATCATTAGAAACGTATCAAAAACATCATTTCGATTAAATGAAAATTTGATTACGTCTGGACTAAAATTAGCAGATCTGCACTTCGACAAATCCAGTAGAATAGACATGGTAACCGGTGCAGAATTATTTTGAGACCTCCAAAGTATAGATGCTCGTTGGATTCTAATAATCCTATTCTGCAAAAAACTGGGATGGATTATAACACACAAGCAAAAATACATTCATAGTGTAACATATAGATGAGAAACAAATCTCATAAGTAAGCAAGACAATTCTAGACAATTTCGAAATTTTGAATTCAATGGACTGAATTAAGAAATACTTTGTAAAATACAATATTTGTGCAACTACAAATATGCTTTATCGAAACAAAGAAATAACTTAAAGAATTTAGAGGAACATCATGATCATAAAAGAAAATACTCATTGCAGATTTCAAACAGAATAAAAAAGTAGAATCGTCATTGTGGAGCTACGGAATATAGTAATAAATAATTATTACAAAGTTCGTTGTTGGCAATATAATAACTTTTGCAAAATGTCAAAATAATATAAAAAAAAATTATTATTCAATTTTTATTTCAATAGTTTCTTCAATAATATCTCGTACGCTTTTGATATTAATAAATATAATATCAAATAAATTTGCGATCAAAATGATAAACTAATTTTGTTTATTACATTATTTATAACTACAATCGTAGGATAGTTTTTCGTTCACACTTTTCTATTTCAGACTTTTTCATTTTGAATATTTTACCGCAGATTTTTATTTTACTGTTAATAGAACGATAGCTTGACATCAATTGAACGTGAAAATGTTCTCACTTAATATCTGTGTTTATATTTCTGGCCAAAGTGTTTCAAAACTATCAAGAATGTATCAGCGTTCGAATACTTTTGTAACTTACTAACGATGCGTGTTTATACTAAATGTATTATATCTACTACACATATTGGATCATTTTCCAATTTTGCTGACATAATTTTGAGGTTTCCCTCTTACTATACACCTCTCATTGTCTTAAACAAGTTCCATTAACATATATATTTCGTTCATCAAAGATTGTAAATATAAGCGTTCGAATACTTTCGTTATCCACTGTATATAATATTACGAATAATTATAAATTCATTTATGTATATTTTTATAATTTTTCAATAATAAAACAAATTGAAAAAATATATATATTTTATATATTGTTTATATATTTTTATAATGTACTATATAAGAAAAATTAAATTAAAAATTAAATTTTTATATGAAAAAATATAAACTCAATAAATAATTTTAATATCCATTCATTTAATAATAAATTTTTCTTTATTTTTGATTACTTATATAATAAGTGAACATTATTAAATAAGTTATTTAATTTCTTTTATCAAGTGGATTTTATTTGTTCATTAATTTGAGCAAAATTATTAATTTTCGGTCTCTCTTAATCATAAGCTTCTCTTATTAAAATATCAAATATTTTTAATCATATTGATGGAGATTTAATTAATCATGATCATAAATTAATTTTAAACTCTTTAAACTATTTTTTTGTTGAAAATAACTATGTCGAAAGAAGAAAATTATCCTATTAAAAATAATTCTTTTTTTATATATTATAAATGATAATAAATAATTACATAATAATTGTTAAATCGATTTAATTTCAAATATAGCTTGTTTTGTGAGAAAAATCTTACAGATAGTTTGTAATCTTTGTAAAATTTTTATTGAAATATCAGAAATTTTCTACGATTTATACGACTTTTTTTTATTTTTTTAGATATAATTTTAACAATAATAATTTTAACAATTCAATTTAAATTTTTTCATTATTAATAATAATATTTCCATTTCTTTTTTTTAATATATATTTTTCTGGAAATTTTAATTTTGCATCGATTTTTCATAATATTCGTTTTCGTAATAATTTTACTAAAATATTTTCTTAATAATATAGAAGAAGTTCAAATATAGTTAATATTTTTTTTTTACAAATCTGATTCGTTTTTATCCATAGAAAATAATGTGGAAATAATATTGAATGTACAAAATACATTAAAGAAGTTTTTTTTATTTGAAAATAAAAAGATTTTGTTGAGACATTGAACAGATGGTGCAAGGTGATGTTGCGGGAACAATACCGTTTTTGAGAGAAGAATTTGAAGAACTCTTGGAATTGTATATTTGTTAGAAAACACTTCGGAGCTGGAGTATGAGCATAGTCTTGAGACATATGCCAAACTCAATGGCAGTCAGGATTATCCTGCTGAGATGTCTGCTTGTTACAGACATTTGCGGATCAGTTTTCTGGAAACAACGGATTCTGTGGACTACATGTTCCTTCAGCCTAGTTCTGGGGATTTTCCTTGGGTTGGAGATGTCATTTAATCAAGGGATTGGTATTATTCGGTCCCACCGAAGACCCGCGATCTTGAGCATGGAGGACGTTTTAGAAGACATGAGTATTTTGATAAAATTCAAAAAAATTGAGAACCTTTTCAAAATCAAAACTTTTGTTACCTCAGAACTTTTTTAACATCAGAACTTCTTAAATCTCAGAAGCTTTTTAATCTCCGAATTATTAGAATTTTACATTTTAGAATTTTCTGAATTTTTTAAAACTTTAGAACCTTATGAATTCATTATGATAAATGTAAATCTTCATTAACATATGAACTTTACTCTTGATCGTTTTAGAATAGAACTTTGTTAACAACGAACTTAATAATAAATCAATCAATTTTATTTTATTATTATATACCATAGTTTCAAAAACGGATTGAAACTAATAAAATTTTACATACGTATTTTTGTGTATTTCTAATTATTGTCTACTTTAAATTTAGATGATAAATACATTTTTTGATACACAAAATATTGATACGAAATATTTCATAAAAGGTAATTTTTTTTTAATTCTTTCAATTATATTAATAATACTATCTTTCTCTTGAAAAATTAAATTTAATTTATTATCATAGGATTTTTTTGACTGAGACATAAGTTTTTTGAAATTATTTTTTAATTTATGAATAGAATTCATGAAAAATCTGATTTTTATTTTACTGTTAATGGAACGATAGCTTGACATCAATTGAACGTGAAAATGTTCTCACTTAGTATCTGTGTTTATATTTCTGGCTAGAATGTTTAAAAACTATCAAGAACGTTATCAGCGTTCGAATACTTTTATATTAACGTACTAACGGTTAAATATTTATAATAAATGTATTATATCTACTACATATATTGGATCATTTTTAAATTTGCTGATAATCTTGAGATTTTCCTCCTATTATATACCTCTCATTTTCTTAAACAAGTTCTATTAACATATATATTTTATTCATTAAAAATTGTAAATGTAACCATTCGAATACTTTCATTACCCACTGCATGTAGAATTTTATTATCTGTAATACATTAATGTATCTATAATACATTTCATTAGTCTTAGGAAATATCAATAATTATAATGATATATTATTATTTTAGAAATATGTGCGTTCACGAGTAATTATCATTTTCGTTTGTATTAACACAATTCAAAAGCACATCAATATAACATAATAGCACAAAGCACAGGATAGTAAAATCTACTATAGATATTTATTGACATAAAATAGATACTTACAGTAGATTTGAGACAAATAGGAGATTTCAATGCTTTGTGCTTTGTACTGTTTGCGTTGCATTAATATGCAAAAATAGATGAAAATGATTATTACTCGTGATATACGTAACTAAAACTTTGAGATTTTGTA
The DNA here is from genome assembly GCF_048593485.1 of Apis florea. Taxonomy (NCBI): domain Eukaryota; kingdom Metazoa; phylum Arthropoda; class Insecta; order Hymenoptera; family Apidae; genus Apis; species Apis florea. The sequence goes on along the minus strand of NW_028256714.1, from coordinate 7,644,789 downwards.
ACATTAAATGAAATAAAAATTAGAGTATATCTATATATATGTATATAAATACATCTTTTTAATAACTTCATAAAGATTAGAGTTGTATCTCTCGAAATCTTAAATTTCATATAAAAAAAATTTTAAATATTTCTATTAAAACTATAAATAGATATCTAATTATAAATTATGAATGGTTTATATTAAATGTAGATATTTTGTAGATATTTAAATATCTTAAATAATAATGTGCTCTGTATTATTTGAAAAAAATTATCAAATATCTAATGTATTTGAACACAAGTTGCTTGTTGATGTGCCATCAATGTCGCATAACTTTAAGACATTATTAGAAAAATTTGCAGACAATAAAAACTAATATATTGTATTTCAACTTATTGTGTTTATTACAATTTAATACTTAACTATATTATATAATATACTTCTCATTTTATAAAATAAATGTATATATATATTTAATTCATGTAATAAAAAAAAAAAAGAAATTTCGTCTTGTTAAATGGACGTTTCAAATCACTCTAGTGTAGCCATTCATAATTTAACCAATAAATTCAATAATAAATAACCTAAGACTTAAAATAAAATCTTCCGTTTAATATTCTTATATTCTTGAATTAATTTTGTATGGACAAAATAAAAATTATTTGATCGCTATTATAATTATAATATAATTATAATATAATTTATATTATATGAAAAATTTATTCATATATTTATAATTAAAAATTTTCCGTTTAACAATCTATATTATATTATATATAATAAATTTGTAACATATTTTTAAAAAGTTAATTTTAAAAAGCAAAACGAAGAAAATATATTGAAATTAACTTAACAAAAATTTGAACTGAAATTAACTTATATATTAAATTAAAAGTAATTTTAACAAACTTAGACTGAGATATATTAAGATAATTCTGTATACTATCCCATCGTCAGTATATTCTATCTCTGTCTCATTTCAAGGAATGAAATTTTTAATTATTTATAGTTTAATAAATAAATCTCGCGTTTTTATATATCAATCAGTTGTGTTTATTTTGATGCTCAGAATCGATTTTTCAAATATACTCTATTAACAGAATATATTAACAGATTTTATGAATATTTAACACTCTGTATAAATACCGTAAAAGAATGTATATGCAGTATTGGTATGAGATGTGGATGCATATTGACGTTATCGCAAACAATCAGTTGAATAGTATAGTAACAAAAGTTTTATATGAATAATTTGAAAATTAAAGCAGATGATCGATTATACATAAAGGAAAAAAATGCTCAAAATTATGTTTTTAACGATATATTTTAAACTCATTAAAATCAATGAAGAGAAAGCATATAGATAAATTGAATAAGAAAATAATGTTTGCTCATTGATGCATAAATCAAATTCATCATAATTATAATTCATCAATATTCTTAATATATTAAGAATACAATAAATGTATTGTCATAAATTCAATTATTATATGTAATTGTTATTGGTTGTAAATTATGTTAAACATTGAATTTAAAAAAATTTTTTTTAAAACTATTTTAAGGTTATTACAATAAATACAATTCTATGAAGTCAAATATATAATAATCAAATAAATTCTATAAAATCGAATAAAAAGTCTAAAAAAATTAAAATAAACTTGATTTTTTATTGGATAAAAAGTTTGTTAAAAATTGTTATTATTGCAATTTTTTTTCCAAGATTAATGGAAAAATTTGGGAAATATTGTTAATATATATAAAATATTAATATATTTGTTTGATATTATTAGAGATTCGAAATCGAAACAAACACAAAAATTGATATATAAAAATGTTAGTTGAAGTTTAGTTAAATTATAAATAACTTAAATTTCTATATAACTTAAATTGCTTTAAATGAAGTAAACAAACAAGATATAACGCTGTAATAGAAATAGAGCTCAAATTATTTATAACTTAATAAATAAATCTTAACCATTTTTATACATCCATTTTTGTTTGTTCAATCTCTAAAATCAAAGGTAATCCTTCAAATAGTGAATATTTCATGAATATAAACATATTATTATATTACAAGTAATCCTTAAATAACATAATTAATTAATTTCGTATATAAATAATTATGTTACTTAAAATCATATTATGCGAGAATCATATAAGCAATCGTATAAATGTAATGATTGCATTTTATTAAAAATCTTTGGTCCTGCTGATGATTTAAATTCAAAAGAAGTCACTGTTAGTAACAAAAATAAACAACGTCACCGCTTGCTGAAATATGTTGTTAACATGTTCCCTATCAAGTGTATCGAAAATAGTATACATCAACAATCTCTTTCTTTTAAAATGAATTTTTACATATAATCTTTTTACCAAAGCTTTTATGAACACTCTGATAGGCAAAAAATGGTATAAAATTTTATTTTAAAAAGCTATTTTAAAAAAATAATTATTCAAGAATTATTTGTATATATGATTATTGCTTCATAATAAGGAAAAATATACACAACAATATAAAACAAATAAGCATTATGTTACAAAAAATATATAAAAATCAATCGAAACAGCACTCTTATAATATAAATTGATTTGTAATGTTAAAACTTTAATATTGAAATGTACAAAATTAATATTTTATTTTTTATTTATTATTGTTATTATAATATTAGTAACATAAGAACAATCATACTTGCATTGCTATTTCAAAAATCATCGAAACGGAAAAAAGATTAAAATAAAAAAAAAAATATTAAACAATTCAAAAAAACAACAAAACAACAAAATACATACATTATTGAAAAATATTACTATTTTCTATGATAAAACAAATTACTTGTCGATAAAATTTATTTGTTGACAACTAGTAAATTTTTTCTGCTTCAGTCATATTTATTTGAATTAGAAATAATATTAATTAATTAAATAGAGAACTTGACACTTGTTACTGTTACAAATAAATTTTTGCAAAATTCAACTTTTGTAAATTTCATACTACTTCTGACTATATCATCAAACGTCATAAATATAAAATAAATTCTAATAAAGTGAATTTTTTATATTTAATTTAATACAGATTTATAAATACCTGTAGATATTCAACTTGATTTTAATAAATCGAATTTAAATTAATGTTTTAAATGTAAACCGAAAAATAAAATAAAGTTTGATTTTAATAATTAAAAAAGAGTATATTGAAGAAATTTAATCAATGTGAATTCGTTTTTTATATCAATAAATAAAATACAATAAGCAAAGATAAAATTAGTTTCATCACATATTTACAAATCTAAAGGAAACGAAACATAGGATAATAAACAGCAAATTTTAAATCTGATATGTAAAATGAAAAACAGGCTACTAATAGAGCTCTTTTCTAGAAAAGCTCAAGAAAACATAAACCATGCAGCATCAAAAAAATTAAATTTTTGTTTCATAACTTTTTAATGCACTTTTCTCTCGAATCTTGTACATTCTGAACAAACTACTTTCAAGTAGATCTTTAATTAATTTACGCTTAAAAAGCAGATACGAAATTTATTACAAAGAGTTGTATTTTACATTATCACGTAAAAATTTATGATATGGCAAACATCATTACAATGATATTTGAATATGAAACTGTTGTCATAAAGAATTTAAAATGCATCGCATATTTAATTAGATTCTTAAATTGAAAATTCTACGTTGATACTGAAGATTCTCAGTTATGTTTATGACACATATTCCTATATAATTCAAATTTGTTATAAAAGGATAAAAGATAAAAAATTATTCAAACGTCCAGAGCACTAGTTACTTAAAAGAACAATTATAATAACATAAAATATGTTTTATTCAAAACTATAGGTTATATAGGTTATATATAGGTTATGTATAAAAAAATTGGATAATTAAGTAACGTAATATATTTAACGAGTAAATTTTATTTAACGTTTAAGTTATTTAAAGTTTAATATTGAATATGCTTATGTTCACTTTAATAAACTCATTATTCCTCATGCAAATCCATTCTCACGATTTTATTATATTGTATATGTATATGTATATTCTCAAAAAGAGAGAATTACAATTAATATTTATGAATCTAGAGGATTCTCTACTCGCAGCGTTTCCTAAAGTATACGACAATTGTTTAGGGTAAACAAACTGAGAATTAAATATTTAAAACATATTTATATTTTAGATATTCGATGAATATATTCATTTAACATAAAAAAATGTCACTCATTCAGAAAATTTTGATCAAAGAATAATCGATTTGATATCCTTCGTAATAAAATATCATATGGTAATTTATTAAGATTTATTCTAAAGAATGAATTACATTTTTCCTGTAAACTTTTTACATTTAAAAACTAAAATTAAAACCTTATTTAGAATTAAAACTTTTATTTTATAAGTAACAAACAAGTTAATTTAAAAAATTCTTTTTGCAACTTATATTTTTATATGAATTTGAGTAGAAATAGAAGCTTTTTACAATAATCTTTAAAAAATTGATATACAAATTTTTATCACATTTGGAATAAAAAATAAATCATTAATCATCAGCAGAATAGAATAATTTAATATATAACATGAAGAATTGTCTATTTTGTTTGTGTTTATATTTACTTATATACATAAATATTTACTATGAGTTTAATATATATTCAATATATTTATTGTATGTTTAATTTAATAATTGTTAATTTATTTAATATTTATTATTATGATTAATATATTATGATAATATATATATTATAATATATTATGTTACATATTATCTTAATTATAATAATTATATTATTATATTATTGTATTATTATAATATATAATTATAATATATTAATGTATTTATTAATAAATAAATATTATCTTTTTATTATTCTTTCATATTATCACATTAAATATGCACTAGACATACATTAAGCATACAATATATAAACATATAAACTTATATACAAACCGAACAATTAGCAATTATTATTTTTTATTCAAAATGCTATGAAATGATGGCAAGAAATTATATATCAACTTTCTAGAAATTGTTAAGAAAAAAGGTTTTTTTTTACAAGCCCATTATAAAACGAACTGCAGAAAAAGAATTATTTAAATTCTATAGAATTATTTAAATTTATAAAACAATAATTATCTTCAATTTTCCATTTTTTACAATAAAATAAAAAAATCTTTGGAAAAATTCAATTCAGAGATATAAAAGGCTTCATTATTTAAAGTGAAAAGTAAAATGTAAAGTAAAATAAATCGAAATTTCGAAGAAGGAAAGAGAACATTGAATATAAAATCTTAACTTCAAATATATATTAATTTCTGAAATATTATTACTTTATATACACATTACTTACATAATACAGTCATCTTCACTGTATTAATCAGTGTCATATAACTGTCATAATAGTTGTCACAGTTAATTTTCGAGTAATCGATGATATAGTACCAATATTGACTTCACTATTTATAGGTATCTCACTATGTTTGTTAATACACATTATTAACAGTATATAGATTTCATTACAGCATTCAAAATATATAAATATGAATTAATATTTACTATATTCAGTTAATGTTTACCTACAACAAATTTGATCACTTTACGAAATGTAAAAATAAAATATAAAGCCTTTGAGCGATCGAAATTATAATGAGCAAAAACAATAAACAATATAACAATAGATAAGAAGTATGAGATGAGATTTATACTATTATTATAATTTCAATCATTATAATATCGATCGTCCAAAAATTGTTTTATATTTTATTGTTTTTTCGCAGATATGAACAAATTCCGAAAACATGGATCTTAATTCTAAATATAATAAATACTAATTCATTGTTTTGAATGCCGTGATATATTTATATAAATTGATGGATTGTAAGTAGGATATCTTACAGATATTGAAGTCGATGTCACTATTGTTGGTGAAAACAATTATTATAACGAAAATAGTTATATTAATAATGTCTGGATAGGTAATATTCAATATGTTAGTAACATTTATATAAACAGTATTGAATATAGTATCGAAAATAATAGTATCGAAAGATTCTTTTTAATATCTTGAAAATTAATAAATACTCGAAACTAAAATTTTATATTTACTATATAAAAGTTATTCGAAGGCCATCGCGTCATTTCAATTGGCTATTTATAAGAATATCCTTTTTAATTAATTATGATAACACAGTATGATATATTTATATCAATAAAAAGCATAGATATTTTATATGTAAGAAAAAAAACAATAAAAATAAAAATGTATTATAACAATAAACATAGCTACTATAAATCTAGAAAGAAATAAAACAAATAATTCATCCATATAACAAAGAATTCATATTCATCATAAATCGTAAACAGAAACAACATTCAAACGATAAATGCAGGTAATAAGAGAATGCATTTCACAAATACATCTATCCAAAAGTCCAATGATCAAGAAAAAAATAACAATCTTCTTATGATATCAAGAATAGATACAAACAATTAACGACATAATTCTAACATAAACAGACTAATAAGAAAAAAGAAAAACAAGTTAACGTTGGAAATGAATATTCGATTTAATCGAAAATATCAAAATGATCGATTCAGTAAAAAATATAATAAATGATTATGCTAAACTTCCAATTAAATTGGATACAATCAATTTTTCAGAAAATTAAATCTGAATTAAAACATATTATGAAACTATATTTAGAATATAACTGCTTTATTCAATGTGTAAATTATAATCATGTCAATTTCTGTCAAATACATTCTCAATTCAATTAAATGAAAAAGGAATAACAAACAGAATTCACAGAATAATTAGAAAAATTAAATAAGGATATATCAGTTTAACAGATTACAAATTAGATAAAAAAAAACAAAATAACAAACAACTGCATAAATATCAATCAAAATACGCTTAGAAAATTATTAAATAATTTAAATGGTGTACACAATTTTACAGTAGAATTTAAATGGTTTTTTCTTCGTTTATTTCATTTGAAATTCACATGGATTTTATTTTATATCAACTCATTTTTCATTATTTTATATCAATTTATTATCAAAATACTTTATGTTTCTTTGACCTGAATATGATACGTCACAATAAATAAATAACATAGTCCAATCCAATAATAATCATAAAATATATTTTTGAAATGTTTATTAAAATTTCAAACATTATGATATAATAACATTTGAGGAAAAACATGTTAAACAATTAAATTAGATATGAGAATCGATGTATTAAACCACAACAAATACTGAAATAACTGTACTAATCAAAAACTGATATATACAATAAATATGTCTCATGGATATTTAATATGGAAATAATAGCAAATAAAATAAATCTATATTCAACATTCATTTCAACAACGATATACAGCATATTTTTATTATATTTTTATTATAAATGTTTGACTGTAGATTTATCATATATATTTATATTATATATATATTTATTATATGTTATGTTGTATTGTATTATAGATATTATTATAGATTATATGCCAAATAAATATCAACAAAACAAAATTAAATAATTAAACAATTTTGTAGAAAATAACAAAAATTGTTCATAATAACAAAATATTCCAATATTTTTTGAAAGTCATAGAAAATTAATAATAAAAGAGAATTTTAGAAAAAACGATATTAAATCACCAGTATTTCTCTCAATGATTCAAAATCAACGTGGCAAATGTTTAATACTATCAATTAACTCTATATATAGTTCAAATATAGGTAAATGCATTAACAACACCAGAATATTGTAAGCACTTTACATTATTTAATGAAATTCATACTAATTATCCCATAATGAAATTCATACCAATATTCCATGATGAATCAATTCCACAATGGAAATTGGAAAAACCGTTTATTGATTAATCAATTCCATAGAAAAATACAAATCAACTTAAAGTCATTTAAAATATAATACTGAAAAAACTCATTTTTATTATAAAGCAAAAATCATCATAACAATCATCTTAAAAAGAATCCTTAAAGAACCAATATATTATAAAAAATGTGAAAGAATCAATAAAGAAAAACTTAAAATATATAAACTAACTAAATATACTCAAAAAAATATAAAAATATCAATTTTGAATTTAATAATATTATAATACAATAGTAAAAAAATTAACGATATTAAATATTTATTAAAAATTTAATATTGAAAAATAATATATGAATTGCAAAACTTAGAAAAAATTCGATAGAATTGACTATCAATTCATATCAACAAAACTTTATGCAAATTAATGAAAAAAATTATGTAAATAGAGATTTGAAAAATAAATAATCCCTGTTATCAAAATAGTTTCAGATCCCTTCATTCTATAATGGATCCATTAATAAATATATGTATCAATAAATTCATTAATAAACAATATATGACATTAGTAAATATGGACTTTAAAAAAACATATATGATATACAGAAAAAGAATTATAAATATGCTAAAAAGTTAAACATTTGAAAATTTTCAAAAACAAAATGCATAAAAATGAGAATAAATTTCTCTTTGGAATCCAATTGGAATTACCTATTGAAAAGAGTTTTATAAGACTCTGTATTAAATGCTATTTTTAATATCAATAAACAAGGTCCCATGAATAATAATAAATCCATTTAAAAAACCTAGAAAAAATTCGATTGCAAAAAATAGATTGCAAATGATTTAACAATTTTATATATGAGAAAGAATTCAAAAATATATCTTACATCGAACATTCTAATAAACTGCAAACACAGAATCAAGTTTGAAATTTTTAAAAAGAAAAAATTATATACTTAATATATATAATCTCTTCCAGAAAACAAAAACCATGAAATACCACCAAAATCCTATTTCAATTTGGAATTTGAACAATTGAATCATATAAAATCTTAGGCGTGGGATAACTTATATAATATTATTATGAAACTTATATGATATTTCCATATTATGCATCTCAGAAAGGAATATCTATATAAGGAAAAGATATCTAAATATATTAAAAATAGTGAAAAACAGATAACAAAATATTAATATAGATCTATCGTCAAAATATAGATTATGGATCAATAATCTAAAAAATTAGATTCAATGCATAACATAAATCATTAAAAATTATAATAGGAAAATTATTTCAATTCTATTTTTAAGATTCTATTTAAAAAATAAATAAATAAATTCTATCTAAAAAAAATAATAATATAAGAAAAATTTAACAACAATCAGATAATAAAAATAGCTATGACTCAAGAATATATATAGAATAAAAATATATATAGAAGAATATTTAAACATCTTCGCCAATTATAGTATCAGTATATTTTACAGAAAAATTCAATCAGATTATTTCAGAATAAATCAAATAAACCAAATGCAAATCAATATACAAATTAAATTTAAAATTATGATTCTAAGAAAATTTCAAATGAGAATCGAAATAGACAAGTCTGACACTAAATCCGAAAATCAACATTACTTAACTTTCAAAACTTATCAATAATTATAGATATCGTCGAGAATCACAAGAATTTTATACATATCTACACAAATGATTTAAAATCTATTATCAGGCACATCAATTCTGTCATTATTTAACAATAGTCAAAAATCAAATTAAATGAAACATCAATTATTTCAGTTGAATTATACACAATATTAATTATATATAAATCATATATAAATCATATATCAATTACACATCAATCAAATCTTTCAAATTATATTCAAAATTTTAATAATAAGCAAATTATTATATTCACTAATTCAAAAAGTGCAATAAATAATGTTATGCCATATTATGATAATATATGGTATACAGTATCCAAGTTCATAATATTCACAAATTATAAAAATATATTACAGAATAATTTCAGAAAAAAAAAAATTAAAATTATATGAATTTCTGTATGGATTATATGTAGAAATAATTGGAACCGAAAATGTTTAGCAAATCGCTGGAAAATTCCACTAAGAAAATATTTTCAATAACTGAAATCATATATATAATACAATCAATTGAATTTGATACACTAAAATAATTAAAAAGAAATTAATAATAAATTTACAATGAAAAACGTATTTAATAATAATATTACAAATATAGACTATTTTAAAAATTACAAAACATATATCAAACAATTCAAAAAAAGTATATAATTATGTGGCAATCAGCTATATTCAAATAGAATATTCTAAAATCACTTATATCATAGATCACGCATATCGTATCTTTAATCAAGAAATCAACTTCAAAATATGAAGAATATAAAATTATTCGATTGTAAAATCTATTGAAAAAAAATAATTAAATATTTTAACAAAATATTATAAAATAAAATATTTTTTAAAATAATAATTAAAAATAATTTTAATAATCTAACAATTGATACGATTTATAATAAAAAAATAAATAAATAAATTTTTAATAAAATAGATAAAAGTACATGGATTAAATTCAAATTTAAAAAAAAATATTATAAGCTCGATATTCAGCAAATTCTTTCTACGAAATAAAAACAAAAATTTTAATAATAAAATTATAAATCATTATATTCTTCTATTTCGTGACTTCACAATTAAAACCGAATATCCATTACATACATTATTCATTTTAATCGTATCGCAGACATAATAAGAAGGTGAAGGCGAAACCAAGAGGATTGTTTCTTCGAAGCTAAGTAAAATGGAAACAATGCTTGCCTCCAGACAATGCTACGTTATAGGGCGAACACTTCGACATAAGAACGATGTTCGTCGTAGTCATTGTTTCATAAACTTTCCAAGTCAAGGCTAACTGTTACAATTGATTTCTCAATCGAAGATACGATTCCTTCGTCTGAAAGGAAGTTTTTTAAAGCCTTTCGTACAAAGAGAATTCGTGTGCTCTGAGATTTGAAAAAAAATTAAAAAATTAAGTCCAGTTGAAATACTTGACAAACGATATTCTATAGATATTAAGAAAGATATGTATGTATGCATATGTACAATGGGTAACGAAAGTATTTGAAAGCTTACATTTACAATTTTTGATGAACGAAATATATATGTTAAAGGAACTTGTTTAAGACAATGAGAGGTATGTAGTAGGAGGGAAATCTCAAAATTATATCAGCAAAATTTGAAAATGATTCATCAATTTGTGCAGTATAATACATTTATTATAAACACGCATTAATAGATTACAAAAGTATTCGAATGCTTCATATATGCAGTATTATTTAACATTAATATTTTGTTGAACCACCTTTGGTCTCAATTAATGTTCCATACTATAAACTAGTAATTTCGTAAAATTACAATCGATGGAATTCCATATTTCTATAATTTTTTCTTTAAGCATCTGCTTTGAAAATATTCGAAATTTATTTAATTTTTTGCCTATTTCAATACATAAATTTTTGATAGGATTTATATCTGGACTCTGTGATAAAGTATTTAACATATGAGGTATATTGTATACAATCTATTTTTTCACGATCTACATTATATTTAGGATCGTTGTTTTGTTAAAAGTAGAAGTCGTCCAATAATGCCAATTTATGAACACTATCTTTGAGATTGTTCTTTATAATATCTAAATATTTGTATTTATCGAGTATTTCATCAATAAATATTAAATTTCCTATACCATTAATTGCCATGCAGTCCTATGACTGAACCATTGTGTTTTACTATCAAGCATATATTTTGAATGTCCACTTCTGTATTTGATCTTTTCCATAATTTCGCCCATCCAAGTTAAAAATATTAAACTTAGATTTATTAAAAAATATTTTTTCCCAAAAAGCATTATCTTTTGTTATAAATACTTTTACAAAAGTTAATCTCTTCTTTTGATTTTGCTTATTAATGTACGACTTTCTTCTTGTTATTATTATTTCGTAAAACTTGTCGACATAATCGGGGATGAACATCTTTGTCAAACATTTCTGATATCATACTTAAAAGTGTAGGTGTAGATATAATAGGATTTTTTTTTATTTCACGAATAATAACTTTTTCCTCTCTTTCAATTAATTTTCTTCGTACAACTGAACGAGCTTTATTTATAATTGTTTCTTCATTTTTTTATTTTTTTATGATGTAATGTATTGTAAATATACTTCTGTTTACGATTTTTGCTATCATTATATGATTTTTCATCCTTATGCAACCGAAGAATAGTTTTTTATTCACACTTTTCTATTTTGTATTCATTTTGAATATTTTACTGCGGAGTTTTATTTTAGTGTTAATGGAACGATAGCTTGACATCAACTGAACGTGAAAATGCTCTCGCTTAATATCTGTGTTTATATTTCTGGCTAAAGTGTATAAGAACGTATCAGCGTTCGAGTACTTTTGTAACGTACTAACGGTGCGTGTTTATAATAAATGTTATATCTACTACACAAATTGGTGAATCATTTTCAAATTTTGCTGATATAATCTTGAGATTTCTCTCTTACTATATATCTCTTATTATTTTAAACAAGTTTCTTTAACATATATATTTCGTTCATCAAAAATTGTAAATATAAGTGTTCGAATATTTTCGTTACCCACTATGTGTATTATAATGAATATTTTCAGTAGTCAAATAAAGAATATCACGAATAAAAAAATGAAAAATAAATGAAATATATACATTAAAAAAAATATTCTCTTAAATGTATATTTCTTTCTTAATATTCGCACAATTATGTTTGTATAATTTCACATATTATTCTCCAATAATGATACAAATTTATTATTCATGATAATTTGAAAACAAAAGAGTAGGATTAAACATAAGCTTTATCATAAGACTAAAATATAGTGCAATAAATTTACCACAGCAACAAGTGTATGAAGAAAGTAGAAAAAAATTGCTGATAATCTACGATAATAACGTGTACGATTATATATTCGTTTTATCGAGATTATCTTTTTTAAAAATATGTTTTTTCACGAAAACAAATCAAAATAAATATATATGAAGAATGATTATGTGAAAAAATCATATAAAAAAGATATTTAAACATAAATTAATTTTATCACTTTTTAAAGAGATATAATTCTAAAATCTAGAAATATTGTTTGAAAATATTATTTTTCTTTAATTTCTATTCATTTTATTTCTATCAATTTTATTTTTACTAATGTTATAAAAATAAAATCTATATATTTATTTTATTTTGTTTTGAAAAACAAAGAAAACTAAAAAAATAATCTAAAGATAAATTCCAAATCCTGTTTATGCATTTTTTGAATTTAAGGAAAATTACGTGATTCTGATACAATAAATCAAATATTAATCAATACATGATTTGAAGACGCATGAAGTTCTTTCACGAGAACTTAATTCTATCTAATCGATAAAATATTGCGCTTGATTTATATTTTCGATACTTTTTTGTTGTCATTGAAATAATCATCTAGATTTGATCAAACATGTTATGTATGAAAAATATCTTGAAAAACATTCTTTATTCTTATCTTACTTCATTTCCTCTTTTTTTTACTTTTTCAAATTATCTATTTGGAATATGCGTTTCAAAGTCAAAAGATAAAAAAAGAATTTATCACGAAACATCAATATAGACATAGATTTTCTCCAGCCATCATAAAATATGTACTAGCAAATTTTCTCCAAAGTTATATTTTTTTATTCACAATCGTTTGATCACTTCATTAAAAATAAAGATCATTTCTTTCATTTCTTTTTTAAATTAAATTACATTTTATTCCTTATTCTCTGTACTATCAAGTTCTTTCTCTCACAAAGATAAATTTTTTTAATGGTTGAATCAAAAGAGAAAAATTAAGTTTCAATCTCATTGTATACAATAATTGAAGTATTCAATAAAAGCAAAAATAAATAAAAATGTGTGTAAGAGATAGTTATCGTAATGAAGATAAAAGTAATAATATAAATTTATAACAAAAAATGTGATAAATATTATGATTTTTACTTTTAATATCTTTTTATTTGATGATTTTATTATAGTTTCTCAATATTATTAAAAATTTAATGTTATATAAAACTTATTTAAATCAAATTTATATAAAATGTTTAATAATTTTGCATAAATTTCAATAAACATATACATTTCAATAAATGTAATATATTTTGTTTAAAATCATTCCTAGCTGAGTCAATCCTCTGCACATAAATTAAGATAATAATTTTATAGTTCAACATCCAACACGAAACACGAAACACACGAAACACACATTGAATATCTCCATTGTAGTCAGATTTATTTATATAAAAATTGTATTATATACAAATTATTATTCATTTAATTATTTTTAAACATATTATTTTTATATATTTATTATTATTTAAACATATTATTTTATACATTATATTCGAATTCTTTTTTTGAAGATATAAATATATTTGAAGATATTAATGATTTTGATGTATGATTAATGAATTTTAATGTAAATTAAATATTCATAATTGAAATAATTTGTGAATGTTTATGTTTACATAAATAATAATATTATAATTCATATTTGTGATAAATGAAATATCATTAATAAGTCAAAATTTTTAAAAATAAATATTATAATTATAATCTTTTGCAGATAATTGTAGAAATGATTTCATTCCTACTATATCAACAAAAATATAGATAATAATCCTAGATTGCATAATTTCAAAAAGAAATAAATTACCATTCTGAATATATGTAAATATTTTTATATAGAAAAGTATTTATTGCCATGTTTAACAAATGGATTTTTATTTCATTCGAAAAAAAAAACGTTGTATAATTCCGTAACATAATACGATATTTGATTGATAATATTTTATTAACAATTTATAGGCGAAATTTTAATTATTAAAAACTTTAATTAAATTACCATTTTGATTTGTATTTAATCATTTACAAACTTTATGAAAATAATTATATGCGTACCACATTATACACGATATTCTATTTCATTTGTGTTTTACAATGTTCATCATCTCATTCTATCTTTCATCTCATTTTATAACTCTATGTACATTCCACGGAATTACTTTCATCTCCGTAGCAATTCTCATATCCTTTCTCAGTCTTTCACATTTTCATTCTGCATCGTTCCTCATGCTACTAACATCATTAAAATACATTTTATGATCGTTCAAATACATATATTTTTATTTTTCTCAAATTCCATTTATCATGCAGATTATAAATATATTATTTATATTATCTTTAAAATTATGATATTAAAGTAAGAATTTGACCATTAATTTATAATTTTCAATTGCATTGTGATATTTCGAAATATACATATGTATAAAAATTATCTTATACATGTATAAGAATCAGATAAATCAATAATAGAGAAAATATTCCGTTATAAAAATAAAAAAGTCAAAATCGAAGCGTATTGTTACAATATTAATATTTAATTTAAAAGTAAATGGTAAATGTAATTATCACTCGCAATATTGATTAATATCTTGAGATAAATCTGGCACATATGGAGAATTGATTCATTTGCAAATATTTGCGTCCAAGCTTAAAATTCAGTCGAGATGATTAATGTTTGAAACTTGTTTGCACAAAGATTGAAATACAATTTATTGAAGAAAGGAAATGCAACTTATTTGCTATTGTTATGAAAAATATAAAAAAATCAATAGATTAACAGAAGTTTTTCGTAAGTTAGATTGAATAATAATAAAAATATCTCATTAATTTATCAAAAAATACAATAATATTCAATAACAATAATATTATTAAAATATATTTACATATCAATTTTTTTTTTTTGAATCGATTTTTTAAAGATAGATTTTAGCAATAATTTACGAATAAATTTTTTCCCTTAGTATAATTCTCTTACATTTTTCCAAATTCTTAATAGCAGAATCATGATTCAGATATAACAACGACAGTCATTTCACATTGCAATGAACCATAGAAGCTGTTACAAAGATTTTAATTTCCACGCACTATGATGCAAGAGCCCATCATTGGAAACCAACGCGATTATTGATTCTTTTTTAGATTATTCTTTCTTAGATTACATTTTTATCAAGATTAATTATTGGAGAGAGAACCAAGGTAATTTTTCCAAAATCATAATTAGAATTTAAATAGAATTCAGATCAGATCACAGTTAGAATCGAGAGTTTAGAGCTTCAGAACTGCATTTAGTCGCCACGAAAATCAGTCAGATCATAATCAGAATTTAATCAACTGCAAATAATAGAGTCAACCAATTTAATCAAAGCTTATTACACAATCCTACGACTAATTCTTTGAGCAATAATATTCAGTTGAGGCATTTCTTTATTTGTAATATTCAAAATTATACTTAGTTGGATTTTAACAGTATATAAATTTGTATTCACTTAATCGCAATAGATATATCGTTGGCAATGAAAACACATGATCAAATAACCACTGCAATTACTTTAAATCAAATGAATAGATACATTTTCATGATGAGCAACTATCAAATATATAGGATATTAATTATTAGTAAAACTTTTTCGAAAATTGATTTTAGAAACAAAAATGAACACAAATTTATATATAAAAATATTGATTGAGGTTTATTTATTTTAATTTAAGTTAGTTATATGAAATATAAGTTTATGTTATATGAAATAAAATAAGTATAAAATGAAATGTGATGTAATATCAATAGATTATTAGAACTAAATTAAATTTCTTATAACTTAAAAAACAAGTTCTAATTTTTACATATTTTTACATATTTATCTTTGTTCGTGAGCATTTATTGCTTGCGAGATTTATAAACAGTTTATTCGAAGAAATTCCTCGTATGGAAATCCTTTTCTATTATTATCGCCGACAAATTTATTAAGCCTAAACAAAAAATGATGTCTGAGAAGATTGCCATTTTTGAGAAGAGTTTAGTCGGCACTTATAATTGCATATTTTTTTAACATTTCAGCCTGGCTAGAGGAAAACCCGATCCGAAAATGACATTCTCCAGACACGATTGATTTAACAGCAATCAATATCATTTTAATTCGAGGAATTTTTCTCTAATTTGGGGATATCGCGAGTCAGACAGTGACGATATTATTGATTATATGTATTTATTATTATATCGTGCCTCACCGAGAAACTGTGATCCTCCCAATTGAACTGGGAAGAGATTTTCTGAAAGCAGAAGTCTCACATGAAAGAGAATCTCATTATGAACAGATCGTACTCTAACCATAAGACACGATTATTTACTATGACATTTATTATGAGAGACTCAATTTATAGACACGCGTCTGCATTTGTAATCACATTAGTACAATCCATTCATCGTGAAGAAAATACATCATAGTTACAAGAACAAGCTTCTTTACATATCTCAGTCGAAAGAGCATTATACATGCACTTAACAATCCACCATCTATCGTTACAATACTATTGTTGCGGTCACGAATAGTTTTCATGTTCATTTCGAGAATCGAGAATATTTCATATTCCTTTGTCATATTGAAATATTGAAAAAAATATTTTTTATAATTTTCTGTATAGCAAATACTTGCTAAAGCAATTATGATATTAATTTCTATAATAATTTATAAATTATAAATTATAATTTGTATTTATAAATTATAATTCTATATTTGGTTATAGAAATGTCCGGCCATGCATTCAAAACAATATTCGATATCAAATCTTGACAAATAAATATGCTTGCTACTTACAATTTTATATTGTAAAAATTTTATATTTTTAGATACATTTTCTCTATAATGATATATTTTAATTGTTATAAAAAAAATATAATAACGATATAGTATAGTAATATGTAATGATAAAATATGATGAAAAATAGTATATTAAAAACTAAATATAAAATACTTAAAAGTTCATATACTTATATTTTTGATATACTAACTTATAGAATATTATTTTTAAATTATTATTTTTAAGATATCAATTTTAATTATATGCACAGTGTCAAGCGTAAATAAAAAAATAGTTATTTTTTAAAAATATTTATTTCTTATTAATAAAAAAATAGAATTTAAATAATGTCATTAATATATCATACAAAAATTTAATATTATTAAATTAAATCTATATCTTTATTAGGATAATTTAAAATTCATAGTATAAATAAAGTCAAGAAGATTCTATGACTGAAATTAAAACGAAAATCAAAAATAATAAAATTGGAAAATTTCGTTTTCAAATAAAGCAAATTTGAAAATATAAGAGAAATTAACAAATTTCCCATAGGATATGAATGAACTAGATAAAAGATTATTCCAAATATTACAATAAAAAAAAAAAGTTACAATAAAATTTAAAAAGTTTTCAAGAAAATCGAATTTGAAAATTCATCTATTATACAATTATATATGTTCAATTTCAATTTTCTCAAAAACAAAAAATTAATAAAATTTTATTCTATATTTTCTGCTTATTTTCACATATGCATTACTTATCAATATCTCATTCGTATTCAATCAAATAATTTCACTATTTGAAAAATTTTCAAATTTGATTTAATTAAAAACGAAGTAATATAAAAAAAATTCATATGAAAAAATTTTATTTTATATTTTGTTTTTTTAAACAAAATATATTTCTTATACAACTTCTTGACATCTTGAATCTTTTTGAGAATCTTCTCAAATTTATTTAATTTACTTTAAATTGTGAGCTTTCTATAATATGAAATTAAAATATACTTTTGTATTTTTTTATTTTTGTATATATATATATATATATATATATTATATTTATTTATATATTATTATATATATTTATATATCATTATATATATTTATTATATATATTATTAATATATTATTAATATATATATATATATATTTATTTATATTTATTTATTTATATATATATAATATTTATTTTATACCAGATTTAAGTTAAACATTTTTGCTACATATATTTTTATCATTATATGCATAATAGAAATTGAAAAAATGAATCTCATATTTAAATGAAATAAATAATTTTTTAATATTTCACTATCTTATATTTAAATATTATATTTTTTTATTAAAAATAATATTTACAAAATCACAAAAGTAATAATTCATAAAAAAGCAAATCAAGTTAAATAAAAAGGAAACATAAAAATATTTCAAACTTGAAATATAATAAATATGTATGAAAACTTTTACGTTTATATTTTTCAAACTATTTTCACTTTGATACTGAATTAGAGATTAATTTATTCTTCGATCTCGAATACTTAAAGCAAAAAATGTTAAAATATACATGTATAATGAAACAAGTTGTTATTTTAATATTCCATTCTTTGAAATGCGAATTTGCTATTATGTCAAGGAGCGGTAAAAAGTCTCATAGTTATTATCACAGATTAAATCAAGTTAAATAATTATTGGATTTTAAGAATATTATTTTACAAACTTGATTATTTCATTATTGTCAACCAAAACAGAATTATAAATTATATGGAAATTCCGTAAATAAAAAAACTTCTATATTATCTTCTATATTTTAATTTACTTTTGTATTAACTAATATATTTCAATTTATTGAAAAAAATTTTTAAAATTATTGTTGAATTTAAATCAAATATTTAAATTTTTTGTTACACATATAATATGAATATTTAACTCAAATTTTCATTAAAATTTGATGTTTTTAGCAATACGATGAAAACAATATTATATTTTGACAAAATAATAAAAAAATTTTTCATAAATTATATTTTATTAAATATGAAATTAAACGATTTATAATTTTTTTTCAACATGGAAAAACTGCACAAAGCATTTTGAAAATATTTAATTATCGAGTTATTATCAAAAAAATTTATAGATGAATTTATATATTAATTTAATATTTTATATACGATTTCCAATAATTAAAGAAATTATTATCATTTATTTTTCTATAGGTTAGGAATTAAAATAAATATTTATCTTTGATAAAAGAAAATGAATATTTTTTTAGGAGTATAATTTTATAATACAGTTAAAATTGTTTAATAAATATAATATTGAATAAACTAAAAAATCAAATAAAAATATATAGAATTTATATAAATATCAGTAATAAATATCATTGCAATATTATTAGCTATTACTAATTAGATTATAAATTTATTTAGTTTTTTAAAATTTTAAATTGATATGTAACAATTATTACATTTTTTATTATCATAATAAATAATGATTCTCAATTTTTAATTAACAATGAATTCCTTTTTATTTTGTATATAATCACATAATAGATGTATTCTAATCAATTCACATTCGAAATTCCAATGTCGCGACATGTCGTATCGAACAAGTTCAATCAATAGAAAACAAGCGATATGTAAAACGGTCACATAAAATAAATCATATCAATTAATTTAACATATGAAATAGGGTACGCCTTTTTTGCAAATCATATTAATTTTACGACAGAAATAAGTTATAAAACACTTACATAATGCTAATGTTTCAACAAAAGAAAATATTCAAATGAATACACTTATTGTATTTGCAATTCTTTTTGCTAATGCGGCAATCTAGAGATATTATAAATAAAGCATTAAAATACAATATTCCATCTGTTAAAATATTTTATAAAAGTTTATTCTAAGATTATATTTATTGTTTTATTATAGTTATAAAAATATATATTAATTTATAGATTATTTTTAGGATACAAATCATGAATAGAATATTGATATATGAATATGTTAAATATAATTATATATTCTAAGATTTTTTAACATATAAATGCAAATTTTTTTATTTATTTTGTCAACCAATCAAATGTCGTTAATCAAAATATATAAGAAAAAACGGTTTATGTAACAAATAATTTAATAATTTAATAATATTTTTAATTTTTTTCTTTTTTCATTAAAAGTTTGTAAAAAATAATAAATTCTAAAAAATACTAATTAAAATATAAAATAAAATTTTTGTTACATTATCATCGTATATTATGTAATACTCAGTTAAATATTATTAATTCTTTTCATTATTCTTACCTTTATATAAGCATAGAAAAGTTAATAGAAAATTAATAATTAACTATGAAAATTTAATATTAAAATTTATTGAATACTTTAATTCTTGAAATTTATTAAAATTTGTTAAGTTAAATTATTTACTATACGACATGGGCCACTGATCACTAATTAATTACAACATGAGATATATAAGAATTCAATTTATTTAACGACTTAATTATCTAATTTTCTAATTAGACTTAATTTTTTACAAAAAAAATTGTGATTTTAATTATTTATTTTTGATTTTTTATAATGTAGAAATTTTTTGCTTTAAATTAGCATTCATAACTGTTTATTTCATAATATAAAAAAATTAAAATCAAATATATTAAAATTTTATAAAACTTTGATTAATTTGTTTCTTAGTATAATGAAAATGAATAAATTATATTATTTTGATTGATATTTTGAGCAAATATTTTTTGTAATTTGAAAAAAAGATTATCACAATATTTTTAATTGTTTAATTACATCTAAACAAAGATTTATTAGTAATTAAAAAAATTATTATTTGTTTGGTAATCGAAAAAAATATGATAATTAGATTGTTAATCTATATACAAGTTAAATATGAATATTAATCGTTCAGGGTTTTCTATCAGTATTCTTTAGATTTATTTTTATTGAAGAAAAAAAATAACAACGATACTTTAAATTGGACAAAGAAGATAAAAGAAAAGTATTAGTATTCGAAGAAAGACAAAGAGATCAAATTATCAATAAAAAGCAAGCAAAAAAAATGGATATTATGTTAAAGCATAAAATAAGAAAACATATTGCATCAAAAAAAGAAAAAAGATCATATTATATCAATATCTTAGTTTCATGTAATAAAAAAAAAAAAATCTTATTCTAAAATATATTTAATCTATTTAAAATATATTTGCTTTAGAACGAAGAGATAATAGCATACAATTTTCTTCTTCAAAATAGCAAGAGAGAAAAAGTATCTATCAAAGAATATCTAAAAAAATGTAAAAATATATAATGCAAAAATATAACAAAATTTTGATTATCTAACAATTTTCTATCATAACCAATTTCGATAATTTTTAAATATATTGTCAAAATTAATATTTTGAATATGTTATAAAGAACAAGATTTTTAACATCTTTTTTCAATTGCAGTTTGATTTTATGTTCTGAAATATTCAAAGAATGTTAAATAGTATAAAATAAAATAGTATAAAAATAGTATATTTTTATATGTGTTTATACGTGTGCATTTATAACAATATATAAATATACATATGTTTTTTATCATTCGATATTTTTATAGTTGTTAGTTTAAATTAAATAATTAAACTAAATAATTAAATAATTAAAATAAAATTTTTAATCTTTTAATTACAATAGACATAATTAGACATAAATAAGACATAAATAAATTTTTTTATTGTGCCATCTTAATTTAATCTAATCAAAAGAAATTCATAAAACATAAAACAAATTTCATTTTAAATTACCTTTTATTAAATTTTTATTATTTAAATTAGATTAAAATATGAGATGAGATAAAATTTAATATATCGATAGACTTTTGTGAGAATCTTAAAAGTTTGCCTTAAAAGAAACTATAAGCAGATAATATCTGTATTTAATATAATATATATAATAATAGATTATATATATTTATACGGTAATTTATTTTAACAAAATATCAGATAAAATCAATGTTTGAAGTTTCAATATTTTTTCGTTCTTTTGAAATAATTATTTCTTAACATTTACAAAATAAGATGCCAAAATTTTAAATTATAAAATTTTTAGTTTAGTTTTTAGTGCTTTATTGTGAACAAATATTATTGTAAAAAATAGTTCCAAATAAATTTATATCCAAAATTAAAAAAATATTAAAACTTTTGAGAATTGATTTCACTCTCTCAAAAAAATTTTCTGTCGACAAAAAAATTATTCTATGCATATCATTAAGCTTTATATACATATAAATTTTCAATAAAATCAATATTTTCGGATTTTCATATAATATATAAATATTTTTGTAATTGATTATATATTATATATGACAAACTTACTACTATTGTAATTTAGTTTTAATTTGTGATATATATATATATATATATAATATGAATATTATTGAATATTGAATGTATATTATTAAAATTCAAAAACAAAACATTAGATTATAATGTAGGAATAATTGAAACAATTATTTTTATTAATAGTAAATTTTCTATTACAAATTTTGCATTATATTGAAAAATGTTTTAAATATATAATGGCATTATTTTTGCATTTATTTTATTGGAAAAGTTTTAGGTATTCATTTGTTATATGGCGGATTTAGTGAGTATAGAACATAATGGTCACTAAGGATTCAAAAAAATTATCAATTGAAATATTAAATTGTTGTATATGAAATGATTTTGTAAATCCGTAAAATCATTCAAAAAATGATATATATATTTTAATTATATATTAAAAAGAAAAGTAAAAATTTAATATTTTTTGTGTATCTTTTTTTTCTTCATTAAATCTATCATTGTTATTCTATATTATTACATATAAGAAGTATGTATATTTATAAATATAATATAAAAACTAAAAAATTTTTATTTTTCGTTTTATATATATATATCTACTGTAATTCATCATTAATGATCGTTGATCAAAAAATTTAATTGATTTTATTTTTTTAACTTTCAAATTATCTTTTCTCGAATAACTATCATAAATATTCTATTCGAGAAAGTAACAACTTCTCTAATCCTAACTTAATGTAACTTCTCGGTTTCAATTATCGCTTCACTAACCAGTAGACTTCTGTATTACATCTTATTTCAAGAAAATGAAACGCAATAGACAATTTTTAGATTTTATATTCATTATAAAATATATTGCACATTTTATTAAAAATAAATTTTCAAACTATGTTCATAAATTTTTATATAAAGTTTTGTAATTTTATTACTTTAATTAATTGCTTAAATTTCATTCATGCATTCTTATTTTATATTGATAACAAATATTGCAATGAGATTGCAATTAGATGCCAAAATATTAAGATTAATATAAAATATAAAATATAATATGTAAAATTTTTTAACGCTTATATAATCAAACATTATTTTTTACTATGTCTTTTTAATAATTCAATTTCATACATCTTGAAATGACATTAAAAATTGTTAATAATAATTATCTATGAAATTAAAATATTTTAATTTATTATTTCTATAATATATTTTTAGTTTTTAAGCTTAATATTATTTTACTAATAAAAAAATTAAATAATAAAATTTAAAAATTATTATTCTTAATATGTAGTATTATAATTTCATTAATAAATTTTTCTGTTTATGTATTTAAATTTATTTAAACTTGAAACTACCGTTATTAACGAAAAATATTTTCATTCAATCATATATTAAAATATACATATTATTAAATAAATATTAACAAATGTTTTATGAAATTAATATACTAATATACTATAATATATAATTTATTCTATTCCTATAATATTTAAATCGTTTAAAATATAATTTATGTTAAAAAATTTATTTTCATTAATTATTAAACATGTTCGAAATTACTATTTCATCATACTTTTTACATTTTCGTTAATTATTCATAAGAAAAATATATTTAATAAAATATTGCAAGATGAGCAATATTTTCCACATAGATAAGTTTCATACTATACAAAAACTACAACTGAAAGCAATAATATATATATATATTCTCTTACCTGTTTATCTGGCTCTTTGCCTTTGGCGGTAATGAGACGATCGCAGTAGCAACCCTCTAACAAAATAACGCCGCTGGGCCTCGAACAGGTTTCGTTTTCATAATAGAATAGTAAGTTCTGTAATATAAATATCTATATGTTCGAATGTATAGTATATTATAGTATATCATTATGTCTATAGAAAAGTATAAATGTTATTTTATATTTCGTTTTTTTTTTTACATTAAAATAAATATCATATAAACATCATATAAAAATAAAAAAAATAAAATATTTCATTTATTTTTAAATAAGAAATTAACAAAATATTCTACATTATAATCAAAATATTGAATATTATTATTCATATATAAATATATAATTTATAATTCTATTTTTGAAAGTTACGAAATAAAATAAATTTATATTTATGAATTAAAAATGAATTTTTTTTAGATGTATTTTCTTAAATCTTATATTGATTGATTTAAAAACATACATAACTTTTATAATACGTACAATGACTTTATAAAATATTAGCATATTTTCAAAGAATAACTTTTTTTAAAATTTGACTTAATAACTTTAATTATTTTGAAAAGTTAGAAAATATTATATAAAAAAAATTTTGCAAAGATTGCAATTTATCAAAACTGCGAAAATAATAGTGAAATCATTTTTTTCAACTTTTTTATCTCAATTTTTAATTTTAAATTATGAAAATTTAAAAAATACATTTTGATTTGAATTTATATCAGTTATATATATGCTAAAAATATCATTGAAATCGATTGTTATAAACAAAAGATTAAAAATAGTAAAAATTGCAATTTTTCACGATTTTTGGTTAAAAAATTTTAAATTCACAATTTTAATATTTTTGCATTTTTCGATACTTGTTATTTGTTTCTGCATTAATCGATTTTAATGAAATTTTCAGTACAATATATAATTAACATAAATATTCAGAATGTATTTTTTAAATTTTCATTGCAGACTCAGTTGTAAAAAAAATTGTAAAGAATTATTACAAGATTCTCAAGATACGTTTTTTATTTTAATTTTATTATTTTGAAACAATTCAAATCCAAGTTAAATCCAATTTTAAAAAGTTATCATGTTTTAAAGTATGTTTTTAAATATTTTTTAGAATCATTGTAAGTAATTTTCCGAAGGTACTTCCGCGCACAATTGCAGAACAATTCTATTGGAGTGGAGATGCTCTCTTTTTGATAGCGTGTCAAATTAGTTCACGATACTCATGCTTATTGCTCGCTTCACTCCGTTATAAGTTCTACCGATCAATTTTTCGTTCAATAACCATGTGTTATTTAAATTTTACCCTTTTGTTCTACTTTTGTAGTATTTCAACGCATTAAAAAACTTCGAGTATCGAACTGAATTCTCAAATAAGAATGAAAGGTTACAAAATTCCATTTGGATTTATTGTTGTAATAAAAATACAACTATATCAATAAAAATACAAAATTGTTAATATTTTAAAATCAATTCGTTCTCTATGGAAAAAAATTATGTAATAAAAATAACGAATATTATCAAATAAAAGATGAAAACTATCTCATAGATAAAACGAGAACATGACCCCTTTTCATGAACAACTTTCCAAAAGATTGCAAGTTAATCAAAGCTTCACATAAACTTTTCACTGTAAAACTTGATAATGTTTTCAAGAAACTCTTGGAAAAGTTACTGAAATAGAGCTTTCGATTCCTTTTTTAAAACAAATAAAAAAGAATTTTTGATAGTGCGAGCAAAAAATTTACTGATTAAAATTTAATGATTTTATGCAAAAAATTTCTAATAAAGTAAACATAATCTGTTGTAATGAACAAGTAACTGTTATAAAACTACAATTATTTCTTTATTATAAAAATAATGAAGAGTTTCATTTAATAAAAACAAATATATATATATTTCTTTAAATGCTAACCAATTTGATATACAATAATTCAATTGTTTATTTTGTTTCTATATACAATTAAATTAGTTTGAAATTAAAAAAGAATATAAAAGAAAATTGATTGTTTTAATAAATATTAAGTGAATTTTTATAATAATGAGAATAAGCAATGAATTGATTTAATAAAGGGTTAAACAAATTTTAATTTTTTATACGAATTGTAGAAATAACAAATTTGCACGAAATGAAATATAAAGCTGAAAATTTTGTTATCATGCGAAACTATTAATTGAAAATCTTTATGTATTATAAGTACACGTGCATACAAATTTACTACAACAAATTTTTTATTTAAAAAACTGATTTCTAAAAAACGAAAAAAAAATAGTTTTTGTTTTAAAAATTCGGAATTTAAAAATTCGAATTAATTAACATAAAAATGATATAAGATATCATTTACCTGATATAAAACGAACCAACGTAATTGCCACTTGGTTGAATCAGCAGTTCGTTTGTGCAAATATCCACTCAATGAGTGATCGTAATTGGCTTTCTCTGAGAGCATCACAAGCTGCGAGTCGTTTACTCTCACTGCAACATGTAATGAATATCACACGTCAAATGATATGTAACCGAATTCACAATTTGTACATTCAAATCCAATGTTTTTGGATTCAGTATGTACATTTCCAATCTGTTTAGTTATCACTATTGTTCTCCTCTGATGAATTTATTCACCATGTTATAGTAATAGATTTAACAATAATTGAACATTGATTGAAAAAATATTTTTCCTTTTTATTATTTTCTCTATATCTAATTTTTTATTTTATAATGATTATTGATCGAATGCTTGATTATTATTTATTTTGATTAAAAATTAATCAAAACAACTATTTCAGATTCAGTATAAAAATTATGCAACTATTATTTAACAGTATTTTTATACTTTTTTGTTTTATTATTTTTTATTTTAAATAGAATAAAAATTGATAAACATAATAAACATGTTTATGTTCTATCTTCTTACTGATTTTAATGAAAATCTTGTTGTTAAAAATATTTTTTTCTATTTAATTATTTTTTTAATTATTTTCTATTTATTTTCTATTTAACCATATTTCATTTTTTTGATTTCGAGTTACGATTTCCATAAAAATATTTTTCATATTAATGTTATTATCTTTTATTTTTTCAAAGTTATTGGAAACCGTTTTTTTTTTATTATATTTTTCGTTATTTATATATCTATGTAAATATTTAAAAAAATTTTATTCAAAGAAACATATTCAAAAAGTGAAGTCTAACTAACAATAGTTAAACAAAGTATTAATATATTCAACTTTAGAAAATTGATTTCAGAAACCAGAATAAATATAAAAATTGATATATATATTAATAGTAAATTTTAAAAATTTTTGAAATTAAGAAATTAAGATTATTTTCTCAATTATTTCTTAAATTTACTATTATTTGAAATAAAGAATATAATATCCATTGAAATATCAAATAGTATTGTCATTAATTATTTGAAATAATTCTTTTTAAATTATTATTTAAAATAAAATTCACTCAAATCTGTTTTATATATTTTATATGATATTCTATATATCGGAAATAATTGCTCACAATGATGTTCTTAGCAACATATTTCAAATTCATTAAAAACTGGTTTATTAAAAGTAAACTATAACTTTTTTTAAATATGCATAACTTTAAATAATTTATAATATATAATAATATTGCATTCATATTTTATCTATAGAATAGTAGATTTCTGTGCAAAACTTTGAGATTTTTTAATTTTTCTTTCAAATATTCTTTGTAAAAAAATTCGTGAAATTTATTCTATGCCATAATCAAAAGTTGGTAACATTATTCAGAAAATTATTCAATAATCAGTAAATGTATATGAATTTATTATGAATCTATCATTATATAATTTGAACTAGATCTATCACTCATGCGTCATATTCTGTGAATATTCTTACAATAAATTAACACATCATGTATGTAATACGTATATTGTAACAAGATCGTATTAACGTTGGATATTAGATCAGAAACGATAATGTCCCAGAGATTATCAGATTGTGAGTTTCATATGACATATAGATTGGTTCAAACACGTCCAATAATTTAGTCGAATGGCGAATAATTTAATATGAAATTGTGGATTATTTCAAATAAGTTTTTAAAATCCAATTATCTCTAAGGATAAGACTCCTATACCTATCTAAAAGGAATGATTTCAATGAAATTATTTGAAATGTGTTGTCAAATTCAACATTTTGAACAATTTTTTTCTATACATATTATCGTTGATAAGTCTTAATTTCTCAAAAAACTATATTGTAGAGAAAGAAGTTTTGATATATTTTAACCAAAATATAGAATAATCATAATCATAATTCGAAAAGAAGGTAGACTTGAGTTAAGGTAGAAAGACTTTCTCACCGATTCTCAGTGATAGAGATTTAATCTATGATTAGATTAAATTAAATTTTTAGATAGATAAATTAGTTTTCCAAATTATTGCTCAATTATACTCAATAATTCAATAAAAGTGAAGTTTATATTTCCTTAGATTTCCAAAAAATCTAAATGCAATTAATTTTATAATTAATTTTAATTAGATTAAATTTAATTTAACTGTAATTATTAATTATTATCTTACTATAATTATGATTGCAATTTATATAAGATTTTATTTTTAAACATTCGATGTAAATGTAATATAAGGATTATAATTTACTTTTTGCAATAATTTTGAATCGTAATTTTGAAATCTATACTTTGAACAAAATATATATTATTCTTCCTTTTACATATTCAAAATTTCGAAAAATTGGAATTGAGACTTTTCTTTGTAAATAATATAGGCAGAAAAATAAAATACATAGGCAAAATTTATTATAGAAATATCGATAACTTTTTTATGAATATTTCAAAAATTAGAATTGAACGATATTATAAAAAAAAGTTGTAGAATCATGGCTTCGATAAAATATCTCGAGATTATCGAAATCAATAAAAAATATTCTTTCATAAATAATTATTAAACGATTTTAATTCAATACTCAAATCTATTTCGTTATTTTTCTGTAAATTTTTTGAGTATTAAAAATAAAATCTTCCATTAGTAAAATATAATAATAAATCAATAAACTTATGCAGACGCATTTCTTTATTATTAAATCTATTTTCTTTCTCTCAATTACAAAGCTTAAATAAAATTTTTCATAATTTTTTATAATTGTTCGGATATTTTTCTGTGTAATGTATATTATATATAATATACTTATACCAATAGTACTTTTACATTTAGTATACTTATACTATTTATATAATAAGTAATTACTTACCATTCGAATAAATTATTGAATAAGTAAAGTATAATATATAGTATATGGATATTATATATATATATGATATGTAACTCTTTCTATTTCTGTTTCTGTGTGGTTATGTGGCACTGTATAATGCTTTAATGGAAATATAAATTTTTTACTTCAATGATAATTAATTTCGATCTTGTATAAAATAAAATTTTTATCTTTAAAAATTCAAAAAAATTTTATTATTTAAAAATTAAAATTTTTAATAATAATTAAAATTAATATTAGATGAAATTATTATTTCACAAAATAATGTGGTGAATTAATTGTATCGAATTTTCAATTTCCAGTTCTAATTTAATTTACATTTGATCAGAATGTGTAAAGATTAAATATTCTAATTAAGCAATTTAACTAATTTATTCAATTTATTAATAACAAATAATGGACTAAAGCGTTTATTTTTTATATATAATTCAATTATATAAAACTTATTGGATTTTAGTTTACACAATTTTTCTTCATTATTCTTCTGATTAATAACCTTAAAAAATAATAAAAACAACTTCCGAAAAATATCTCAAAACAGTTCCTAAATAGGTAAATATTCAATTTACGATCTCATTAATATGAAGTTAAAGAACTTTTAAGGCAAATATGTTCTCGATTCAAATCTGAAAAGCTGAGGGATTTGTTACAGTTCAACTTCAACTTATGCTATTACGATATAAGTTAAGTGAAAGTTTGTCCGTGTGACTCAGCAATTAGATGTGATTTAAACTAAAACTATCCATCATTCCAAGCAACATTTGGCGATGCTATTAATAAATATATTTCTTCATTTGTTGCCATAATTTTCACATTTCTATAAATTATTTTATTTAAACCAGCAAATAATATAGTAAAAAGCACATAATAATATAGTGAATCTATATTCGAAGAAAAATTTCCGATATTTTAAATTGTATTTTAAATATTTTCATAAAAAGAAATCATACAATAATCAGCTTGAATTTATTTTAAAATATAAAACTCCTACTTTCACAATCTTGTCTTAATTTTGTTTTTTATTTTTTTGATATCTTGTAACAAATAGAAATATAAAGATATTTTTTTTCAAAAATTTAAAAAATTCAATCGATTATAAAAATATTGAAAAATTCTTTTCATTACTGAATTCACAATAAATTTGAAAATTGAATACTTTTTATAATACTAAAAGACTTAAAACTTATTATATATTTATTTTTTCGCTAAATTACATTTAAAATAATAAGAATTTAATGTTTTTTGAATTTTCGTCTAATTCTAATATTTAAAATTCAGTAATTTAATAAATATAATCATACAACAATTTTTAGAAGATTATTATAAAAAAAAAGACTTCAATTTTTAAATCTATTATGGATTTAGTTTTAAAAAAATTTGTTCAATGTTTTTACAACCCATTGAATTTTTCAAATTGTTGAGAAGAAAAGTATTTTATTTTTTTATTTGTTACATGATGTAACATAATATAAAAACATTTAAAAAACAAATTCAGAAATATATAAAATAGAAATTTCACACTTTAAAGAAAATTCAAATTAATTTGTACAATTTTTTTATAAAATTATAACAATTTAAAATATCGACAATTTTTCATCAAGAAATAAATTCATTTTTCATTAAATATTTTATTTATCAAGTTGTTTTAGATGTTATTTCATGAAAGTCAAGAAATTATGTTTATCTCAAAAAAATAAAAATGATGGTTGTAAGTCAAGTTCTTTTCATAATAATTTTTATTTTGTTGATTTCAAATATCTGTCAAATGATTCATATATACATTCGATGTTAAAAATTTATTCTGAATAAATCTTCCAATTTAATCTCTGTGTTGTATTAAATTGATATTAAACTATAGTATACTATAGTATATTGAACTTTTTTTAATGCAAAAAATATTCAAAAATTAAAAATATTTACACAAATATTTTTAACAAATTTTCATTCAATAATACTGAAATATTTTTTATTTATATCCTCTTTTATTTGATTAAAAATGGCGAGATTCGAATTATTTATTGAATATTTCTATTCTTTTTAAATATATATATATATATATATATATATATATATATATATATATATATATATATATATACAAATTCTAATCGCATCATTATGAGCAAAATGATTTTTTTTATTTAATTTTCTTTTTTCTCCATATTCGTAAATATTTTACAATAAAATAAAAATACTTTTCAAAGATATAACATTAAATGATTAATATAAATTGAGTTAGAAGTAATGAAGACTTCATTCACAACTTACCAGTTCTTTGCATCTTTGGGCTGAGCATGATCACAGGTCGTTGGCAAAGGACGCTTCCTTTTGACGATCCTCGCAATAAATATTGATTGTCCAGAATACCTTGTATAGGATGTAATGGCGTAGAAAATAGTACCGTACTGTCGTGATGTTGTGCACGGACGTTTATCGTGACTTAAGTATCTTAGGAACTCCAATTTCTTGAGCCTTTTCAACTAATATATATCCTAAAAAAAAGAAGAAAGAAAAAAGTTGTTCAGCTTTTTGAATTATGAATAATTTATAACAAGTTATTATTATTATTTTTAAAATATCGTGTACATATACTAAATAATTTGTAAACCAGAAAACAGCCATCTTTTGTATGAAATTACAAAAAAGAAGAAAATAATGATAGAAAAATTATAAATAGAAGAAAAATTTACATAATTTAATGAAATATATCTTTCCATGATATAAATTTTATGAGTATATCGACAATTTTTCCTTTATCAATTTTTTATTATTCTAAATAAAATAAAATTAGAAGTCACAATTATATAAATAAAATATTATATATATTATACAATTTAATATATCTAAAATACAATATAAAATATAATAAGTATTCTTTATAAATACTCTTAAATTTCAAATATTGTATAAAATATAAGATTTACAAAATAACTTAATCGCGATTTTTTATGCACTTCCGATAATATGATAAAACAATGTTTCAAAAAAAAATTTTTTTTTCTTTCTTTTCGATAAAAAATCTTAAGTTTTTTAAATATATATTTTATATTTGATCCTATAGTGTTATAACTGAATCAATGATGTACTATACTATGATCTTAAAATAACTTGAATGAAAATTACCATATTTTTTCATAATCTTATTAATGGTCGCTTCGCAATTACGAAATATTCTACAACACAATTATTTTATTTGTATAATGCCATGGAGAAGATTTCTCACGAGTTTCAATTTTTATTCAAATAAAATTTATTATTCCTACCCTTTGATAAATAATATTCAAATTCGCAAGATATCTCATCCGTGGTGACATAATATTATATTGTACAATATTTCATTCATGAAGTAATTAATGGAATTTATAAATAGAGAAGTTAATATATAGATATAGCAGCAATACGAATGAAAGCATATGAATTTTCTTTAAAATGTGCTAATATCATAAAATTGTTTTTTTATAACATTTTATTTATAACTACATATTTTCTGTTTCTTTTTCCTTTATAAAAACTTGAATGAAAACTTTTTTATAAATTCTTAGATATTCTTGTTATAAAAATATTTTTGGGATGATGTTTCTTTGCAGGTTTACAGTGAATTTTTTTAGCATTCACCAAATATAAGGACATAAAAAATATATTAATCTTTTCTATTCTTTGAAAAACATTTTTTGAGAATAATTATTAATTAATACAATGTTTATGTAATTTTCCGATTGAAAGCTGACTAACTTTTAATTATTCGAAATAAGAGGGTTTTCTGATTTTTAATAACTTTTGAATATATTATAGAAGACAAGATTTTAAACAATCTTTTTTTTTTGCACATTACTATCGCTCACTTCTTAATTTTTAAGATATTTTTATAAAAAAGGATTGATACTATTTATATAGAATTTCTCTTATGTATATATTCAATTGGTTACAAATGCAACTATCACTTATTTATTATTTCTAAAATATATTCAAAAATATATCACAGTGGACGATGTTGAAAATGTATGAATATTAACTATTTAATGTATAAAAACTTATTTACTTATGGATTGTGATAAACTTAAAATGTTTCAAATACAACATCGAACTTGGACATTCTTTCGGATCTGCGAAATGCAAAAATAAAATATAGAACTTTTGAGCGACCGAAATTATAATGCATGAAATTATGAAGAATGAATATCAGTATCATTCTTAATATTTTTTGAAATTATAATGACCAAAGTTATAATGAATATCAGCATCATTCTTGATATTTTTTGAAATTACAATGACCAAAGTTATAATGAATATCAGTATCATTCTTGGTACTTTTCGTTGTAATTTCGGTCGTTCAAGGGTTGTTTTATTTTATTTTATTTTTTCGAAAAATCCATAGAATGTTCAAACTCCTGTTAAATATATATTTTATTTAAGATATTTTAGCTCACCATGATTTATGAGGAAATAGATTTTCTATTAGTTTATCCGTTATGTATCTTAGTTAACGAGTTACCTGCTGCCGCTATATATTTACATTAACAGAAGATAAAGCGGTCACATACTGATGTATTGTGACAGTATATACATAAGAAAAATTCTATATAATAATAGTAGCAATAATTTTTTTTTACAAATATCTTGAAAATTAAATGAACAATATGCAAAAGAAAAACTGTTCAAAATTTTTTCTTATGTAACATATTTAAAAATCATCAAAATCATCTCATCGAATAAGAATCTATCAATAATTATCTTTTTTAATATATTAATAATATGATGTTGAATAAATTTACAATTTATATATATATATATAATACTATATTATAATACATATATGTCTATATATATTTTATTGTCGATTATATATATATATTATAATTATAATATAAAAAACCATACATATAATTAATGTATCTATGTTGTTTGTTATCCATTTATAATTATAATTAAATTTTTATTTTAATAAACTCTTCATTATTATCTATTATAAATTCATGTCGCAATTTCTGATTTAAATATTTATGCATAATAATAGTACAAATAATAATATATTATTATTATTAATATATTATTATTATATATATTATTATACTTTACTATATTATTATATTATTATACTATATTATACTTTATTTCATGAAATTTTCAGCTGTTTAATATTTATTAATAATAATATTATTATAATTTTTTGTTATTATCAATTCGTATTAATTTTTTTATTTTTTAAATTTTATTATGATTGATATTATTATACAGTATTAATTAAATGTATAAATTAAAAAATTCTATCTTTTTGTATCAAATATTTACATTTATTCATTTTTATTATATTAATTTTATTCATTTATTCAAGCCATAAATAATTAATATATTTAAAAAAAAGTTGATTTTAAAATTTAAAAATTATATATATAATAATTATTATATAAAATATATTATATATAAATTATATATATAATAATTATATATATAAAATAATTATTTTAATTGTACTTTAATGCTTTTAATCATTGAAATCAATTATATTTTAAAAGAATATGTCAGATCATCAATTCAAAAAGCAGTCATTTTTATAATAAAATAAATTATTCAAGTAAAGAAATTTATTTTAAAGTTCATCAACTATTTGTCAAAAAGCTCAATAAACATCATGAATTTCTTCTTGTTAATTTTTAATATTATATAACATATAGAATTAATGAAATGCTAGTACATATTTACGGATTAATAGATTTTGGATTAATTGATTGTTGGAATATTTATTTGTCAGAAAATTTACATGATCGTATTTCATGCTTTATAAAATTCCATACTTAAATCATTATTTTTTGTTACATTTTTTGCTTCGAAATCGATATATTCTTCAAAATTTTATTTTGCATTTCATGGATAAAATTCACTACAGTCCGAATATTCTTCCTATATGTACATATTGCATTTCAAATTTTGATTTTTGCGCAATTTTTACCATTTGAAATTAGAAATTTTTCTCCGAATATGTAAACGAATGATGTTAATTTTAATTACAGACAGACCAGTAATTTCTAAATTACGATAAAGAGTTGAATTAAAATATTATCTAATATATATATATATATTTTTTTTTTTAATAAAAAGATTGTGATTGAGTTATATAATAGAGAAAAAAATAAAATAATGTGTTTCACTTCGTATATTAGTTAAAGAAGAGAAATTCGAGATCATTGGAACAATGGAAATCTGATCACCGGCAATACTCTTTCCTATTATTATTACGATCAATGGACAATGGTTAATCAATGTTCAGATCTGAAAGATTATTTTTTGATTTGCAATCAATACCTATGCAGTATAACTGGGAAAACTTCATAATAGAGAGCAAACGCATCGTAATCATAATTAAGATTCTAAGATTAAATAAATTTCTTCAGAGATGCTTAGTTGAAAATTATCATTTAATATAGATATCTTATTAACAAAATATTCATAATAAAATCTTTATAACAAAATTTATAACAAAATTTTTTACGTATAAAGCTTTTTTATTATTTTCATTTTCAAATTGTATTTTATTAAATACTTATTAATATTTCTATTTTCTATAATATTTTTTGTTTTTCAATTCAATCATTATTAAAACAACGAACATTTATTCATCGTATTGAATATCAATCAAATATTTTGCTTTTTTTAGATAATTCGTTCATAACGTTGAATTTGAGATTTGTTGAAGTATTGACATCCAATCATCCCTATGTTACGTTTTTGTATAACCAGCAAAATATCAAAGATATTCAAAAAAATATACACATACAATACACTATACGATTATTTATAAGGTTTTATGTTATACATACCTATATTCACAATAAATTTTAAATAGTTTTTAAAATATAAATTAAAATAAGGATCTACAAATAAATTTTAATGAAAATGAAAACATAGAATAATAGTAAAAAAAAAAAAAAAAAAAAAAATATAAAATAAAATTTAATAATTAAAATTTAAATATTGAAGTTAATTTTCTATAATATCTTTTAAAATATTTTCTTTTTAAATAAATAAATGATTATCAATTTATTTTAAAGAATCTTATAATTAAACTTTTATTAGTCTTTTTAATAATCGATTAAACTTTTTAGAAAATATTTACAAAAACTCAAAATATTAAAAAAAATATTAAAAAATAATATTTAGAAAAATAAAAAAAAACGATTTTAAATTAAACATATAATAATTAATGGATTTTTATTATTTTCTAATGTATTAATATTAATTGAATAATTATTAATTTATTGATAATTATATTAATTAATTAAACATTTAATATATTAATTATTAATGAAATTATTCATAATTTCAGTAATAGAGTAATTTTTTAATCATAAATATTAAATTCTAATAGTAAATTAAAACTTCATTAAATCTTGATAATTTAATTTTCACTTTCCTAGAATTCTTAAGATTTGTTATTGAATTCTTAAGATTTAAATAACTGAGGTAATAACTAACGAAGGATTTTCTTAATTGCACAATATTGTGCACGAATCGTGTAAATGATAAAAGAAGGTAGAAAAGTTTAATCGAAAAATCGATTCGAAACCATGAAAAGTTATTGAAGAAATTGCTTGGAATTAAACATTTAATGAATATTAGATAACGATTTCTCTAAGAGAAATAATTCGTTCAAAATAATCAAATGAGAAAAGAAATGATCTAAAGAAGCACTGAAAGCAAAAATATAATCATATTCACACAATTCTATGACGGAGAGCAAATTAAGTAAATATATCTGTAAAAAGTGAAATTGATAACATATGATATCAAATGGAAATAAAGAGGAAAATTAGATGATAAAAAATAAAGTATTGATATCTAAAGAAACAAAATGAAATATGAAAAAAAGAACAAAATAAAAATAAATAAAATAAAACTCATATTAATAAAATGTTTCAATACCGAAAATCTTTCGAATTATATTTTAAAATACAAGTACAAAGTATGATATTTGGATTGATAGTAGGAAATGAAATTTTTAGTAGAAATATTTATATTTTTTTAAGAAATATATAGAAATATATTTAGAATATAATGATGGAAACTTTTGAAAAAAATTGAATTTTATAAATTATTAACATTAAATTATTATTAAAATTATTTTAAATTTTAACGAATCCATTAAAAAAAAGAAAATTATCAATATCGCATTTTTAATTTTTTTTTTTTATAAAGTGATTTTGTTTTTTATACATTATTATCGAATGTGTAATACGATTGAAAAATAATAAATTTAATAAATGAGATTTAAAATAATCATATTTTTTAATTTTATATCTAGATTTAAGTCTGTAAACAAATATATACATACTTTATTATATCTTTATTAAATATATATATCTTTAGTTAAATGTGTGTGTGTGTGTGTGTGTGTGTGTGTGTGTGTGTGTGTGTGTGTGTGTGTATGATAAATAATAATATATATATAAATATATATACATATATATACACATATATATACACTCAAAATAATAATTAATTCAAAATAAAAAATTTATAATAAGCGAGAATCCACAATGCAATGTCGACTACATATAATTTTTTCTGTATATCATTCATCTGAAATAACGATGCAGTAACCACCATTCAATAATGCTGTAACACAACCGCATCAAATGAAAAAGGCGCTCGTTATTTACGATGTTAATCGTTTATAAATTAGATCATAAATTAAAAACAAATTAAATAGTAAAAAGAAGAGATCAGAAATATAAAAAAAAAAAAGAAAAGAAAAAAATAAAAATAAAATAGTTATGGTAATACCTGTTACTTCTTCCTCGATATATCTGTCCTTCTTGGTGCTCGACTGATGCCGCACCACCTGTTCGTGCTTCAGATTCTCAGTCCCCCCTCCAGTATCGTATGCTTCTCTAAATCTAAATATATATTCTCTCGACCACGGATGTTCGAGGATAGCGACAATTCCGGCGCGTATCTTTATTCAGTTCGAGAAGACCGGAATTAACTAAGCGGCGATTATTAATCGAGTTGGTTCGATGAGCAGCAAGGTCAAGCCAGGTGACCAACAAGAGAACAGTCCTTGTACAAACGAGAATGTCGAGATTGGTGGTCCGTTACCGGCACCCGACATGATCGAGGATGTTTCGGCGTCGGGAGTCGCGACGTGCCTATCCGACGCATCGCCACGGGTTCACGGGGCTACCTCCTCTACTCTGCCTTTTCTCCAACCCCAGAAGCTGCGCTTACCTGTCACTGCGCACACTCCTGCTGAAAACCACCCCACACGACACGACATGGACGGATCTATATGTGGGCTAATTGGGCTACGGAAACGGGATCAAGTTCAATACAACCGACGCGACATCAAAATTGGCAATTGCATGTAAGTCGCATGCAAAGATGCATACTACGACATTGCAGTATGATTATTCACTTTCTTTTTTTCTTTCTTTCTTTTTTTTTTTATTATTTTATCATAAAAAAATTATTTGATTTTAAAATAATTCTTAAATGTAATTTAAAGACGAATAAATATTCGATGTTTAATTAGTTGTATATTAGTTAATTAATTATTTATAAATGTTTTATCTTTAATTTATCATTACTGTCATTTATATTAAACATTTAAAACATTAAAAAGCTCTAATTTTATAATCTACAATATGAAATATGAATTTAAATTTGAATTCCAAAATTCTATTTATCAAATTCTTCGTATTCTTGATAAAAAAATTATTTATTTAATAATATATGTATTATCTAAAAATATTTTATTTGATATAATTATTAGCATTAAATAATAATCTCGTATGTTATAATTGTAAATAATAATTGTTGTAATTTTAATTTCACTGATGAATAAAAATACTTCTTATATTTTATATTAGTATTGTTAAAATACTTGAATATGTACTTTATGTAATATTGATGCTCAATAAGATATAAAATATTGTTGAATATTTACGAGATATCTTTAAAAGATCTATTCTAAAGATCAAAATACGCATTAAAGTTGATATAAAAATTTTAGTTAAGATTTATTTATTATTACTTATTAATATTATAATTATAAACAATTTGCATTAAGCACAATACATATATAAAACTCTTCATATTATTATCTTACTCTATCCTCTAATTCGCTTTATTTAATGCAAATTTAAACTGTTTATAAATTAATAAATAAGCTCTAATCAAAATTTTATATAACAATTTTTGTAATCGATTCTTCATGAATGTATTAACAACTTGCACACATTGATCTCATTTCAAACAATAGATAGTTCTAATTGAATTATGCATACAAAGATACGAAGAAGGATTTTTATGGTAAAATGTTCACATCAAGAAGATAAATGTATTGATTTATCATGTATAAGAAAATTCAGATTGTCAATATTTATCGTTCTAAAATTTAATTTCTTTTGGTTATAAAAGAATATATTTAATGCATTTTAAATTGATAGTTTAGTTCATAATAAATAATATACATATAAATATATGTTATATATTTATTATATATATTATATATATAATAATAAGATATTATAAAGTATTAATATAAGTAAAGTAAAGAACCATCTCAAGATGTTTGATAGATTATGTACAGAAAATGTTTTGTCTTCACTATTATATACCTATTCTACATTTTCAAGTCGCTAACAATCTCTTAAAAATATCGTAAAATTAATCTAAATTATATTTTTTAAGATCAATTTTTTTTCTTTTATCATATTCTATTTTCATAACGAAAAAATATGCAACTGACCGAATTGTTTTTTTTATAAGACAATATCAAAATTTCAATAATATTTCTACGGATTTTAAATTATTGTTCGCAAATAGAATATAAATATACTATTGATGATATTGAAAAATGATTCAGATAAAAATTAAATGATTTTTAGTGACATTCTTAAATGATTTTTAATGACATTTTTACTTAATATAAATATATTTTTAATAAATAAATATGTAGAAAACACATATATATGAAAATCGTTTTA
This sequence comes from Apis florea, assembly GCF_048593485.1. Taxonomy (NCBI): domain Eukaryota; kingdom Metazoa; phylum Arthropoda; class Insecta; order Hymenoptera; family Apidae; genus Apis; species Apis florea. Next base: position 7,603,876 of record NW_028256714.1, on the reverse strand, counting down.
ATCTTCTTAAATGTTTTTATAAAAATGAAGTAATTTTTTTAAAAATTTAATATGTGTAGAAATTTATAATTTTTTTAAAACATATATTTAATATAAATATAAATTAAAGCATATATTACAATTTGAAATATAAAATCAATATAGAAATTATTTCACAAATTAATTTTTTATTCTGAAATTCAAATATTTTCTAAACAAGTGATAATATTTTTTTTATACAAATTAAATAAGTTTTATAAAAAATGATAAATAGAATTGAATAATATGTTAAATAAAATAAAATTCTATTAAAAAGAAAAATTAAGATATATTCGTAAATTTCTATTTGAAAAAATTAAAGTATTTCATGTATTCTCTATATATTTATTTATAAAAAAAATCCTTTTACTATTAGATTCAATGCCTTTTAAATTTTTATGTGATACATTTTTCATATTAACATTGATTTATGTTCACGAAATATTTTATAAAAACTATTTAAAATTCATAAAAATATTATTGAAATTTCGGCATTATGAATATCCACAAATGATTTTATTATTTTATATTTCATAATAGTTAAAAGATTATAAAATACATATATTAAATTATATTTAAATTATAAAAATATATAAATCTCAGAATATTATAATCATTACTATTTATTCGAATAAAACGATCATAGATATTAAAAATTCAAATCATAATAATCTTTTTTTTAAATTTATATAAGATTAAGATTATATGTATAAAATAATAAAATTAGAAAATTAACTATTTATTAATAATATAATTAATTATGTTAAAAATAAAATGGATTATATTACATTATAAATGGATAAAATTTATTATATTTATAAGCTAATAATTAAAATTTATTTTTTTATTGTAGATAATATTAATTTAAAATATATCTTTAAGAACAAGTTTTAAAAATAGGCTTTGAAATATTTTGAAAAAAAAAAAAAATTTAATTTCTTCTGTAATTGTAATATTTTACATTGATCATGATTATATTTTATTTTATAAAACATCAAAATTAAAAAAAAAAAATATCAAAAATAATTTAATAATTCCATTAGATAAATTAATTAACTTAATAAAATAATAATTTTATTAAGATAAGTATGCTTTTTTTCATAAAATATTATTTACTATATTAACTATTTTTATTATTATAATTTTCAATTACTTATTATTTTAATATTTTTTTTGCAATTATAAAAATATTAAACCAAATAGATTTTAAATCCCTTTTAAAAGAAATTTTTTATAAAAAGAATCAAAGTAGTATTTAAAATCTTAAATAAAATATATATTTAACAAAATTAAAATTTATATTTTGTATTGAAATAGAAATTTAATATATTTTTCTTCATTTTTATATTTTGTATTATATATATGTTAAGTATTAATATTAAGATTAATACTAAACTATTAAAATTAAAATTAATATTATATTAATATTAAAATTAAAATTAAAGCATTATAAAATAAAATTAGATATAAAAGAAAATTTCATAATTTTAAATAAAAAAACTTATTATATACGTAGAAATTCTTAAAAACATATTAATATAATTCTTAAAATTATGATGATGCAATTTGTATTTAAATATTTTACAAAATTTTTTAAAGATAGAAAAAATGTATATATTTATACATATTTATAATATTGTAAGATATTAATAAGCAATAAATAAAAAAGATATGAAAAATATCTTTAGATATGAAAAATATCGTTATATGAATCACATATATATATCATATAAATCAGTTTAATTGGGATAATAGAAAACATATGAATGTCTATAGATTTTTAAAGAATGTAAATTAGTACTATACATTTTTTTCATTTTGTATCAGTAAATCATTTTATATTTATTCTACATCATCTTTCTACTTAGAATATGATAATGTGATTAATATCTAATGGAATTTCAATGTAAGAATTTAAAGATTATAAAGTTATATCACTTATTTATAAAAAAAATAATATTTATATAATAGGATAAAATTTCTTACTTAATTTCTAATGAAAATAATAAGTTTAATATTATTTCAAAAGATTTATTAAAGAAAATAAAGTTCATTTTATTTTCGGAATAACGAAAACTTTGTAATTTCTTTTTAAGATAATCTAATCTAACTAAATATAATAATTTAACTTAATTTAACTTAACCAAAATGTATGAAGATAATACATAATAAAGATAATATTATGTATAAATGCGCCTAAAATTACAAAACGATTTTATAATTTATAAGACTTATATTATTATATTTATGTTTTATTTACTTTTATTTATTATTTTTAAGTAAATAAAGAAATGAAATATACTGAATTTTGAAACATTTGAAGATATTATTTCCATAAATATAGGAGTGAATAAGCAAAAGACACTTTAACGTTTGTTTCTCTTCGACTGTGATACTTCCTTCATATGTCAAACCTTCGTTACATTTTCTCGATTGTTACCTCCATGCAAGGTGGCCTATTTTGATTCATAGAGTGTCCTTAAATGAAAAATATAATCTAACTGAAGAAATACTAAAGATTAAATTATTTAAACTAATTACAATCATAAAACAAATAATAATTGTGGATTTGTTTATTTATTTTTGAACCAATATTGAACGATATTAATTAAAAAGTTTATAAAATACGTGAATTTTTAAAATTATTCTAAAAGTATTAAAAATTGCTATTACATAACATTTTTTTTATATTTACATTATATTTATATTTATATCATTATTATATATATGACTATATTTTTACGTAGAAATATATTATAACAAACAGAATTCTATTTTGCAAAAAATAAAAATATTAACGATTCTGAAAATCATATAAATATCTGTTAAAAAAAGAATACATATATATTATAATAAGCTCAAAAATAGTATGTATCGTTCTATAAACAAAAAATTAGTTACTCTATATTAATAACCGTCAAAATAAGAAAAGAAAGATATTTATTGATCGAGTTATTCGTCTCCAGAATATCCTGCTAATCCTCTCAATCCTCATGCGTATTAAAATTCTATATTCAATTTTTTCCATCAAAATGCTTTTGATTGATAAATTAAATCGATTTAATCTAATATTATAACAGAGGAAAATTAGCTTCAGGTTCCGAAAATCTGGTATCCTGCATAACTATCCACCCAGCAACTTGACCTATCACATCCTCCATTCCAGAATGTGCTGATCTTCCCTCTCCCGCAATACCAGCAACAATCCAGGTCGCATCGGATAGCTACGCGAAGAGGTTTACCGAACATCCTTCGACGAATCCATTCAAAGAATCTTAAGATTCAAGTCTTGACCAGAATTTTCAAACGCTTATATTTTTACGACTTTAATTCATGAAAATATGAAAAATTTCTGTAACTACGTGTAAAGAAAATTAATATCATTCCTGGTAATTTTACATCTTTAAACAATTTTTTAATTGTTAATTACATCAAAAAAAAAACTTTATATGTATTGTATTTCGACAACTATGTAGTAAATTATTTAACAAAAAGTATTGAGCTGAGATAGATTTTTGAAAGGAAAAATTGTTGATTTATATGTAAGAATGTTTTTAATGTAAAAATAATAATTTATCAAACTTGTCAAGATTAAAGTTATTGAATATAAATTATTCAAAATATTCTAGAATTTAAGAAGTTGTTAATTTATCTTTATTATATAAATGCAGCATATAAAATATTGCAAACTGTTTTTTTCAAAACTATTATTTTATTAATATATTTATTTCTTTGAAATAAGTGAAATAAGTGAAAAAAGTAATAATATACAAATAGTAAATTTTTTATAAAATATATTTCACTTAAAAGATCTCATTCATTTTTTAAATGAAATATTATATCAATTTCATGTTATTTAAATATAATAATTTGAATTATCGAATCACGGTTTGCAACAGATTATTATGTTATATATTTATTTATTATAATTTAATTGAATTGATTATCTTTTAAAGCACTCTTTTAGTCGAAACATAAATTTCTTTAATGCATATAGTTTTTTTTAATTGATAAATTATAAATAATAGCGAAATTTAACATCAAAAAAATATTTAATAAATTTAAGTTAAAAAAACAAAATAATCGATCTTATAAAAGTTTAATATTACGCTTATATATTATTATATAGCATATTTATATACATTATATACATTATATAACATTTTAGCATTATTTTTTGTTGATAATTTCCAAAATATTCCATATTTTATTTCTATTTAAAACAAATCATTTTTTTAAAATATGTATTCTTGTTTTTTATATATTTTGATGATTCAATGTATTGCATAAGAATAATTATATAACAATACAAAACTTGTTATCCTAATTTCATAATATATATATATATATATTTGCAATGTATATATATATATTTGCTCAATTCTCCTAAATTAAAATTACATTTTTCTTTTATTAATTTATTTATTTCTTATATTTAGTTTATTTTGTAATTCTCAGAGAATCAAATTTTTCATTTTATAAATACTTATGCATTTATATATTTATTGCAAAAAAAATAATTAAATATGAATATACAGTAGAAAATATAAATATCAAAAGTGAAAAATCTGTTGACTTTTTTTTTGAGCATTTTATAAAATCAAAGGAAAATATAATTTTAATTTCTGAGAGTATTTACATTATGAGAATACATTATAAATAAATATTATTAATAAAAAATAATTTTTAAATAATTTTAATTATTAAAATATTTAAAACTTATTGTAAAAGAAAGCATCAAATACAATTTTTATCTTTTAGAAAAAATTATTAATTTCGTTTTTGTAATTTAAATTTATTATTTGTTGAAATATTATCTCAAATTTTACGATTAATGTTTATTGTACAAAAGAACTACATACATCAAATAAGTAAAATTTCTATTAATTATAATATATAGTATATCGAATATAGTTGAATTTTTAATATTCAAAATCAATTAAATTATAATAAACAAATATATATAGAAAAATAATCTGTTGCAAATCATGATATTAAATTGATGAATATTAATTCGAATCATCATAGCTAAATAAAATTTTAAATAATATTTATTTGAAATATTTTTTTCTATTTGATATAATTAAAGAATTATTTATTACCTATAAATTATAAGTATTTTACATATTTTTATGTAGAATGTTTTTAAGTCAATAAGTATATCAAATAAAAAAAAAATGTTTCAAGTAAATATTAAAAAATATTTGATTTAAATAAAAAGAAAATTAATATGCCATAACTATCATTTAAAAAAAAAAAGGAAAAAGCCTCAAGATATATCCCTCCAAAAATTTATTATACTTTATTATTGATTTCCAGCTATTTAATTTAAAAAAAAAAGCATATCGATATCTATAAAAATTTTTGAGAAAACATGTGAACTTTATTCATTTTATTCTGAATGGTAAATACTTATTCTTTGAATCTTAAAAACACATCTTTTTACATATATATTAATTACAGTAAAATATTACAGTAAAATACAGTATGTAAAAATATTTCATTATATTTGAATTTATTCTGTTTAATTTTTCAAAATTAATAAAAATTTATATATCCTGAATTTTGCGTATTTACTTCAATATACATTATTTATTTTATAATTTGATTTATATTTCTCTGTCAAATAAAAAAATATTACATAAAATTTTTTTTTACGAATATTATTTTATATCAATATGAATAACATAAATAATAAAATAGTTAATAAGATAAATTCTCAATATATTAATTATGATATTTATATATGATATGAAAAAGAATGTTGTGAACTTTGAATAAATTTAATAATATTTGCAAATATAAGTTTAATAATAATAAACTCAAATTTCATTATTATTTCAATGAAACTTTTTACAAATTTCTGTATAGAAATATAATAATTATGAGAAGGAACTATATGTTATTAACAATACATTTATGAGTAATATCATTTATGAGTAATAATGAAATGATGTATAACTGAAAATCATAACATGACATATATTTGAATCTATCTTGATATACATGTTTAAATGTAATCATTATATCATATTGTAATTATTGTTATATTATATTATTATAATATAATATATATCACAAATATATATTATTCCATTTAAAAAACTGAAATTCATTTTTTACATAATATTGCAAACATAAAATATTCGCATTATGTTCGCTATAAAAAATTAAAATTTTTTTCTTTGTCACTTTTTTCCAAAAATTTATCAAAAAAAATATTAATCCAATATATGGCAAATTCTATGTATATAGAAAAGTATTTATTTATATAAATACTTATATTTTATGTTACAGATATTCTTGATTATAAAATAATATTATGCAATTAGTATTATTAATGAAGACAGATCGATGAAATTAACTAAATTGTTTATAAAAAATTAAATAAAAATTCCGTTAATGAATTCAACAAAAATTTTTTAACAGAAGAATTTAATAATTATTATAATTAAAGAAATAATAATAATGAAATTAAGGCTTTCATATTTTCAATAAGTAAGAAATCGCAAAAATTTAATTCTGTATTAACTCTAATATCAGAATTAAAAATTACACTTATCCATATTTTTTTTATATATATTCCGTGTCTTTATATTAAGATTATTGATAAAATATTCTAAATTTTCTATAATGAATTAGAATTTTTCATTTTTTAATCTTACATGTGTATAAATAAACTAAATCAAAATAAATAATTTTCTTATTTTTATAGATATTTAAAAGTCTTTTTGATATTCAAAACGAATGATTTTAATGCACAAATATAAAAATAAATATAGAATAGAAGGCATAGAAATATTTCAAATGCAGTTAAAATTTTCTAATTTGAGAACAGATATTATTAATCACACTCATGATAATAATTGTATTTATAAGTATATATCTTTTTAAATATTTATCAAAATCCTTTCTCTAATTTTGAAAAAATATTTATAAAATTAAACAGTTTTTCAATATTTTGAATAAAAAAATATTTAAATTTGATAAATGTTATTATCATAATAAATCATAAATGATATATTTACTGTTCATACAAAAAAATATTTATTTTTTGTATTTATTTATATTTATCATGTTTATTATATTTTTTGTATTTATTTTTTTACAATATTTTAAATATATATTTTTTAAAATAATAACATAAAGTTTATATTATCTTAAATTATTTATTTCATTACTTTTAATAAATAATGTCTATTTAGTTATTTTCTACTTAGAACATAGAAAATAATATAATAATATGTATAATTTTAAAATATTTTATTGCATAAATTTTATAATTAAATTAAATAAAAATTAAATATTACATCTTATAACTTAAAATCAAAATTTTATCTTAATTCGTGTTATAAATTAACATTAATAAATAATATATTATATCCATATACATTTTATAACACTCTTAAATAATGCATTATAGGAAATATAATTAAAATAATAATCTGTAATTCTGATTCTATGAAATATTTATCAGAATACATATTATGTTATTATAATTATAATATTTCACATTAATTTCTACATTTTGTGGTTGAATTGAATATTAATTATTTCAAGAAATTTCGATGATAGTTTTCACTAAAAACAATAAGAAAAATTAATATTATCATTATATTATTTTTGATTTTATTTTTTAATTATGGTTTATTTTATGTTAAAATAATTCTTTCGAAAAGTAAAAATAATTAAATTAATTTCCTTTAATTATTTATAAAGAAAACTTATTTGATGTTAAATCGTAATTATAATATATTAATATTATATTCTAATTCTGTAAACATTTCCTTCTAATCTAGCCGAATGTCATTAAAGCATGAGATATTATATGAGAAAATACTTTATGATGATGAGAATACTCTTTTTTTAGACGTTTTACTTTAAAACTATTTTACTACACCGAATGTTATAAAATACATATTATAAAATTACACCGAATAAACTTATTACATTTTTTATATTAAATGTATATTTGATTTCAGATTTTTATTTTAGATTTAGATAGGAGTCATTCTGTCTCATATGTGAGATATTGATAGACATTCTATCAATTAGTTGACACTCGATGACGATGACCACTATAGTAAAAATTATTATATTAATAACATTTGAATAGTTAGCATTTAATATTAGTAATTAAATTAAAATTTTAAATCTATCTATATTTTCTTTAATCACCAATTCAAATTTCATATCAATTAACGATCGGAATCTTTCAACTATAGTTAATTTTTTAACTAAATCTTTGGTTTCGTATACATAAAGGAAATATTTAATGAATATTCCAATAAAATAGATATTTAAAAAATATATATGTATAATACGAAGTATTTATTAAAAACAGTAAAAAAAAAGTAAATCCTAGTTCAATTTTAAATCTGCAATCTATCATCCATTTTAATTTTATTAATCATCGCATTGGTCAATTAATAGAGTTAAATTAATTCTTATGATTTACGAAAAGCTTCAAATATTTAAAATGCATATCCAAACTGATAGAATAATCATTCAAAAAATTAGAATTTTTATTTATTCTTGTCATTAAAAAAAAAAAATATTTGGATAATTAAGTCATTAATATTGATATTTATTTAAAATTTTCTACGATTTATCATTATTATTAAAAACTTATATAAACGAAATCTAGTATTTCTTTATTTATATTTAATACTTAAAGTATCTATTTTTATACATGCGATTTATTAAATCTTAAGATTAAATTACATAACCTATCGATGCCTTTATAAATTTTGGATGTTTTGATAATTTTTAAATATATAATTTATTTATAAAAAATAATGTTATTAAATATTACATTGAATTTTACTTTTTGTTCATACAATGTATCAAGTATTATTATTTTTATCATTTAATATTTTATTATATCTTATTATACAATAGCAACATTCAATTTGTCTTGATATCTATTATTATTATTTCAATTATTATAATTTCAGATGCAAGAGTTATTTTATATTTTTTCATATCTCACGAATTCGAACTTCAATGTAATAGTAACAATCATTTTTCGCGAATATTTCTAAAATTAAAACTAATAGTTATATATATAAGAAAAAATTGCTCAAAATCTTATCTTTTATAATATATTTAAAAATTAAAAATTATAATATATATTATATATTATATATTAATAAATTCTCCAAGTCTCCAATCTAAGATTATATAATATTTAATATCATAAAAAAAATAAAAATAAAAAAGAAATTCTGAACGTGAACTAATTTTCATAAAATAAAAATAAAACATTTAACATATTTTCCATTCTTTTCAAATTTATTAATAGATAGAAACAAATAGATGTAAATTTTATTTATCTACGATATTGGTATATTTAATTCAGAAAATATAATAATAAATAATATATAATATATAATAAATCGAAAAAAATAATTATAGAAAAAAAAATTGTTCAAATCTTACTATTGCATTAAAAAAATTATACTATATTATCATAAAAATTAAAAAAATTTATTGAAAATTAATAATATATATATTATTAAAAATACTATTATAAATATATATTATATATAATAGTACATAATTTAGAAGATTATATATATATTATATATCTATATAGATATATATTATATTTTATATATTTAAAATATATATAATTTATAATAAAAAAAACAAAAAAACAACTAGAAGGGCTTGTGCTACAACAGAATAAACAGATTGTAAACAGATATGAGTTATTTTTTATTTTTAAGAAAATAAGAGTTAAAAAAATAAGAGAAAATTTAGAATTTTAATCAATACGAGAATGTATGTCATATTTTATAAAAAAAATGTATTAAATGCAAAATATTAAAATTTTCATTATTATTATATTATTATTATTATTATTATTTATAATTTTTCAAACATTGAAATTTAAAAAAATCTATAAGAAAATATATAAAATTTAAAGGAAAAATAATGAAATATAATTTTCAATGAAAATAGGTTTAAATAGTTTGAATTATTATATTCATGATATTAAGAAATAAGAATATTTACGCTGTAATGAAATGAGCAATACGATACATAACGATATTGAATATCATGATAAATTGAAGTGAATCTACGATATTGTCATATAAATACTTAAAAATTAAAAATATTAAATTATATATGGGAACAATTAAGTAAGATTTATATTAATATAATAATTTTCAATTAGTAAAATAATGCGATATATAAAATAAATAACGTGAGTTCTTTTATAAAAGAAATTTAACTTACCATCTGATGATGATGAGATTAAATATTAGGTTGTACCATGTGTTTGTTGATCAGAAGAAAAACAATATATTTTCGAAACTATAATCTTTATTCAATCAAAATATGAGCTATTGATTTCAATGATCTTTTCTCAACGAGATTTCAATTGATATATTCCATTTTTATAAAATTTTATAATTTTAGTGTAAAGAAATTCTTCGATTATAGCTTCTCGAGTATCGAATATTTTATTTTTTAAAAATAATTGTAAATGGCGAAACAACATAATCGGTTGATAAAATATTTAGTGAATATGATAGATAGATTAAGATTTCATATTTCAATTTAGTTAATTTTTATAGAGTAGTTTATGATCGTATGTAATCGATCGTTGTTATGCAAAAAAATTGATTAATGCGAATTGTTTCCTAATCAATTTCTGATGCATGATATCAATTTCTTGGTAGTAGAATGCTGTTGTTATGATATTTCCTTATTTGAGAAAAAAATAATGAATTATTCTTTTTATAGATTATATAACTTTTTTCGATGATCATTGTCGATTATCGTATAGTATCTATTTTTCATCATAGATTGTAATTCTATTCAAAAATAGATTTCTACTTTCAAATTTTGTGATAAAAATTACCAAACATCGCTTTTAATTTTCTATCAGTGCGGTACGCATTTTTCCAATTTTTTTCACTTTGCCCATTGCACTTAAATATCTGAAAATTGATATTGGAGATCTAATTCTGCGAATATTTCATCTTAGCTTTTAATTTATCTTTGTTTAAATTTAATAAATCTTTGTTGAATTTCGCTCTCGAGGCTTATTTTTAAGATTCTCATTTCCAAATCTGAATTTTTGAAACTATCATCGAATGATCTTCTCATTGGTAGAATCTTTTCCGAAAATTAACCTATTTCGATATGCTTCAGCTACACTATGATCGAGATTAAATTCATACAGAAATAACATTCTAAATTCATTCGATAACACCATATTGTTCACTTCTCAAAAAACAATTAAACTAATACAAAAAAGAACTTATTACACAAAAGAAATATGAGAAAACAACGTTAAAATATGATAAGTAAAATATAGGTTAAGTAGAGTTTACAAGTCGCAGTTGATTGTCACTTATTCTAAAATTAGCAACTTCATATGGTGCGACCTAATACACGAGACAAAAAACTATAATATATATTTGATTATCTGTGTAATGTATTAGTAATGATGTAAAACATCTAAATAATTATTACTAAATATAAATATTAATATTAACGCATAAGATATAGAACTCCCTAAATTACAAAAATTTTATAAATATTAGATTTATTTTGTTTTTTATAAAGTTATCTTTTTAATTAAATTTTTTTTTCTAAAATAATTTAAATATTTGATTATTTATTTCTTTTTTTATATTCTAAAATTAGATTTATAAAATACATATAAATAAATGTTAAAATAAATCGTAATTTACTAAATAAATATTAATAAATCGTATTTCTTTTCTATACAATCATATATATTATATATATGAAAATAATATATTTAAATAAATTAAGGTTTTCACTTCAATTTTAATAAATTTCGGATTTGATTGAATTACACATATTTATTTTTTGTTCCTAAAGTAACAATTCGTAATATATAAACTATAATTTTATTTATTTTTTTAATATCAATATTATTATCAATTTGTTTATTTTTTTAAAATTAACAAATTAACATTTTTTTAAAATTATAATTTTTTTTAAAATGTTTAGAATATCAAGGATTTATTTTGTATAAGCAAATTGTTTTATTAATAAATTTTAAATTTTATTCAGATTTGAATGAATCATATCTAGTTAGTATTTATCTTTTCCATTTTTAATTAATTTATATACTAATTAGAAAAATTTTAATTTGAAATTTATTACTTTTATTTAATTTGTTTTTTTTTCTTTTATGATTCTAAAATAATTATATGTACATTTAAAAATTTGGCAGCAATATATTGGTATATGTTAATATTGCTTTATAACACATTTGTAATAACTTCTTTATTATTGCAAATTATCTACACATATAATTTCTTTTCGCGTAACCGATCCCAGTGTCCATTTAGCATGTCTAAATTAAATATCATTGTTATTCCATTTTTATTAAAATATTAGTAAGGTAATAGATGAATTTAAATTTGTGAATTAATTAATGTAAAAATATATGTACGTACCAACTGGTTGTTCAAATTATTTAATATAAATTAAAGATTTATTAATAATTTCAATCAATATAAAATTAAATGAGAACAATATTTTAATCCTTTATATATTGATTTATTAATGTTTATAAATGCACAAAAGATGTTATGTTCCAAATTATTAAATAATAAATAATTTTTATTTATTCCAATAAATAATTTAATTTTGTCAATTTTTCATATTATTTATACATTTTTTGAAATAAATATATTTAATTGCATGCTCTATGCTGTTTTATTACTATTTTTTACTAAAAAAGTAAATAATCTATTGAAATTATTAATTATTAAATTATTTATGTTACCAAATTGAATGTTTATAGGAATGCGAATATGAATAAATTTTGAATATTGTCCATTTCGTTTCTTATTTTATTTCATTTATTAAATTTTTTTTTTTTGTTTAGTAAAACGACTACAACTAAAACATTTGCAATATGAAGAAGTATAACGGAATAGTAATAATAGAATTTTTCTTTCTATTTATTATTTAAAAGAAACGCCATTGTTTAAGCAGTTTAAAAATATTGAAAACTATTCATACATCCTAAAATAAAGTAATAATCAATTACAACGAAAGTTTTTAAAAATGGAATCAAAAAATTGATTATTAAATATAAAATCCTAATTATGAAGTTATATCTATCTTTCTGAATTAATATATGAAAGAAAATGTGTTTTTATTTTTGCTATTAAATGTTAAATTTATTTTTATTTAATTATTAAATTTTTCATAGAACAAATAAATATTAAAGAAACTTTAATATACATTAAAAATTTAATTATTTCAGTGTTCATCAAGATAATAATTTGAGTTATCATTCATTTTTTACATGATAAAAGAAAAAAGGAGACTATTTATTAGTCTTCATTCATATCATTCAAAAATGATTCTCAAATTAAAATTTTATAATCCTCATTCATTGAATGAGTGAAAAAAATCTGTCAAGTATATTATCTAAAATAATATTAATCATATCTAAAAATATAAGAAAAACTGGATTAAATGTAATAGAGTACTTTAATTAATCAGCAACAAGAAATTTTAATTTTTTTTTATGTTACTATCTCCTTTCATTATATTTATATTTAAATATCATCAAAAATATTGCGCAGATTTTTACAAAAAATTTTTACTGGTATTTTCCAGTTTTTTATACTTCTTCTAAGCAAAAAATTATAAAATGTAGCAAAGCTTAACAACAATTAGGCATTTGTTGAAAGCAAGTAGCCTATTTCATTTCCAATGTAATGGTATAATTATTATAAATAAAATTATACCTTCTAATTACATTAGTATGATTAGAATATCTTTACAAAATATACACTAGGTAAGAATGGGCACTTCTATTTGTTCGCAATTTTAAATATTCTGTATTCAAACTAAAATTTTATATATTATCAAAAGTAGTTAATTTCACATTATTATTTTACTCAAATTATTTTCAATTTGTTAAATATAAATTGCGCAAAATAAGACTTCATTTTTAGTCTCTATTCTTGTTATATCTTACTTATATATGTTATATCTCCAAAAGAATTTAAAAAAAAAGTGAAAAAACTATCTAAAAGTTTTCACTCGTTTAATTATACATACGTATGTATATTTACACAGTAAAAATATAGATTAACATAATCATAGGAAAGATGATTTTTATATATAGGATATCTCATTTGATATTATTATTTTGATTTATGTCATTATTATTATTCGTAACGAGAAATGTTTCATATAAAAGTTAAGTGATTTTGAGAAGTATATATGATAATTTTGTAGATGAACAGGTAAAAATTCTATAAAAGACAATTTCATTTTTCTAACTCATCATCAAAAATCATATATTTTTTAATTTTTGATATTCTCTATAAAAAAAATTATGTCAAAAATTATTATTATAAATTATTTTTAATTTTTTAAAATATAAAATTAATTAATAGTTTTACTTTTTAAATAAGGAACTTATTTAATTTTAATTTTAATTAAATTTATATTATGATAAATTTTAAAATAAAATAATTTCAAAACTAACAATCTTTTTTACTATAAGATATTTAGTAATTTTTTATATGGAATGACAAGTTGCATTTATTAACACAACAAAAAGCATAATATTCCATTTAAAAAAAGAAAGTTGACCTTTACAGATTACATATCTATCGTTATAAAAAAATTAATAATCATTGATCATACTCGAAATCATTCAACTTTTATTCGAAATTATATTTTCATTTTGAATAATAATAATATAAATCGAAATGTGAATATCAAAATACCTTGTCAATTAAGAATTTTCAGATCAAATTATTAGAAGTTTTTATGAATATTCAAAACATTGTCTTACATTATATTGATAAATAAAAATCTGCAATAGATAATTATTACAATAGTTATAGTTATATACTTCAAAAATGGAACTTCGCATTCATGGATAACTTCAATATGTTTGTACGCTTATTACATACATATATATATATTATATTATAATATATATATACATATATGAAGTAGTTAATTCATAGTTAATACATAAATAAATGCCATGTCGATCTCTAATTCAATATCATAATATCTTTCATCCAACGTCGTACACTCGCGGAAATGATAAATACATTAAGATTATCAGACAACCAGTTAGTAGACATAATACAGAGTATTTCCGATATATTATATATGGTGATACAAGTCAAAAAAGGAATCGAAATGAAAAAAAAATTCGGAAATTTAGAATAATATTTTTTTTATACAGAGCTTCAATACTGAAAATACTTAAATTTAAAGATAAATAAAATCGTATGTTGAATACGTTTGTATTTAAGTATATTATAAATGCATAATGAAAATTCTGCATTTTCATTCGTAAAAATATCAAAATAATATAATGTTTATGATAACTTAATACCATGTTAATTTTTACATTCATAAAAAATTTTTTGATTAAAAGATAATTATATTTCAATGTTTATTTCTTTAATTATTTAATCAAATAACAAAAAGAATATGATATTTTTTAATCAATATATCTTTTAGACATAAGTTATGTATATTTATATAAATTTTTACATTAATTTATTTGAAAATAAAGCTTCATACAAAAAAATTTTATTCCGTATTTTCAATTTATTTTTTCATATAGATTCATTTCCATCTTGTATTACCAATTCGGAAACATTCCGTAAAGTACAGAAAAATGTAATATTAGTATAATATAATGAGCGATCTAGAACTGCTTTTTTTCAGGGATACATTAAAGGTACCAAAATAAAGGCTATAAATTACTGATTGCACAAGCCATTCTGTAATAATATTTAAAAAAAATGTTGACGCAACATACTACATTCACTTATTTTTACTACAAAGGTATATTTTTAAGTAAAAACTAGTAATCCATTAAAATTATACCTTTTTCTTTTTGAAATAGGAATCTTCTTACAATTGATGTTGTTCAATGTTAGAAGATTCTTGACAAATCTGCTTCACAAACCGTTGAAGAAATCTAAACACGACATCTTTGTATTCCCCGCAATATAGAAAATACAGTTTCATTCTGTTTACTCTTACAAAACTTTTATTATTTTTATAGCAAAATTGTGGACACAGGTGCAGGGTACGCAGCTGGTGCGAGTAAAGTGATCGGTAAACTCGGAAAGAAAAGGGTAACATCACTTTGCATCATGGATGATCTAAGATCAGTTGTCCATAGCATATCTCCGAGTCCATTCTTTGGCATTACGTATTGCTTCGCTTTCATTTACTTTCCAAAGTTCAGCTACATCATTTGCCAAAGGATCATCTGGATTTGGTGCACTTAGTAGTGCTTGTATTGATAGTAAAACTGTTCTGATTTGAAGAGCAGGACTCCATTTGTCTTTAAGGATATCCAAGCAAATCCTGCCCAATCTATACAGCAAATATAAATAATTTTAACATTTTAATATAAATATATAAAACATGTATTTTTTTAATTTCAATCTTATTTATCTTATTTCACATATTACATTATATAAGATAATATAGTTTAGAAGTTAATATTACAAGTTAATAATAATTAAAATATTTACATTAATAGCAGGAATCAATTTAATTAATTTATTGTTTTTAAAAAACTTAATTTTTTAAAAATAATAACTACAACATTACCTGTCTATATTTGGATGATAAATTTTTGTAATGAATCTAACTTTAGGAGCAGACATTGGATAGTCTTCTGGTAGGAACAATTCAAGTTTAAAAAGTCCACCTTCAAATGGCGAATCTTCAGGTCCAGTTACAATTACATGAAAATACCTAGCATTTGTATCATCTGGCACAGCACTGATACCAGGAACTGGTTCTTGCATTAATCTTTGTGTTTCTTTGATAATCCTCCTTGGTAGCGCAGCCATATTTGATGAAATATCTCTAAAAGAAATTCTTATGCATCTTTTTATTTGTTCCCTGATTAATAATATATTCAAACTAGAAACATAATTATCTTATCCATATTGAAAAACTTTGTAAACTTATATTTAAATAACATAATTTTGTAACTTATACAAATATTTTTATATTTTATAAATAATTACTATAAAAATATAAATAAAAATATAATAAACATTTAATAACACTAATACAGATATACAAGTATAGCTAATAAATAATATAAATTAATAAAATAATCTTTAATATGTCTTACTTAATCAAATGTATATATAAAATTATTTTATATTTTAATATATAATTCATATGGACATAAATATAAATAATCTATTAAAATAATGATTATGAAAACTATATAAAATTATTATAAATATAAAAATATAAAAAAAAAATATATTAATATTTTTAGTTAAACACATTGAAAAATATAAAATATTTATAAATATAATACTATAGTTTAAACATGATTAACATAAGAAAATTTAGGTTATCAAAGAATTTTTTTTATTTCTGTAAATATCATATACATTACAAATAAAAATTAAATTTCAAAAATTTAAATTATATAAGTATCTCATAATTCTAATAATTCTAATAATTAATGTTGATTTACTGCAAATTGACAGTTTGTTACACTAAGTATAACGAAACAAGTAATTTTTATATTATTATATACAATTAAATGAATGATTTATTGTGTATTATTAATAAAGAAACCAAATAAATTATTAAGAAAACAAATAATAGAATAATATTTTAATTTTTGCCGAAATATTTCTGCCAACCTCCAAAGCTATTGAAAGCAGCATTACTGCATATGCGTAAACAAAGAATTCATGCACGAAGTCACGTACTATGTAAAATTAATGTATACAAAGTTTCTCACTTATATAAAAAAGTCTGAAATAAGAGTGATTTACATATAGCAGTAAAATACGTACGATTATCTGAAAATATCCCCGCGTCACCCCGCAAAGTGTGGCAGATTGTCCGCCTCTATGGTAGCCTTTTCTTCTAGAAACCTCGAAATCGATTTTTAATCTTATTTTCGTAGCACTTTCGTGTTTCGTGATAATCGGCTTTATAGCCGACTTCAAAAATCTGCTTGGGATCTATGTTGCAACCCCAAAGAGATACTGTAACGTAGTGTTAATTAAATTTTCACACGTAAATGTGAGTTACAGCCCTCGCAACCGCTTCTCGCGATTCATCTTATCACGCGTTGATGGCGCTGTATACGAATTCACTGCGTAAACCAATTTAACAATGTCTGTAAATATCATTTTTATTGTCAACGTAAAAAATAATTTTTAAATTTAAATAATTCATATACATTTATAAACTTTTTTTTATTATAAGTTTGGATAATTTTATTTTCATTGTAGTTTTTATTTCAATATTTCTAAGATTACCAATAAGAATTCAAAATTTTTGAAAAGAAACTATTTTTCTATTGTATTTTATTATTTCTCTTAAAATATCAGTTAATAAAATTTATTCTTTTTAAATTATAATTTTTATTAATTTGACATATTTCTAGCAAAATCAAAAAAATTATTATCTAGATATTATACATTATTCAAAATAATATAATATTTTTATTATATTTTTATTATAATTAAGAAATTATATTATATAATATTATTTAAAAAAATATAAAGCTAAAATTATGATAAAAATTATAATAAAAGTTGTTTAAAAATTCAATTAAAAAGTTATAAAGTATAAGTGTACAAGATACTAAATATATAAATAAATAAAATACATATACTTTCTTGATTGAATTATTAAAATGTATAATTAATAAAATGAAAAATAATATAAAATCTTACAGTATTAATGCAATATGATATTATTTTAGTCAGTATGTTTATAACTCAATAACGCGATTGCAGTTTTTAATGCAGCAATATCAGTGCAACCAACAAACTGCCGCGAAACTTAGAAGATATTTATCATAAAATGTCTTGTATCATTATTGAAATGTCAATTCGGAGTTCTTGTTATTTGAAAACTATTTGTAGTCAACCGTTCTTTGATATTTTGTAATTGTAATTATAATAAAGGTAAGTGAATTAAAAATAAACATCATTATGATTTGATACTTATGCAGTATATATAGTATATAGATTATAAAAATACAAATATATTTATTAATTGTATCATAAATAATTAATATTAGTAACATTATTAATATATAATTATTTACCTATTTATATATAATAATAATTGTTTGTTTCTTTGTGATATCTAAAATGTGAATGTATGATAATAATATAACCTTAAATTACAATAAAACAAAATTCTCAATTTATTATAAATAAGTTAAAATTTTGTTGTTGTACATAAAATTTATTTTTTTTAAACTATCATAATTTAAATTTTTTATTTAATATGAAAAATATATATTTGTAATATTCTTAATGAAATCAATGAATTATTAAAATTTTAATTTTTAACATCTTTTTAATCTGTTCTTTTAGTTTTACTTTGATATATATAAATTATGTTTAAATATATGTCTGTAATTGAGTAAATAATTAAATATTTAATTATAATTTTCTTATAGAATTTGATTAAAAATGGCTGATGTAAGATTACTTATACAAGAAGAAGGTCGGGCAGCTAGAAATTTGATAGCTTTTAATGTACCAGTTGGAACAAATAATACTGAGAAGATCACCAAAAAACCTCCTAGTGTTCCAAGAGTATCACAAGCAAATACTTCTAAAAGATCTATGAAACCAACAACTAGAGTAAGATCAGCTTCCACGGGTCGAGATAAGAAATCTGGTAAATTAAAATTTTTAAAATTAAAAATTTAATAAATTATATATTTACTTTTAATAAAAATGTTACTTATTTTTTTTATAAATATTTTGCTTTTATAATATGTTTATTACCATTATTTTTTAAAAATTTTAAATTATTTTGCTTTTTTTTATATTAGAATTATATTAGAATTACAGGCAAGATATTGGGCATTTTTATTTGGTAATTTGCAAAGAGCAGTAGATGGTATTTATCAAACATGTGAAGAAGATGAAAATATTTCTGAATGCAAAGAAGTAATATTAGTTTTAGAGAATTATACTAGAGATTTTCATAATTTAATTGAATGGTTTAAAGTTAAATGGGCTTATGAAAATTCACCTCCTCCTTTAAGACGTACTCCTTTAGCTTGGGAAGTTAGAAAAACTTCTCCTTGTCGAATCTGGAACTCAACAATGATTCCAAAATCCAATAGTCCTTTGCAAAGAATGAGTCCTACAGAATCAGTTTGTAGAAGTCCTATTGATCAGATTATTTCAGAGAATAAATCTGTTACTGTAGACAATAAAATAAATCATGTAAATTGTAATGTAAAAGGAGAATCTGTGCATAAATTGATAAAAGATAATAAAAGTAATATTTCCAAGAATAATATAACGAATGAAAAATATAAAAATGCAACCGATAAAGGAGCAATTCAGTCATTAAATAAAGATAAATTAACTTCAATAAAAATAAATAAAACTTTTGTAAAACACACAACTGCTAAAAATAACAGCATTATTGCAGACCAAAAAGCAAATGAAAGTTCATCTCGTGATGTAAAAGGAAAATTGGATACTAAAAGTACATCAAAAACAGTTAAAACTGGAATGTATTATACTACCATCAAAGTAACGGATTCTGATATAATATCTGAGAAGAATGAACAAGTAGTTTGTACTGATAAGAATGTACAATTGATTACTTGTACATCAACAGAAAAAGAATTTTCTAAATCTAATAATATAGAAAATAAATTGAATTCTCAAAATAATTTTCAAATAAAACCATTAGGTCCTAAAAATGACTTAGGACTAGGAAAAAATGAAATCAATGCTAAAGTTAAAAGACAAAGCACAGGAAAAAGTATTAAAACTATTGATATAGAAAATGTAATAACAGAAAATAAAATTACAGAATCTAATAATGTGACAAAAGAAAATAGTAATTCTACAGTAAATAAAAATATACAAAATATTACAAAAATTTCCAATAAAATTAGCCAAAAATTAAAAAGACAATTAAATGTGAATGATAATACAAATAATAAAAATGTAATAAAATCTACATCTGATACATCTTCCAGTAATTCAATTAAGAGTTCAATTAATACAAATAAACCAGCATATTCTACGGTATCGCAAATGAAAGTTAAGTCAAAGCAATCAAGTCTCTCAGAAACTCCAAAATTTGTTAGAAGTAAAACAACATTAAGTGATAAAAATACATTAATTTCAAATAAAATAAGACCTGGAACATCTGTAATAGTTAGACAACGATTTCAGTCAATTGACAATAAGGTATTATTTTTTTTTTTTTGGTGTAATTAATACTAATTTGAATAAATTTGAATAAATAATATATAATTATAAATATTTATTAGATTTCAGAACAAAGTTCATTAAAAAAAGATCAGAATAGAGATATAAATGGTTCAGTAGAAGTATTAACAAAACAAACATATATTAAAACAAAAGAAGAAACTGATGGTTGGCAAACGGTTCGTAGTCGTTGTAGAAGAGGTAGTACACATAACTTGAATATGTCTACAAGATTTCACAAACCAAGTACCGCAACATCATTACCAGCGTTATCAATTGAAAGTCCTTCTGAAAAGAATAAAAAAAATTGTTTAACTCCAGATAAAAATAACAAACAGAAAAAAAAATGTATTGTAGAGAAAGAAGGAAAAAATATATGTAATGAGGTACAAAAAGTCAAAGGTGAATCAGTTGTAAATCTTACTATTAAAGATAAGGTAGAAGAAGTTTTCAAGAATACTGTTAATTTAAACGAAATAAATTCTACATCAATGATAGCAGCTATTTTTAAAAGTGATGCAGAATTACTTGAAAAACGTATACAACAATTCATGACTGCTCAAGCAGAAAGAGAGAGAATAATTTTAGAAGAAGAAAGAAAAACTGAAGAAGCCGATTCGCAACGATCACAACAATTATCAGATGAAGAAGCTTCTTTACATAGACAAATTTTAGAATTAGAGTGTACTGAAACTGATGTTGATACTGAAACTGATGAAACAGATGGTGAAATGATACTTGAAACAGAAGATGAGCAAAGAACATCTCCTAATACAATGCCAGATGATGTTAGTTTAGAGGATAGGTATGTAGCATTTTTATTAATTTATTTTTTATTTTGTATAATATTAAATTTAAAAGAATTTTTTATAGGTATGAAAATATGTTAGAAGGAATGTCTTGGGCAGAATGCGTAGATACACTTGCTCAGTTACGTGCATTAGTTGCTCGTCATCCTGGTAGAGCTTTAGAATTGCACCAGAAATTATCATCTCCATCACGAAAAAGATCATTACCTGAAACGTTACGAAGATATCAAGCGAAACAAGCTTGTGCACAACATAAACGTCAGAAATTATTAATGGAAAAGTCGCAAAGATTGCGAGAATTATTAAATAAAGTAAAAGATGTTAAAAGTGCAAAAAACCAATTAATAGAAGATAAAAGAATTAGAATGGAAATGAAGTTAAAAAAAGCAGAAGAAAATAGAACACAACATTTATTGGAAATAGTTCGAAAAGCTCATGATGAAGATTCTAAATTAAAGGAAATTGCATTTATTAATGAACTTGAAGCACAAAATAAGAGACATGATTTTATGGCATTATGTCAAGAACAAGAAGAAAGATTACAAGTAACTATGAGTATTTATACATTTTTAATAATAAAAATTATAAATTCTCCTGTAACAATAAATTTTATTATTTTCTAGGGAATTCAAGAAGAACGCCAACGTCGACAAGAAGAGAAAGCAGCTAAAGAAGCTGCTGCTGAAGAACGTAGACGGGCTTTGGAAGCAGAAAGACAATTACGTATTCAAAAAATGAAACAAGCACGTCGCGAACGCGATGAAAGAGTTGGTAAAATGCAATTGGAAAGAGAAAAAGAACGTCAGGTATTTATATATAATATAAATGATTAATAAATTAATATGATATTAAATTGAAAATAATTTATTTATAGGAATTAGCAAGAGAAAAAGCCAGAGATAGAGAAGAACGGTTATCAGCGCTTCATGCAGCACAGTTAGCAAATCAAGAAGAATTACAGAAGAAAATAGCTCAAAAACAGCAAGAATCAGCTAGAAGACATGTTGAAAATATAGAACATATTCGACAAAGAGCAGTTGAATCTTCAATTCTAAGATCAGAAGAAGTTCCACCTACATTAAAATCATATCCTGCTCAAAAGCAATGTTCTTTATGTGGAACACTTGTAAGTTTCAATTTATTATTATTTTATATTATTATATATTACATTTTATTTGTTGCTTAAATAAATTTGTTATAAAATTTGTACAATATTTACATTTATTATATTTTTTTGTAGATACCAAATGAAGTATATTTATTAAGTCATTTAAAAGGAAAAATACATCTTGAAGCAGTACGAAATACACATGATGGCCGCGAACCATCACGAGATGAATTACAACGATTTAATATATCTCAAATTCGTGATGTTCCAATTTCAATCATTGAAAATAATAATGCCAATGAAATTAAAGCTTCAAAAGAAAAACAAAAAGCATTAAAACGTCGATGTAGAAAAATGAAACAACGAATGTCATTACGTGGTAAAGAATGGGAAGATAATCATAAAATAGATGTAAATCAATCTATTGAATCAACTAATAAAGCAAAGTTTCGTCGAAATTTGAAAGAATTGGATCGATTATATAGCAACCATTCTAAAACTGCTTGGTCAAGCGTTGCTATCGCTGCTTTAGAACGTTGTCTAGGTGAAATAACCAGAGCTTTTTCAAAATCGGTAAGATATATTATTTTAAAGAAAATTATATATATATTTTTATGCATTAAATATGATAAATATTTTAAAATACTTATAAAACATAAAATTCATAAAATTTTTAAATATCTTAATGCAAATATTGTTTATAATGTTTCA
Organism: Apis florea; assembly: GCF_048593485.1. Lineage (NCBI taxonomy): Eukaryota > Metazoa > Arthropoda > Insecta > Hymenoptera > Apidae > Apis > Apis florea. The sequence goes on along the minus strand of NW_028256714.1, from coordinate 7,579,982 downwards.
GTGTGCATTCGACCAAAATGTATTTCGAATGTTAAATGGATTTGATATTTTGACTAATTTGTTGAATTTAGGACTACAAGTACAGAATACCTCTCATAATTTACCAAATAAGTAAGTATAATAATTATTTTCGAAATTTTCATATTTTATTAATTAATATTTAAAATTAATTATTAAAAATAATATTGGTTTTATAATATATATATAATATACAGAATAATAAGAATGAATTTAAATGTATTTAGTATTTTTAATTATTTAATATTTTAGTTTTATGTATTTATATATTAAAGTCTAATATTAATTTTATATTTTCAATTATATATCAATATTTATATTGTTCGAATTTATATTCTGATAGAAAACTTTAAATTATTTTGTATTAAAATATTCAATTATAAATAATAGAATAACACTATTCGATAAATTTTTATTTTTTTTTTTCGATTTTCTAATTTATATATATATATATATTTATATATATATTATATTAATAATATATATTTATATATATACAATATATATTTTTATAGATTTTAACATAGAATACGAATCTGTAAATTGTTTTTCTTCAGAAAAAATAAATTTTAAAAAAGATAGTAATTTTAAACTTAGAAAATGTCTATTTTACAATAATAATTAAAATGATTTTTTAAATTCTCTCGAATAAACAGTAAAATAATTAATAAATACTAATAAAATAATATATGTAATTATTATAACATCTAAATAGATAATCAAGATATTAAGAGAATATTGAAAATACTGATATTCTTCAATTTATTTAATATATTATTTAATAAAAATATTTAAATAAACTTTTTGCTGAGGAAAGCATTAGCAACAATAAACAAAAATTATAAAATTTTATCTTTGATTTAAGAACGAAATAATTAAGCAAAATATGCGATATTTAATGATAGTCGTCGTCTTATCTGCTACATATTGGAATCAACTATATGTATATACTATTACGTATTTTGCCAAACTATATCGGTTTTACATTAAAAATAAAAATAATTTTGTAACTTTCTTTGATACTTTTCTTAGCAAAAAAAAAATTAATTTATCGTATAATTAGATTTCCTTATAGAACTTTAGTTTTTTAAATAAATTAATAAAAAATATTAATAAAAAATAAATATATTATCGATATTTTTTTTAATTTTATCTTGATTATTTTATATTGATTATTATTTGATTAATTATTAGTGTAAAAGTTGAAAAATTGCAATCTTTTTTAAAATTGATTTTAAAAAAAATTGTGAATTTTGGGAAAAATGGTTTTGATTTATATTAAAATCTATAAATAATGATTATCAAAAATTGATTATTAAATGATTATTAAAAAATCAGATAAATTAAATATAATTAATATAAAGCAACTTACAAAAGTTGTATGTAGAGAAAATCCGATTAACTTATTGACAATATCAAATAATAATGGTTTTCATTCTTTTAACATTTTTTTTATAATAACAAATGAATATAATATATGTTATATTAAAAAAAAAATATATTATTATCCGACACATGAAACAAATGAAAACTAGCATTAATTTTTATTCTAAACTGATTGCTATTGAATGATTTTTTCTAGTTTAACCTTTTTATAGTTATTTAAAAACATTTATTTTAAATAATTTAATATATAATATTTATTTTAATATTTATATATCATAAAATTATATTCATTCAAATTAAGATTGTGTATATATATAAATTTATTTTATTCATTCTTATCTTTAAATAAAATATAAATTTTTGTTTAGAAGTATCCTTTCGGTATGCCGAGTATTTAAATTGAGTGTCAATGAAAATGACACTAACATTGAAGCAGTTTTATCAAGTAACAAAATTCTTGTTATCTTGGATCTTTTACTTCAGCATTTAGAGGTATGTTGAACATTATTGTTTTGTTAAATTATTATTTTTACTTTTTTTGAAATAACTGTTTGAAATTTTTAGTACATTTTTATTTTCTTTTGTATCCGTAAAACAGTTTGGAATGATATATATATATATATATATATATATATATATATATATATATATATATATGTATATATATATATGTATGTATAATATGTTTTTTCTCTTATGAATTATGACTTTATAAACTTTCATAAATTTTAAGATAATTAATAACACAAATATTTTAACAAATGTCTTTTTCTCATTTAGTTATTTATATATATATATAAATAACTAAAGTTATATATATATATATATATATATATTACTTATTTCAAGACAGAAAGCTATTTGTGTATAATTTTATTATTTTTTTGTGAGAAACGATTTTTTCGCTTATTTTAGAAATTATTTCTATTTCAACATTGTAATTAAAAATAGTACGATCTTACATAAATATTGATATTCATAAATTAATTTTCTATAAAGAATGTTTTAAATTCATTATATTAAATGATTTGGACATAAAAAAAAATAATACAGAAAATTTTTGAGTTTGAAATATTCTTAATTGAATTATGTAAAAAATGTAACGAAATGTAACGAAATTAATTTTTAAATTCAATTTTCTTGAAGGAAGATTTTGAATGAAAAATATTGCATTTTTTATTTGCATTTACATTTTCAATTTTTTTTTTTTTTTATTTAATTTTAAATCATTCATTTGGTAGTTATATCATCATATTATAAGACACCCTATATAATCAATGATATCACACGAATAGTGTCAAATAAATCGGGAGTCCATGCGGCAAAGATACGCGAGTGAATTCTTTTTCAGTATGTTCGTTTTTCGTGCTCATTTTGAGGTTGGTAAATAAACGAAGGCAAAGACCATCATGCCTGTCCTGTCCGACTTGTCAAAATAAGGATTAAGAGTCTTAAGTTCTGGTTCTTCGCTTCGGAGTTCGGAATATTTAACATTGGGAATCATTTATGTGTTGAATATAGATCAATTAGTTGAATATCAAAGAATTTCGGCTATAGATATATTAAATTATACTTACAGAATAAAGAATTTAATATTTTGTATTATATTTTTATATTTTATTCAGATTTTAAGGAAATAAACTAAACTTAATAACTTTATTTAAAATATAAAATTTTGATTTTGATTTAGAAAAAAAAAAAAGACAAAAAGTGAATTGCAAATAATGTTTATGAATTTAAAATTGACGATAAATATGAATCTTTTTTATTTGTCTTATTCCAGAAATATGCATAAGTATAGAAATCAGAAGTTTAGATCTTTATCGCTTCTTTTAGTCAATAGAAAAAAATATTAATGAATTTTCAATTCTAATGGATAAATGACGTGTAAGAAAAAATAAGATTGAAAAAGTCGAGATTGAAATATATATGTTTCCATTGATATATTATTAAATTTTAAATTTTTATATAATTTTCTGAAAATCTTTGAAAAATAAAAATTAATATAATCATTAACAATGTTTTTAATAACAATATTTTACAATATTTAAACAATTATTAATTTTAATGATTTTTTGCTTCGTTTTCGATAACAAAAGAATTTATTTATATATTTAACAATTTATATTTGTTACTTATAATATAATATCTAGATTTTATAATATATATATATATATATATATATATATATATATATATATAATTACATAGAAATAGATTGTTTTCTGTATGTATTTCAAATACTTTTTTTTCTTACTTTCCATTTATATTTGTTATATATTAATAACAATTAATTAATTGAAAGCAATTTAGAAAACAATTTATTTATATGAATAATTATTAAACTAAAATTTATTAGACTAAATTTTTATATCACGTGTTTTTTTCTCGATGACATTAATTTATTAATAATTTTTAATTTAATAATTTATTAATCTATTAATTTTAATGTTTATTTTATTTTTATTAAAAAATCTTTCCTTTCTATATTTCCTTTGTTCTATACTTTTTCTTATCTACAATTTTTTTCCTCTTATATCTATAGAATCTTTTTTTTTTATTTTATTTTTTTTTTATATCATTTTATATTTCTTTTCTTGCTCAATGATTGCTTCATTCAACAATTTTCGAGACATGTGTTCAATCGATTCGTTCTTACTTAAATTGCCGATTGGGAAGACCGAACGATCGTCCATACGTTCGAAGTCAATCGTTTCGCTCGATGATCCGTCGTAATCGGTCTACGAATTCACCATCGTGATTTCAGGATCGATTTTTCACGCTTTATAGATACGGCACTGGCGCCTTCCTTCTCCTGTTTTTCCCCCGGGAATCCCCCTCCGCAAATGCATTAGCGGCGAGAGAGCTTTTAGTGACGTCACCCACGCACATGCACACACACACACACACGCACACACATACACCACACCTCTGCATACGTGCACGAACGTAGCGTGTACACACGGACGGGCTGGGGAATCAGGTTATACGGTGAAAGGAGCGTGTGTTCCAATGTAGAATGTGCGTGGGTACTTCTGTTGCCGCTTCCATCAAGCTCCGTTTTCGAGGAGTCGGCCTAATCTTTTGTCTCGTCCTTCTATCGACAGTTTTTCAACGACCTCTTCGCACGTCCCAGAATTCGTCTGTCCCTTATATTTTAGCGCCGTGTGAGCTTTTCCCAGCCTTATCCGGTTGGCGCGAAAACGACCGCGATATTTTCGAGTTTATAGTTGGAATGTAAGAAAGCATTTTTATTTAGACATTTTTATTTATAGATTTTAAAGTATCCTGGCACTTAGTTGAAAATATTTAAATAATAAGACGATTTCCCCTAAATTTTATGATTAATCCTATTATAATATTGTTAGGACAGCTATGATCGATTAATACACAATTTTTCATAATAAAATAAAAAAAAAAAGATAAGAAATACATTAAAAAAGAAGTGGTATTCTTACGGATATTATATTTATGATTTTATAAATAAAATTTTATAATGAACGAATTTAGAATAATTTTTTCTTTAGATATTTTTGGGAATCGTATTATTTTTATTAATTTTTATTTTTAGATCAATGTATTAATTAGTAATATTTTTTGTTTTATGTAACTATGAGAAAATATTTTTGAAATGATATTATCGGCGTAAAACAATTAAAATCCTTAAATATTTTTATATAAAGAAATAAATATTCAATTTTCAATCCTCCATATTCCTATCAATTTTTCAATTTGACTGGAAGTTTTTTTAGGAAAAATAGGTTTGTTATATTATTAAAGTCCAAAAAGAATCACAGTCTAGCTCATTACGCAAAGAGATTGATTGTCTTATAGGGTCCACGAATGTCTTTCAATCTCGACCATTGGGCAAGCACAAATTTACAATTTCCCCAGTCGTTCGCTACTCTCCCCTGCTGTTTGTCCCTTTCCTTCAGTTTTTCACCAATTCTTCTCGAAGAAATAAGGCAAGAAATAAATTCTATTGGAACTGGACCGATTGCTCGTAAAAAAAAAAAAAAAAAGAAATGAGAAAAATTTATTCTTTTAATCTAGCTTAGACTTAGAATATACAACAAAACGGATTTGATTATAATATTGAATTATTTGATTTTTCAATGTATTTAGATCTTGTAAGGAATTTATAAATTTATAAAACGAGAGAGCAGTAGGATAAGTCAAATTTTCCATTTTTTAAAGAACAATTTTAAAGTTCAAAATGTTTTTATTCAATCATATTTTGTTAAAATCGAGTTTTTATTTAATTTTTAGCTTAATATAGTTTGTATTTTTCGATTAAAATATCGATGTTTGTTGTTCTCGATCAATTATTCTTTGTTCTTTTTTAGAATTCCGCAGATTTGTCATTCATTATTAAACTTTTTTTTTTTTTTTATCTTTTTCTTTTCTTTTTCATACACAATTAATCTATCTCTTTTTAATAGAAGAATAATTGAGAATAATCATATTTTTTTCTATAGTTTTTAAAATAAAAAATAAATAAAATTAGCTTCAAATGAAGAAAAAAATTATTATTTTAAAATTTTATAATCTAAAACGAGACGAAACAAAAGAGCAAATATACAAATTATTAATTACATTAAGATATAATGTAAAAATATATTTTTCTTTTATGCGCGAATATATGTAGGTATATGTTTTCATCATACAAATTTTATTTCTTTAACGTTATATCAGCAAAAATGTTCTGTACGCGTTTTTAAAACTTCTACTCTGTAATCGGATTTTTTAATGTAACACGATTTATACTTCATTTCAATTACGCAACTGAAAAGCTTTATATGGTAAAAAATTCATGCAAAAGATATTACTTCGTATATTTAAATGGCCTGACAAAAGCTTTTTTCTCATGGAATTTGTCCTCTTTTTTTTTTTTTTTTTTTTATAAAAATGAAAATCCTTCTCTCTTCCGTAATCTTCTCGTCAGAAAGGTATAAAACTTTCTGAAACACGAAAAAAATTCCACGATTTTTAAATATACTTTTCTTGATTGATAACTTGTTAATGAAAAATAAGAAAAAAAAAAAAGACAAAATAAAGAGAAAAATAGAATTAAATCAAACCAAACAAGCGACGAATTTCAACGTTAAAAAGTTAACTGGTTCGTGGATTGCACAACAATTTTTATCCTAAAACATAAACGAATACGGGGAAACGTGAAACGTTAAGTGTTCTTCGAAGGACTTATCAAATTTGTCGAGGCTGAACCGTTTAGGGGCCATATTCTCCAGGATTCTTATCGTTACCTTCCGACTCGTTACCTCTAATTTAGCATTTTAAATGTCGCCTATATGTATGTGTCGTTGATCTTCCACTTCAATGGACTGGTATCAGTGACTCAACATGCCTGGAATTCGCCTTCTCCAGGCATCCGCTGATCTTTCGGCCATTTGGAAACACGCGACCACCCGACTGGTAGCTGTTTCACCAAGTCGGACATTACGATTTCGTCAGAGTTAGTTTCGATGATCGCTTGACAAACCTTTTAGAAAACTGATATCAACTCTTAAAAGGAATAAGTTAGACGAATATTCTACTTAAGGGGATGTTTTTCGGTCAATCAGCTTATGGGGCATGGAATATTTCTTTCTTAACGCTAGTCATTTTGATACCTTTGATTGATTTTTCTAAAAACTAAACAAATATTAGGTTTGCTTTCGTTTTCATCACGTATAAATATTTTAAACAGAATTTTAAACAATTATATAAAACGAATTCTTATTTTTTTATATATAATTTTGTTTCAATTAATATTCATAGAGTCGATATTTAAAGAAAAATATCTATTAAAAATTTAATTTAATACGTTATAACATTACAATACATTAAGAATTTGCATTCTAATTTTTAAAAATAAATATAATAAATAATTTTTTTTTAAATTACTTAATTTAAAATAATGAAAGTTTATTTATAAGATATAATCTGATTATAAAGAAAATTAAACAATAAAATATTTTGTTCATAGATATTCGCAAAACTTGATGATCAGATCCAGATACAGGAGGCATCCGGTAATTCAACCGGAAATGGAATCGTAGCTAGCAGCCTGATGCAATTGCTGTGCAGTTTGGTCCCGGAGGAGCCTTTTGAAAAATCGGCATTGCAAACACGGGTTCAGGATATTGCTGGGTGAGTAGTTGAAATGTACCGTGATGTGCCTCTATGTTTTGCGCTACGAGATCTTAAAAATTTGACGTCTAAATTTCCGATCGATCATATTTTATATGATATCATTTTTATTCTTAGAGAAGTATATTATTTAAAATGATTGTATATATTAAAAAAAAAAAAAAAAAAAAACAGATATTATGAATACTTTCCTTGAATTGAAATTTGAGAAAGATATAAAACAGAAAGGACATAAACATTAACATTTTATTATGATATTTTAAAAATTTTCTCTGGCTAGAAAAATGAGCCATGAATTCATTTTTTATTTTTTAAAGTATTTTCTCAAATATATCATGTTAGACTATTTTTTTTATAAGTATATTATTCTTTTGAAATTTTTTGAATTCATGAACGAATCATCTTCAAGTATTCTAACATCTGAATGTTATTATAAGCATTATTATAAATCAAAACATAATTAAAATATTAAAATATAATTAAAATAAAACTACAGAAAAAATATAAATTATAAAATGTTGCAAATAATAAAATATTTAGAAAATAAACTACAATATAACTAAACTTAAAAGTATTAACGATCAGTTAATTATATTTAAAAGGTTCAATATATATTATATATTATATTTAAAAGGTTAAGATTAAATAAGAAAAAAGCAAGAAAAATATTGATTACATATATATTTATTAGATATAGGCGAAAGACAGATAGTCCTAATGGATAATCTCGAACATTTTAATATCTTTATTACTGCATGATATAGAAATATAAATGATATGGCTGCCTATAATACTCTAGAAACAATTGTAGGAAGATAGCAATAGTATGCACGCTAAGCGAATTAGATAATCAATTTTCTTCGATATATTGAATATGATATTATCGAGACCATCAAATATCGACGCTTGTTTATTAAATGTTTTGTTGATTTTAATATTAACAATTCAATATATTTTAAGATTTTAAATATTTAGCTAATTTTTTTTTATATTATATAAAAAATATTCAATTGTGATAAAAATATTAAATAAAATCAATCGACTATTCTCGAATACTTTTAAAAGATTTCAAAATTTATTTATATTACAACGTATAAAATTAAATATTTTTAAAAATTTAATCAATTAAATTCAAAATAAATGGATTTCGGATTATCGGAATTTATTCTTTTGAATCGTAATATAGCAATATACTAAATATAAATATTATAATATATTTAGCAATATTTATTTATAAGCAATGCAATACATTATTATAAATTATTTTAGATTTAAATTTAGATTATTTATTATTAACTATTAAATTATTGTCACTTTTGCCTATGATCTATTTAAAAAAATCCATTTTATATTTTGTTTTTGAAAAATATTATAAAAATGAAATTTTAACATTTTTTAATTAAAGATAAATTTCTTGTAAAAAGTTTAACTATTACAAATAAAAGAATTGTGTTAAAAATCCTTTTAATAAAAAAAAAAAATCAGACAAACAATATTCACAATGCATTCTTTACGGAGAAATCCTTGAAGAAGATTCAATGCAAAGATTAGGCATATATATAATATTGTAAATATGTAAATATTGATGCATCAAATTTATATTATTATTATGATGTTTATAAGGCTGATACAAACATCTGAAAGAAAATTAAAATTATTCAGACTACATTTTTTGATTGTGTATAAACAAAGATTTTAGTTTATTTATCTTTTTTTAAATTGTTTAAAAAATATGTTTTATTTCATTTATAACGAGAAAATTCTTATGTGTAATGAGAAGTTTTATTAAAATTTATTATATTTTATCTTTTTTTATATTCTATTTAAATGTTTAGGGCTATATTCTTTTCTTCTACAATTTTAAGACATTAACAATAAGAGAAAGTTATTTTAAAATATTAAAAAGTCATATTATTCATTATATTCATATATTGTTGTATATTTACATTATTAGAAAATATGTCTTTATTTTGATTAAAAATTTTAAATCATACATTCTGATGAATTAAGTATATGATTAACAGTTATGATATAATGAATAATTAATATTAATATGTATATTAATTATAAATTTTGAAATATTTATAATGTCATATAAAATCACCTATTATTTTTAACTTTGCAATTTTTAATCAAAACATTTTAATGTATTCTTTATCTCTATTTATTTTATAAATATAAAAAATGATTTTTTTAATTTTCATATTAATTTCACAGTACTTAAATTAAGATTAAATATTTTTTTTAACAATCTTCAAATTGGATATTTTTATAAAGCTTTAACATTTCTACCAAGATATATCATTTAATAATTTTCAAATTGAATATTTTTATAAAGTTTTAGCATTTCTACCAGGATATCTTTTCATTTCCTTTGCATGATAAAATCATTTCTAGTCTTCCATTAAGTATGCATGTAGTAGAAACTGCGATATTTGAAATCTAATTGCATGCGTTAAATTATGAATATGTACTTAATTTAAACATACTAGTATTATAATGAAATTCAAACACCATTTGTTATGAAAATAGTGTAAAATATTAAAAATTTTATGAAGATAAAAGAAAAACTTATAAAACATTAAAATAGAATTTTAATTATCAGTAATTATTTTTAATTAATTTACTTTTTTAAATCTAAATGACATTAAGGACGTCGATAATTATGAAATACGTCATTTTATAATAATTACTTTTAATAATTAATATCCCAGATTATAATTAATATCTTGAATAAATCATCATTTCATTATCTATTTAAAATAAAATTTCCCAATAAAAACTGTTCCAATAAAATTTTTGTTTCTCTATGTTAAAATTTTTTCAATCTTCACCATTTATATAATTATGCAAATAAAAGCTCACACGATTTCTTTGAGATGAGCGGGAAAAATCTTTAACACTTTGACAAGCATGGACCACCCTGAGAGAAACATAACGATTCTGTAGCGCGAGCTGAATTTAATACGCGAGTCAAGGCAAAGTGACAAGGTGCAAACTGTTTTCGTTGCATCCTCTGAGATTCGATCTTCACTAGGAAGAAGCGTTGCACCTGGGTCAACTTCCTTTTGCGAGACCTCCCAATTGGTTGGTTAATCCTTTGCATAGAAATTATTTTCTTTCTTTTGTCTTTATTATTAGAATTATTTTCAATTTTTAAAAACTATTCTTAAAATTCTTATATAATAAATATTCAATTTGAACAATTTTTTAAATATAAATATAAATGATATATATATAATATAAGTAATATATAAATAAATATAATATTTTAATAAATAAAATTTATTTATTATTATATTATATTATTTATAAGATCAATATTCATTTATATTTTAACAGATAATTTTTAATTCAAAAAATAATAAAATTATTAGATTTTATAGTTTTATTTTTTTTTAATAATATAACAAGCTATTAAGAATATTTTTTTAATATATAAGATATTTCCGAAATTATAAAAATGACCTGATATTGTCTCTATATATAAAAATAAATCGAAAAAAAAGAATAATATTTTTTAAATAAATTAAATTTAGACATTTTTTAAGTTCAAATAAAATTGGTTAATTTCCATTTGAATATTAATAAGTCTACTCTAGATATAAAAACAAGCAAAAACTATAGAATAAAATTTTATGATTTATTTTTTTAAAAATCGAAATTGAATATTTACTGCCAAGGAATCGTATAATCGAAATTTAAACTTATTTTTCTGGAAAATTAATTTTTAAAATAAAAAAATTTATCATATATGTTTTGTTTTTTACATATAGAATTATCTTCTATCGATAATTCATTCTTATTTAATTGCTAATTTCTTTTGAATTTGAAAAATTTTAAAATATTATTCTTCTTTTTCGTTATTTATTTTTGCATGTAGAACCATTATTTATATCATGATTTTGGAAATATCTTATATTATTCGTTGAATCTGAAAATTTCGAGTTTAGTTCAACGTTGAGTAATGAAAGCATGATTAGAATGATTGCTGACCGGTCGCCGGTAGTCGAATTATTATGATTAATTTCCTGCCGATATGAGAATGGCCTAGTCATGATTTTTACTCACCAGCAAGATTGCTTTTCACCTTTAAAATGCGCAGATGTTTAAGGATAATCGATCATTTCAAACTTTGTAATACGTATTTGAGAATTGTTAAATGCATTCATTGCTATTCATTTTTTAAAAATATATTTCCTATATTATGATTAAGATTTGTATACAATAATTTTTATAATGTAAAATATTTTCTATATTATTAAGAATTATTTTAAACTTTTAAAAAGAAAAAAGAAAAAATAATTAGAATATAATATAAATCGAAAATTATTGCAGTTAATTAATATTCTGTCTTTTCTTTCTCACGTAATTTTTTCAATTTTTGTAATTTGAATCAGGAAAGTAAATAGATATCGTGACAACATTGATCTTTATCTTTTATTTATAACTGTATTAATTGTTAGTAAAATTTTTACTCGGAAAATAACATTATATAGTCATAGAAAAAAATCGGATCAGTTATCAATTATTTATCAATTTTACAATCTATGATTTAAAGGGTCGTATATTATTGATAACTTAAATTATTTTCTTGCTCTTAAGCGAAAAATGACAAATGGTTTTTTTTTTGTCATAAATCCCATGTTACAAAACAAGAAGCTTGGCGTAATGCACCATCGTTTCCCTTTTTCTTGTTTCTTTTATCCACACATACGCTCCACAATACATTCGGAGCTACTACAAATTTAAAACGATTCGTTATTGCATAAAGAAGATATGCTTTTATCAAGAAAGTTGTGCTAAAATGATCTTTCTTATATAGTATAAGAGTGTTAGGATTTTTATGGCAAACAACAGACATTGGAAGTTGTACAGTGTTATACATAGAAATAATTAATCGTGTTGATTTAATATTTTAAAATGTAATATTATTTGTATATTTTAGAATTAATTTTATATTGATTATAATGATGAAATGTATATCTTTTCTTTATTTTTATTTTTAAAAATTTTCTAGTATTTCTTTTTTTTTTTTGTTAAAATTTATCAAAAATTATAATGATATCATTATATTGCAATCAATAATTTTATCTGATTGAAATTAATTAGCCAAAGAATGAATAAAAGGTAAAATACGAATACATAAATTAATGTATAATGATTTTCAATCATTCAATTTAATTAGATTATAAAATCACTGTAATAAGGAAAATGAATTTGAAAAATGATATCATACAAATGTTCTTATAAAACTTATTAGAGATATATGGAAGATTTTAAGTGAAATATGTGGTCATTAAAGAGTTAATATTATATTATTTTGAAATGTATAAACATACATAATTACGACTGTGATTAATGTTTGCATACTGGATCTATAATTTCTGTTATACATATAATTGAACATTATAAAGCAGCGAATTAAATGTAACTATATAAATGTACATTAAACTCATTTAAATAATTACACAATTTTAAAAAAAAATTTTTTCATACAAAAGATCTAAATGATTTTTTAATTGAGATCAATTAATTATTGTCAAGAACATCACATCATGAATGATGTTATAAAAATTTTATTTGATTATATTTATTAAAAGATTATTAAAAATTATTAACCTAATCTAATCAAAACTCAATATGAAATCAGAAATTAAATAAATTTTTATTTAATATCAATTAATTTATATTAATTCTAAGTTTAATTTTATTTCAAATCAAAATTAAATAAATATTTATAACTATTAAAGTGTTAACCGATTTTGGATTAAATCGGTTAATTGAATTTGAGCCAGTTTTTTAATTTAACCGTAACTAAATTGTTTCAGAGAAAGATTTTTATTAATAATTTTTTAGTCAACAATGACCGTCAAATAAAATTTTATAATATCACTTATTGATCTTGATAAAATTATCAAGATAAGAAAATTGTAAATTTTTTTTAAATAATTATCGAACAAATTTAAATTTTACTTTCTCTAAAAAAAGATGATATCCCAAAAGAAACAATTATACAAAGGACAAGTTGAATTGTCAAAATGAATTCAATTAGGCAAATAGTTAAAATTGTAAACAAGATTAGACAATACTTCAGATATAATTTATCAGAAAAAAAAAAAGAGATTTAATTCACAATTTAATATAATCGAGAACTCTTGAAGACAATGATAATCGGAGCTCAAGTGGAAATCGGTGAGGTAATTGCTAGAACGCTCCTAGAAAAATCAGTCAGCAAACACTCTTATTATTAATCCCGATGAGTTGATCGAACAGACATTCACAAGGCTCATTCCCTTTCGCCTTCTCAGATGTTGATACAGTTTTAATCGAAGTAGGATCAACTGAGCAATTGGTAATTTACTTATGAGACGTGTGCGACCATTTTGCGAATATATCTTCTGAATCTTCTTTGAGGTTTCACAAAGAGAAGGATTATGAAAATTAATAAGATACCCAAAATTGAGAAATGTAAATATTACTGTTCTTAAATCTTGTTAATTACAAAACATTTGGTTAAGAATTTAATTATTTTGCATTAGAAATTTCAAAATACACATAATTTATATTTCTTTTATATTTATTATTATATATATAGTTATTATGTTTATACATATATATAAATATAGATGTAAACATAAGTTTGTTAAAGATTTTTTTTTTTTTTTGGTTTTCTTTATTTTCGTGATTTGTATAAAAAATCAATGAACTTTGTTTCAATTTTTCAATTAGGTATAACATTTATTTTCAAATAAAATGGTTTTAATTATTTTTTAAATATTTATTCAATATATATATTGTCATTCATATATTATATTTATTTCATAGAAAAATAAAATATATAAAATATATTAAATATACAAAATATATAAAATATATAAAGAAAATGAAAGTATGTCAGTTTGTAAAATCGTTACCCTCTTTACAGTAGCCTATTTCTCCCCTGTAAATCAGAGTTTACTTTCGTTAATTGAAACGGCCATGAAAGGAAGATGAAACGCTTTCAGTTTTTGTTTTCCTTTAAAATAGAATTAACCAGGCTTTCGATCAGCTTATCGGCATTTACATCTAGAATTGTATGCTCAGAATGCATAAATTTAACATAAATATTATATTTGTAGCAAATATTATTGTTTACTCTTATTCATTTTACTGATTATTCATGTAATTATCACATAATGCAATATTTTATATATATATATATATATATATATACATACATATATTAATATATAACTATATTAAGATGATAATATTTAATATTATTCATTTTTTCTTTTCTTTTTCTCTTTTCTCTCTTTTTTATTATCTCTTTTATCTCTTTTATCTATTGTTAAAATTAAATATGTATAAATTATAATATAATAATATAATATAATATAATATAATATATATAGAATCGAGATCAATTAATTTCATTGAAAGTAATCATTTATAAATAAAATCATTAGATATAAAAATCTATTTTTATTTAAAATTTAATTCATTAAAATTTAAAATTTTAGAATAAATTAGAATAAATTTTAGAATAAATTCTATATCATATATACATATATATATATCATTATAATTTTATTTACATTATATTATACAATCTTTTATTCGATATTATTTCGATTTTGTCTAGATTTCTTATACCGTTTTATAAAATTTAAAATTATTTTTAAACAACGAAGTTATTATTGTTATAATTGAACTTGTTAAAATTGAAGATTATGCTCAAATCAATAATCGTCAAAGAGGATAGAAAGAAGTGGTGCATTGGAAATATTACCTATCGAGAAAATAAGGCCATAAGAGCGTCTTTGCCATAACAAGTACAGAAAAAAAGCAGGAACGCTCTTTAGAAGACCAAACTAAATTATCAGATCTAACAGTAACGCCGTTATATTAAAATAGATTTTCTTGCTGTTCAAAAGGAGAGAAAGGTAGGTTGTCATCTCCGACATAACTTTGTTTCGCGCAATTCCCAATTTAATCATGTCGCACTAAAGTACACTTTTTATTTATTTTCGCTATAAAACGGTACTCTGTAATTTGATACTTGTTCATATTTAGTTTTATTGCCATAACTATTCCTAATTTTGTAACCTTATTTGATTCATAAAATATTTATCATCGAAGTAAAATTTAATTAAATGCTTAGAAAGGAGAATATTTCTTTTTTATAAATATTAAACGTGTTTCTACATATTGTAACATATTATAATAATAGGAGATTTTTTCTGTTTTAAATAATTTGAACTTTGCTAACTTCTATTTTTAGAATTTTTATTTGGGAATTATATTTTATTTATTATTTAACTCTGTAAAAAATTATCTTCTTCAAAATTTTATGCTTGATCTAAATTTGATGTTGTACGTATCGTTTCATTTCTTTCTTTTTTAAAGGTGTAAAACAAATTCTTCAAGATAATTTAAACCTAAAATTTATAAATTTGAACTTTACCATTTAAAAAATTTGCAAACCAAATTGAATTTCAATATTTATTTAAACTTTTTCTTCTTAAATTTAAAACCGAATGATATTTTCCTTTTTGAACAAAGTTTAAATGACAACGCGGTATAGCTGCAATGGAGAAAAGCTTAGAAATTTAGGCGGGGCGAATCTGAAAGCGAGACAGAGGAAAGAGAAATCGTTA
This sequence comes from Apis florea, assembly GCF_048593485.1. Taxonomy (NCBI): domain Eukaryota; kingdom Metazoa; phylum Arthropoda; class Insecta; order Hymenoptera; family Apidae; genus Apis; species Apis florea. The sequence goes on along the minus strand of NW_028256714.1, from coordinate 7,563,786 downwards.
GTGGTTGAAGGAGAACGGGGCAGGAAGAAAAAATATCGCGGGGGGTGAATGAGCGAGGCGGGTTGAGTACGTAATCTGCTAATGGACTCTCCCTTTCTCCCTCTCCTTCTCTTTCGTCGTCCAAATTCACCCTCACTCGGCGTACAGCTGCCTCTAACCCTCCTTCGATCCTCCTAGACTCGACTCATCTTCCGATTCTCTCTACTTTCATTCTTTTTTTTTCTTTTTCCCTCTTTTTCCTCCTTTTCTCTTTTCCTTACCTATGCGTGGCTACCACTGAAACTATAAAATGATATTTGAAGATATTTTGGTGGAGTGTGACTACCGTGGGATAAATAATATCGATTTTTTAATTTTTAAAAATTTCTACGCGAGTTGATATTTGAACGATTTTATATAAGATGTCTTCGATTGTAACTATTGTAACAGTTTGATAAGACAGTTTGTAACAAAATATTTTTAATTTTTAATTCTATTCCAAAAAAATAATAATGTGTTTAATGTTGATTGATCAAAAAGTCATAATTACTGTTAATATTCTTTTAAACTTTTTAAAAGTTAGAATAGATTTCAAAATAAATGAATCACATCGGGTTAATTGAAATCAGCTGATACGAAATGCATTTAGTTTTTCATTGAATTGTTTAATCTAATTTGTTAAATACATAAAATCATATATAATGATTTTTGTTGATTAGTTTATTATTTGTTTTACATACTATTTTTTTAAAATTTACGTATTAGAATTTTTATATTTTATTTGTATTACTTGTATGTAATAAAAACATTATATCTTATCTTGTGTATTTGTATATATACTTGTAAATAATATTTCAATAAGTTATTCCTATTTTTAACTTATATTTACATTAACTTATATATTTAAAATAAATATTTGTGTAATCACCGAATTTATATAATTTGCTTTAATTCGAATAATAATAATGCAAGTATTAATTTCATTGATGAACTTCATTTCAAGAATTTTTATTATTTTGGCAAAGAAATAAGTTATCTTTGAAATGAAGATATTAAAATTAGATCATTTAATTTTTTTAACAAACAAAAAAAAACTTTTAACTTCAGATTATATTTTGTTAATATCGAAAATATACATATATAAAAAATAAATATACGAAGAAAGTAATGAAAACTAAAAGAAAGACTAGATGATGTTTAAAAAGAATTCTTCGTTCTTTTATTTATCAATTTAGATTCATTTTAAATGAGGAAATAATAAACAATTAACAAATATAAAATGAAATATTAATATTTATTTTAAATAAAAATGTTAATGAAAAGTTATGATATAAATCTATCTAGTTGTCAAAGCATTTTATGATTGATCATAATTTCATGATGTATATATATCAAAAAATAATTTTGAAATATAGAAATTTTTAATAATCTAATAACTATTTTTTTTAATTTGGATATATTAATGAATCATTAGAATAAGTAAATCATTATATATTTTACATATATTTTTTATGCTATATTTTGGCTGTTTTATTAAATTTTTCTTTTGAGTTGAAGTATGAATATTAAATTTTTTCTAAAATATCTTATGTTACAAAATAAAACATTTTAGTATAAAATAAAATGGAATACCTATAAGAAAAAATGGAAGTGTTTTTTTTAATATATATTTATTCTTAAAATTATTAGACTAAAATCGTATTAATATATTGATTGCTAGCTCATAAAAATAACTAATGCGAAGAAATAAAATAGTTTATAAATTTATGATTATTATTTATTAAAAATTTGTCTACTTATCTCTAGATTAATTTTAATATTAATATTTTCCCTATTATATTTTTGTGCTTATATTTTATATAAATCAATTTTTGACTTTAAAAAAATAAAGATTTTGATTTAAAAATATTTTATTTTAGTTTATCATTTTAGCGAAAACGATATTTTGATACGTCCAGAAAACCTATATTTTCCTTCATAGCTAAATATTTTTTAAGATTAAATTTTATTTTCTCTTAACATCAAATTTAAAACTTTTATATAAAATGAATTTGATATTTGCTTTTCTTTTTTATCTGCACAATTTAAAAAAAAAAGTTCCAATTTAACTAATTTTCCTAATAGAATATAATATTTACGATTAATTATGAAACTAAAATTTGTTGAAAATAGAATAAATGAAAATTGAATAAATAGAATTTGAAAATATAAGTAATAGAAAAAATATATTTTGCTTAGTTTCTTTTGCAAATTAAAAAACATAAAGACATATGAAATAATATAAATAATAATTACACATAAGATAATCTATAATAATATAGTTATATATTATAGATAATCTATAATAATATAGTTATATATTATAGATAATCTATAATAATATCTATAATCTATAATAATTAAGTAATTGATTGACTTAAAAATTTTTAACAAGATAGAGATGTCCATAATAATAGTCAACGATAATAATGACATTAGTAATGGGAACTACGGGATTGAAGCAGTATTTGATCAGGTTGGATAGGGTGCTGAGTAAGAATAGACAGCACGGCTGCTTCTGTTCCCATTCTGCTCAGTACCAAATTTCACACTTATCTATTATCCTTCCATAATGTTTCTTGTTGACAGAGACAACTTTAAATGGCGCAAGGAAAGCATTGAATGATTTTCTTCGCTAAATATTCTCAGGGTTTCAATTTGTTCTTGATTTCATTTTATTATTTAATATCAAGTGTTTTATATTTTTATATACGTATGATATTTATTTGAAAAAATAAGATAAGATTTTTGACAATGAACATCTTCTTTAGAATTCTTTAGAATTTTTCATTGTTTTTTTTTTAAATCTCTTGTTTAAAATATATTTTTCCTGCTTGTCGAATTTTTTTGGAAAAAATATTTATAAAATCCTTTAAACACGTCCATCTAAAATAATTTATGAGAAAGCAAATGATTCAATACTATTTATACAATATTATTGTTTTTTTTTAATCAAAAATCAGTTTTTGAATAGTTTTCTTAAATAATTTATTGAATAAAAAAAGAACAATTGATGATGAAGTTTTAAAGCACCCTATAGATTCGCATCCTTCTGACTCTCAGTCATGGCAGGACTGGATTGTATGTATAGAGTAGCAGGATTCACCTCATCCCTCGGGCTACCGAAATCCCAGCGTGAATGCATTACGCGTCAACGAACTCGGAGTAGCAATATCCTGAGTTGCTGGATGTTGGAGTATGGGGATTATAATACATTACCAATTCGAACGCCTCGACCATTTGACCTTGTTTCAGATTTTATTTCGCGTGTTGGTCTCGTTCATTGGATTTTAATGTTTTATTATAATAGTTTGTTATATGGTTGTGCTCGAATGCGTAACAAAATGCAATCTTTATGGAACTATAATTACTCTCAAAAATGGATTAGTTTATTATAATATGTAAATGCTATATAATGATTTTAAAATGTATCTAATCATATATAAAATTAAATTACAATTTAATTTTAATACTTTTTATTTATGCTTTTTATAATTTTGTATATATCTCATATTATAATTTAATACCTTCTATCTCTACATGTATCTATAATTTTTTAATAACGACAATATATATGATAATTTTTAAATATTAAGAAAATTTTTTCCAAATAAATAAAGTTAAAAGAAATAATTTGAATAATATTATATTATAAGAATAATTATATAATATTATAAGAATAATATTTTTTCTTAAATTTTATCAAATTATATTAAATATATGTAAAATATATAATTTATATGTATATCGTATGTATTACATAGATCGTTGTTGATACTACGGAATAAAAGGTGAGGGGCAAAAAGGGGATGCTGAAATTCGGTAGCGGAGACACTTGTCAATGGCAGACCGGGGGTCGGTTTCAGGCGTTCAGATCTAGACGATGATTCTGTAAATATTGTAACAAGTGTGCCATCGTTGCCACGCCTGGCATTGATGTGCTTTGTTAATCGATTGGTTCATCGAAAATTTTTAATTGTTGAAATATTTGTTGAAATATTTTAGTTTCTATTAATTTATTAATTTTTACACATTTATGATTCTTTTGAGATACATTAATAGATTGAATATAAAATTAAGATAAAAATAAAGAAAAGAATACATTGCATTCTTATACATTATTCATATCATTACATGTTATAATTGATTTACATAACAAATATATTAAACTTATTATATCAATAATTATTAATTTGTCAATTTTTTTATTCTATTTATAATTTTATTTCGTATATAAAATACCAATAATTTTAATTATATGCATATGTAAAATTATGCATTGCAATCATTAATGTTATTACAGTTATCGATTTAGACATTAATGAAAAAATATGGTATTTATCGTTTTTCATCGTTCTCGTGAATTTTTCTAGACGATACACGGTTGTCATTTTCACACTTTACCATTTCGTTGTGTAAACATCCATTGTGGATGCAGTGAATGATACTTCTGCCAGGCACATTTGCCACTTGCAGAAAAGGACTTCGTTTAAATGGATTTTTTGCATTGAATCACAATCTGTATATATGATAAATAAATATTTTTGAAAAAGCTAACTAAATTTTTAATTAATGAATTAAAATTTTTAATTAGTGAACCATTGAATGATATAAATATATCTTATGATATGAATTATATTAGATACAACTTTCTCTGTCAATTTTCAACTTATATTATGTTAATTTACAAATTCAATTTTTATTGATCTTTCTTTCATACATTTAGACAGCAAGATAAAAGATTTTTCATGAAATAACTTAGATTAGAGATTTAAATAATACTTAGTAATAGAGATAAAAAATTTAAGGGGAAAATTCCAATAAGGATAAAAATTCATTAGATTGATAACAATTGAAAATACTTTTATGTATTATATGCATGCATAATTTTACAATTTTTTTATTTATTTTGATTTACAATTGTTTATTTTAATTGTTGAAAATATTTTATAAAAATGCTGCAATATTTATCTAAATAGCTTAAATAAAAATAAATTGTCTTCATAATTAATTCTTTTATAATAATTTATAAGTGTATATAATATGTAATCTTTATAAATCCCTAAAATGAAATTAACACAAATGTCAAACCGTATCTTATATTCGTGATAAATCAGTATAACTGTTCATTACATATATATAAATAGAACGTGAAACATTATTCTCTAAAGCAATCCATAAAAGCGAATCCATATTCGTCCGATTGGAAAAATAGCGTAACGTTCATCCATGAATATGTAAATTAATTTTTTTGATTAGTTAGTTGGAAATCCTCGGTTGCGCCTTAATATGCGCTCGTATTGCACTACGAAATTGCGTAAGCTGGTGCAACGGAGGCAAGCACCAGTCCATCTAAAGATATGCACCCCTATGCTCTCACTATGAAATAATCATATGGTTAGCTAATGGCAGCGCTGGGGTAGCGATTGCTCTCGCTGCTGCGGCTTCCATAAGGCGTTTGGGGAGAATAATAAATAAATTCAATGTATTTGCTCGAACCCTCCACAAATATTCAATGATAGATCGGAATCTTAAGGGGGAGAAGTGATGATGCATGGGCCAAACCTTAGTAATGGTCAGTGAAGATTAAAAGATCAAATCTTTCTGCGTTTCTTCCGAATTGTTGTTGTCGTACTGTTTAACTAGTGTACGAAATTACAATGTCATGTATAGTGGATTTTCACTCGCGTATATTTGTAGTGCGGTTTCATAAATATAAACATAGATATTAAAAATTATATACATAACTTTTGTTATGTAATTTTGATTATATGATAATGCTTTGCATCCTGGTCGAAATTTTATCTCGTAAGTTATCTATTATTATTCCTATTCTTAAGAATTCTTTTCACAAGCCAAACTATCAAATAGCATTTCTAATAAAAACAATTTTATATATCTATCTCTATTTCAATCTTAAGTATTAACATTAAGATTTTATTCTATCTTTCTATTTATTTCATAGATCGTGTCTTATAATTGATCAATAAAGAAGGGATTATATTATATTATCTTTATTATCAATTAGAAATTTGCGGGTGTTGATATAATTTATTATAATTATTCTTGCAGTCTTAGAGTTATTAAAATTTTCAAATATTTCTATTTTCTTTAATGAAAATATTCTTATTCTATATTTTCTATTGAAATTATTTATCAATAAAATTTTATTTATCATAAAAACAAAATTTCGAATATCGTTAATTTTTTAATATAATAATTTTAAAAAATCAATGAATTTGAAAAGAGATCATCCTATGAATTTTAATTATCTTGCAGATTTCTTGCATCTTGAATTGTAACCAGATAGATCAACTCATTCGAGCAAAATCATGTTCTGCAAGACACGTCCTAGAGCATGGACCCCTTGCTGGCTATCATTCATGTTATTATAGGTTATAGGGTGTATCTACAATTTGAGTGGTTCTAATCCATGCGCGCATCCCGCTGCATTTTATTAGCGTATTTACCGAATCCCTTGGGATACTGACAAAAGTATCGGTATTGTCGGTTGTTCGTGTTCGTCCATTTCGTCGTTTCTATCATCGCAGTGACAGAGCTTAAGCGTCTTTGCTTTTATACCTATCGATGAATTATGCAACAATGAGATGAATCAATGTTGCTTGCAATGTTCTCTCTCCGATCTCTCATCCGATTTGTTTCATTAGTGCTGAGACACTAAAGATAAATAAAACTTAATTTTTTTAAAAGCAATCAAACTTATTTGTCACATTTATCGATATATAGAGATATATTTTTTTTCAATCAATTAAATTTTTATAAAAGAGCTTTAAATATTATTAACATGTTTTTTTTATTTACTCTATTCTATTTTTATAGCATTTTTTTATTTTATATTTTTTACGAATAAATATATTTAAAATTTTGAAATGTGAAAATATTGAAAAAAATTATTGTATGTATTCTATCATTTTTTAGTATAATTAGACATATCAAATTTTGTCTAATATAAATGTTATCGTTCCAAAAATTATTTTTTATTATGTATTATATTATAGCATATAACAGCTATAACTTAAAAAATATATAATTTAATTTATTTTTTATCAATATTATTATTATATATCAATTTTTCTTTATCTTCTTAAAAGTATATATTTACTTGTGATAATTTTAAACAATTTATTAATTAATAATATTTTTAATTTGAAAAATTAACAAGTTACAAATTAATTAAATTATACTTAATCTTTTATAATTATAATTAAAACCAGATAAAAAAATAAAACATTTGATAGTTTTTTGTAAAAGAAGAACTGATTTTTTTAAATGGCATTAAAAACTATTTCAAGATGAAATTTTGAAGAATATTGGAAGATGGAATTCTAACACTAGGGAATAAAATTATGAAAGTTGTAGAAAAATACAGGAGATCCATAATAAAAAAAAAACGAAAAGAATTTTTGAGACAATCTAATATGATTAAACAAATATAAATACAATCAAGATCAAGATGAAAATTATTGATCTGTATTATCTGTAAATACCACGCTCCATTTTCTCGTTGACTGAACTTTACTTTCTGGACTCTTGTAGCACATCTCTCTCCTCTTGCTCGTTAATCGCCTCATTGAGCATCACTTTAAACAGACGCACCTTCAATCGCTTGTAATTAATAGCTCGCCTAACCCCCTTACAACTCGACCAAGTGACATATCCATCGGGTGACTACGTATGGGACCGTGCTTTATTATCAAGTCCTAAGTAAGGGTTGCCTTTTTCTATCGAAAAGTCTCCGTGCAACGAGAGTCCGCGGGTGTGTGCGTGTCGAGTTCAGTATCGACGGATTAGCTTCCAGCTAGTTATGATTAGAGGAGACAGTTGGCCCTCGACCGGACTACTTCATATTCCAATACTCATCGGCGTCGGGCGAGCGCAATTCGGCCGTGTCGGTGTTTCGATGGAAAGGGGGCGGCGATAATACGCACTGACAGCCGCGCACCCTCGACAACCCTGTCGCTGGGGGGTCACGAGTGAAAGGAAGGGCGGATGGGTGCCGTAGGAGAAAAGAAAAACATATACAACAACCCGATAGAATGAGCATCGCATGCGCCGACGCTTGTTCCCTCTTCTGACGGCCTGTGCGCCGTGCAGAATTACCCACTGATGTTATAATCCTCTCGTGTTACGCCGTCGCACATGCTGTCCTGTAAGCAATACATTGTTTTTTTTTTCTTCTTTTCCTTCTCTCTCTCTTTCTCTTTCTATCTCTCTGATCTTTGTGCCCGTGTTACATCCCCCCGCATCGTTTTATGACGCCAGATCTATCGGTACCCCATATGCACGCTTTGCCACCGCCAACGAGAAACACAGTATAGTTTGTTACGTTGCACGCTGACCAGGACAGGTCTTTGTTGAATCGAGACAGCCGGAATTAACGAACGATTGACGTTGGCGTTACTTCGGTGTCGATGCATGCTGCCAGGGAATTCGAGCACGCTGACGAAAAAGGAATGACAGTTGGATGTGATATTTTGAAGATTTGAGAGAGATGAGCCGATTTTTCTCAAGAATTTATTTATGCTGTATGTTTCGAATCATAAAAGGAATTAACTAAAATTTTTGGATTTTGATTTTATTCTAAAAAATATGATAATTATTTATAAGAATTATTATCAACCACAGTGATTTTTAAAATGTATTTTCTGAATACATGAAGTATAACATTTTTTAATATCTATGTTATCAAGTATGTATCACTGTAAATGTATACTGAAAAGTGTTGTAAAGATTTTACTAATTCTTAATTTTTGTTAAGAGTATTATTAATCTAACTTAGTCTAATCTAAACTCAAAATTAAATAAAAGTTTTAAATAAAATTAAATAAAGTTTCGTTTAGTTGAACTTTGTATTAGATTTGGACTAGTTTTTCCAATTACTATAAAGCGGCCAACAATTATAATTATCTGCAATAAATCTGATTAAAATTAAATCTAACTAACCTAAACTATTTCTATTTAAGAAAAATTTTTAATGAACGACAATCACTATATAAAATCTTTATACCATTATTCATAATAATGATTTTAATAATATATTTAAAAATCATCAAAATTAGAAGATAGTACTTTTTTTGTATAATTTTCGAAAATATTGTATAAATATTACTTTTAAATAATTTTTTTTTTGTTAAAATATATAGAAACAAAAAGAACACAAAGATAACATCTATTAAAATATCATTCGTACACATATTATAGAAAATTGTAAATATAATATCAGCAAATAAACAATTTTACTTTCTTCTTAATTAATTTTAATAATTGTTATATCATTTGTATTTCAGATATTTGGTAGCAGGTGGATTAATAGATCGAGTATCTTGTCATAGTCGAGCTTTGATCGAGACCGACTTTTTTGTGGAGCAGGACCACGAATCCCCAGTTTTATTGTCCTCATACGATTTGCTTTTCCGTGTGTGCTGTCACTTAAAGAAGTCAACGGATCAAGAGACAGGAATTATTAATGAGAGTAATAACAACGTTGAACAGACCAACATTGAGTCGCACCTTCTCTCAACGTTGTCCTCGACTGAAGCTGCGGGTGCGATTGGTGCACTCTACGCGGCAGTTGCACTCACGCCGCAAAATCAGAAGGGATCCTCTCCTACTCCTAATCAGACTACGGTGTCACAGTCTACGAGGATTCTGATCGTTCGCAGTCTTAGGCTACTTAAATCGATCGCCGGATTAAATATTCAAAAATTACAGGTAAGATTAGATATAATTTCTAATAATTAATATAAATTTTATTTAAAATGTGAAGGTTATTGTCTACAAAATTTTTCTTTTCTTATAAAAAGGAAAAAAAGAAAAAGTTCTAAAAATTAAGAAGTTCTAAAAAATTAAAAAAGTTTAATTTGATCCGTGTTCATAATGATATTCGAGTTAATAAAATCGAATTAATAAAATCATCATTTGATGCAGTAGGAGAAAAAACGAAAATTTCTCTTATATAATAATTAAAATCGTGGCTATTTTTATCTCTGGCTAAAAATCAAAATTTTTTTTAATACATATTAATAATTTTTCCATTGTCCATATTCCACATTTCAAAAAAAAAAAACAAAATTTCACCTAGAAAAACAAAGCTTGATTCTTCCTTCCCAAACATCGATAGATCCTCTTTATTAGATTGAGTACCGTAAAAAGTGCAATAGAGATATATCGTGTATCAGAGGGGTTTGTCTGTCAAGATAGAAAGCCCTCCCGTGAAGTCTGCAATGATCAAACCACGAATTGAATCGAAAGCTCGCGCCCCCATCCACAAAAACCATAAGGGCTATCCTGTGTCCCATAGGAGAGCCTGCTGAGTCTCATGGGGCACCGTCTCGATTATCCTTGCGGTCCATACAGGCAGCGTTTGCCGAAAAACCAACGTTTATTATCTATTCTCTTTGACTTTCAGACAACGATGTCTGGCTGTTCTCTAATCTCTATGGGAATCTGTCTCTTGTTCCTCAAAGAGATTCGGATCGTTGAATCGAGAGGTGACAGTTTATGAGTTATCATCATATTTCCGAATTTTTGCGTCGAAATATTATTCTTTTAATTATGTAATTTAATTCATATAAGAGTTATAAAGTAAATAGAAGTATAGTAATTATTGGGAACAGAGAACACGATATAGATGATAATAACTTTGAAATGTATTGTTAATAATAAAAGAATGTTTATGAAAAATCAAATTTTATGAACAAATTGGAAAAATGTTTAAACAGACTTGTTTCATTTTTTCATACTATAATGTCTATTAAATTATGAATATTTTATGTTTTTTTATGTTTCATGTGTATTGAAATCAGAATTATAATCTAATAGAAATCAATTCAAATTAAGTTATTTCAAACATTAAAAATAAAATATGTAAAATTAAACGTATGTTTAAGTCTCAATTATTTTTTGATAATAATTTTTTAAGAAATAACTAAAAAAGTCTTCTGAAGATCACATAGAAGATTGATTTTGATAGAATATATCAAAAGGAGATGGGTCTTCTTAAGCATTTAGTCTTTTCTCTGAATAATATTTATGTAATATAATACTTCAAGATCTTACTTAATTTTCAATTTTTTGAGGTATATATTAACTCTTGATATATCAAAAGTTTACATTCTACATCAAATCTTTTTGACTTGAATATGAGGGATTTTTCTTTAATTAAAATACGATAAATATTTACGATAATAATTAAAATTACATAATGTATAATTAGCAAAAGAAAATCATCATCTTATCAAATTCAAATTTTTTTAAAAAATACTTTAGGGCTTTGAATCTTAAATCTTAAATTTTCTATGATTTTAGTCTGTACTTAAGAATTTTTATCTCTGAAAATATTTATAAGATCAATTTGTCTTTTTAATATAAGAGAGATAATAAGATATCTAAATATAATTTTTTATTTCGAATAATTAATTTTTTAATATTGAAAAATATAAATAAATGTTTCTTTTGCGAATTTTATTGTAAAAATTGGAAATTAAAAATTTTTTAAAAAGTATGATCATATTTCAAAATTTTCTATTTTTAAATTTTATAATCCATTAAAATTTTAGGTATCAAATAAGTTTTCATTTATGACAGATCTTTAAAATGATTATATTAAGTGAGCTATTAAGTGAGCCACGTTTCGCTGTTACGGTTGCACTCAATAGTAATACTTGTCAAAAGATTATTTTTTGTCAATGACACCTTTTTTGATAATCAAGTTGGCGTTGTATTAACTCGATTGTTTGTTTATTATTTATAAAATTATGTCATTGCTCGATAAAAATCACGAGAAGAGAATAGATAGCATTTCTGTTTAGCAATGAAAAATAAATGATATTTGAAATTATTTGTTTATGCTGAAAATAATCATTTTACTAAGTTTTATATAAAAAATAAATTGGATATACAAATCAAGGAAATATTAATTATTTTATTTGATATATTTATAATTATAACATTTAATTAAAAATCTCTTATTTTTATGTCTTTTTATTAAATATTCATTCAGATTTGATATGAAAATTAATATTTACTAACTGAATCTCTGATCGGTATTAACAACAATTTTTCACTTTCTACGAATTAGAATTTCTTTATTTTTTTTTAGGAATTATCAATTCTTATTATTATAGTTTAATAAAAATAATTTCCCTCCTATTAAATTTTTAAATATCCTTTTAAAACATCCCTCCAATTTTACTTTTACTAATTGGTTCAAAATATAACAAGGAGTCTTAGTGCGATTGATACTGCATAATTCCTAATGAAAATAAAATATGATAACTTAATGAGATGTTTCAAAAAGAAATAATTAATTTGAAATATCTACCGAAATATCTAAATTGGGTATTTATACTTGAATTTCATCTTAACTTTTTGATTTCAGAATCTCTTAGGAGCAGAAGGTACCAGCTTGCAATGGCGACTGATAGCTAGTCATGTGATAACTCGATTATCACGAGATCCAATATCGCACAAGCTGGAAATTGGATCAGCGCAGAACACTAGTAGTACTTACATTCTGTCAGAACTATTCCAGGTTCTAGGATATTTTGCAGTTAACAACCCGGAAAATCAGGTGAGCGCATGTTTCATGAACAATATGAACTAAGAATATTTTCTCAAATTTAAAAAAAAATATTTTAAATTATGTTTAGTAGAAACCTATTTCTGATAAAAGAAGAGAAGTTTTTTTTCCATGTGTCAAATCAAATTTCTTATTCGTGTAAATATTTCTAAATATATAATTATTCGTAATTATATATTCAAGATATATTTTTATCTTTATAAATATAAAATTGCAATATTAGAATCTTTATAATCAAATCCTTAGAATAAGGAGTAGTTTTTTAAAAATTGATTTGAATAGTAATTTTAGAATGAAAATAGATTCTTTATTTATATGTTCCATGAAATATGTTGAATGAAATGTTAATCTGTATTTAATGTGGAAGAAATTATGGAAAGATATATATATATATATGTTAATAATATATATCTCCAATCTGAATACTTCGAAGATTAATGATGAATTGAACTTTGTTTCCGCAATTATCGATAGTTTTAAAAAATAGTAATTTTTGAAAATTAATTCAGAATTGTCTTTGGAATTAAAGTGCGGACGAAATATTATGAATAAATTATCACTAAATTTTTAATGTAATGTGACAAGATACAAGTTTTTATAATATACATTATAAAATTTTATATTTTAATAAGAAATATAATGGAATCTCAATTAATTTGCGATTAATCAAAGTCTCGATTATCCAACATCTTGATTATCTGATATCTTCAGTTTACTAAGAATACAAATATATTTTAGAATAAAACTCTCTAGAATTCCTATCAAGACACTCATTGAGAATGATTATTTTCGAAAAATTACAATATATTCGCACCTTTACACTTATTTCATATCCTTTCTATAGTTTTTTAATTTAATTTTTATTTTTCATTCATTAAATTTCTCTCTATCATTTTGAGATTGATAGTTGTTAAATAGTCATTATAACTATATATATAAAGACAGAGATTTAATTATATTCAAAATGAAGTTATAAAAGGTAGAAATTTCTATAAAAAATGCATTTCTAATTATTTCTTCGTTTTCCACGATTTATTCGAGCTGTTTATCCTCCATTAATCTAGCTCTTTAAACTAGCTATAATTTCTATTCGACAAACCATTCTATTCGATCCTTATATACATAAAATAAATTTGAAAATTAATAATATCGATATCCAATTTGAAATAAAAGTAAAGAAAGAAAAAAATTACCAATCGTGTTACAACCTCGATTTTGATAGATCTGTAAGAAAAAGAAAGTCAAACGTAACACTCATAAATCGCGTAATGTCGTTCCTCCCAATGGTCCCTTCGCAATTTACCAGCCGGTAGTTAAAGGTTAAAAGCGTTTTTCCGCCAGTTTCCTCGTCCCATATCGGATGCACTTTCGTTAAGCAAAAGCAAGCAAGCAAGCAAAGCGGACCTCCTTAAAAAAGGCGGCGAAAGACGAATGCGCAACGTCGTCGGTGCACTCAACGCTACACATCCCGATGCACGCAGTGGATTGATGCACCCTCCTCGCCAGCGCGGTGCAAGCGCATCGTGCGCCTGCACGAGGCTGACGTATGGAATGGAACCGAGTAAATATATCTTAACTACATTCGGCCGTATATTGATGGGAGGTCCGCTGAGTGTGTTGTGTCTAACAGCTTCTTCCTTCTTCGCTGCATGTTGCGGACCGCATTTCACGCGAATATACCGGGTGACCCAATCGCCCGTTCCGTGATGGATGATGTCAGGTGCTCTGGTTCAGTTTCAATTTCGATCCTCGTTCCAAGCATCGCTCGATCGTTTCAGATAAATTTTCAGCGTGCCACCGATCGATATTTCCCTCGCGGTACGCTGAGATTTAGTGATAGAGGGATGGATTTACAGGGCTCGTTTATTTAAGGTATATATTATAAAATGTGTTTTTTTCATTTTCGCAGTTGTTCGGAATAATATGAAAATTTATATTATTAATTGAAAGAATTTTGTACCATTTTTAGAGAATTGAATAGAGAATTGAAGATGGTCATGAATATTTAATAGGATATTTAAATGAACACCTTGTAGTTAGTTTGAACGGGATGTTTCTTGAATGGAATTCTAAGTTAACATTATGCTCGTCCTTTTTTCGACTTTCGATTAATCTAATCCTATTTTCATGTTATTTCGAATTCAAGATGGTCTTTTCGTCGAATTCTTGAATATCTTTTTTTTTTTTTTTTTTTCTATAAATTTAATTTGTTTTGTGATATAATTGTTAAATACATAGATAATCGTGGATAATATCGTGCAATAAAGTGTTCTGAAAATTAAAAATATCTATTTCGAGAAATAGAATTCATTGACGATTATCGATATCATGTTTTTACTTTTTTCATTCATGAGATTATCGTTTATTCTTGATACCTCATTCGATCATCTTCTTTGAATTCCTCCGAATATTCTTGCTGCCGGTGTAATTTATTTCCATATGTTTCAGTGTCAGTATTATTACCAAGATATATCGTGAATATAGGATAAACACATATAATTTCAAGACTGTTCGATAAATTATTTGAATATCTATAATTATTCAAATATTTATGAATTTAAGGTAGTAAAGTATATAGCTGAATATCAACAGGTAATCGGAGCTTATCGTATTATCGTGTTAATTCATATTTTATATTAACAATTGAATCGAAGGGTTAAATGCAAGAATTAAACAGCTCTATTTTTACTAATTTTACAATTAAAGAAATTATTTGAAAAATTGAAAAATGATATAAAATATTTTTTCTTATTAATCTCTAATGCATATATAAATAAATGCATTCTATTTTATAACAAAATTTTTTGTATTTATATAACAATAAATAAATTTTGGAATCACTTGGTTTTTGCATTAAATTTTATTAATTTAATGTTTTTTATGGTTTTATTTAAAAAAATATATATATATAAAATGATTTTGAATATTATAAATATGAATATAATTAATAATTCCAATGATAATTATAGAAATATTTTAAAAAAGCATGAAAGTTTATGTTTATTGCTGTAATTAATATTATTTAATTATATCTTCATTTTTTGTTGATTATTTTGATACGTTTTTATAATATCACTTATAATAGTATATGATAAGTATTTTGAAATTTCGTTTCTTTCTATCAAAATTATAATAAATATATTCAGATAATTCCATTTCCATACGAAAAGAAATTATAAAAGAAAATTATTAAAAATACATCATAGTCTTGAACAGTAATGTGAACTTTTTTTTTCTTAAACACATAATAAAATCTCAATTTCAACAAAAAATGAAATTGCTTCTTGCATCCAATCCAAGCTTCAATTATTTATTATGTCTTAATATTTAAAACAATGATAAATTAATTGAAACATTTTTAAGAATACCAAGATAATAAAAATTGTACGGGAAAAAAGGTATGAAAGATTAACGGTAAACGGTTTTCTCTCGTATTCATCGAGATATTTCCAGTCACAAAACAGGCTGTATGTGAAAATATCTGACGGTCTGGCGCCTTTCAGAACGTCGCGACGTCCTTTTTTTTTCCGCGCGACCATTGGATACCATTTTTTGAGATATCGAATCCTCCCTAATCACTGAGGTATTCAATCTATGTTGAAAGATATAGAAAAGGAATGGACAGGAAAGATTAGATCCAATACAAAACGCTCTTCGGTCGTTTCGTCGCGACAGCTTTTGTCTATCATCAGCCTAATTGTTCCACTTGGAAAATCTTTCTCTATTTTTAGTTGTCTAAAATATCAGGTAAAAATGCGCCGTCGATAGCTATAAGAGGAATTATATTTTAGTAACAGTGATTTAAAATAACTTTGGAAATTTAATTTTCAATTTATTGAAAAAAAAAAAAAATATTGAAAAAAACTATGAATATAATTAAACGAGAAGCAAATATGATGAAAATACATGGTAATCGTAAATGTTATAAGTAATTTTATATAATGCTACGTTAAAAATGATCTTAAAATAATATACTAAAATAATACACTAAGAAAAATTTATCAATATCAGCGTGTTTTATTTTTTTATAATATAAAATAAAAATCTTAAGTTAATATAAATATGTTTTAAAATTAAAATAGAATTTAATATTTTTTCGTAATTATTGAGAAAATTTTAGACAATAAATATGAATTTCATTATTAAAAAGAAATTTGTAAACTCTGGCTTTGAAATACAGATATATTTATTTAATTTCTTTTAAACATTTTAAAATAATAACGTTTTTATAATAAAAGTCTCGAACGATTCTTGATTAACTGAATTTATCTAATTAAAATGCATATTTGAAGAATCGTTAAAGCATTGCAATGAGGGTAATAGATGAGAAAATAAAAATTTCTGTAATGTGGGTATTTCCTGCATGAAACCTTTCCACAGGTGCAGAAACTTGATGGTGCATGTTGACACTTGTTGAACCGCAGATGTACTGCACATTTTCTTGTTTCTCGAACTTGCTTGTTTCCGACACCTGGATTATAGATGTATCGTTTCTCACGATATTTAAACGAATTAATGAGCTCGGTATTCGCTTAAGTTGTTTTAATTAACATTTTTGTTTCTTAACGACTTATTTTCTAGTTTCTTCATATGGGTATTTTGCATAGAAAACAAATCTTTCAATAAACATTTCTTTTATTAAAAATTCCACGTTGGAGATAATCAATTTAGAATCAATTTCTTTTTTTCAGTTTTCTTGTTATGATTTATTTATAAAAAATGATTTTAGAAACTGACAATTTTTAAAAATTTTAAAATTTATTTGAATAATCTAACGTTGGTTGTCAAATATCCATTATTCAATTTTTTAATATTGTTGACAAGAATTAAATATATATAATTCGTTTTGGTATATAAAATAAAATTTATTTTTTCGTGAAAAATTGGTAAAAGTTAAATATAAAAATGCTTTATTAAAATATGATTTCAGTTGATACTTCAATCGGCTGGGGCTGGTCCAAGCGTACTTCAACAATTGTGCACTCTTCCATTTCCATTTTACGGAGCTCCGGGATTAACATCGTACATTTTTCCAACGCTTTTGGCAGCTACGCACCAAAATCCAGAGGCTACAGCTATTCTTTCTTGCGAATTATCTTATCAGGTAAGTCCATCATTTTACAAAATAATTTTCTATTTTTTTATTGTTTTTTTTTCAAATTAAAAATAGCTATATAAATATCTTTATTATCTATATTTTTATTATTTTATTTATTTTTTTTATTTCATTAGATATTATTGTTGAGCAAAAATTATAATCTTGACTAATTTGATATATTCAATTGCTAATGTTTGGAAAATGAGAAATATAAAAATAAAAAAGAAAATATAAAAAGAAAATCTATTTCACAGCTACTGGAGGAATACAGAAATTCAGATGACGGTAAGCTGAATACGTTAGTTCGTTTGCTGAAGGACTCGGCTGGTCCATAACTGTTCCAATTAGGATTCGATTACTGCGCTTATGTTTCTTTAAGTTTTTTCATTATACACGATGAATTTTATGGACGTAATTAACCGCAGAACCATTATTTTTGTTCCGTTCGAAACAAAAGGTTCGAGTAACAATTGGACGAAAATTGTTGTTAGGTACGTCCATCGTTGAAAAGCTGTTTCACGTGTGTCGAGGCTGGTACTCGACACCGATATATTGTGTATATTGAATTAACTTCCATTATGTATGGAAGATAATTCCGAAAAATTAAATCAGATTGGCGAAAAAACTGAAAACGAGAGCTAAATTTTATACTACGATTATTAATTATATTTAATAATCGATCAATCGAAGAGTTTTTTGCAGAAAGTGATAATTGCAGAGAAAGTTAGTTCGAATGCATCTTCTTTCATTCGAAACGCAGCTCATATGTTGAATCTTTAATGGCTATTACAATCTTGTATCGGAACTTAATAATGGTGCTAATGATTGTCGATTTATAAATTTTCTTTTACATCGCAAAAAATATCTTTATATTAAAAAAAATGAAAATTTAATTCTTTTTTTAATTGACCATATTTTTTATTATTAATATTGTCACTCGAAAGAAACAGACGTCAATGTTTCTTCAATTAGATATAAATTAAGAATTTTAATATTATTATTCACATTTGACTATATTTGAGAATTATTGGAATACGTAAATATTTTGATTATCGAGATACATGTTAATATGTCGCATGCATTCAAATTATTTCTAAATGTTTCTTCGTACTGTGACGTACTGTACGTAAAATTACTTCATAATATAATACGAAACATAAATTATATTTGAAATATGTTAAAAATAATCTTTCTTTCATATTATTATGACAAATTATCTTCTGCCATTGAAATTTATTTTAAAGAATTATCGACAATTTTAGCAGTATTTTGACAAATTGTTCCATCTTGTATGAAACTAAATAATATATAAGAATATTAATGAAAATATTTTTCTATTCGCAAAACAGATATGATATTTTTCTCTATGATAATTTATTACGAGTTCTAGATCTGTAAATAAGATAAGCAAATAGTTTCGCGGATTGGCTTTCTCATTTTTTGTGATAAAAAAAACACTTTGAGATGATTCTTTTTTCTAGTCGACTTCAAAAGTGACTCTTTCTAGTCTTAGAATTGGTTTTAGGAACATCATTTACAAATAAAATAATATTTTATACAGCTTTTTGTTTAATTTCTTAATCATTTTTCTTTCTCAATATGATTTCATATTATATTACTTGATAATAACAATAATAAATATTGATTCTTATTATTTTTTTTCTTTCTACAAGTTTTTAGTATTTAATCCTGAGATATTTATTTCGATTGTTTCTTGACATCAAGTATCTCTAAACTGCAAGACGATAAAATTTAAATAATATTTATATTTATATATATATATACATATTTAAAAGTCGATATTTATCATACAGTTGATAGATAATAGTACTAATTATATTAACAATTGCTAAAAAAGAATTATGGTATAATAGTACTAGTTATATCAACTATATATACATATTCTGTAAAAGTTTTAAGCTTGAAATAAAAAAGTAAAATCTTAGAATATCTGTAATTTACCAAATAAATTATAATATTATAATATTAAAAAAATCGAATTTTTCATATACATGCATTTGCTCAAATTGTACAAAAGAATATTAAAAAATTAATTTTTTTTTTCTCTATTATAAATTATATGAAAAAAAAAGTACAAAAATATTAATTGTTTCACAATAGCTTAAAACCTTTATGCTTACAAACATTTGAAAGAATTTTTTTCACAAAATTTATTTAATTTATAAATTATCAAAAATAATATTTAATCGTTCGTAAAAATTATATTTATTTTAGAAAAGAATTTTAAAAAAACTAAAAGAGAAAATAAAACGATATAAATTATTGTAATAGAATTCTATAACTAAAAATATATTATGAGTTTATAATAAAACTCTTTATTTATTTATAAATTTTTTTTTAAAACTTCTCTATTTTTATAGAAAATAAAGTAATTTTTGCAAAGTGATAAGCATTATAAACATATATTGATAATTGTGAATTACAATAAGAAGCAGTGATTAAAATTTTCTTTTAATACAAAGATATCGATTTAATTTTCTACAATGATAATTTTCTTAAAGATTTATGAAAGAAAGAAAGAAAAAAATAAAAAAAAATGTAAAATTGTTTTGGAAATTTATATCTAGAACTTATTAATGAATTTTTTTTATTTAAAAAATTGATTTTTAATTTCCTACGATATTTTATGAATGGAAATTGTTCAGAAAGAATTTAAAAGAAATAATTTTAGTATTAGATAATGATAATAAAAAAGTTAATTTATTTCTGTAGAAAAACTCTTCGGTTCTCATTTAATTTCGTGATGGACGCACGTAAAAAAAAAAAAAAACAATTTTCATGCATGCTTCAAATTTCATCGTTGATATTACCATTATTATTTAATAGGTAAATGTAATTGACATTAATTGTACAATTGCAAACTTAGAATTATCTGTTAAACAGACTTGTATCACTATTTCAATGTATGACCATTCACTATTTGTCGAAGATACAAAACTTAACAAGTCTGTTTTACTTAATAAATGTATTCGATAAGAAAATTTTATTATATTAAAAAAATTGAATTTATTGATAGTAAAATTTCTTTTCTGAGACATAATTGATTACTTAAGGAATGATGTTAATTTTGAAAATTCACAACTATCTATATTTGAAATTATAATTTCTAAATTGAACGAATACTTTAAATATAATAATTAGACTAATATAACAAGAGGACTAACTATAGCAAACTTTTCATAAAATATTTCTCTAGAAAAGTAATATTGATAATTAAATAATAAATATAAACACTTTTATATTAATTTAAAAAATAAAAATTTTGGATTTCATCAATCTCTTGTGACTATTACATGTGATTACTTGTGACTATGACTAAAATAATTTGTAATACGTATACTTAAAAGAAACGTTTTAACGTAAACGTTAAAAATGTATTTTTATTTTCAATTATAGCTACTTGTGCATTTTTATTCAAATATTACGAATACGCCGGTAGAAAAATAGTAAAGGAAAAAAAAAAAAAAAAAGAAAAAAAAAGAAAAAAAAAACTTGAAAACAAGATTAAAACGGACTTGTTCTTTTTTGAATCTAGTCCAATCGGCGATTCGTAAGCTTTATATCTTTAATTAACTAAAAACGATCATAATTATATTTGTACATTTAATACATAATATGTATGTATGTATTTGTTTCTGTCGTTTCCACGCGTGCCAATAATACGTGCAAATGAACGTGTCTTTTGAACGGGCCTTTCAAACATTTTTAGCCGTCGTATAATAATCGAGTTGCGATTGTTTAGAATTAGAATAACTGTATTTTTGTGCGTATGTAAAACCACGTGAACCGTGTCGAAATTTTTCTTTTTTTTTTTTTTGTCGTGTAAAAAGCGGCAAATACGAAAATTGTCAATGATATTATTAAAAAAGAGAAAAAGGAAAAAAACGTGATACAAGAAGAAAACAAAGAGAATATTTATTTTATTATTAGGTTCATTTAATTTTGATTTTTTTCATTTAATTTTCTACATTTAACACATTTTATAGTATAGAAATGCAAAAATTTCTATATTTCTTAACGTCTTTCTTGCACGTCCTTCTGACTCATTTTGTTCGAATCGAATTTTTCGTTTATTACATGATGAATATATGTGACGATGATTCTCAATTTCTAACTGGTGATTATCAGAAAAATTGTACGCATATAGATGAATATTCATGCGAATATAATGAATTAATATAATTGAAAATCATCGATGTAAAGAATTCATACCAAATTTTTAACAAAGAAAAATATTCAGGAAAAAATATTTTCTTGCATCATTATTTAGTTATAATTATATTTTTTTATTTTGCAAAAGAACCAAGCATAATGCATGGTATGCAAACATTTAATCAAAATGGATTAATAAAAACTCATTAAGTTTATTAAGAAGATAATTTTAATTCATATTTATCAATATCATATTCAGCGCTACAATTTTCTTCTATTTTTATTTATCTTCATTTATAAATTTATATATACTTTTTTTCGATTTTATTTGAATCTAATTTGTTTTTTTTTTTTAATAAATAATATTTATTTCTAATCATAATTATTTTGTTATAATACATTTAACATATCATATATTATATTTATTTCTTTTATTATATTGTTACTTTATTAAATAGATAATAATTATTAATATTATAACGTGTGTTATATTTTTTTTAACAATTAAAAATAATTAAAATTAAAATTTGTATGAAAAATCATTATTCATAAAAAAAATTTAAGATTGATAAAAATATTTTGTTGGAAATTATTAATTTACGTTGTAATTTACTTAGAAGAAATAAACAAATTTTCTTATAATATGTATAGAATATGTATAGGACGTAAATTTCAAAGAGATAGTTATTTACAAAAATTGTAACGCTGAATTTGTTGATAAAATAATTATTGACATTAGAAAAAAATAAATATTCTCCTAATATGTATTTATTTTTACATTATATTTATCATAATGCAATGTAATATTATACATAATTGAAAGAAGGATGAATACATAAATAGTTAGAAAAGTACGTGTTTTCGTGGTTGCAGCGAACGCACTCGTGCAATGTCCTGCCAATGCAATTAATATTCAAGTATTATATACAGTGTATACATATATTTAGTGAATTATTTAACAACGTATTATAAAAAGAGTCGATCAAGAATCGTTTAGGTTAATACTATAGCGTAATTTTTCCATAAAAGTTTTGTCGTTCGACGACCAAGCTAAAAATGAAAATCATCTTTAAAAAATATATAAATAATATTACAGATTTTTTTAGTTATAATTTTTGTTATGAATTATTACGTCGATTGAAAAACCGAAAATCAGTTTTATTTTTTAATTTTAAATAAAATCATTGCAATTCATTTTGTTATATAAACCTGGTGCAATTAATTTAAATAAGTTGTAAAATGAATCTATGAGTATTGTTTAGTTTGATCATTTTAAACAAAACTATATTATAAATTGTTAGAAGTGATAATTTAGTATTGTATAACGTTAAATATTAAAAAAAAAAAAAAGAACGACAAAGGTTTTATATGATATAGAAATAATAAATAATCTTGCAATAAATTGTACAAGCTTGAAACATTAGAAATAAGAACACTTGTTGGTCTCCGTATATTCCAGAAGCGAATGAAAATGTTTCTGACTGAGAATAGTAAAAATTTATTCTTACAAAATTATTTGAATGATTAGTTTTTCTAAAAAATAATTCTAGTTGGAAATTCTACTATTCTATTTTCTAATAACTAAAATATCATTTGTTTTTCTAAAATTTGATATTAGTTGATGAAACAAGTTTTTTTTGCTATCGAAGTACGTAAATAATTTCAAAAATAAATATAATAATATTTTTTCATTTCTTTCTATTTATTTTTTGGATTTTTCTAAACGTATATGAATAAAATAGATCAAATCAAAAAATAACTTTCCAACTATAAGTATTAATCATTTTTTTGAATATATATAAGTATTTATATATGTGTGAAATGAAAATGTATAATAAATAAGGAAATATATTTGTCATCTACATATGCATTCATATATTTTCATAAGTATATTATTTCCAAATGCGAATTTCAGATAAGATAAATAAAAAATCATTAACATTTATTATTGAAATTGATATTCCACTTATTTCATTTATATGCATCTAAAAAGAATCTATATATATTTAGAAATATCTAAAAAATAAAGAAAGAAAAAAAAATATTATTATATATTATATATTTTCGAAGTTGCTCATAGCAGATTTTAATACATTTTTGCAAATGATATTTCAGTTATTTATTACTGCAGTACTTTTTATTATTTTTTTTTTTTAAATTAATTGGTTATTTGAATAACTTGTCTTGTTAGATTTATTTGCAATTTATAGGCTTATTAGATATAAAACAGATAATAAATAAATAGTATGGTAAATTATTAAGGTAAAGATATAAATAATATCTCAAAGAGAAATTAAATTTTTTACAGTACGAATACATTTTGCCACATCATATTCTGTGATAATTTAGTCTAATTTCCATTTTTATTATCCCTTCATTCTGTTGTCTGTCACGTTATTCTATTATGTTTACTATAGTATTATTAGCAGAAATTAAAAATAAAGAAATATTTACTATTTTCACTCTTAAACACCATGTTTATTCGTCGTGATCCCTGCGTTGAAATGACATTTGTCGCCCCAACAAGTGAAATGACGAAAAGGAAAAAAATCTAAAAAAAAAAAAAAGCGAAAATAAAACAAACATTATTTTATCATCGCTATAAACTAATGTTTAAGAAAAAAATTATTCTAATCAAAGTAATCGTGATCCATTTATTTTTTAGAAATAATTTAGCTCGATTGTAATGCTCTTTCTTATAAACAATTTTTCGAATTCTGTAAATCTAATGCTTCGGCGCACGAACTGAAAAAGAAGTCTCGAACAGGCTTCGCGTAACAATGTATGAAATATATACTATACAACAGCACAACGGTGTGTATTTGCCCGGCGCACGTGTTCGAAAGTTTTGCGATCGATTCTCTGCGATTTCGTAGCTGTTCACCTCGTTCACTTCAACGAGATTAGTTCGCTGATCGATCGAAGAAATGAAAATCGAACATACGCTTTGTACGTTTCGCTAGAAGTAGAGAACTAAAACTATAATAAATTTCGAGAAAAAAACTTTATGGTTTATATTTTTAAGTATCCTTGCATCTATATATATATTTTCAATCTTCTTAAATATTTAAAAAAAAAAATATCATTTTCTGATTTCAATGATTTTTTAATATAAAAATAATACAAATATATTTTATAATATAAAAAGTTATTAACTTAAACAAATCAAGTAACCTAATATAAACTATGAAAATAAAAATTAATAAATTTTTGTTTGACATGTGCATTAATTCCAA
This sequence comes from Apis florea, assembly GCF_048593485.1. Classification (NCBI taxonomy): domain Eukaryota; kingdom Metazoa; phylum Arthropoda; class Insecta; order Hymenoptera; family Apidae; genus Apis; species Apis florea. The sequence goes on along the minus strand of NW_028256714.1, from coordinate 7,538,660 downwards.
GTTTAATTTCATTTCGAAATATAAAATAAAAAACTCATTTAATTATTAGCTGATTCGCATTAGGTAGTTTTTTTAATCTAGTTGCCATGCGATTAGTCGTGGCACCAATTGAATGTTACAATAAACTTGATCTAATCTAATCTAAATTATTTCGAAGAAATAATGTCAGTTTTTAGTCAATAACTTTTTAATGAACAATGGTTGCCAAATAAAATCTTAATATTCAATTTATTCAAGATGATGATCTTGATAACGTATTAAAAGATCATTAAACTCAGAGAATGTGATATCTTTTTGTAAATAATTATTCTTTTTTCCTTCAAAAATAAGATTTTTTTTAAGGCTACAGAAATGATATTTTTTAACAATTTTCTCTAATTCTATTTATATAATACATGGGTAGGATAGAAATAATAAAAAGAGATTATTATAATTTTTTATCGAAAAAAGAAAATTTATCTAAGTTATTAAATTAATATTTATTTATTTAATTAAATCAATAATTTATTAAATTAACTTATCAAATATTTACTTAAAAAACTTTAAAAAAAATTCATCTTATATTTTAATAACAATAATAATGTATTATATTGGTATTTTTAACAAATAATTTCACCTTTTACGTTCACCCTTTAATGTTACGTTTAAAATTTAAACGATCTTTCTTTCCCAGCACTTTACCCAATCGTAATAATAACCACTTTCCCTACAAGTTTAAAATCGTCATTCATGTGCAATTTCACAAATTTCCCACGACTTGCCATTTCCCAAAAATGCTGACTAATAATATTGCGTGTGGTTTAAATTTACTGTCCAAATAAACATAAATAAAATACAACGTGTCATGAAAACGTATCCGGTTTTTCGGATGGGTATATCATTCAGGTCTGATCGATCTGTCGAAATGTAATACCAAGTTATTGTTCGGCCAAAATTAGGCTAAAAGAATTCACAGATCTTATTTGAGATCGAGCCTTTTTTCACGTTGTGCTTCATAAATTGATACATTCATAAATTCACATATAATACGATAGAATCTTCATTTTCTGAATTATAGAGATACGAGACCAATCGGATAATAGAACACAGATTAAATACAAGAAAGTAATATGTTTATTTAAAAAATTTAGATAATAATAATAGATAAAAAAATAGCTTCTAATAAAAATCGTTTTTTTTAATTGCAAAAATTTATAAAAATTTTCTATATTAAAAAAAATGCACTTTACATATAACTTTTCATTTCATTATTCTGCTTTTGCCAATGATTTCCAATATTATATACTTTTACCAATTCAACATTTTCAAATACTGTTTAGCACAATATAACATTCACTCGTTTTCTTATTTCATTAATATTTTCGATCGTTTCAAGTACTAAATATATGTTTCCGCGTTATTATATGTACTATGTGAACGTGTCAATTTCGAATTAAATTTTATTTCCATTTCTGTATTAAGGAAAGATATTTATTTTAACAATAAATATACATATGATGCAAATAGAGATAGTGTTTGGATAACAAAATAGAATGCTCGCATATTAAGGTATTTAGATAACCTGTGTCGAATAATGGAGTTTGTAGATATCGATCGTACATGTAAATACACTTATGGAAGCGTTCAGACAACGATTTTCGTGAGATTTCGATTTCATGTATCCTTGATTCTGCCGACTTTCTTCGAATTGAGACAATTGAACATATAAACAAATGTTTATATGAGAGAATTACACGAATAGCTCACTTGCAATAAATGGAGGTTAATACTACGAAATTAGATATTGGATAAATATTTTAGACTAAATATTCGGTATCCATTTATTGCATACCTGTTACATGCTAATATAGATGAGTAAGCATTGTAATCATTGTATATCAAAATATTGTACGGACACATGCAACGATATCGTATCATCCTATGAATTGATATACGAATACGTAACAGACAGATACTCGAATGCATATGTGAATTCTACGTGAAAGAAGAGATGTGAATGTAAAGAAAAGTCAGCTTTCGAAAAATATGAGATCGAAACGATACATTCGAAAGCTTATTTATGATATAAATATGTTAAAATAATTGAATTTAAATTTCCACTTTAAAAAAAGGTCTAGAAAATTATTTTAAGACAATGTTTCACAATTTTTTTAAATTCATAAACTTCTTTTATAACAGCCAAATCAAATCTTTTATAATAGTCGTGATCTTTCCTTTCAAAATTTATATGAAAAGGCATTCTGACTTTTTTATTTTTTAAAATTCAATCCTTAATTAATGTTTTTCAAAGATAATTATTAATAGAAAGAAATCATTTTGCTATTTTGATTTCTTTTGGAAATCACGATAATACAGGATAAGATATATAAAGTGACGAGTTATTTTCTTTGAAACTATTATAGATAATTTATAATTATTTATAATTTCTTGTACAATGAATATTTTATTATAAATTAAAAAGGAAATCTTTTGGATCTCAAAAAATTATGTTATACGATTAATCTTTATGTTTAATTTAAAAATATGTTAATAATTTCGAAGAAAAAAGTAACTTTGTCACACTTTGTGCCTCATAAATATATAGACGTATTAGTAAATATAAATATAATAGTTCTCGATCCTCCATCGAAAATAAAACATTGTACAAACGAGGCTCATAAATAGTACAAATACGATAAGTCCGATCGATAAAAATAGAAATATATATTATAAGTATAACTATATATATTTCATAATTCCACATTATTTTTAATTCATACAAGTTATTTCGATACCAACATAGTTACCAGAATTAAAAGCCTTAAATATCGCGACCGAGGAATATAAAAAAATATTGTTTCTAAATACGAATTTCTTAAAATAATTTCCACGTGATTTATGATTCTCGGCCCTCCGAATATCGAGAGAGATCACTTTTGCTTTACGAAAGATGGCGACGTTCCGGCCGTCGGAAAAGCGACGCGGCGCCGCGCGAAGACACACTCGTGCTCACGCGTGTGCACGAACTCGAACGAGCCACGGCCGAATGACGTATGGAGTGCATAGGGTAATCTTTTTCCCGAAACGTTTTAGCGCGCCGCGCGGGGTCTCCACTTTTTCCCCGGGCGTAATCTATAGGCGCACTTAATACAGCTGCTCGTCCATGGAACTTCTCCCCGCGGGTTCCTTTCGTCGTCCTCCTCCTCTCGCCGCGTTCTCCTCCGCTTCTTCGTCACTTCTGTGTCTCTATATTCTGTTCCGGGGAAAAGAAGAAGGGAAAAAGAGAGGCCGTAAGAGAAAAAGAGAGTGGCAGCTTCCACTTAGCGGGACTGTACAATATATCAAGCGTGGTCGCTTTTACCCTGTGAATTGTGGAGCCGCGTTTCGCGCGCAGCTATATACGACCACGTGTAGCGTTGCTACTTTTGTCGCTGCCGAGGAAGAAGCTTCTTTTCTGAAAGAGAATAGGAAGAATAGAAAGGGGATTGTTTATGCAAGCTTGTTTATGGAAAATTTCTTTTATCTTGGTTACTCTTAATTGATCTTTTTGAAGATGATATAACGTTAAAATTATCAATCATATATATGATAGATCGAAAGAAAAAAGAGAGAGAAGATTGAAAAGAATTATGATTTTTAAATTATAAAAATTGAGATTATCTAAACACATATATTTAATATATATATATATATATATATATATATATATATATATATATATATTCGTAAGGAGAAGAAACAGTCTTGTCCAACGTAAAATTATTATTATTAAATTCATTTATATATAATAATCAATACAATCAAGATTGAATTCGCATATTCCTTCGAAACAAAATAATTTTAAAATTGGACCGGAGAATTTGAATATTTTTGAGATTTTTTAAAAAGATTAATTGATTAAAAGTATGAAGAAAAAAATAAAAATTATGATTTTTAATTTTTTCATTTTAATTTATAATGAATTCAATACATATCTTTTGTCTGAACACAAAAAGAATCATAAATAAGTTATATATATGCACAAAGTTTCGTCAGAATCGATTAATGTTATAAATAATTAAAAATAATGAAAATCTCAATTTTTGACGATTTTCATAATCTATAATAGATCTAAAAATTATTATATCTTTTTTTTTTGCATTTATTGATTTAGATTTATATAATCCTTTTCGATTTATAAAAGACATATTTTAAATTTTTTACAGTTTTAGATAAAAAAAATTGTAATCTTTATTTTTTTCTTTACAATTCCTACCAATAAACAAAATTTAAAAAAAGTTATTTCGTTTTAAAGGATATTTTTGTTCATTGATGCATAAAATTCGTCTGTCTCTCATTAATAATAACCAATGCAAACACCAATCTATATAATCCTATATATAATCCTTTCGTTTTCTTTCTATTTCAAAAAAAAGAAAAAAATTTCAATCAGAAAAAGCTTCCATTAATATTTAATTTGAACTCGTATGAAGAATCGAAAACATGCATCAATTAAAAAAAAAAAAAAAAAAAAGAAAGAAAGAAGAGAGAAAGAAAGAGGGGAAAAAAGCCGCAAGAACAAGCGTCAAAAAAGCAATTATCGGGTGAAGTAACATCGATCGAGCGGAGAATAGCATTTCGCGTAATCGGTTCGCGATGTTCGTACGTTGGGAGTCCACGTTGAAAAGCGGGGGTGGTTGTAATGGGCGGGAGTGGGAAAGAAAAATCGAGGACAAAGAAGAAGCGAGCGACAGCTCGTTCTTGAAGAGAGAAAATTCCCGAGAATGGAGGCAATTTGGTTACCTGGCGGCCGGACTGTTCCAGGTCGGGTGTCGATCGATGTTCATCCACGTAAAAGGGTGGGTGGTACGAGGGAGCGGATGGTTAAAGGATAGTGGCGGCGGTCGGGGTTGTAATAAGCGTAATGGATATAGCAGGGCTGCACGCATGCCCTCGCCTCGCGACGACCGGCGCAGCGTGTTCACGCAGCAAAGGGTTGCTTCGTATAATCGTGAGAACGCCCACCCCTCCTCTTGTCGCTGCCTCTCGCCTGGCCCATCGTCCCTCAACCTCGCGTTTATTCCTTTCGCTGTCCAGCGACGCCGTTATTTTCATTATGCCTTCCGTTTTATTTCGATCTGCCGATGCACGGGGAAAAGCTCGCGGGGTTGGTGAATATTCCGGTGTTGGAAGGGGAGAGCAGAGCAGAACCGGCAGGGGGAGAACACGCTAGGTGTTTTAGGATGAACGAAGATTAAATAGAGTGTGGTAAAAATAGCCGAGAATCGAGAATATTTACGCATGAGGAATGATGGACGGTTTGCGTTTACGAATTTGATGAACGAATGAACGATATACTTGGTTGGCGACTTGCACGCACGACGAATTAATGCAAGATTGATAATTTTAATGATAATATCGTTATATAATAATGATTGAAATGACGTATGTACAATTTGCAAGAAAGCGTAAGGTTGAAGTTTAGATATTGTATTATATCGAAAATTTGGTGAATGTTTAAAATAAAATGTTTAAAGAAATTAGGAAAACAAGAGATGAAAGAAGTTTAATGAGAATAATATAGGATTTTTTTTTTTTAGAATTTAACTAACGGATGAGTAATAAAGGTGGATTTAAATAAATAATTGCAAAAGTATTGTTAATAAGAAATATACTTAATAAAAGAAGCCAAAAAAGATTATTTAATAATAGCATTTACATTATACTATTTTTGTTTAAGGGCATATAAATATTAAAAAACAATTTAGTTTCAAGATCTTATTATGCAACTCGTCAATTTTACGTTACATGATGTGAAGAACATTTATTTATTTATGTTTTAAAATCTTTCGAAATTCGTCGCAATCAATCTCATGATTTTTAGTTTCTGGGTTCGTTTGACGAGAACTGGAAAAAGCCACTATTGGTCATCCTGGATGGTACACGGTTCGGGTTCGTGGCGGTTTCCGGTGAAAAGTTCGAGTTGGCTAACTCGATGTACCGGTTCGCTAGGTCACCGGAAGCTTTTATTGTTTTACAAGTTTACTGCGGTGGAGACCGACTGACCCTGCCGGTAATTCGATTGTCGAAGATGTACTTTCCTTAAAGACGTTTCGCTTCGTTGTCCCCGGTTATCAAGGACGACCACTTTGACGTCAGATCACACGCTCGTAAAGGTTCATCCTCAAGTAGTTTCAGAGAATTCATACGCCTAAAATGAAGTTTCATAAAACGAAGTTTCATAAAAAAAGTTATTATTATACTTTAAAATATACTTTATTGCTGATAATTAAAAATTTATATTCTAAAATTTGTAGCAAGCATTCATTTCGTTTTGAAAAATGATACTGTATTTTCTTAAAATATTTAAAATTATTTTTTTTTTCTTCTCTTTTTTTTATATTTAAAAAATATTGGTATTCTTTAATATGATAACTTTTTTAAAATTGGAACTTGTCTAAACTTATTTTAAAAAATTAAAAACATTAGTTTATTAGATAACGTGTAAAAAAAAAAAATGTAAATTTGAAATGTATGTATGAAAAAATTGTAATTTATTCAAGATTTTACATATTACATATTATCTAAATTAAACTAATTAAACTTATTATCTAAATTAAGTCTTTTAATTTCTCGAAACAAATCAACATATTAAGTTCAATTAAAAAAATTATCATATTTTAAAAAGTATATGAATACCTTTTGAAACTATTGTATGAAATGTAATAAGTCAATTAATACCTTTAATAAAATAAGTTTAAAAGTTATATTATTTCATTTTATATTATTCAATGTATATTTATATCAAATTATACATTAATTGCATTATTTTTATTTTCAGTGACTAATAGATAATGCAAGCAAGCGAATAATTCTTCTTTTTTCAACTGTCTACCTCTTCCGAGTGGTAAAGCGTTTGAATTCATCAACGTTCGCGGTACATTGAAGAGCAGGAGGCGAGATCGATTCTTTCGCCGCTCTTCGTTTGTGTTTCTCGCGAAGGAAATAAAGCAGAGGGCGTGTTTGGTGTTTCCATTTCTATGGACGCTTGACCTATTGTCTCAGAGGTTTAATTTCTGGCCCCTGCCCTGCATGGGCTTCTTCTCTTGCGGCCCGTGCGCGTCTCCCTCTGTTTCGGTTCCTCCCATGTCATCGGGAGTCTTGCCAAACGTATTCACTGCTCGTAAGCGACAATGCGTCGTCCTTGTTATGGGACAAGGCATGTACAATGCGACAGCAATCAGGAGTCGCGCCCTTGTCAGCAGGATCTATCTCCCTCCTTCCTTCCCTCCGTGAGGTTTCGCCTCCTCTTTTTTTATTTCCTTTTCTTTTTTTTCTCTCATTTCTCTTTTTCTCTTCCTCGGCTTTTTTTTTTTTTTTCCTCTTCTTTTCATTCAGAGTTCCATGGAACACGTTGCTCAATGGGACAGATAGGGGGCAGATAAGAACGATTCTTTTTTTCTTTCGGTTCGCAGCGGGAGTCGGTGATTTCACGAGTCAATTCCGGGATAAGAGATTGTGAAGATTGCGAAGGAGGTTGAGAGGACGATATGAGAGGATAGATGATGAGAAATATTTTGAAATCGACGAATCATTTGATCACCTCTTGCTCGATTTATCTGAGACGCGGAAGTCGTCGCAAAAAAAAAAAAAAAAATTATAGGATTTTCTTTTTGATTTTATACGGCTTCTCGATTATTATGGCGAGAAGATATAGGATAAAATTATATTGAAGAAAATAAATTTCATTATGTTAGATTTTATACGAAAATCATACGAAATACACTACTATTTTTAAATTATGAGAGTGATATATAGGGGAAAGGTGAAATGGAATGAAAAAAAAAATTTTTTTGTATAAGAATCTTAAGCAAACTTTTGACCAAGAGAAAATAAAATTTAACGTTAAAAAAATATTTAGTTACAAAAATGAATAAGAAATTTTTGAGATATTGTAATAATTATTCTTTAAATGATGGAATAAATATTACGCTCTTTTAAATTGTTTAAAATGTAAAATCTTTATATTTTCAAGATCAAATTTTTTTATATTAATTTATATAAGATATTTATATAATATTAATTTATATAAGATAATTATATAAGATGATTTATATAAGATAGATATAAATATAAGTAGTATATAAATAAAAATATAATGCAGAAAATATTGAGATTAAAAACCTAGAGATAAGCTATAAGATAAGACAAATTTTTAATGAACAATGCTAACAAGTATCTAAATTATTTTTTTTTTTTTTCGTGCTGGTGCAATCTTCATGGAACAACAATCAATACTGTTTGATCTAATGATTTAAAAAATAAAGAATAAATATTTAAAAAAACGCTTTTTTACATTATTCATATGTATAATTATATGTAAATGACATCTCAATTATGATAAAATAATAATCTTAAAACATTTTATGTTGCTTGATACTGAGAGGTATTTTAGAAAAAATTTAATATTTATGCTTCAATTTGATACAAAATCTGTTGAACAACCAAATTACATAAGAATGCAACGATCATTCGTATATCATTAATGGTTTCTCAATATCTAAATTAAAAACGTAGTTATTATGTTAAAAATTTTTATGCTTTGAATTTTTCGCGCTCTGAAAAACATAAGAAAACATCTTCACGGAATTATAATCAATCACAAAGTGCTTCCATCTACATTTACATTTAGATTCATATCTTACGACATCTTTTCTTATTAAGCGAAATAAGATGTAATATCTATTAATATTTTGCTTTATTTTATTTTCCTTTAGAGAATGTTTATTTTTTTCATAATATGTAAATTAATTAGTTTATTTTAATATTATTAAATTTTACTTCTTTTATTTATTATTAATTTTCTTTTCATGTATGTATTTCATCAATTTAATATTTCCATTATATAAAATATTTGATATATACCTACCATAAGAATGTATATAGTTATATGAAAATCATATAGTTTTAAATATAGTAATCTATTTATTCTTATAGACATTCTTTACAAAAAAAATTTTAACCTATTTATATCGAAAAATCATCAGAATATTGTAATTTAAAATTTAAAATTTCGTTGTATGAAAAAAATCAGTTAAACTTATATTCAGCTTCTTTCATGTCTTCTTCTTTTTCGTACAATAAATTTTATAAATTTTATTTAATTTATATTCATAAATTTTATTTTATTTAAGTTACAATATTTTTTAAACTAAACTTAAAATAATTTTTCGACATAAGTTTTGTTTTTATATTGAATACCGAAATGAATAGATTACTGATAAAACTGATGTTATGATATGACTTAAAAAAAACATATCACTTTCATATGATCTTTATCTGGCTATGAGAAATCTAATTATACTAGATTTATTTTTTTCATTCTCTTTTTGTCCGAACATTTTTTTCATATAATGGATAGTTTTTTAATAATTAAATTTATAATTGAACATTCTGTATATTATATATAAAGATATGTATATTGAGGTTGATAACTTATGAATTTCATATTTCTGATATCACTATCTTTTATTAATAGAATTGAAGGAAAATAATATATTTAACTTTTATTAGATACACTTATAATACAAAATGCACATTTAATTTTATATATGTATATATATATTACATCATTTTTAAAATATTTTCTCATATCTATATATTATTTTTCGATTGTTAAAAATCCATTATCGAAATTGCATGTTCCAAAAATAATTCTTTCATTTCGCAAATATTTAATTTAATCTTATTAATAAAAATGAATATCTGCGTTTCTACATATATTATATACACGTAAAATTTTTCAATTTTTTAAATAAACAAGACTTTCCAACGTTTCAAAATAACATTAATCCGAACGAACAATTGTCATTTTTTTCAAATTGTAAATAAACAAACAAATACCTAGTACGAATTTTTTGAAAAATAATTGTACGAATTCAAAGTCTAAAAAAGTTATAAATTTTATAACAGGAAATTCGTTATAATTTGCCACAATTTTGACGGGTATATTTATGCAATATTAATCATGAATCTAAGCAAAGCATATATAGTCGCGTCAAAGTTGACGGGTTGAACGAAAATAAAAATCGCTCTCCTTCGGGCGTGGAGAAAAATATAAGGAGGAACGGTTTGGGAGTTAAACGAGGATTTTACGGAACTGTTGTAATGGGGCCGGGGGGCGGTGTGTTTGCCCGGTCCGTTGGATAGATGGATGCTTTGCTTACGCAGGGAACGACGCACTGGGTAAACAACGATTGGGTTTCCTCTTCGACCTCGTCCTTCTCCTATAGACCTTCTACACGATAGATCCTGTATCCAGCTCGTCGAGGAAAGGGTATTCTCTGCAGTTAGCAGAACCGATCCGATTTCGAGGGAAGAAAAAGTGGAATCGACGAGCTATTCTCTTCTTTCCTGCTCTCACGCTATTGAAAATTGTCAGTTTCCCATCATGGCGTTTCTAAGATGGATACTTTGGGAAAAGATCTGGAAAATTTTGCTAATGGAATGGAGTATGATATCTTCTTTCTTGTCTTTATTGATATATTTTATATTTATAACATATGGTAATTAAATTATATTGTAAATACGCTTATTAAGTTAAGATATGTCAACTGTTTTGGTTACAATATATTTCAAAATTAAACATAATAAATTTCATAAAATCTATAGTTTATTTGAGTTATAATAGAAAAAAGTCGAAATTAGAGTTTTCTAATATTACTTTTGATTATTTTTCTGGATTAAATAGAAGAGAAATCAATTTTTACGAAATAAAGTCTTGAGATACAAGAGCAAGATTATTAAGTTTTAATATTTTGTTATTTGCTGAATACTTTATATTTAAAAGTATTATCAATTTCAACGAATATGAAATATGTTATCATTCTGAATAATGTTTTCCTATATATTGTTATATAGCCGCTCGATTTTAATTTCTGAATATTTGCAAAAAACTTTTTTTAAATTTGCTTTATGAATATACATATATTCATCGTAATATAAATTCTGATATAAGTGATTGTCTAGAGATGAGCATATTTTTATAAAATATTTTATATCATATTCTATATTTCTATATAATTATTTAAATAAAGAGAAAAATTATTTAATTATAATTTAGATTATGTTAGGCTAAATTAGATTGGTTTATTGTCTAGTGACTTCATTTCTAATATATATCTAATCATTAAAGGAGAAAAATTAATGGATTATAGGTTTAATTGATTTATTATATTTTATTATAATTTATTGTGACGGGAATTCTTTTTCATTTCATTAAAAAATATATCAATTTATCATAATTATTTAAGTTATAATTTTATAACGATTAAATTTTTTAGTCTTTTGTGTTCGTAGAATAAGAATCTAAGAATCTAAGAATAAGACAAATATAATATATTAATTTCCATTTAAAAAAAAAAATAATTTTCAAAATAATTTTGGTAATTTAACAAATAAAAGATAAATAAGTTTGTTATATTTTCTTTTTGAAACCGTATAAAGAACATTTTTTTAAAATTGTTTTCGAGATAATAATAAAATATCAATCCAATTACAAAAATAAATAATTTTAATAATTTTACACTTTAATAATCTTCAAATTTTGACAATTTCAATCACTCTTTTTTTTAAGCTTTTTTTAAAAGAAATTCAAAAGAATATGATATTTTTATTACTTTTATGAAATATCAAAATCAAATACATTTTAATATGATACATTTTAATATATATATATATATATATACTAAATAAAACATAGTTGCTGTAAACGCAATTTAAGGTAAATTTAATTATATTTCATTACTGATATTTTCATATTGCCAGAATACATTTTGCGTCATTTTCGCTCATTAAATATTTTTACTGTTTGAACTTTACAAATACGTTCATGATAATATACTTTTTATATATGTATAACTCGTAGATATATTTACAAATGTATAAAACGTTTCAAATGAAGCAAAAATCAAATATATATTTATTTAAGATTTTTTTTTATTCTGTAAAAATGAATAAAATATGATAGCTTCCCTGATCTGATGAAATCATCTTATTTCATCAATGAAATAAAATTAAAAAAAAAAAAGTATAGCAATATTGTTAACATTGCGGGGGAAAAAATTTTCATTTTATTGGTAAATATAAAAGAACAACTAATGATTTTAAAAAAAAACTGACTGAAATAAAAATAGAATACTTCGCGATAAATCATGAAATAACGAAATTGCTTTAATCTATAATAAAGCGAATTATTGAATCGGAAGAATAACCCTTATCCAGTAGAAATTCATGACCTTGCATCATCGGATAGCACAAGAAATAGAAGAAAGAAAAAATTCAGCTACGACCTGTTCACTATCGTTCTGATCCACTGACTTGGAAGAAATACTTCCTGACCAGAATGAGGGCGAAAAGAAGGGTAGACACCCTCCTGTTTTTTTAAATTTTACCACGGTATTCATAATGAATACATTGCATACGAATCGTTCATCGATGATTAAAAACTGATCTTTCTTATCTCAGTTTTAAACATGAAATATTCGATATAATTTAAAAAATATCTATATATGAAGTTTCTGATTTTTTTATACTAATAATATAAGAAATTTTACAATTATATATATTTAAAACGTTTTGATAGTTTGTTGATATACTATAAATTTATAAAATAGTGTAGCTCGAAAAGTTAATTATGATAATTATAACGAGACGAACTATTACACGTGTGTTTATATTAAAATAATTTCAAAATAGAAAATTTTATAGGTAGACATATTGTAAAATCATAATCGAAAAAGTAATGAAATATAATACATTTGCTTGCAAAAATATAAAACATGCATGATTTTTTTTATTAAAGATAAGAAATAAAGTAAAATTATATTACATATTATTCATTATATAATATAATAATAAATAAGTTATATTGTTATTCATTTTTTATTATTCATCATTTTCTCTTATAAATGCTAAATATAAAAATGATTTCAATATTTTGAATGAAAGCGTAGTTTATGAATACAACTTCTTTATACAACAACGCAACATTAATTCATTAAAAATAAATTATCGTGGCGAAGAAATCAGGTGCACGAAGGAAGCAACTACGCAACAAAAGAACGTCTCGAGCGCGAAGTCTTCGAGTTTGGAAGAGAATTCAGCCCCTATGCAGGAAGTATTTCTTCCGAGCCGGTGATCCGGAGCGGAAATGAAAATTTCACATCTGAATTTTTTCACCAGACGTCCCATTCGAAGGGGGTAGGCCAAAGGACAATGGAAAAGCCAGCCCAGTGTCACCCTTGCGTTAATTTCTAACGGAGTGTTCGTCTCTCCTCCCTTCATCCTCGTCGCAGACCGAGACCATCTCCTCCTCCTCTTCCTCCTCCTCCCCTGTCCTCGCTCCATCTCCATTATAGGGACTTCTTCGAGTACATATCCGGTGACCCGATTTAAACGTCGAAGAGGTCCACTTCCTTTATTCGAGTAATCACTTAATCGATAATCGGTGATCTATATTCGAGCTTCTCGTGGAATAAAATTTTAACGTTGAAGATATCATCGTTAAAGAAACCGTCTTTATCTTATGCTTCGAGTTTTATTATTTTTTTAAATAAATTTTGATTTTGTTTCTTGACGTATTTTATTTGAACGACGAGGAAGATCATTTAAATATTATAATCTAATATTATAATATCTATAATTACACGTATAATTACGATCATCATTACAAGTATTATGGGATAAGAATGGGTTAGACCTAGTGGAAATTGGTCAACTGGTATTCTCCGCAAGCAAATCCCACGTCGAATTCATCCTCTCATGGTGGCGTTTTCCAGTAGAGCTTCTGTCATCCCACTCACGATGATACCCCTAAATAGTAACCCCCATGGAGACAATCAATCAGCTGGTCACTGGACCTTGACTGTGTCCACATTGCGCTTTCTGCGTTACGCTCGTTATCTCTCTCTCTCTCTCTCTCCCTCCCCTCCACCTCCCCTCTATAGCTCTCTCTATAGCTCGTCTCGCAATAATGGGCGTGAAGCCTTTTCTCTCGTTCGATTTCTCTCTGTCTTTTTCGCTTTATGCGTAACATGCCAGATCGGCGAACAGGCATCATGGACGGACGGCTAGAGGGGCGCGAGCCTATGAAATAAAATAACACGTAGCTATGAATGAATTGGCGCATCTGCGATTTTTCGACGGTCCATCGTTGGTCATCGAATATCATCCCTCTTTTTCCCTCTTGCTGCTCTTCATCACTACGAGATACGATACCATTCCCAGTGGAAAATTCGAGAATTCGTTCCAGAACGTGTTATTAATTACGTTATTATATTATTGAAAATTATATTATTCCGGATATGTCTTGCACATTCAATATGTTCGTAATAGTAGAAGAAGTTTAAAGACCGTTATAGATATATTGAAATATATTGTGATACTGGATGGAAGCGATGAATTAAAATCAATGGTTCGTAGAAGAAATAAAGTAACGTTTCAGCCTCGTGAGCCATTGACTTGAACCGATCGTTTAAGTCGATGCTTGCATCACAACATGTTCCAAAGCCGCTTAAGTTATTATTAGTGCGTGGATAATCATGCAGGCACAATATATCAAAATATACAAGAGTATTAATTATAGAAAATGTGTTTTTCTTTTTCATCATTTAGAGATCAGAATATATCTATTTAATATTATCACATTATATAATCATTTTTATTTTGTGCAAAATAAGAATTCTTTTAATGAAGTATTTTTATTCAATATAAGAAGAAGTATCATATAAGAAGTATCATGCTTGTGTGAAAATTTCGAATTTAAAGGTTTAGATTAGATGATTCAGTTAATTATAATTTAATTAATTTTGAAATTTTGAAAATATTTAGATAATTGAGGCCTGTTGAAGAAATATACTAAACAGATTTATAAATGCAAGCACTTGAAGATAAGTTTTCTCAATAATTGACAATAAATAAATCAAATTGTTACAGATTCAATATATTCTTTTACATAAACATATATATATATATATATAACTAAACAAAATTTTTGCACTTTCTGCTATTTTGACATTGGATAATTTACATTAATATATGTATATCTTTTTATTGATGCTTTATTTAACAAATAATTATTATGTTCATAGGAATCGCTCAGCTTGCGTTATAATAAAGATTAGCCTAAGTCATTAGTGCAAATTTCCTATTTAATGATCCACTCTTAAGATCAATAATGATGATTCATGACAATTTCTTAGCAGATTTAAAATGGATCGAAGATAGAAGAAAAGAAGAGGAAATAATAAACATTTACAACGATTGTATACTTTTTTATCAATTTAAAACAATGTAGAGCATGCAGAATTTCCAACGAAAATATATTTTCCAATGAAAAAAACGCGTGAGTAGAACGAGCCTCTGGACGAAAACGAATTGTAATGAAAACAATGACTCCGTGTAAAGCGTCAGCAATGATTTACCGTCCCCAGGCAGCTGAGCGCGAAGAAGCGGTTCCTTGCACTCTCGCAGAATCCGCTCCTCCCACGGGGGATCGTTAGATTGCACGCGTTCAGCGCAAAGTTGACATACAAACAGACGGCCAGTGTTGTAATTAACCGCAATCATCGACGGCAAACACACATAGCTCGCATCCCCGTGGGATATCATTGACTGAGCTGGCAAGATGTACGCATCGTAAAGAGTGCATACGCTATTTCTGATCAATATTTATGAATATACCAAAAATCCAAGGGTGGGTCCCGGTTGTACGGTTCGAAAGATACAAGAATCAATATTTATTGATGATTGACGGGAGTAGAGAAACGATTCGATTCGCGACAAGCTATATATTTGTTTGGTTTCTGCTCGTGCAAAATTTCCTTTCTACTGATTGATTTGGTAATGGTATCAAATCATGATGATCTGACCAGGTATTGAGTTCGATTCGACGAGGATTATTAATTATTAATTTCGTTGTAATTCAATTCCAATCATTCCTGTGATTTTTTAATAAAGTTATTATAAGATTGAAATAAAATGAAAAATCGGAGATCACTTAAAAAGTTTCGAATTCTTAAACCTTTGAAATTTTTATTATTTTCACTTTTTCGAAACTTAGAAAATTCAAATAAAAAATAATTTGCATAAATAACTTACGAGAATGTTCTTACAATATGAATTTATTTTTATATAATAATAATAATCTAATATAAATTTTAGACGTATTTAATTGACGAAATTTTATCGATTTATTATAATAATTCATAGGCATAAAAAAATGACAAAAACTTAAGATATTTCTGAGAAAAAAGAGAAAATTTCCATTAAATATTTAACTTTCAAAATTCTAAAAATCAAAAAAAAAAAAAAAAAATATTAATTTTAAACAAGAAATCTTCTTACGTAAATCTGAATTTAATCTTCCAAAAAGATTTCATCGATTAACGATCCCATGCACTATTCTTTACTTTCTCCGAGTACTCAAGAAATCGGTCCCGCAACCTTCAGCTTTCCCTTTTTCTCTATTTAAGTCCTCCCGCGCTGCACTCATACATCTTCTTTAACGCGTTCGCTTTCGATACCCTTTTGTTGCTAAACTAGTAAATGTTTTATATACCGACCTCCCCCCCGGTAGGTTGTACCCTCCCGTATGTACTCGCAAGACGACACAGATATGCTTTTAGCGGGAGCCAGGGGTGGAACGGTGCGTTTCCCGAGCGCACGCGTCTTCCGGCTGGCTATGTGCGTATAGTGTACGCATGGACGCACACCGAGATCGAGCTCGCATTAAGGCGACAACTCGACCAGCTCCTGCTACGACGAGGGAGAACACCGCCAAGAAGGGAAAGCCCCGTGTCGTTCCCATATAGGGGGGTTGCTGATCTACTTGCGCCCAGATACTTCGACACCTGAAAAACTGCTCGCCTCTCGGTGATTTTACCAACACGAAAGGTTATCGTTTAAGGATCCGCCGTTGTCCGTCTTCGTTCAAGTCGAGCTTGGGAAAATCTTATTCTTTTTATTATTTCTCAGAGTTTCTAGACTTAGTAAATTTATGGATAATGAAAAGTGGAATGGAATAATATGGTAAAAGAAAATTTGATGAATTCTTGAAAAATTCTTGAAGATTGTATTTTTTTTCATAGTATTTGTTATCTTTATAAGTATCTTATAAGTACGTTAACAATATGTAATAACGTTAAGCAAATGTATTTATATAATAGATATATACGTATTATTTATTATTTCTTGTTCAATAAATGTTTGTTATATACTATGATTAGAAATTAAATTGAAAAGATCAAGATTAAAAAAAAAAAAAAAAAAAAACGATAATAACACATTTTGTATTGTTTTTATTGAAGTAGATTTTCAATTTCAAACATACTTATTTTCTCAGAAAATACAGTCTTTCGTTTATGAATTATATTTAACAAAAAAAAATGCATTATTTTTATTTTTTTAAAAATTGAAACGCGACATTTCTGACGAATTTTCTGATTGCGCGAAATGATATTTTATATACAATAAAAAATATTATTATTCGTGTTAAAGAATAATATAACACGAATGTAGTGGAATGGTGCATTTTATAAAATATATGTTATTACGAAGTTATTGTAAAAAATAAATGTACCATACAAATGCATTTGAAAATATCATTCGACTGAAAAAAACATGTACCAATAAATGTACAGAATTATTGTATCATCGTTATATTACATTTCGTATAAAAACGCTTCATAAAAAAAGAAAAAATTCTGTATTAAAAATCTATTTAAAAAGTAAAATCAATACATGTGTCTATCGATATACGTACATATCATATACCTAAATATACAGATACGTATATCTACCTATTCAATCTTTATTAATTATTCCATTTTAATTTTTCCATCTATAATCTGTATATTATAATTGAACAATAAATATTCAATATTGATATCATAATGAATCATAATAAGTGCATCTATTTATCTCATTGAAAAGCGAGGAGAAAAGGTCCTGGAGTCTAAGATGGCCCATAATTCGCTCTAAGATCTGTCACGGAATGGCCCGCGCTACAATCGAGCGCAAAGTGCAACATGCTCCAGATGGAAATCGAGATCAAGGGTGCATTGTGCAGCACCTGTTCCAGCGCGGTACACTCGTAGCGACCCCGGCCACTCCTACAGGATCATGATTAAACCTCTCTGTCCGGTTGTCCCCCGATCTCATCGTCCCGTTCCCGAGTATCATAGGGTCCAGCTTTCGATTCGACATTTGGTGTGATTGTCGTAAGGCAACGCGAGGGTGCAGCGCGCGCTGCAACTGTTCTCTAATAATGCTGATTTAATCAAAATTTTAGCCTCCATTCTGTTTGCCACGAATTATTTTGCCGAAGTTATTCTTGTAATCGCAACTATCTTTTTTTTTTTTTTACTCTTCTTTTCTTTTTATGATTGCACTTGAAATTATTGAATTGTATAATATTGCATGAAAGAAATTTTTATTTTTGTAAGAAGTTTTGATAAAGAAAGTTTGAAATCAGTTGCATTTTAGTTGTTCATTTGAGAGTTTAAATGAATTTTTGATTCATATTATTAAGTATTGCTTATTAATAATTTAAAACAAAATATACATAAATTTAATATCTAATTTTTTGATATTTGTTTAATTTAAAATTGTTTAATTTGTAAGTGCGCCAACGTTAAAATCAATTTTCGGCTTCTCCAAATTCGGCTACGTAAGACTTTCCCAAACATAACTGGCTGTGAGTTTACGGGGATGCTCGCGCGTGCAAGGGGTGCATCGTGCGCATATGGCCTGTATACACGCCGATTATTGCATTACCCATGTAGGTCCAAGAATAATAATCAAAGGGGACACTGATTCGGTTATCAATCGTCAACGACAATATGTAATCTTCAGTCGATACATTAATCTGCATTCGATTTTATAGTTACATTTAAGTGATTTTTATTATTTATACATATTTATTTTATTTTATGATTAAAATATACAATTAATTTATGTGATTTAATTCAAGTAACTCTTTTTTTTTTTAATTTAGTTAATTTCGACTTTAAAAAAAATTAAATTCTCGAAATAGATATTAAGTAATGAAAAATTTACCAATAAAATGAAAGACGAATCAAGATAAAGAAAATAATCAACAATTTTTCAAGACACTTATACATTCTTACTATAGTGATAAGTATGAATGCGATGAAATCTTGTAAAAATTTCGATTCCTCTTAAAAGGATTGCTGCTGATTCGTTAGAGGCGTTGAACAGTCGACATGACGATTTTACGTCAGGGTTGGCTGCGCTTTTGCGAAACGACGAAATCGAATTTATTATCCGGTACGAAGGGTATGCGGTGGGGAACATGTTTGTAGGGTCTTAATCGAATAAGGCTGGACAATAATCGAACCAGACCAGTTACTTTTACCCAGGTCCTGCCGTGGAATGTGTCAATGGTATTAAAATGTATCACTAGAAGAAAAATTACTAGCGACTTCCTGATTTTGTTACAAATACATTACCAACATACAAAACACTTTCAAATAATAGTGAATTAAATAAATAATGATTAATTTATTATCATTACTTAAAAGTGTTTTTTGGGTAATAAAATATTTGAAAAATAAAAATTAACGTTACTTCCAGTTGAATTGAAATAATAAATAATGAAATCATTCAAATTAAAATTATATGAATAATTTAATATTAAGTGTTTCTAATCAATAATGTAATACAATATATTTATAGCGCATTAGATACTTCTTATAATAAGGTGAAATTTTATCGATAAATATGAGTGGATGATGATAAAAACTAAAGTGGATTGATTCATAAAAAATTTAAATGCGTAATCGAAATTATATGAAGTGTTTTAATGATATAAGTAGAAAAAAATTTTCAAGTTGAAATGTTGAAGTTTATTTTTCAAGTTATTTTTGAAATGAAGCAAAAATGATTTCATCATAATTTCAATTATTTGAATTATTTTTTATTTTCTATTTTATTTAAACTTGTAAAACAAATTTTTAGAATATAAATCATGACAACAAATTGGGATATATTTTACAAGACAATTGTATAAAAAAAAATTTTGAAAAAACACATATATATTATATAAATATAAATATTTCATTTAAATATAGTACTAAAATAAAATTCAACTCTTTTAGTTTCGCAAATAAAAAAATCAAATATTTCTAACTTGAATTAATTATGCTAGTTTGAATAATAGATAACCACTATATTTTATAATAATAATTCATGAAACATAATTTAATTCATTTATTTAAGAAATCATACTATCTTAACATTTTAGATTCATTGCTTTTAATATTTTATTATTTACGTATTACATTTTTGAACATGCCTTTCAAAATAAATAATTATTATTTATAATTTTATTATTTTTATTAGTAATTTGCACTTTCGATAAATTAAAAATATAAACTTTCAAGTTTCCTGTCATAGTATATCTTTTCACAAAAGAATGAAGCATCAACTCAAGAAACCAAGTCCTTCAAAAAAAGAAATCCTTCGATCGGCCATCGCGATGCGTTTAAGGTCTTACTTTCACTAAATCCTCGAATTAGTAGCCATTGAGCCGCGATGCAAGATAACGAGGATGTAGATGGCCCGTTAGATGAAGAAACGATGGTAGGGACGAAGGATGGTCGTCGAAGAGGTAAGAAGCGAACCGCAACGAGAAATGCGGCAAATGAATGCGAGAAAAAGAGCGGGCTGGCCAGTGACGTGGCAGATGCAACCATTCGATATGGGATTACCCTCTTCTTCTTCTTCTTCTTACATTTTTTCGAACTACACTAAAGGCCTGTCTATCCTGCGCACGTCAATTGTCATATGCTATATTCCATTGAAACTGAGCAAAACAAAAGATTTGGAAGAAAGAAAAGAAGAAGTTGTTCAGTTATACAGTTTTTATTCTATGAAACAAGTTAAGTTAAGTTTATTACATATTTTCATTTCTATGAAGCAAGTTAAATTAGAAAATTCAATTTCATGAAACTTAAATTTTTTATATTTTTATTGTATTGTGATTAATAAATTATTTTTTTATGGCATTTAAAAAAAATAATAATTAAATCAATTTAATAAGATGATTCCACTTATTTTCAAAATTTTATTTTATTATTTCAATAATTTATACAAATTGCAAAAATAATGTTTTTAAAATACACAAATGTGATAATATTTTATACGATATAACAATATACAAAGTGAATAAAATATATGGTAATATATGGTATAAACATTATAGAGTCTGATTTTATTATTGTAAAAAAGTAAGTTGAAAATAAAATTTTTTTTCAAAAAATTTTTGAATAATAAATAATTTATAGATAAAATTTTAAAATGAAATTAATTAAGTATAAATTAGTTATTCCCAATTAAATACGAATTAATTATCGATAAGAGATAAGTTTATATATAAAAATAAAAACTATGTAAAATAAATTTTTTTCATTTAAAAATTAATTTCCAAGAAAATTCAGTTTGCGATTATATAATTTCTTGATTGTATATGTTCTCAATTTCGAATTTTCTCCAAAACATTTGGAATTTAACCGATAAAATTTTATTTTTCATTTTTTTTTTATTTTTACAAATAGTTTATCCAATTAATCAATTTCACTTGTATTTGAAAAATCTTCAAACTTGATTTATTCGAAAACGAAGCTTCGAATGAAAAAGTTTCATTTCATATTTTCCACTTATTTTTTCATATAGAATTAACCATTATATATATAATAATATAAAATACTCTTAAAATATACAAATTTTCTTGAATCTTAGAATTCAATAATAATATTAAACAAAATTATAAAAACCTTAATCTCCTACAATTATTTTTAAATCTTAATATGTTAATGCTTAAAGTTTTTCTTGCGCAAAAGATATTTATATTGGCAATTCCTATCCTTTAAATTGGTACGCGAGGAAACTCTGCCGGAGAACCAATATCAAGTATCGCTTCTGATACAGGAGGACACAGTTGCGGGCACCGATGAAATTCGCGGAGAAGAGCATAAATCAATTTGGTGGACAGGCGTGCATCACGATTTCATTAGGAGGCCGCGATCGTGCGCTCCCATGACACAAGTTTCGTAGAAGATACGTCTTGCATAATAGAGGGATGCACTTAGCGTTTCGCCACGGGAACCGCGCCGTGGCGAATCTCTTAACAAACATGCGGTAGTCTTCCACGAGCACCACGAGACGCATCATCTGCTCCATTAGACGTTTTCGCCGAATCGGCCAGCGGCCGGAAGCTGTTGAGTCACTCACTCGCGCGCCATTGATCCCACTACGTCATCACCTGCTCTTAACCCATTGCCCATATTATGTTTTAACACCATTTCAATCTCCACGAAAATTGAGCAAGCGGTTGTTTCATGATTTAGAAGCTTCGCTCGGAATAATTTTCAAAAGATGAACCGAATAGAACCGAATCTATCCGCGAGGAAAATAAGTTAATAAATTTAATACAATAATAGTAATGTTCATATACTATGAAAATAAATTTCAAAAGTATAAATATCAATATCGATATATGAATCGGTAATTTTTGATAACTCGCATCGATAATTAGAATGATAGAATAATTATAGTATTTTTAATCGCATTTTTAGAGGGCCTATCCTTTATTTTCTTATCTCAGGATAATTATAAATGGAAAAAGTAAATGTGGAAATTTAATATGAAAAAAACAATATGAGCATATTTTAAATTTTAAGAAGTTTGTGAATTTTTTATATTTTCTAAATTAATTAAAACAAAATTGGATGTCTATAATTTTTGAGAAAAGACGAAATTATGAAAGTGCAATAAGTAAATAGTATTTATTAAAGTATTTATTAACAATCTCATAATTCGTGCTTATTACATAGACAATTTTGTTTTGTTACATTAAAATTTTACGATATAAATGCAATCGCAATTTATTTTGTTATTCAATAATTCACACATATAAATTTTATTTTTCATTATTATAATGATACTAAATAAACATAACAAATATTGACATATACACAGTTTCAAATTTAAACTATTGATTGAAATTATTTTCGTTGTTTATTAATGTCAAGATTTTCATATTATTACCAATTTTCCATTTTATTTTTAATCATTAATCGAAAATATATTTCGAATATTCATTAATATTCCGAGATTATAGTTATTTTATAATAATTTGCTTTAGAAAAGCATTTTTTCCTTTTCTAAAAGCAACTACAAAATAAATTCAACTTCAATATGCAAAAAGTATGGAATATAAGAAACATTCATTTAAAAAATAATCTTTATTTTATTTAAATCATTGCTATCCCATTCGTTATATTCAAATCAAAATTATAATTTCCCATATTTTTACTCTTTTTCTCCACTCATTTGGTTCACTTTTTAAAATCAATTTTTAAGAATAAATCCTTATTATCATTATTTTTATTATCCAAAAATATACAGGAAAACTGTATTTTCATAAAAAGAAACGACATCGAACAATCGTAAAGGAAATGTTCCATTCGAATTTTCTTTCGAGCTAACTTCCGATGGATAATGGATGACCACAACGAAGTACTCGTCCTCGATGGTTTCGATTTCAAGTTGAGGGTGATACGGTGGGAAAGCGAGGCCGAATGATTGCTATACGCCATGCGGGGGAGTATGTACAAAGGGTGCAGTAATAATGCGACATTATGGCAGACAATATAGATCATATTCCACATATCGACGATCGTTAAAGGCGACAAGCGTGAGACAAGACGCGATAGGTACTTGTGGATTATTCTCATTAAAAATTTATCGAAATCCAAACGAATGATACACTTTCAACTATCGCTTGAATAATACTTGTCTTGCAACATTTATACACGTTCCACCTCGATCGTTAAATTATATCGATAGCTCGTTAATACATGTAATTGTTGCCATTTGGGGCTGTTGCTTAATTCATGTAATACCTATATATAACATGAAATACCTGTTTCGTATACCTATTTATAAATTAATCAAATTATCAATAATGATTGTAACGATGAAAAATGCATTTGTTCAGAGAAATCTATAAAACGATATCTTTTCTAAAATAATTTTTTCAAGTCAGTGTATTTTTTACAGTCTCGTATATTTTTCGAAAGTTTAATTAATAAGTTATATCATTAAACTGAAAATAATTCTATTTTATATGAAATATATAAACTATAATGGGTGAAATATATGGTAATATATATTTTTTGTGTTGATAGAATATTATTAAAATCAACTCTTTAAATTCAAAGAAATTTTTCGCTCAAAAAATAAATTGCTCTATAATATACATATGTAATCTATTATACACAATCATCAAATCATTAATCATGATTTTCATTAAAATCAAATTTTTTAAGATTGTAATGAATTTTCTTGTAAGATAGATAGATAATATATATATGATAAATATGAGTACAATAAAGAAAATTGCTTTAAAGTTGCTAATTAATTATATAAAATCTTTGAAATTACTGTAAGATTTATATAACTTAATCATAATTTTTATGAGTAAATTATAAATAATGAATAATAAGTAAATATGGGTAAATTCATCTATACAAAAAAATTAAATAATTAATTTTCACAATGGAAAATAAATTTCCTTTTTACAAACTTACATATAATGATTAATCGTATATATAAATAAAAATCTTAGGGAAAATTTTCTAACGAGAAGCAATTTACGACTCACTATCACACCGGTTGGTTAAGTGCTTGTTGAACAAAGCTTTCACGATTTTTCACCTCGCCTTGAATGATGAGTGTTGCCGTGCTTTCCATTAATCTGTCTCCTTCCCCTCTGAGCTTTTCTTTTCGCTAGAATTGCTTCCATTCGTACAGAATCCTACGAGAAATCAAAGTATCAGAATGAATTTGTCCAAAGATCATACTTTGCTTTTATTTCTTGCTTTTAATAAGATTAAATGATATTTATTTTTTACATTTGAAATAAATAATTTCTTGAAATAAATAATAATTCCTTAATACTTATAGAGTATTGTATACGATTCTATTTCGACGCATTATAAATAATATTTATTTATTTTAATTCGATTAAACATTGATTAAGTGGGTATAAATATTATTAATGTAGACCATTTATCAATATTGAAGCTATGTAATGTTTATTTTTGCATAATTTGTTTGAAATTCACTTTAAATTGATCACTTCAAACAAATATTTATATTACGATAAATATTGCACATTTTGTCATATTCAAATTTATGCCATGTCTCTACTTTCATACAACATATATTTGTTTATAATTCACTTAATTTCAATTGAATATATGCACCATAGTCATAAACGTGCAAAGATAAATAATAATAGCTCTGTCGAATATTGCGAGGTCTCGTTTCATTGTGCAAATAAATTGGCGTACAAATATTTATAAACAGATACTGATTTTGCGAAATAATTACAAAAATTTATTGCGTAAATAGATTAGTCTAATACAAATGACAAAGATAAGGATTAATTTATTACAACAAAAACATATTTAAATGTTAATGTAAAGATATTTAAAAATATTGAAAAATATTATCTCTTAATAATTCTTATAATGTTTAAAAAGAAGAAAGGTAGAATTGTTACAATAAACAATTTTCACGAAAATTACTAGAAAACTTTTAACCAAAACATAAAATTCAAGCGACGTATACACAACAGGTAGCAAATAAAAACAATAGAAATAAAAATAGAAAACAATAAACCAATATTGTGTAAATCAAAAGGTGAAACTACGTAGGACAAATCCGATCGTACACGAATTGTGTAAAACCGAGAATTGTACCAGTTTGTTAAAAATACTATTGCTTTCTTTTCAGTTCTATACTAGCTATACAACCAATTTTTTTTTTTTTATTTAAAAATTTCATTTCACGTTCTTTTATACAGATAACATAAATAAATAAATTGATTATCTTATTTAGTTTTAGAGATAAGAAGCAATTTCAATTAAATTGAAATAATAAAAAATAATAAAAATTGATGATGTAGAAAAGTAGAATAACATTTGAAGTTAATAATTTTTTCCAGGTGCAGGAAGAGAAAGTCAATTTTGTTTTTTAAATAAAATCATATAATTTTTCTTATGTCATGATATAACATATTCTCTTTAAAAAAAAGTATTAAGTTTATCATTTTATTTTTTGTATGATAAGTTTTACAAAATTCGAAAATTAATTAAAAACTACATAATTTAATTTAAAAAAACAAAGTTGAATTTCAATTTTATTAACATCAAGTTACATATATCTTCTTTACGTGCATCATTAAATATCTATCTAAAATATTTCTAATCATTATCAATAATAAATGAATTATTCCATTTTAAATTATTTTGTAAACAATTAATTAAAAAAAAAAAGAAGAACAATTTATTAAACTTGCAGTTAAATAAATTGAATAATAAGCTTACAATAAATATAATAAATTGCAAATTAATCTTAATCTTCGATCACATAATATAACGACCCTAAGAATCTTCTTCCTTATCCATCAAATAGTATCCAGACAAATAGGAAAACATGTGGACATTTGAATGTCCGGATAGGATCGCACAATCGTTGAATAATTAGTCGATTGTCCCGTCCGTGGCCGGAATCGAACCATCAATATTTTTATTGCTGGCTGACCCTCGTGAAGCGAAAAAGAGGGGCAAGAGGTCGATCGCGCAACCCCCCTGCGGTTCCCTTCTCTCTTTTTCTCTCTCTGTATCTGTTATTTTCTCCTTTTTTGCGCGTGTCACGGCCTCTAAGGGTGGGCAACGCCAGGCTAAGTGATATCCTTCATACGTGATGGAGGGAGCGGCATCACGCAACGCGGTTCGAGGATCCCGGTTTGCGAAGAATAGATCCTGCTGGGGAGAAAAAGCGCCACGCTTTCTCCAGACGCTAGATAGATTAATGGATTCCTAGGACGCTCGCCCTCATCTCGAGCACCAACGAAGAAACCAAATCTTAAAAGTTCTTTCCAAATACTTAGGCGAATAAAGAAATTCGAGTTTCGAGATTTTTCAGTTGCAAATTCTTACCAATCGAAATTTGGAAGTGAATAACAAGAATAAGAAGTAACGAATTGCACGTTTTATTCCGGCTTAAGTTATTCGTTAACTATTCATACGAGAACACTGTAACTTCGCTCTTCGCGAAGACTAAGGCAGTACAGACGCTAAATTTGTTGAAGTCATTACAATGTGTCGCGAACAGATCCTTTGATATACTGTCTCTCGAGCGAGCATTATTCGTTGTAATCTGTTCAAAATGTCCACTGCCGGGGATCATATTTCGCGATCTGTTTTCAAACAGCAGCATGAATGGGATTATATAAATCATTTAAAATGTTAGGATATATTGAGAAGAGAATTAAATCTGATTTTATTGATAACATATTTAATAAATAAATTTCAGATATTTTTCTCATCTTTTTATATATCCAATATGTTTTAAATCTATATATATATATATAGAGAGAGAGAGAGAGAATAAGAAAACAATGTATAAATATTAACTATGAATATCTCTTCGATCTTTTGTTGTCGAAATTTACAAGAAACGGGCGGATTGAGAAATGAACGAATCTGCGATAACGCGTATTACGGAGTATTAGAGCGGCTGTAAGTTGGCAAACGGGCTAAGTCGCGGCACGTGACGTCACGGTAGCGTCAATTAGGCGTCACGTGGCCGAACGACGCCACGCGTCATTTGTCAGCGTCCCCGCGAGAAGCGTGCATCCAGTTCCTGCGAACACGCAACGAGAAATTTTTCCTCCTGGGAGTGACCGTATCGCTGTGAAATAAGAAACAAAGGAAGTGAGGTAAATTTTAACGATCACTTTTAACTCGTACACTTTTATCTTTTATACATTCTTTGATATTTTTCCTTTTATAGATAAACGAATATAAAAAGAGATTATTATTCGGTTTTCATTAGACAATCATAAGAAATAGTTTGAAAGGTAATCGAAGAGGAAAATGCTCGAACGACAGAAAAGTGATACAAAAACTGAGAAATGATCGATTAATATTCGAATTTTGAGTTCACTCGTCAGAACGGTCTACAAATTTTGCAGCAACGAATACAACTTTTAGCACAATACCGGTTGATTGGAAGCCACGTGCCGGTGGCAATGAATTCGAATATTGAGGTCACGTGTCGAGCCGCGTTTCCGTGGACGACATAGCCAAAAGTCACCCTAAACACGAACCCCAAAACGCACCCTCTAGCCAACGTGGCTTCCAGGAGAAGCCCGTTTCCGTGATCAAACCGAGATAGTTGCGCGTTTGATTTGATGTTCCTCTTTATACTGGTATTTTAGAGGAAGAAATAGGTGAAAAATATGAAACAGAGATATATATTAAGACAGTTATCAATTTAAATTAAAAAACAAGGATTTTTCACGGGGTTTTAATAAAATATAGATTTATCCTGTCTATTATTTAGATTAATAATTAATATTTTCAATTCAGTAAGTAAGATATAGAGAATCAATTGTGTTACTAATGCATTCTCTTGATTTAGTTTTGATTCTTTTTCGATAGTAGTATTATGCTCTTTTATAATTCGATTAAGGAAAATAAGTAAAAAATAAATATAGAAATGGAATATTTTTAACAAGATGATAATAAGAAGATATATTATTAAACGAAGAACAGATAAATTTTGAAGTTAAAGAAAATTGGATTCAACATACAAAAAATAATGTGATAAAACTTAATCTTAAATTTGATTCTGACTGTGATTAGGTTACTTGTTTTTTATTTTCAATTATTCTAAATTATATAAATGGAAAAAATTAATATTCTTGTTGTTTCAAAAATAAATAAAATACGTTAATGTAATACATTATTAAATTTATATAATATATTATTTTCTATTGAAAAAAATATTTATTTAGTTATAAATAATAAATTTTTGCGATCTTAATTTGCGTTCTTAATAATATGAAATTCTATAACGCGGAACGTATCTCCCGTATTATAAATGATTTTATAGTACATATTTAAGATAGAAGAATGATAAAATTTAAATATTATAATATAATAATAATAATGCATGGAATGAACTTTTATCATAATAAAATGTTGTGTATAAATTACGATATTTATTATGAGAAATAAGACATATGTAATTAATACAAATTCTATAATCAATTCTTTTAATGCAAAATTGATTTTATTATTTATCAATATTTGATGTCATAAAATAAACTCCTTTGTAATATTTAGAAAAAGTAGTTACATTAATTCAACTTAAGGTTATCTATTACTAATATAAACAAAGATTATTTCATAGATTTCGGTTACATTATAAAACTTATTTATATCTTCGGATTATAGATTGAAATATACTTTCAAATATTCCTTCTAAATTTTGGATATAAATAACGCTTATCTTATATTTAATACTAAATAAATACTAAAACTTTATTCTATATTTATATCTATAAAACAATCTTTCTTTTTTTTCGATATTAATAATAATAATGTATGTCTTGAATTAATACATTTGTAAAGTAACTTTTTTCTTTACATTCAATATGTTGCGAAGAAATTTTCGTTGCAAAAGGATTTATGTTTATTCCATAATTTATTTTTGGAGAATTTTTTAAACACTATTACATATATAATTAAAAATAATTATCGTTATTCAACCATTGAAAGTATTGTATCGAATGAAATTCTAAATATTTTATATTTTTAGATAACAAAGGGATAAGAGAAATAAACAGAGCCAAAAAAAGGGTGAAAAATATAGGGTAGTAATGAATTAATTGGCTTGTGGCGGCGCGTGGCCGGATGCGCAGTAGATCGTTCCCGATTTCCGGCCGTGGTGATTCTTTCCCTTGGTGGTTCCGATCGAAAGCCACAAGAATGCTCGAAAGAAGGACAAAGCGCTATCGTTGCTCATTGTCCTGGAAAATATTTATTGTATCCGACGTATGATACGAATGACTTGAAAGCTAGATTCCTTGAAATCCTTTTGCTTCCGTTGCCCCGCCCTGCCCTATAAATTCTTCACGATACCGATCAAGTATTACCATTGATGCCACGTGCTGAGATTGCTATAAATGAAATCATTAGTACGAGTCCAAGTTCACGAATGAATCCAAGACAATGAAGCTTGTCAGCTACAAAAATAGAAAAATTTATAAATATTTATAAAGGTCCGTCCTCCGATGATTTTTTAATGTGTTGTCAAGATATTATCATATCGAACAATATTGTGCTTATTAAAAAATTAATCAAATCAAAAATTTGTTACTAATTAATTTATATTAATTCTCAAATTTAAATTCACCTTAAATCAATCTTTATCTTAGTATCTTCTTAATCTAGTGCCAATAAGTTTGATTAACCCAAAACTAAACTGTTTCGAAGAAAACTTTTTCGTTAATAAGTTTTTTTAATGAATGAACTGTCAAATAAAATTATTTATTATAATTCAAAGTAATGACTTGACAATGTATTAGAAAATTTACAAATAATTATCAAAAAAAATTATAGAGAAATCAAATAATTGAGAGAGAACTTTTATATTTCGATGATAGCATCATCCACTTTGCGTTTTTCAATCTGCGATACCGGAAGAAATAAAAAAGAAGGAAAAAGAAAATAGATTTCCAAATAACAACTGTCATTTCCGTTGAACGACAATCCGGCCAATTCAGCGTGAAATCGTAGTGTGGCCGTATTATTTTCGCGTCCGGTGAATTCACTAAGCCTAGTCTCGATCCGGTCTAGTTATCGACGGTGCGATCTCTTATCAGATGTACCAGTATGAGGGTGGCGAGAAAGGAGGAGGCAAGAAAACGAGGCGCACTCGATGGGTGCCATATGGCCGAGGAAGGCAGCTGTTGATCGGATCGTAGGCTCATCATCGTTGCTGGCCTTAGCCAGCTCATGCTTGCCGTTTCTACTTGATTTGCAGATGGTATAATTTGTACATTCTCACGTGGGAGGATGACGCAACAATTCGTGCTTCCTGATAGAAATTCCGCCATAATGAATGGACGAATAATATCTTTATATCGAGTTAGATAAGAATTTGTTATTATGATAGATGATGAAATTTCACTTCTTTTTCACGAAATTTTATATCGTGATATGCAAAAACAGAATTACGGTATCGTAAAAAAAAGTTTCTAAAATTAATGAGAATAATTATTATTCATTTAGCTTTCAGTTATCTTACAAAATTTGTTCAAATCTTAACAGTTATTATTATAAAAGATTGTTTTTATTCGTTATTAACAATAGTTTCAAATTACGTGGATCGTGTATGTTTCATATTAACATTCATTAACATAATTAATATCCTTTTTTCTTCTAAAGTATGCTTCAAAATATTTAAAAAGTATAAAAAAAATCGTAATTATTGAAAAAATGAATAAAGTGTATATAAGATGCAAAAAGAAAAAAAAATGATTTTATAATAAATTTTGTTAAAGATCGTCATTTTATAACGAAAATTTCAGATAGCTTGAATGAAAAATTTAGAATGTGTAATCCACTTGATACAGAAATATATTATGAATAACAAACAAATTTTGATTTTTATTTCGATTTAATATTAAATTTGCTTCCATCATTAATAATTATTAACATTTCAGTTTCAATTTAATTTACATATATTTATCTATCATATCTATCATATATATCAAAATGGTGAGGTAATTTCAACTTATTAAATGCAAATTTGAATTGAAAATTCTTGAATAGAAAAGAGAAACCGATAATGGGAACGAGTTTGCTCGTTCGATTTCTCATGGTTTTTACGAAGCAAGATAAAAGCGTTTGAAAAGCATACGAAAATATTAACAGTTGCGCGAGTCGATAAAAGAGATAACGAACGATCGCGTGCATGAAAGGACAAGCATGATAAAATGTAACGGATGCCCTGTTTGCCCAGATAATCCTTTGATCCCTTTTATGTTAGCAAACAAATCCATTCTCAGTGCGGTAGCTGAGCTTCGCAAACAGGTGATTCGAAATCCGTGCCCTTCTGGAGCCAGCTCCATTCAATCACAATTGCGTTATATTGCAAATTTATTCCCCGTTGGCTTCATTCACTGACCTTCTATTGACGAATTTTCAAGTGATTAAATTGATATTCAACGCTATTAGACATCTCTGATATCTCTTCTGCGCGAAAACTGATAATTCTGTATTCTTTAAGCGCTGATTAAAGAAGCTATGATAATAGATTTTATTGATTTACATATTGATCCAAATTTCACAGAATTATATTATTTAAGTATTTTAGAAAAATAAATAACGATAAATTTTATTTGTATAAGGTTTAAGTTTTAACTTTGAATTATATGTTATTTATTCGATTGTTGGATAATGTTGGATCTTTGTATTTTTTAATATTTTTCATTGCAATCAAATAAATGTTTAAAATTCTTTTAGAATTTAAACGGATAATTTTAAAATTTCTTTATATGTTATAAATATTATTGACTGATGGTATCATATTAATTTTAATTTCTATTTTCAATAAATTAGACAAAATTATCTATCAAATTTACAAAATAAACTAATTGTCTGTTACTAAAATATTAATATTAAAATTTTTATATTTATCAAAATAATTATATTACAAATAATTAATAACAATGATCACGAAACAGACGAGAAAAAATTAACAATGCAAATCAATATATCTTTTTCATCGAACAAATAGTTATCGATGATATATTCTTATAAAAAATATACAAATAATAAAATATTATCTAACGATACGTTATCAAAAATGATAAACTAAAAATATGAAATAATATACGATCTATCTGATGGCACCATGACTGCATGCGTGCAGTATAATTAAAAGAAAATCATCTTGAGTTGTGTATGTAAATGGACAATACATGGATGAGCAGAGCCATGTAACGCGGAAAAGCATGCAACGATTATACAGAGTTGCGTGTTAGATGCTCGTCTACGTTCCATCCTGGCACACCTAACTATCCTGGCATCATTTAACCATTTGTTCAACCCCTCAGCCACCCCCAACCGTGGTCAGTCAGTTAGTCAGTTAGTCAGATCCTTGCACGCGATGTACGCATTTGATTTTTCGTTCAAACGATCCGATCCGTCTGTTTATTTTCTATTATTTCTCTGTTTTCTTCTTTTTATTTTCTTTTTTCTTTAAAAAATTTATTTCTTTATTCACATTGAATTGCATACATATTAATATTATTATATATTATAAATATTAATATAGATATTAAATAAAGGAAAATGTTTTAAATTGAATTTTAAATTTTAAGATTTTTTTTTGTAATAAATCGATAACTATTTTTCAAATTATAATTAAAAAATTATAATGATTAAAATTAATCACTAGAATGCACTGTGTTGCTATTACAGAATTATTAACGTGTTTTTATATATGTTTTTTTTTTTTGTATTCAGTTGAGATCAATAAATCGAAATCAATTATTTTTAGTTTGCTTAATTACAATAATTAATAAATTGATATATTAATGTAATTCTAAATAAAAGAATTGAAAGGCAAAAATTAGATTAATTGCTAATTAGTTAATATAATAACTACAAGATATTAAAGTGTTAATAATTTTATGTAAATTTTCTTACATTATAAAAATGGAAACATAATATATATTTAATAAATATCCTTATAATATTTGATTTCTTAATTCTATTAGTTGATTGAAGTCGAAAGTAAAATTACAAATAACTCAAAATTTTTTATATTTATATATATTTGCAATTTTATTGCAAATTTTCGGTATAATAAAATTACAATTATAACACACGTATCCGTATTTTAACCATACAAAGAATGTTAATATATTTGTATAATCGATTCTAAAAGTTAAAAGAAATACAAAAATTGATGTAAAAAAATATCGATTGACGTTTATTTATTAATACTTTGTGGATGAATAAAAAAATTAGAGTTAAATGAAATTAAATAAGTTAAATTAATTTTTAATACATATGATATTCAATTATTAGTAATCAAACTTTCACAAAACGTTACGTATTCTTCTCTATTCTAATCCTAGTATCTAGATATTTAATTAATAAAGTGTAGTTATAGAAAATATCCTTGATTTGCCAAGAGAAAAGAGAGTGCTCGTTTGCAAAGAGCAATTTAAATTTGCTTTGGATG
Organism: Apis florea; assembly: GCF_048593485.1. NCBI lineage: Eukaryota > Metazoa > Arthropoda > Insecta > Hymenoptera > Apidae > Apis > Apis florea. The sequence continues at coordinate 7,504,505 of NW_028256714.1, read as the reverse complement.
AAGCAAAACGGAGAAGTAGAGTAACGGAGAAAGAGAGTAAAACGGTAGAGTGACGGAAATAGAACAATTTATAGAAACGTAGTAATGAAAATTAAAAAATGAAACGTGTTTAAACTTGGCAGATTTTCAAAAAATTTGCTCGATCTCAATTTATCTTTTATTTATTTATTTTTTTTTTTACTTTCTTTATTTTCAAATTAGCTTACGTCATCTTATTCATCAAAACGAATAAATTTTTATCAATCAATGATAAGTAATTTTTTAAATCGTGCAATTTTAAATCGAAACAATTTTTTAATTTACGAGATCGAACAAAGTTCTTCAAGTAATAAGATGCTAAAAAGAAAATGAAAAAAAACAAGAGGAACAAATGTCAAGATTCTTTTGAGGTTTTTGTCTACGGGTGAAGATTGCGCCTCTGAGCGTGAAAGGGAAGCCAGTTTTACTGGTTCACTTTGCAGATGCGGCTGCAGATGCAGCTGGTAGGATGACTGCATCTATATAGATAAAGCAGTTATGTCTATATGTCGTGTTTCGAGACGCAGGACCGTGGCTTTCTCTATCCAGCCGACAAAAGGGCAGCCACGGATAAATATGTAACTATAAAAAAGGATAAATACTCACGGTCAAGAGTCAATATTGTGAAAGAGTCCCTGTCGGACATCGTTGTGTCTGAGGTGGATCCTGTATTTAGGAAGCACCGCGCGCATTTTTATCCGCTTTCTAGGAAAGTATTTTTTGACTTCGTCGTCCTCAGTTTTCAAGAAAATCTTTTTACTTATCTTTCTTTAAACCACAATTTCATTTTAACGTTTCTAGATTTAATTCTAGTTTTTATTGAGAAAAGTATTTCATCGAAAAAACATGTATAAAAATAAACTTTATTTATTATTATTATATTATTATTGTAACTAAAAAACAATGTGAATTATTTTTACAAAACATGAATATCATTTTTAATGATACTATTGATGAAAATTTATTGTTGTATAAGCGTAAATGAAATCAAAAAAAAAAATATTAATATTAAATTAATATATTAAATGTATTAAGTAATAAATTAAATATACATTATATATATTAAATAATTTCAAAAAGTATTTCTGTTATAAATATTTAATAAATAGTATGATATACTATTATAATGAATAGTAATGAGATTTAAATTGGTTTGAATAGATATTGTATTTACTTATATTAAACAGTAAATTTTTAAAATATTAATTTTCTTAGAAAACTTAGAATTCTCGACTATATAAGAGATAGATTCAAAGTTTTGATCTATTGAAAAATCTTAAGAGCTATTCTATCTTACTCGTATTATCTACTACATACTTACTGTCTTGCCTTCAAGCCAGAGATAACATTGGCTAATTCTTGGAAACAACCAAGAATGAGAAGTAGATAAAATACCGAATGCAAATAAGACAGAATAACTTTCCAAAGTTTCGAATCTAACAAGATTTTCAAAATGATCAAGATTTTCAAAACTTTTCAGGACTTTTAAGAATTTTGAACTTTCGAAAGCTCATATTCGAAGCTTTTGTACCATTTTACAGATTCGAAATATTTAATTCTTCGAAATTTAAAATTGTTATTTATAAGTATTCTTATGCAAAGTGCATGCTTCTTTTTTCTAATTTTCAAATCAATCTTTCTAAATGTAAAATAATAGTGATTTTATGTATTTTATTGATGAATATTTATGATTTAAATTGAAAAGCATTGTTGGAATGATAATAAGAATGAATAGAAACCGAAAAATAAAGAATATTATTACCTTTTTTGCCTGTTACCAAATGAAAAATAGATACAATGCATTATAATTCATATTGGACATATGAAAATAATAATATTATTTATAAATATATACTTATCATAATTTGTATAAAAATCTTACAATTTTTAATTATTTCTAAATTATTTATATATAAATATAGATATAAATATTTTTATTTATTTTTATAATTTAGTTTAATACACATTTTTTGTTTTCTTTTGGAAATTAAAATTGCATTGATTCATGATTGGAATTATACGAATGGATATATTCTTTTCAATTTCGAATTTTTACCAACAACTTTTTTTAATTGCTACATTATTATTAATCATTATTTCATATCAGATAAATGTATAAAATTTTTATATCTAATATTTATATATCTAATATTTTCCGAGTAACATTATCATATTCAATTCAAATCAAAATGTTAATTTAAATTTTCTACGTCCTATACGCAACGTTCTATACGCATGTCATACGCAACGAATATGTTCGAATGGTAGATCGGAAAGCACACATAGTGATAAAATCTGTACAGCAAGCGTAGCAAGGAGATAATGAAATAAGCTCAATCGACGCAAAAGTTTTCCCGTTAAAAGCTTTCGAATCGCTGGTAAATTTGTCACTGACTGATCATGGTGGGCAAAGAGAGAAAGAGCGGTATAATCGTCGGTTCACATTAGGGATCCATTACGTGCGAGGTTACGCGCCCAAACACGTATTAACCCCCATGGAGTTTTACATCACGGAGAAAGCCCTTCTTTACATGCACTAGATTAAGCTTGTCAACCCAGAAACCTGCTGTGCTTTGAGCTTCTCTCCCCCTGCTTTCTCGATTCATTATTTGTGACATTAGATCCTTGTTTAAAATTCGTTAGTTGAATCAAAAGTCTTGTATCAAAAGACATTTGAATAGGCATTGTCTGTAAATATATCTAAGTTAGATATTAATTAACATCAATAAATTAAAAATTATTATAGATATTTATAGATATTAAAAAGTTTTAATATTTTTAGAGAAGATTCAATAGTTTTAAATTAATGAAAGAATTAATTATAAGAAATACATATATGTATATTTAATTTTTTTTAATTAAAATTATTATAGATAAAAAAAATTAAAATAAAAACTATTGAAGAATTCTTCGCAGAATCTTTTAATAATAAAAATAACTCGAAATATTAATAATATTTTATTTTACTTGACTTGATCATTTTGAAAATATTATAACGATGGCTATGATCTCTTGTAATATCTCTGAAAAAATTGATTTTATTCATTTTCATAGTAAAAAACCAATAAATTTATAATATTGGTACGAATAAATAATTAATATTATAAAAAAACGAAGATTTTTATGATTATTTTTTAATATTACACTTGCTATATAATTTAAGTTTAATTTTTTATCGTAATTGTTAACATAATGTGATCGTTAATAATTACCTTTGCAAGCTTTCTGGTCATTAAAAGATGCATTATCTTTTTTAATGTGTAACTTTTTATATTGAATGATTTAATTTAATCCTTTATTTCGAATTTTATGCTGTTAATTTAATTTTTTATCGAGAATATTACATTTTCTTCTATATTATTACGATATATATGAATTTATCTCTTTAATTTATCACACTTTTTTATAACATTCCTTAATTACAATGTTTCTACATGAATGCGCCAAATAGATTAATCGTTGAACTGAAATAAAAATCAATAAGAATGAAACCTTATCTTTTGCCAAGATAAAATTACTCTTTAATTGATTAAAAATTACTCTTAAATTATGTTCGATTATTTTATTAATTGTTGAATAATTTATCAAGATTTGTGATTTCTTTATGATCTTTAAAGAATTATAGATATTTTACGATATTTTATTCATGTTGAAACATTAATCAGTTTTAATTAGACAATGATTATTTTAAAATAATTTATATCAATCCTAGTGAGTGATGAATAATTTTACTGGATTTTAATAAAAAAATTTTTTTTAATCACAATATGGAATAAATGAAAAGTTATTAGTCTCACAGATATCTATCACATGAGGGATACGTCAGAAACGTATTAACCCTTTTTTAAATTATAAAACAACGTTTCTAATAAATCTTTGTCACGGGTATGAATGTTTAAGACTTTATCTTTGCAAATTATAAAATTGTATACTCTTATATTTTACAATGAAATCTTTTATAACTCTTAATAACTTATTATCGACTTTAACATTTCAACTTCTCGTTTCATTATTCTCGCAATGACATCGAGATTTTCATCTCATAGTAGGCATATTTAAAAGGTGTGATCTCGAATTGAAAATAGAAATATCAGTTAGATTCGTAGAACGATCTATAGGGCATTCGAAGTATTATTTCCGCAGAATGCAGGTGTTGCCTCCAGTAGACAGGACTGGAGGTCCTCGAGTAGAGTGGCATCCTACCCTAGATCAAAGATTCGAGCCGCTGTTCTATTCATCTGCCTAGCTGGCAACCTCGACAAGTATGCCGTTATAGTATACCGAGTGACACTCTACACCTCCTGCAGTCACTTTCCACCATAATTTCTGTTCATTCGTTACTATTTCCAATTCAAGCTAAAAATGCTATTTTGACATTATCAAAAATTATTTTTTAAAATTAGAAAGAAAAATAATCTAATTTTTTTCTTATACAATTACTATTTATCTAATTGTATCATTTATATTTTTCAATTAAACGTTTAATTAATTCGTTATTATATAGATATTACAGATATTATATTATAGATAGATATTATTATTATAACATATTGATAGTATATATATATATTTTTTTTTTTTTAGAAACAGTTGAATTAAAAAAAATGACTCGAAGAAGATATTTATTTTCTCTATATACTCTTATTTGAGTGAAATGACGAAAAATGATACCTTTACACGAAGCACTACTTTTACTCCTCTTTATTTGGATTATTTTCAGTAATACTTTTTGAAATATTCCACTACTGATGGAATTTTTCGATCTTTCTCTTTTATATAGATATTTTATTTTTTGATGAAAGAAGTTAGTTTTACATTTTACGAACATCTACGCAATGTGGAATTATGTATCGCATTTTTATATCTATAAATAATATATAAATCTTTGCAACTAAAAATTTTTTGTTTTTAACAAATTTAAATTGAAACAAAAAAATTTTACAAGACTGTTTTAATTATTCGTGATAACGAAATTTTTATTGGTAGATTTTAATAATGTCATTATAATTTCTATTAATAGTTATTTATTATTAAACATATTTTTAAATGTAATAATTAACAATGAAATAAAATTTATAACAGACAATAATGTTTCAAATTTAAAAAGAAAAAATTTTCATTGTATGATTATGTAAAATTTATTTAAAACTTTTAATGATATCCAAGTTATTTTTTGTCTTTTCATTTTTTATTAACATATAATATAATATATAAATTTTAATATAATTTAGAAATTGTGGGGATATTAATTTTATTTACAAGTTAACAAAGATATGAAGAAAAAATTATATATATACTTACTTAAAGAATTCAATTTATTTATTAATGTTTCTTCTGTATATTTAGGAATAAACTATTTTTAAAAGTTTTATTGATATAATTGTTGAGTTGAAAGTTCACTTCAAATTTTAAAACTGATGTAAGTACAATTTTGTTAATAAAGCTAACAATAAGTGGAATATAAATTATTACAAATATAAATTTCGATTGAAATTTCGTTGTTAGTTTTAAATACGCTCTTAAGTTATATTTTACGATGAAATTTATTAGTTTTAAATATATTTTTAAATTGTATTTTACGATGAAGCAATATGAATATATTGTCATACATAAAAGAATTAGATGTGTATTTTTTTTACACATTTATCGGATTATTCAATTTATCGTAATAACCAAAAAGAACAAAAGATAATAAAAAAATATCAATTTTATTCCGAATTACGTTTTAGGTGGAATATTATTAAAAATAAATAAATTTCAAATTTCATTATAGATGAAATAATATTTTTTTCGTTTTAATAATTTCATGTACATATATTCATGTATATATAATAATATATTATATATATAATAAATTGCAAATTTAATTATAGATAAAATATTTTATCTATAATTAATAATTTTATGCTTTTTTAATATCCTATCTAATAATTGACGTATAAAAAAATAATATAAAAGTATAAAAAAATTATATTATTACGTATATATTAATTATTAAAAGTGAAAATATATTTATATCTTATTACCTATCTCATTACTTTGATAAAATTTCAAAATTAATTACCCTTAAAATTAAAGAATAATATTGTTTCTTTTAGAAATTGTATTTTCATTTTTCTAAAAAATACAAAATTACAAATATGTATTCATACTTAATCTTAAAATATTTTTAAAAATTATATCCTGAAAAGAATTATATCAAGAAAAATCATCAAGCCTTTCATTGTTTAAGCAATATCTGATAACAAACATTCCATAATTTATAAATTTTTCTCTCAATTTTTCGATATCTTTTTTAAAATAAATACCACTCTCGTAAAAATTACTCTTAATATTAAACTCGCTAAATTAAAACCAAATTTGCATTTTTATCATATCAATCATGATACGAAAAAGCCAATGTAAAAATCCGCGTAGAACAATGTACACGGTGGTCATAGGATGATGGAGTTGCAGAATCATAACGCTTTCATCGGAATTCTCTTTCTGCGATCGCCATTTGAGCCATGAATTTATTATTCTCGGGCATGAGTCGCAGGTTTAAGCGGCCCTGGAAACGACCGATCGATAAACTCCGTCCGCGCAAGTCTGTCGCTTTTACGGTAAATACCAATCCAGCTCCGCGTGGAATATCGAAGTACGCACGCGTGTACACGCGTACACCTCGATACACACCTGCGGCATTTTCGGTGACTTCGGGGGAGGCCCATCCCCTGTGGCCACAGGATTCGATCCGGCCAGAGTCCTTCGACCGATCATCTTTCCCTACGACCGCCTTCTTCTCTCAATCCTTCATTTTGCACGCGCATCAAAAGGGAGAAAGTTCTGTTTTCAACCACAACATATGGCTCGAAATAATGCGAATCACTTATAGAAAAATGAATTTTTTAAACAACGTCGTGATATATAAATATTACGATCGGAAGAAACTTTAATGAACAACAGTGTTATATGCATTGCATGTATAAATAGGTAGAATAGGATAGTATTTATGAATCGTTTTGAATTTGAAAAGAGTTGGAATAAGATTTTCAGGATATTTCTATTGTTAAATTTTGAAAATTCAAATTTTCCTTTGATATTAAAAAATATCTGTGAAAACACAATGTCATGACAATTGTCAAATACTTCTGTTAAACATTTGCTTAATTATTTTTTAACGGAAAAGAGAAGAATGAAAGGAATTTTGTTTCAATTTCAGATTTAATCTTTTAACATTATTTTAGTTTCTACTGATGATTTCCCATTTCAATTTCACACATATCTATGTGTTCAATAATTTTCAATCTTTAACGATGTATAAATATAATGCAAAACGTACAAATTTTAAAAATATGAAATCGTCGACTCGCACATTGTAATTGCAATCGAAGATCGTTGATTCGCGAAAGAAAGTAGCGAGCTGAAGTATGGAGGAGGAATCGATCGGGAGGGAGGAGCGAATAGGTGAGGCTTGTGGAAGAATTTATACAGGGTATTAATATATCTATTCGTTGGTAATCTTTGGAGAATCGATTCTGGAGGCCAAAACAAACAGAAACGTTATTATTCAAAAATGTGTATTAAGTTATAAGCAATTTAAATTTACATTACACGATGCGAGAGAAAATCATGGACGCGACAATAATCATTCCATTTTATCTTGTTCTTTTAAACAAGAAATCTCAGATTGTCTATAATTTAAACAACTCAAATAACTATAACTATTAACCGATATATCATTGTATACCAACTTTTCTCTCCGTTTATGAATCATCTTGAACCGAATCGCCGAAGGTGTTCCACGAATATATATTAACACCCTGTATAAAATGGCGGGAGACACGGGTATAACAAGATGTTAAGTAGTCGGTCGTAGCGTTTTCAGGAGGTTCGTCGGCGGGCGGGCTGTAAAAAAATTGGGACACGCGGTCGTCGTCGACGAGAAGACGAAAGAAGAGGAAGGTGGGCGCGGGTCCGTAGGAAGGGAGCCAGGAGGCACGGACCAGTTGATGGGGAGAAGCTTTTAGCCCGGCTAGATGGTGCCGAGATAACGGCACGGCGAAGTGCAGAGTGCGCCGTTGCTTCGCCACTCCCTCGACACTTGTGTGTGTGCCACGGTAAAATCGGTGTGCCTCCACACGTGCGCGTGCACACATGCGCGCGTCAACTATATTGCTCCACTTTGAGCGTGGTTCGGCATCGCGTCTGTTATAATTTTGACAATAACGCGCGCCAGCGAGGTCTCGGCTGCGCCGAGCTCTGAATGTGACCGATCTTCGACCAGCTAAATCGGCCCTTAAACGTTATTCGTGACGCTCGATCAGGTTGATTGGAAGGTTGTATTGGTTGTAAGGTGTTCGGTTTAATCATTGACTGATATTCATGATGTTGATATAAAATTCCAATGAATTATAATTTGATATTTTAAGGGCGGGATAGTTGAAAACAGTTTTTAAACATGTTAAAACAATAGATGTGCTTATTTTGATCGGGTTTTTTCTTCTTTTATTATTTTATTATTTATATATATATATTGTTTAAGTTGTGGATCTCGATATATACAATAATTTCTCAATTTTTACAATAAATATAATTAACATAAACAATTCGAGAAACGTAAGAAATTATTGACAAAAGAGAGCTTTTTTATTATTCAAACATCAAACATTGACAGATCAGAAATGAACTTTGTTATTATTATTAAAAGATTTTAAAATAAATTAATAGGAAATTTAATATCAGATTCGTTAGATTCAGATCAGATATTCGCCATTATCCGATTTTGCTTATAATGGTTTATATTATTCAATCGCTAATATTAGATAATATCTACTTATATGTTAATAATACTTATAAATTTTATGAAATAATAGAAGCATACATTTCAATAATTATAAAATATACTTAACATAAAGATATAATTTATAATAATGTAAAGAATAAAATCTGATTTAAAAAAGAAGATATCTTGTAATTTTATTAAAGAATTGAAGGATTAATTGTTAAAGGAAATATATTTTAATATTTTTTAATCTTAAATCAATTTTTCCCTATTTTTAAGATTTTTTTATTATATATCTATTCGAGTAAATTTTGAATTTGTATTGAAGAATGTATTTAATACATAAAATTTATAGCTGAACTATCATTAGGATAATTTACGAATCTATTTAAACTTCTTATTATTAAGTATCTTTAAGCACTTTCTATTTTAATCGTTCATTCGTAATTGTTCTGCTCTAATTATCCACGTTGAAATAGATCGACTAGATAGGAAAATAATTGTAATATTGAATTTACAAATAATATGATCTATTATTTATTGTATTAATGATGAAAATTTTTTTAAAAATTGAAATTCATGAATTTTAATAAAATTTTTATTAATTTAATATATATATATATATATATATATATATATATATATATATATATATATATGAATTTTTCATATTATATGAATGTATTTTAATTATTATATAAAAATTTTTATATTTTTATTATTATTATTATATTATTATAGAAATATTATAAAAGTTTAGTAAATTTTTATTAAATTTCTATTTTAAAAGAAATTAAATTGTTATTTTAAACATCAATTTTTACAAAAGCTATATTTAACATTAAATTCCTAGTTTCATGCAACTCTCCTCTAATTGTTAAGACTTAATTGTGATTTTATCTAAAATTGCACTTAATTGTTGCATTAAGAAACTATTAAGTGTTTATCGAAAGCTAAATTCGATTAACTATAATAAATATCATTTAAATGAATAAAAATAGAACAGAAATAACTTAATTTATCATAATTATTTCAATTCGTTTAATACATTTATTCTAATTATATATTACCATTTTTATTTATTGCTCACATTTATATATAAAATATTTAGATGAAATTTTCATTAGTAAATAAATTGAATCGCATCAAATTGCTATTTATTCGATCAATAATCTATCAATAATTTATTTGATAAATAATCAAAAAAGAAAATAATATCTATTATAAAATTTCTATTATAAAATTAACCTCGTTAAAATAATATCTACTTTTTTCTTCGATTTTATCAAAATAAATAATTTTAAAACTTCTTTTACACTACAAATATCATATTAATATATTTTAAATGTAAACAATTTAAATATCCATCCTTTCAAAAAATTCAAAATAAAAATTCTCTTTACTCGTTAAATTATATCATTATTCCAATCATCCAAGAAACATCAATAATTTCTCCAATATTCCTCCGTGATAAGAGAATAATAAACCTTGTTACATTTGCACGACTGTCAAAATCCTATGAAACTCTACCTATTAGCCGCATTTTATGACAGCGTATTTTCAGATTTACAACGAGATCGTTCCAAACAATCCCAGAAAAATTGACTGTAAGTCTTCCTTACCTTGTCTCTGATGGCAATTGTCTTCGAGCAATGAGAATTGCGACAGGCCGATAGAACCGGAATAAGCCCAGGGCAATAAGTACTGATGCCTGCTACCACTATGGGTAAACGTTTAAGTGCGCGTCGTTGCGTCTGGCGCCACGCTTTATGACGCGTATCCTGTTCTCATTTTCGAGGTTCAGGTAGTCACCGATTTTTCCGACACTGCACCCACGGGAAGGACGTTAAACTATGCCGAATGTCAATCGTAAATAAGATCTCAAATCCTCTTGGCTATGTCGCTTTTTGCCGTGGTCACGTGGAAAGTGACCGAAGGAAAGCTTCTTTCGAAGTGATAATAGCTGCAAAAGTGTGGTAAAGCTCTGCTTTACCGAGAACAATAAACGATAGGCATAATTCTTTGGGATTAAAATTTTTGATATTTTTAAGTCTCAGTTATTAAAAATATTGAATTTATATAAAGGTATAATGTAAAAAAGTATTAGAAAAAATAATAGAAAATAAATGCTAATAATTTTTAAATTTAATTTTTTAATAATGGTAATCTTTTATCTTCAAATAAGACATTATCTTCTATTTTTTTAAATAAATAAAATATTATAAAATTTTAAATAAAATTAACATATTTTTTCTCTTTCCTGTTATTGTTAAACATGTCTGTTAATTTATTGCAAGAAAAATAATAACATAAAATTGAATATCTTTATTTAAGAAATTTAGTAATCACATTTAATATTTTATCATGATATGTGAATAATTAAATAAAAAAAAATTTATTATTTTCATTGATATGCCATTATTTATATATAATTAAAGTAATAAGTAACGATTTATCAATAGAAACATATTATTTTTTTCCTTAATTTTCTTTATTTTTTTAATTAAAATTTTTTAATTAATAAAAATAAATAAATAAGAATAGCTACGACATTAATCATTAAAATCTTAAGAATTATTTAACAAATAGATATATTTTTTAAAAATCTATAATTAGTTTTTCAATATCAATAAATAAATTTAAGAAATAATAATGTCATAAAATTTTTATGTTCTTAATATCCCAAGTTCTAAATAATTAAATATTTTTCAGAAGAATTTTAGATAAAAGAGCTAAATAAATTAAAATAAGACATTAAAAATTTTTCACTTAAAAAACTAGCTAATCTATTGAAATCATCTCAAAATAGTATTAATATTGCGAATATTTCGATATTATAAATAAATATTTGCAATTCTCTCATATGGAAGGAGCCTCAAATGATCAAATGAATGATTAAATAACCCAAATGAACACCGATAGCTGTGAATATAGAGAAAATACCACATTTCGATAATTATTAAATTTACCCAACGATTAATGTTATTTGTCGCGACATTATTAACACCACAAATCTCGATGTTTGAACGAAACATGGAAAGACCATCATTCAACGTTCGCAATCATGATTGCCGTTCTGACGAAGATTCATGCAACAATTACTCAAGCACGGTACATTTTCAAGATCAAAATATTGCGGATACACTTTAGGCTATTTTCGAATTTACAGCATTACCTGGCCATCCAGCTCTTCTACCCTCATTAGTACGGATTTATCGATAATTTTTTCACGGCACAGACCTCTTGCATTCTTTCTTTCTTCGTGTGCGGCTAATCCTCGAGGATTGAGATCGTTTCCGCCACCCAGGAATCCGGAAGTTACTGTACCTTTCACCTGAAATTGCATGAAGATAGTGCCCGATTTTTCAAGAAATATTATGATATATTACAATGTATATAATATAATATAATAAATATTAAATTTATTCTTTCTGATTCTCTGTATTAATTAAGACAAATAATTTTATATATTATCTATCTACTATTATTAAAATATTGAGATCATATTATTTGACAAGAAGAAATATTTTTTTAATTTCAGATTTTTAATCATTGATTAATAATTGACAATATGAGAAGTATATATAGTATAACGTGAAAATAATTTTTTCATATATAATGAGTTATAGTAATTAAATAATAGTTAAATTGTTATACTTATATTAAACATAATAGTTATTCTAATAATTGTTGTTAATTAAGAATAATAGTTAAATATATATTTTTTAATATGAACCAATTCTTTTTTGTAATTTGAAATTTTATTCTAATTATAATATGTAATCATACTTTCATACATATTAAATTATGCATGCTAAAGTATTTCCACATTTACAAGTGCAATGAGTAAAATGATAGATATGCATTTTTGATGTGATTGAATTGATATTTAATTTTACGTAACGTAGAATGTATAAATTGCCAGTAAAGAGAATTACAAGTTCATTCGTCAAATAGGACATTTCTTCTTCGAATCCATTTGATTTGACGTGCGCATTTCCTACGTCACATTTTAAAAATTATTATTTCAATGTAATACAATTGGAATTTTATTAGTAAGTAAATATATTATCTATCTATAAATTTCACTTCAATCCATTTAATTAATTATTTAATAATTTGATAAATGTTATAATGAATGAAGGAAATGGATGATTAATTATAATATGAAGTAGAACATGGAACAGGATTAAAAATCGAATGTATTTTATATAAATTTACAACTAGAATAAATTTCAAAAAGTAATAAAATAAATTAATGTATCTGTAATAAAATGATAAAATGAAATAATATGAACAGATATTTATTTTTTTAGAGATAATTTGTTCAATTAAGAACATCAAAAATTTATCTTTTATTACAGACAATTGAATAAGAGAAATAAAATCAATTAAAATCGATAGATAGGAATGTCTTTACGGATTAAATTTTTAATGAGAAACTCGAACTTTTAAATGTTAAAATTTCAAAGCAATTTTAAAGATACATAGAACAGTCACACAATCAGAACAAGTTATATTTTAAATTTAATAAGAAACAGAAAAAATTTTGAAGAGAGAAACATTGAATGGATTATAAATGCATTTTTATATCTATTTTTTTATTTTCTATGACTTTACTTTTTTTCACAGATATAATAATGAATTTGAAAAGTGTAAATGCATTTTTTTAAAAATAAAATTATATTTATTATATTTTTCTTTTTTTTACTCAATTTCTTATTCTGTGTGAAAAAATATTAGATTATAACTTTAAAAACTTATATATTTTATGAGATATTTTTTATTTCTGATAAGATAGAAATTTACTTATTTCAATTTAAAAATATTCAAATTTTATCTTTATATAAATTTTTTATTCACTATTTCACATAATATATATTTTGCATAATAAAATTAATATGATTATCACAATTTGTTTTTTTTTTTCAGAAATCTTCTTTAGAAAAAATAGCCGCGAATATCTTTTATCTTTGATTACGCTAGTATCATAATAATATTCTGCTTTAATATTATTAATATTAAAATAAATTCGTTATAATTAATTTTATTACAATATGTGCATTTAATAATAATGTTTTAAATATAATAATGTATTTAAAGAATATGAATAAAATAAAATTATAAACTTTGAAAAGTATAAATACATTTCACTATATGGATGAAATTAGATATATTATTAGATATATAAAATATCGTGCCAGATAAGTATTAATATTATTCATTTATTTATATCTATAAAAAGAATTTTTATTATATTTGTCTTATAAAAATTGACAAAATCATATACATTGATTTGATTTTATGAATGTAAAGTTATTGTTATTGTAAATGAATTTAATATATCTCCAAAAAATTCCAAATATCTTTGATTTTGATGTAATCTAATATTTGTTTACATAAAATGAGAAATAAAATTCGAATACAAAGAAATATTCAATTTCATTAAAATAAAAATATATTTACATTTTCTCAGATGTATCGTTGCACTTGAAAAAAATCAAATAATAATAAAAAAAATAAATATTAAAATATCATTCGATTTTTCCTTTTAGTTTTCTATTTTTTTCCTTACTTTTTCCCATTTCTTTATAAATTTAAAGCTATAACTTATCTATACATTTATAAAATGTATATGAACATACAAAAAATAACGTAATTTAAAAAACTAATGTTAATGATAAATATTAAACAAAACGTATAATTTTAAAAGCTAATTTTAAAAACTAATCACACAAATTACAAACTATTCTAAATTAACATCTTTTTTTCGTACATAGTTTCAAATAAATATTCATAAATATTTTAAAAATATATATAATTTTTTTATAAGTCCAGTTTTTCTCTTAAATCTTGAAAGAAAAATGAGATAAATTCAAAATTTCGATCATCTTCAAAGAAATCCTCGGTCAATATAAGTATCCATTATCAATCAATCATCCAACGCAACGTCAGACTTTCGATTTCGCTCGATATGTCCAAGCCTTCCAGTTACGTCGGGAGAAGAATTTCGGCGAGTTTCGCGATTCGTCGGGCACGCGTAATCCGGGGAAATCCATCGTTGACCGAATTAACAAGTGGAGCAGCCGAAGTGATACAACAGAATTTTCGCGGCAACGAGACAGTAGCAAGGGTGAGAAGAAAAAAGAAGAGGAACGTCTGGGGCCGAGCCCAGGGGGAGCGGGGAGGGGAAAGAAGGCAGAGAACCTACTAGGGATTAAGGCTTTCTTCCGCGCTCAGGCGCCCGAAGCAACCGATTGACCTCCATATTTCCAACTGCCTGAACCGGGAGCAGTTCTGAGCCGCTTAAGTAGGTAGGATTTGGTTTCCTGCATCGACGAGTGCCTCGGTGAGCTCTTTTACGCGGGCAGAAGGCGCCATCCGATGTTTTTTCCTGTTTTCTCTCGCGTATAATCGCTTACGGGTTCACTCCACGCTTCTCCGATTTTTCTCTCGTCCATCCTATCGACGATTTAAAAAATAGCGCGACTAAAGTTTTTGCTTTTAAGCGACTATAGTTTTAGAGTTTGTATAAAGTGTTTAAAGTGATTTTTACAAAAAAGTTAATTTTCAATATATATTTTTTTTCTTTTCATTCGTTAATAATTTTTTGACTTTTGTAATTTGATATTATTATTAAAAATTGTTGATTGACATTACAAATTGGAATAAATTTAATTCTTATCTTACGGAATAATTTTTGAGAAAGGAGCATTTACGATACGAATTTAAAATTAAAAAGTCACTTTATATTTTGAAATTTTTATCATTTATTATAATGTAAAATGAAGCGAATTTTGGGATTTAAGAATTTTTGAAATTGCGGAATAAATAAATTTAATTATTAATCCTTATTTTAATCAATAAGTTTAAGAAAAAAATAACTTTAATGATAAATTTAAATTAAAAAACACTTTACATTCTGAACTTATCTTATTATATAGTATCTAGCCATAAAATGAAGTAAAAACGAATTCTGGATCTGAAAAAGTGGTTTTTGAAATTATGATTCTTGATTGGTAATGTTTTAAATTGATGCTAAAATCGATACTATTAGGCATATGTTTTGAATGATAATTTATTTATTGATTTTTAAGTTTATGCTCAACGCAAGTTATAATTTATAAAAATTTATAAAAATATAAAATATATTTACGTTTGTATTTATTTTCAATGGACGTAATCAATATTTACATATATTTACAATAAATTTTATAATATAAATTTAAGAAGGAAAAAGGACGATAAAAAACCAAATACATTCAATTATCAATGTAATCTAATAAAGTACGAGCCTCAAGAATTTAATTATTCAAGCCGACTGCCAATAAATTTCATTAAATCGCATCGTAATTTTACAGGCGTGCATGAAAATTCTGAAATTTGAAATTTATATCTCTACGCATCCTCGTAATTTCATTTTTCTTTATCTACAACTCGACCATTTTGAAATGATCAAGAGCATGAAATCGAATTTTTTACGAGAATTTAAAGACAGAAATATGCAAATTCGAACGTCTCGAAGGATTCTCGAAACTTGTATCAATCATTTCGATTTTTACATAGGAATAAAAGTCCTTCGAGCTTCTCTGGAATGCTAAATACTTATATTATAAACAGCGAACAGCCAATTTACTAATCATTTCATCTGCATAATAAAGGAGGATTGACGATTCGAATCTCGAGAAATATCGAAACAGCTAAATATTACATATGTCGACGCTTGTATACACATGTGTATATTTCTTTATAACAGTCACCATTTATAGCATGACTTTGCTTAAAATTGAGGAAACATTCTTTATCATACTCGTATAGATTGCTTTTCACTCTTTTGCTTCCTTTCCTTTCACACTTTATGGAAAGATCGACTTCTTCAGAGCGACTCAAAGACGAGATCAAACATCCTCGAGGTAAGTGTAGGTTGATTTCGTAGATTTTTGAAATAACAACTTCAAGAAGAAGACAAATATAATTACGTACTAAAAAATTTTACGAATTCTAAAAAATTCTATGATAAGCATTCCAAATATTTTTAAACAAATAATCATCGATATTTTATACCATAGTACCAATTTTATTGTTCTTCATAAAACAAGTATAATATAAAGATATTTCTAATTAATAAGTATTTTATTTGATCCTAAATAATTGGAATATTTGATTCTTAAAATCATCTTCGAAAGCTAGATATATAACAGGTAAAAATATACAAAATAAAATAAATATTTCAAATTGAATTTATTCTAATTAAAATAGTAACGCGATATATTTTAAATAATAAGAAAATATTAAATTTAGCTAAAAAAAATTCTTCAAAATGTACGCAAAACCGTTCAGTTAAAAATTTTAAGTTAAAAATTCCGAAAATACAATCAGTATTCGAGAAATAATCAGAAGAATAATCTATCGATGTGACATTAGTCTAAACATATTTAGAAACATTTGCAATATATATCATGATCCACATATAGATGCATTTTGCAATGTATATATCTCATCATTGTTCTTCGAGTGCCATTCGAGCGAAATTTCGGTTCGCCACCCTTTCCGAGCCGAGTTTCGCCCCATTCGAGATTCTTTCCGGCTGGAAACAACCCTGAGTGACGAACAACAAGCTCTTCGCATTTTTCAACGCGGCGAAAATTACTCCATCGAACGAGGCCGGTGAAACGCTTGCTCCTCCGCTTCGAACGTTTTAGAGTTTATATACGTATATATACGAGGGACTAGTGAATTATTACACAAGGTTCACATGGCTTCGACACTCGAACCAGCTTGAAAGAGAGCGATAGCGAGAAGGGGGGAAAGAGAGCGAGAGAACGAAAGCACAGAGCAAAGGGAGCATCTGCCCGGGATGCATTCGGCGCTGATAGCTTTGTCGGCTTCTCGCTCGTACACGCTCGTACGCGCTGAGCCGCTTAAGAGGCCTCCTCTTCATCCTCTTCCTTCTTCGCCGACGATGGTAACACATCACAAAGGAGTATTCTATACGGGTGAGGTAAATACGTATACTTATAAATATACATATAGCGGATATATTGCGGTCGAATGAGCGGTCACAAATTTGGGTGGAAACAAGGGTGGATTTTTACGAGTAGGAATAGTGGAAAGTGTAGATACGCACGACTCTTTTATGCGATGGCTATTAATTATTGGGGATAACTTGGAAAAAGAGAGAAATGTTAGATAAAAGAGGCTTTTTTTTTTTTAGTTCGTTTTTAAAAATATAACGAAGAAAAGGATTAATGTTTCTCGTTTTGATTCGAATTCAAGAAATGGAAATTTTAATTAAAGAATAAAATAATTCTAATTTAATTTGCATCGGTGATTTTGAAGTCAATTGTAATGTTAATATATTTTTTATAAAAATGACAAGAGTTTTCGAGAATGTAAATAAATTTTAATTTATTAATGTTTAATTTATGAATATTAATAGAATATTATCTGTTATTTTATTAGAATTTAGAATTTTTATAACATGTATATAAAAATATATAATACAATTTTTATAAAACTTTTTCATAAAGACAAAACATATTGCATTGCAATTCTATAGAAAAAGAAATATTTTGACGTATTCGTATATATAAATTTATAGGTGTCATTGAAAATTCATTTGAAATTCCATTGATTGTGAAAATAGTTTTACGATTTTTAAAAAATGTGAAATCTATATAAAAGTCTTATCTAAAATCCTCGTTGGACGATGATAATCGATTTTCGACAAAATATTTAAATTATTTTTACGCAAAAATGTAATCTAATCTAAGAATTATTCGAATATCGAACATAAATTGTTCTATTAATAAGATAAGTAACTCTAATAAAAAGCTTAAGTAAATTAAACAAATAATAAGATAAATATTTGATATACAAATAATTTTTGGTATTTGTAACAAAATGATTAGATGTTTTGAGCCATAGAAACAGGGTGTGAAAACTTTGTCTTTAAAGTATCAATATGCGTATTCAACTGTATTCAACATGGATCTCCACGGCATTCAGGCGGAAATTCCTCCGTAAACGCGACACGAAAGATGGTTACGCAAAAAGAGCAGCCTCGAAGTGGCCAAGCGTGATTTGTCCTCCGAAAAAAAGGACAATCTTTTGCGGTTCACCGACTGCGTGCATTAACTAATCCACATTGCACCAGTATATTCAACCGTAAATAGATCTCGATGCGTTGAGTCTGTTCATTGTTGGAAACTTTTCGTTTCTTTTCGTTCTCTTTTCATTTATGTCTTCTCCGATTCTGTAAAATGTCATGAACGAGCATTCATGATACAAAATATTTTTTACTCGCAAAAATGTTTCAATCATTTCATACCACGAAATTATTGAGAATGTTGAAATTTGATGGATAAAAAGATAATATTTTTCTTTTTAACAGAGAATGAGATTTTATTAAGTACATTTTTATAATTTTATCATACACACATATTCAATATATTTGCTAAGATTTAATATAGATAGGTATAAAATAATATTGAGAAATATGATAAATCGATCAATATGAAATAGTTATTCTATTAATATTAGATTGAAACACAGATCTTTTGTTGATACAATAAATATTTTTATTATTTAGTGATATTTTAAAAAATATTTTTTAATGATGTAAATATAAATTTTCATCTCAAAAGCTATTTAAATGTATTATAAAAATCAAAAAAGTTAATACGATTTTGTATTAATTAAATATAATTATAATTGAAAAATTATGGATAATTTTTCGAAAAACTAGCTTTTTTTTTAATTTCTTGAAATATATTATCAAAAATATATATTTTCAATAATTTTTTTTTATATATAATATTTGGCAATATTTTCACTATATCTAATGACGTGAAAAATAAAAAATAATTTTAAAACTGGAGAACTAGAGTCGATCAAATAAATATTTACATATTATATACTTACATTTATAGGAAAAAGTTGAATGTTTATAGGAAAATTATTGACGATGTTTTTTGTAATATATTTCAAGATCATTAAAATCGATAAGTATACAATTTTTTAAACTAAAAAATATATTTAAAATAAACAGAAAATAAATACAATTTCCAATGAATTTATGTATGTATAATCTTTTGTTATAAAAGAAAAAAAAAAGTTTCAAATGTGAATGAAAAAAATAACATAAAGAGAACATGCTTCTGCAACGGTGATCAGAGATTAAGCACGGACACGAAACACGTTCCAACCGCACATAAAATGTTGATCTCCACCAATGTCACAATGTATACTTGAGAACTGTCACAACATTTCATTTGAAAAGAAACCTGATAATATATCCAAATAATTTAATTCATATGTATGACGATCAATTTGCGGTATTTAAAAATATGTAACAATGAATTTATATAGTTCTGATTTATTATATTTTTATAATTATAATATTTATAATATTTTTTAAATTTCTTAATAAAAAATTAATTTTCAAACCTCTACTCTAGAATCATCTTGAATGAAAAATATTATTAGGACTGTAATGTTTATAATATTTATTTATATAGATGTAAAAAAATTCGAATATTATTAAAATTTTATTATTTCTGCAATCTAATTGAATTATTTAAAAATATCTATTTATAAATTTTCCTGACACTTCATTTATGATAAAGATATAGAATTTTAAAATAATTGATTTATAGAGAATGATGATGAATGATTTAAAATAATTTTACATTTTGTATTTATTTTTTATGTAATCTTATTGTAATTAGAAATCATTTTTTATTTCGATTAAAAAATATCGACTTAAATATTTCAGGTAATATTAAAATAAAAATCTTTGTCTAAGACTGCTCATATATATATATAGAATGATATATAGGTAAAAATATTATATTCAAGATTATAGCAATAAACAAACATATTTATAAATATATAAATTTTAGAATAAAATGAAAAATTAAAAAAGTAGTGATAAAGTTGAAATTTTTAATTATTAATTTTAATTTCAACTATTAAATCAATTTTACCTTAACAAATATTGTACAATGCATAAAATATCGTTTAAAAGAAAATAGATTAATTAAATCATACAAATATATTTTAATGGTTATCGAAACTAAAATTTATTTATGAAATTAATAATTAATAATTTGTTGAAATAGGAGATTATTATTCATTATCATATCAATAATTACACTACACGTGTTATTTTACTTACATTAGAATTTATATCCCAAGATCAGATATCAGCAATTGATATTTATTAAAAATAATAGATTATAAATATAATTATCATAATTTCTAATCAAAATTATCTATTATATACGATATATATATGATACATTGTATATGATAAGTAAATATAGATATATGGAATAATATAAAAGATTAATTAATAATAAATTATAAGACTCTTCAAGATTTAAAATGAGAATGATTATTATAATATTATTATATTGATCAAAAAAATAAATACTTTAATATTTTATACTTTACTTAAATTTTATTGATTTTTTAGATAAAGGAAAGTATGATAAAAATGAACGCTTAACTTTTTATTGCGATAAAGAACCAGAAAAGTAAAAATAACATTTATTCCGTAAAATTCTTCATATGTATGTAAAAGTTTTAATTAAACCTTTGACTATGAAAAAATAAGATTTAACGTTAAAAAAGAATATCTGTAAAGAAAAATACAGTTTTACAAAGCTGAAATTTCATTCTCTATCTAAGAATAATAGAATAAACTGAAACATTCACTTAAAATCATATAAAATTATAAAATCTTTATTTTTTTAAAAAGTTTTTTTAAAACTATTAATCTTTATAAAATATTTATAAATATGACAAATAAATATAATTAAAAATATAATATTAAATAAACAAGATAAGTTTTTTTTATAAATTAAATTATTTTCTTTTCTTGTAATCTTCATGAATCAATAAACGTATTCAATTTAATGATTTTAAAAATCTATGAAAAAAAATGTTTATATTTTTTTTATATATATTCCACTTTATCCCGAATTAAAGTATTACATTTTGTTGCATGTGAAATATTTTAGAAAAAAATTTGATGTTTACATTTCAATTTATAAAAGATAAAATGTCAATTAAGCTAAAATATAATGGATAAAATATAATAGAAGAAAAAATACAGTGAAATATAGAATACAATTTAAAATTTTACAATATTCAAGTTAAAAGAATTTATTACTTAAATTTTTTTCACGCTTTAACGAACATAAGAAAATATCTTTACGGAATAGAAATTAATTATAAAATATTGTACTTTTACAAATATTTAGATTTATGTCTCACAATATTTATTTAAAAGAAATATTGATATTCCATTTTTGTCTATTTTGCTAATAGTCTATTTTATCTGGATATTTATTGAAATTACATAAGTAACATACAATATTATTTTAATTGTATTTAGCTAATTGCTTATACTTATATTAAAAATAAGGATAGATTAACTAATTGTTAAAAATATTGTATCTAATGTGCTATACTGCAAAAGTATATCTAATGTAAAAACAAATGATTTCTAAGATATCAATTATTTGTTTCTGGTGCTGTAATTGCATATTGTTAAAAAGTTATCAACGTCTGAAAAATTGGTTATGTAAATAAATATTTTTTCTTGAAGATTTTATATTTTTACGCAACCATAATAGAATAAATATTAAACGAATATTATATAATTTTAAAGTTTATTTATTGACAATTTTATTGATACAATCTTTTTAAACATAAATAATTTAAGTTATAAAAATAATGTTATGAAATCAAAAGTCGTTCAAAAGTGGTTGACTAATAATATTCAAGCGTAATATGATAGTGATTAAGTAACATAAAAATTTTAAGTTTCTATATGAAAATCTAAGATTCTATAAGAAAATGTTATATTTCCATATTTAATTTTTTATATTTCTATAAAGATTTAAAAAGTTATTGTGTTGAAAATAATTTTTATATTCTTTTTATAAGTAAATATATTATAATTTATATTTAATTATTTCTAGAAAATTTATAATTTTATATTATTAATATAATAAATTATAAAATTATAAAATAAAATTATATTATTAAAATAATATTTAAAAAAGGTAATTAATATTTATATAATAATAAAATAATTTTTTTTACAACTTTATTTTTCACAACTTTTTAATGCATTTATTTTACTAAAATAAATTGTAATGTTATTTTCTTAATTGATTTAAAAATTCATCTATAGTCAACTAATCCAACTATCTCCTAATCTATCTTTTTCTTTAATCTATCTAATTGAAAAATAAAAAAACGCAGAATATTTCAATTATTATTAAATCAAATTAAATTTAATTATTTATTTTGATAATCAAATATATGTTTTAGATAAAACAATGCTAAAAATAATTATAATATAATATCATGATTTTTTAATTTATTAAAAATCAAAAATTGAAAAACTAATTTACTAGATCCGCTTTCTTATATTTAATAGATGCATCTAAAACGTTTAAGAATATATAGTTACTAACAAATATAAAAGTTATGTACAATATATAAGATAGATAAAATAATTTTTATTATTTACGGATATTTGATATCGTAAGTGAATCTTTTTATGATACATTGAATGTAAACAAGAACTGATTTGTATCTATGAAGTAATCTTTCCCGATATTAATAAGTAAGTCTTATTGATATAAACTGATGTTATCGTTTAAACAATTTTTTGCTCTTCTCGATGATTAAGCAGATATTATTAAATCAAAATTTCGAATTTTGATTATTTTTTTCCCATTATTCCGTATAAGATATTAAATTATTGTTTATTAAATAAAGAAATAAATAATTAATTACATAATTCTTGATTTAACAAAGCATTTTTTCACTCAATACTAAAATACAAGATAACAAATTAATATGTATTATCGAATTAATTTAACTTTGTAGATCCAGTAATTCAATTCATTTTCACTCTTTCCAATAATTTAGCGAACTTGCTCGTTAAATCGTCTGGCTTCGCAACAGATTTAATGTTTAATGAGTTAACGTCTGTCTTCATACTTTTTGCTGACTATCTATTTACTTAGCTATTCAAGCTATTGATGCAAAATTTTTAAAAGATCATAGATTTCGTTCGTATTTGAATTCGTGATAAATAGTTGCATTTTGAGCGCAGATAAATTTTATAGATAGATAGATAGGTATATTGCCAAAATTTTAGAAATTTTTATCGAAAAATACATTTCTCGTTTTCACTCAGTCTTTTTATTTATTTTTAGTGCGTCAAAAAATTAATTTATTGATTATTTAAAATTACTAATTAAAAAATTAGTTTCATTGATTCATTCTATTTATAATGCATAGTTTTTACAACTGTTTCGATCTAAAATATCTTTAAAATAATAATTAATAATTTTGATAATAAATAGATAATCGAATACAAACAATATTTCAATGAACGCTAATTTTAACGAGGACATTAATAGATAATAAATTTATCTGTGAAAAAAAAAATAATATTTTATTAAAAATTAAAAATGTATTCAAAATAAAAAAAGACAGAAAAAAATTGATTATTTATAAACATTTAGTTTACATACTGCAAATTTGAATAATTCATTATTATTTAAGTTTTAAAATATTACATGTATAAATAGATAAAATGATTGATTATATGTAATTATATAAATTAAATAATTATTTGTGACAAATAAGATTATCGAGAGAATAGTATACAATAATAAAAACTAAAAGTAATTCTGCGCTATAAGATTATTAAAATTTCTGAAAATGGCATTTCGTGTAAATTACAAAGTACTTTTCGGTAAAATAATGCTATAGATATTTGAAAATGGCGGAGAAATTTCATTTCGCATACTATAGTAAAGTTAATCAATGTTAATAATATATCCTCTTTAACAATTCGATCTATATGTAAATGATCGAATTGAATATATAGTTGAAATGAATTTCAAAATGAATGAATATCATATCTAAATAACACGAAATAAAAAATTAGATATAATAGATACTATTTAAAAATAAAAGTATTTATTAATAATACAGTCATATTAATAATTAAAACTTATAATTAAAATTTCAGGAATAATAACGATATAAAAATAACCGATAAATTCAACGAAAATAAAAATGTTTGTATATTTTAGATTATATTAGAAAATTTATAAAATTTGAATGAATAAAATAAAAAAAAACAAACGAATTTTATATCAGAATATTGAACCGTAAGAAAAATATTGAAAAACAAATGTATCTAAAGTTTTAACATTGATAAATTTATTATTCGCTGAAAACTGGAAGTAATTCAAAAATTAAATCAGCAGCAAGCTGAACGAAGAACGAAAATATAGAAATCGAAACATATATAACCAGCTAAAACATGCGTAAACATGAGAAATCAGAGCATCACGAAGAAACAAAGGATTCAAGGAATAACATTTCACGCTGCGAATCGATAAAACGTTAATAAGACTTTTCTAATCGCGTAACTTCTTTGAAAATAAAAAAGATCCCATTCCATATATCGAATAGACGTCAAATTTGCAAAAGCGAAAAGAAAAAAAAGAAGAAGAAGAAGAAAAAAGAATGACACGATATAAAAAGCAAATGAGCGAAGAAGAAAGCGAACAGGATACACGAATGAGAAGCGGTAACAACAGGTCGTGTGGAGCCGTCGAAGAAACGTGACTAGATCGTAAAAGAGAAGGAAAAAGTCGCGTACCAGATCAACAGACGGGACGAAAACTGCTCGAAAACGAAGAGTATCCCAGAGACGCGCATAGTATCTCTATCACCGTTCGAGCGAATATCGTTAAGAGAGAAGCATCGAGTCGGAGGGGGGGGGCGCGATCGCGAAGGAGGTAAGCCGAAGGAAGGACCGGCCGGCGGCTATGACGGCAGCCGACGTAGGAAAGTCCGTGGAGAAAGAGAGGGAGGAATGAAAACGGGTGAACGAGGCAAGACGAAAGAAGAGGAGAGAGAGAGGGTTGGTACGAATCGATTAGGTCTGTCGGCCATTTTGTTGGCGGCTCGAACCGGCCAAGTATCCTACAGCTGCCCCCAGAAGGCGTGGAAGCGACTGAGTCGACTCCATCGGGAGAACGAATGGCTCGACGTCGGCGTGGAATCGAGGCACGAATTCTCGCTACCGGATAGGACGTGGAGGAGCGGCGTCGGGTGGTGGGACCGGCATTGAAGTGGGGTCGGAAAGGTCGGCTTCGGAGGTGGGGGTATCGGGTGGTTAGGTTGGGTTCTATAGGAACCTAACCGGCAGTCAGTGCCTCCCAGGGCCCCGCGCCGTCAGTCTCGTTGGTGTTGTGTCGTGTAACGTGTCCTCTCTTTCTCTCTTTTTTCTCTCTTTTTCTTCCCTTCCTTTCTTGGGCCCTCTCCCTCTCCCCTTTCTATCCCCTTTTTCCGCGTACACAGTTTCTTCTTTTTGACTTGTTGTCACAATCGACACCGTCGCTGCCGGCCACGAGTGATAAGGAAATAATCGCGCACACGTGCCACTTTCGACGATATTTACCGTTGATGGATGCTACGCGTCCACAAGTCTGGGGACCAGAGTCGCGATTCTTGTTGATCGGACAGCCTGCTCATTCGTTCCATTTCTCTGGAAAATCGAGAAAATAAATTGGCGAGCAACGTTTCTTGGGACGAAATAAAAAATTTTCAATTGTTTCAAATTCGAGATGAATATAGATAGATGTAATGGAAGAACGCGATGGATCGATGGAAAGATAGTTGACTGAAATTCTATCGAATTTAAATTACACGTTGAATATTATTGTATCGTGAAGATATTTGCATGGATGATCCAAAAGAATTCAATTAGATTGACAAGACGAAAGAGTTGATCATCGTGATTGTCGTTAAATTAATTTAACATAAATGTTTGGAGAAATCGTGGAAGAAATAATTTGTGCCAATAACAATAGTGATTTTCGATCATTTTTTGAGAGAAACGTGGGCAAAAATCAACGAGTCGCTGATTCGGAAGATCGCAAAATGGCGTTGAATAAAACTTATCGTTGAAAATGTATAACTTCTTTAAATCGTGCAAATTTCTCGATTCGAGTGTGAACGAATAATGTGAAAAATTAAAATTTCGCGACGAGTACAGCTGGAATGGAATTCATGCAACGAACGGTACATGCTATTAGCAAATTATTTTATTGATTGAATTGAATTTGCAAATAGTGGTTTCCAGTAAATAGCCAATAGATGAGTGCAAGTTGTAGAATATGAAACTGCGAATATTTATCAAGGAAGATATGTGCAATTATGAACTAACGAGGTTTGATCGGTGAAAAGGGACCAGAAGTATATATTCTTTCAATGTAACAATAACTTGACATAAAAAAGTAACGAAAAAAATTTAACAAAATTATTCGGCAATAAAATTAATCTATTCGATTAATCCAATATTTATAACAATTGAAATCCAATAGTAATCCAATTCAATCGGCCCGAAAAATAATATATATATATATATACATGTATATATAGTTTTTCGTAAATTGCGTATTATTCAACAGGCAAATCCATCATCTTAAAACTGTAAACAGTGATTTTTATTTTATTTTGTGACTCGAGTGGACTTCTTTGAAAAAAAAAAAAAAAGAAAAAAAAAGGAAAGAAAAAAGAAACCAAAAACAAAAAAACCGTCGAAGTGTTGGTTCAAGCGTCGAGATCTCGAGTCTTTAGTGAAATTCTGTATAAAAAAGTAAGTACGGCCGACGGTCGTACTTGGCAGTAAGGCTTCAAGATTGCTCGAAAATCGTCGAGAGAGGTGCGCAGGGCAGGAAGAGCGATGGAAATCGGGGGTGCAGCGATGCAAAGGATGGCCGCTACCGGAGGGCCCGGGCCTCTCAGCCTTCAGGGCCCTCCAAGGTCAGTGAAAATCTCACCCGTTAACATACAAGACGAACCCGGTGACCTTACTTCTCAAAGTACGTATACCATCAATGTATACCATTTGTTCGATTCTTATTATTCCCATCCCATTTAATTATTGAATGAATTTCTTTTAAATAATGAACATTTTTTTAATTCTTAATCAATAAAAATTTCACTTATCTAATACGTTCTTGGAAATTCTTACTTAATACGCGATTTGATATTGCTGTGAAAGTGTTAAAATATAAAATTATTATGTAGCTATTTTTAACGATAAGTAAATTTATCATTTTCCTAATTGAAAATGACATTTATTGAGGAGATGTTGGTTGAACAATTTTGGTTTAATGAATTTATACATCGTCGCATGAATAAACGATAGTTTATGAAAAAATATACATATTAATAATTTATGTAAACAATATTTTAATTTTTGCGTTAAATTGTTGGAAAATTTAATAAAATTTAAAGAAAAATTTGTTAATTTTATTAAAAATTTATTTTCTGTGATCGATTAAAAAATTATACATTTGATCATAATATAGAAATTCTAATAAGTGTATGTATATATTAAAATGTGTTGTGATACGTTTCTACTGGAATAATTTATTTATAGTTATTAATAGTTAGAGCAAATATTAGTCTATTAAATTCATTTGTAAATATGATAATAATCCTTTATATTCATTCTAAAAACAAGAATGAATATTTAATATTATTTATTAACATTTCTTTTATTTATCATTTAGTTTCGGTGATGATAAAGTTAAATATCATGTTAATTTTTTGTTTTATCAAAACACTAATAAAATTAGAAAATAAATAGATATTATTATCATTTTAATTTGGAAAGTTTAAATTCTTTATAATATAATTATATAATTGATTCAATCGTTTTAATTTTATTTCTATTATACTTTTATATAATATTAATATTCAAATTATCTTCCTTTTTCGCATTGATATAATCTTCACACATATTATTATTCGATTATTTAATAATTTTGAAAAAAAAATAAATACGTATTAGAAGAAACATTCACATTTTTTCTTACATATTTATTTTACATTAATGTTCCATCTTGGTTTATTATGTACATTAGATATTTTAAAAAAATATAATTTAATATTTATGCTTGAAATAAAGTTCGTTTAACAGTTAAAATATAGTATAAGAACTATAGAATGTCATGCTTTATTCATCATGATGATTCCTCGATAATTAAATCAAAAAAATAATTATTATGTTATCACTAAAAATTTTTACATTTCGAATTTTTTATGCTCTGATACGAGAGAATATCTTCATAGAACCGTGATCAATTACAAAATGCTTCGATAATCGCGTAGATTCAATTTTATGTCTTATGATATCTTTTTACTTACTATTTAAGAGAAATATTAATCTTTTGTTTTATCTTACACATATATATAATTTTAATCTCAATTATTCTATTTATATAGTTTCCAACTTAAATTTACTATAAGAATAATATAGTTAAAAAAATAAAAATTTAAAAAAAGTGAATATCTTAACAACTACTATTATTCATTTAGTTTCTAAATAAAATGTAAAAATACTTAAATATAACAAATATTCCATTTATTCGGTGCTAAGAAAGGTATTGTTTCTGAATATTAATGACTATTTGAAAAAAATTTTAATGGGAATATAATGATAAGAAGTAAAAAAATAACGAATTGATTATATTTAATATATTTAATATTCGTAAATAATGAATAGAATGTATTCAAATGGCAAAAATGAATTCAAAGAAAGAAAAAAAAAAACCTGAGAAATTAAAACTTGTGATTTCATTACGTCCATCATATTTAAAAATGCATTATTGAAATTTGCATATGTGACAAGTAAAGAAAAAAAAAAAAAAAAAAAGACAAAGGAAATTGTGATTGCATCGTTATATTTAAAATTTTTGTATTATTAAAACTGCAATTTCATAACTTATCTATTAATTATTTATCTGAAAAGTTACATCATCTCAATTATAAATATTATTTTTACTTGAATTTTGTCTTTAATTTAGAAAAATTAAAAATTTACAGTTTCCTTAAGATTTATAATACTTATATTCATTTTTTCACTTTTCATGCAAAAACAAAAAAGTTACATTATCTTATATTCTTATCTTTTCCTGCATATGAATTTAATAATTATAAAAATAAAATATGGAATATGATAAAAGAAAAATGATTGGAAAAAAGGACATATGCAAATATTTTTTTGTAAAATCATATTTAAAGGAAATAAATTTGCTTTATTCATGATATGTATATCACGCGATTTTATATGTATAGTGTACATATAATACACAATTTCAATTGTATATTTTTCGAAGGAAAGTCCATGTTATTCAATTAATCTTAATGCTTCTCTATTAAGTTATTAACATAACGCTGTCGAATTATGTCACAAAATGTTATTTCCATTTCTTTTTCCCTTAATACATATGTATTTTTTTAAAAACATTGTTATACAAAACGCATTGTTATATACACCTTTGATTCACGTTAATAGTATACATAATAATATACATAAAAATTGTAGAAAAAAACTGAAAATTCAACTAGATGGAATGAAATGCAATGAAATACAATGGCCGTCGCGTCAGGTGAAAACTTCATTGTGCTGGAATTTCATGCAATATTCATTTGAAATCGTTTAAATTTTTATCGATTTCGATATATTTCCGTTTTCATGGAGCTGAACAATGATTCTGAAATATGATTTTTTTTTTCCTTTTTTTGCGTTGACAACTATCGACAAGTTTGTTGGTAAGTTATAAGTTGTTGGCAAGTTGAGTCGATATGTCCGAGCTATTTTTTATTGGAGATACCGATTCTTAGGTTGCTCGCTCTCAAAAGAATTCTCAACGATTTTTGGGAAGTAGATACCGGCTCGAGGAATGTTTCAGTATTCGATGGAAAGACTAGAAGCTCGTCTTGTCGGTGGTTGGACTTTAAATAGCACTGTCAGTGGTTGCCTTGCAAGACATACATTCGATACTTTTTGTAATTGTCTAAGAAACAAATGCGAGAAATTTGTACTTGATACAAATGAATAAAAAAAATAATTAATCGTGTAAAAAGATATTTTATTGCAATATTTTGATATCTAATAAATGTTAATGAAAAAATAATAAGTAACAAACTCGTTAAAAATTTTAAACATTTTATTGTAAACATTTAATTCATATATCTTAGTTGTTGTTTATAAATTAAGATTGACATTTGCATAGCTGTAATATTATTAATTATTTAACGTTTCTATATTCATATATTGCTCACTTAAATACTCTTACAATAATTGTCTCTTTCATAAAGTATAAAGAAATTTCGGTGTGTAAGAAATTATTTAATGAATAGAAAATAATCATTTTTTTTTTTATACTATATACATATATTCTTTATCTCATTTTATGTACATATTCTATATTTATATAGTCCACAAAGGAAAGCAGACAAAAATGAAAAGAAGGAAATAAAAATTAGTCAATCACAAATGACAGAAATTTTTTTGAATCATATTGATTAATAACAAATATAAGTAAGCGAATAAAAGTTATAATTCAATAAGAAGAGAAAATTATTAAAATAGAAAAATAGAAAAATTTTGTAATCGGATAGCTTATTTCAGAATAGATGAAACTGTTTCATAATTTCAATGCGTGAAATATTTGTGAATAATTGAGCGCAACTCCTATCTCAATTTTGACGAAAATATGACGTGATCAGATCTGAGGACAGAATTATTTTGGACAATTCATTTTATCAGTATCTATTGTCGTTGAATGACAATCCGGTTATCGGTGTATAATATCATGATATTGGATCAACGGGAATCCACATCAATTAGAATATTTCCGGAAATTTCAACGCGAATCCCAGCCAGGTATCGTTCAATCCGATTACCAGTTTTCCACGTTGCTGGTAGCTATAAAATATGTACCGATGCAAATTTGTTTATCCGTCGTTTTCTACGATTTCACGTGGCTGTCATGTCCACATAATAGCCTTACGCGTTTGTCAAAAACAATTTACTGGACATATGAAATAAAAGATAGATACGTATCAAGAGATTTTCATAAATAATATTATCGTGTGTTTTGCGATGTGATTTTTGTCTTTAGATAAGTAAAACCGTAAATTTCATACGTTGTAATTTTTAATGATGAAAAGTGATATCGAAGCGAAGAATTGATTATTTCCAATTTAAAGGAATAGATAATAAGTTAAAAATAATGGAAAATTCGTTGCTCGAGGAAATATTTTTGCACGAACGTGCAAAGAGTTCCGATTGCTAATTTTGTCACAATAGAACCTCTATTATACGCACGTTCTAGTGGAATACGTTTGGTTCGAGATTTTCCCGCAATGAAATCATGTTTTCTCCAATTCGAATGATCTTTGAATCTTTTAGATTTAAATTTTGGAAAGAATTTCATACTTTTTTTATTTTTCTTTAAGATTTAAAATGTAAGTATTATTTGAATTGCGATTAACAAATGTATGAATGTTGAGAACATAAGATTGGATAAATTTCTAACATAATAAGAAATAAATATTGCTTGAAATTATTTTTTTATATAGAAATTAAATTTGAATATTATATGAAAGCTACGCTTAAAAAGTCATCTTGTGTATAAAAACTTATTTTTTTCCATTTTAATCCAAATTATTTAGATCATGAAATTAATAAATACGATAATCGTAGAAAATATTAAATAACGCACTCTTTAAAACGCGATAATTTTTTTTAATTTTTTAATGCGTTCAATTATTTTTAAAAGCTAAGAGGATTACTTTATGATGTGTGAAAAAAATCTTGAAAAAAATTGTATTTTATCGGGAGAAAATCATTTTCACAAATTTTTTGTGTGAGTTTTTAATAAAAATTAAAAAAATATATTCTAAAGATTTATGTCAGTTATATATGTTGCAAATTTAATTGAACAGACATCGAAAAGTATAAAAATTTTAAATCATCAACAATAGTGATTTTCACTATTTGTAATTCATAATTCGTTAACTGATTTCGAAATTTTTAATTTCGTGTAGACATACATAATTGACACAAATCTACAAAATGTATTTTTAAAATTTTGTAAATATTATAAAAAGTAAGATATACTATTACTACGTCATTCAATTTTTCAAAACAATTCAAATTAAGTTCAATTTTTTTTTTTTCAAAAAAATTATTGTGTTTTAAAAGATGTCCCAATTTTTGGAATATACAACTATATATCTAGATGCTATTTTAATTCCTTAATTTAATTTATTGTAATACGATTAGAAAAACTGGGTAACTGGTAGCTTTGAATGGATAGAAAAGTATAAAATCGTTGAGTGATGAAAGTCAACCCGATGTGTGCATCCTCGGATCAGATAATTGGCTAACACGATCTCATGGCCGCAGAATATTCAGTAGCAAACAACGATTCCACGATAACTTTCTACCGTTTCAACGTTATATCGAGTTACACCGGCTTGTTTAACATGTATTTCCCGTGTTTCATCAATGATTATAGATCTCGTATGTCGTTTGTAATTACTCCAGCGGAACACTCGCATTCAGCTATTTACACAATTATTACACTATTGCAATATTACAATAGTTATGAATAAGGCAACGATACAAACTTCTGTTGCAATTTCTTCTCGCCATTTATACGGGAACTTAAATTACTGCTAATATAAACTGTTAAATTTAAAGGAAAAAAAAAAATTGATAATATATAAAAATGCTTGCTATAGGATATAAGATGCAGAGTAGAGCAAGAGAGATAAAAGAAATAAAGATAATATATTTAGTAATTCGAAAAGTATTATAGCCCTAATTATGTATGTAGATCTTCTATAGATGATCAGACGAATTAGAATATTTAAATCACGAGAATTAGTTTGCAAAAATGTGCATTGATGCTTATTTTTCAACTTAATAAAAAAATTTAACTTTGTACTGGATAAGAAAAGATATAGATAAAAACATATACATAAAAGTATATACGTATTTTATTATCGCCATTTCATTTAGCATTACGTTGCTTATAATTTGAAAGATAAGTTCCAATTTTTGCATATGAATGTTTGTGTTTAATCTCTAAAACTCTTTAAATTTTCTACATCTTTCGTCTGAATTTATGTAGATTGATGTTTTTTATAGATAGAAAATTATAGTTAATATACACGTATATTTTATGAATACGCAATATAGAGTAGAAAATTACTTTTCGATACTTTAAATTATTTTGATCCTTATTTAATGACTTTTCTGAATTTTGACAATATCACTGTGATTTTTTTTTTTTTCTTAAAACTTTATTTCACGATTAAAACAAGATTTTAATCGAGAAAACTTTTAAAAAAATATAATTCTTACTTTTATTCATTTTTGTGGAATATGAAGTAAAAAAAAATTTATGCAAATTAAAGATTATTGAAATGTACATATATATAATAAAATATTATTAATAGAACTAATACTTTGAGATAAATATATGCTTTTTTCTTAAATTTTCTTTTTTATTATTCTGATCCTTCTAAAATCATTATTTAATATATTAGTGCATATCATTAATGAAAATTTATAATTTATATTAGAAAGGTTGAGAATGATCATAATATCAACAGTCAAAAATAACATTACAACTGATGATAAAATAATAGATGTATATGTATAATAAATAAATTATAAGTAAAATAGGAAAAATGTATCGAGAATTGATCATATGAAGAATCTATCAAAATATGATTTTTAAATTATATTTGCTATAATCGAGATTCAGAATAGAAGAGAAGGTATATGAGATAGCAATATAAAATAGTAAGTTTATATCTTATACTATAATAATGAGACCTTTAATAAAGATTAGAACTTAATTAAACTAGATATTATAAGAAGTTTTTACAAAAGTCATTCCTGTTCATTAATATTTTTATTTAATGGACGTTCTTTGTTTCCGCTGCAACAGGAAGTTTTTGCATATGTATATTTCAATTAATTTATTCAGGCTTATTTTACAATTCTCAAAGAACCAATCATGGTATTGTATGATAATCGTAGTTTATTTTAATTTTAGAATTTAAATTAATTTTTAGAATATTAATGGCGATTTGAAATATATTTTTAATTATGATTTTAATGGCAGGAAGCAAGATGGTAGTAATATGAATTTATTAATAAATAATAAGACGAATTATTTGATCAATTATTTAATCAGATATCAAAAAAAAAATAAAAAAACTGAAGAAAAGAGAAAAAAAGCCTAAAAAAACTGATAGTAATTGAATCAATGGTTATCATAGTTATTATAGTTCCATTGCGTGTCCATTTTGAAATTTGCATATTTTATCATTCAAAAACAACAAAATAAATTAGTAGCTGTATTATATTTAAAACTTTTATATCATAAACTATTATTTATTAATATTTTTACATAATTTCATAACTTATTTCTTTTCAAGATTATACCCTCATATTTCCTATCATTTACTTTAATTTAAAAAAAATAAAAAATTTATAAGTTTCTCCTAAAAGATTTATAGTATCTATAATCGCTTTTTTCATGAAATTTCCAAAATTATTTGCTTATCATTTAGTTATTTTAATGTTTCCAAAAAACACAAGAGTTATCTGATATTCCTCACTTTTAGTTTTTAGTTCAAAAGTTTTTAAATTTTTGAATAATTACATCTATTTTTTTACATTTCCATGTATAACTTAAATATTTGACTTTCTTTCTATGTCGGTATTAACGTTGTTATATAAAAATTTTTGCTACAAATATAATTTTTTAAGCTATTCAAAGTTTTACGAAGAAAAATGTATAGTGCTGATGTTTCAATCGATTTTAATAATCAGCACTATTCGAAATATTAAAACTAATAATGCCGTTTATTAAGATATCTTTCATAAAATTAATATGGCAAATGCAAAAAAATTTTGTTTCACAAATTTTTGTAAACTATTGATTGCATTTTTTTATCTATTAAACTTTATCATATAATAATATCGTTGAATTCATTTTTAACAGTCACTATCATAAAATATAAAATAAATAGGTATTTAAAAAAAAATTATAACATTTCATGATTCGCTACTGAAGATTTTAAAAATTTGTTTTAATAATTGCATTAGGTATGATAAAATTTTAATAAACAAAAATAATTTGATATCAAGACATATTATCTTTTTATTGTTTTTTTTTTAACAAGATTTTATAAAGATTATTTTGAGTTTTCTCAATTAAATCATATATTTTTTAATGCAAAAGAAATTATTAATTTATTTATGTCAAGAAATCAATTTAGGAATTATTTTAATTTAATAATGAAAAAATTATAATATTAATATTTATAATTAAGCATTCTTAATTCCGTTATTATTTATTATTTATTTATTAATATTACCTTAATATTTATTTTTAATAACCAACAGATATATATAATTGACTTTTGATTACTTTTACTTATTATTTCAACCGATCGATCAAATCAGAATTAGAGAAAGAAATCGGATGATTTCGAATAACTATTTAGAGCAGCCCTGAAGACCGTGGTCTTAGTTCGAATTCCTTGAATTCACTTCATTTGTTTCTACTTAACTACCGAATAGCCGGTCGCCGAATCGGTCGGCACGGATGCAATCAGAAATAAACTCAAGCGAATTCAGTCTGTCACCTCGACCAATTCTCCTACCGACAATTTTCGAAATGCTGGAAAGCGGCTGGTCTATTTACACGACTTTTCCTTCGATATAAATCCTTCAAGATATTTTTTGATCGGGAAAATTACAAAGTGGCTATTAAAATTCCGAGTTGAAATCTTGAAACGTTTATTATAGAATGTCAAAGAAACAAAGGACAACAGCTGTCCGATATATGTGGACATAACTTTTTGTATGTAATGGATTCGTGAAAAAGATATTCGCGAAAAAATTCGATAATAAATTAATGGTTATTGAACTGGCTAAAAAATTATGTAAAATTGTAAAATAAAGTATAAAAATTTGGATTATTATATATGCAGATATGTTTCGAAAGAAAAATCATCTAAAATATTAAGAATTCAAAATTCTATGTATTTATAGAAATTTATTTTGTTTATATAAATATATCCTATTCTTTACTTAACTTATGTCTATTTTAAATGAAATAACATTTCGTTATTTCATTCGATAATTATTCTAATTTCATGGATTTGTCATGAAATTTCGTCAACGATAAAAAAAAAAAAAAAAATAGAAAGCATTTTTTCTCATTTATTATCGGACAAAATATATTTGTATTAATTTTAATTAACGACTAATACATTTACATGATAAGACCTTGAAAGTTACGCGGGATCAACATTCCATTGCATTGAAAACGATTACGACATTAATAGTGAGATTCATCTCTCTTTCTCTTTCTTCCTATATATATATATATATATCTCTACCTATTACTGGGTATCTTTACTTCTGCTGTTCACCAATGCGCATAACTTTACCTGACATTAGTTTTAAATATTGAAATAGAATATCTGTTTCTCTGCCTATCTCCAATGCTATGTATCGAGTCGACATGTATCAAGTACAATATGAACTGATAATTGAAAGAATGAAATAATGTTATATTTTTGTAACGAATTACGATTTATTATATGAACAAAGAAAATTAGAAAATGAAGATCATACATATCGATTCGTGCAATGCAATATTGTAAAGTGTCAAGTATTATATTATATTATCTTTGATATGAATATATATATATATATATACATAATATATCGATATAGCGCATAGTATCGATAGCATACTACGCAACAATACCTATGTCATTACGTAGCATTTGGTATAAATAGTGTATTATCTTGTGTTCGATATGAATATCATGTTGTATTTTAGTATTTTAAAGAACTGCATGTATTTTCTAACATACATATTATATCTATTATCGGTCAACATCGAAATAGGATATATATTTTATTGTTATAGCTTGTAACATAAATAATACTGTACTCCTTTTTTTATGTGAAAGAATATACTTACTATTAATTGGCATCACAAATAATATGTATATATATTATTACAAATAATAATATTCTAATGATGTACATAGAATATATAATTATTGTTATTTATATTATCATATGTTATGATAATTATATATATATATATAAATTTTTATTGTCATGATTATTATTTATCTTTTTAAATAAATTATCATAAAAATTATAAAAATGTTTATTCAATACCAATAATTCATTTTAAAATCAAATTTTGAAAAAATATTTGTTTATTCGTTTTGCATTTGTTAATAGTAGATGTAATTTTTATGCAAATAGAAAACAGAATATAAAAGATAAAAAATATCGAAAATTCGAAATTTATAATTATTTTAAAAACATGACAATCCTTTGCATTGTTTACAATGCAAAGACTTTTGTGTAATTTTGACAAACTAGCATTGATATTGTTTCCACGTGAAACTGATAAAAATTATTATAAGTAATATTTTTGAAACAAATCTTACATATATATAAATTATCTACACTTAATATTTATCGAAGTTTCTTTTTACAAACGTTACAAAAAACTCCAATTTTGAATAATATAGCAAGCATTTAATTTCGTATAAGAAAATATCTGCTTTAATATATTTTTTCCAATGAATTTTATATTTTGTATTTTCATTATAATCATAAATAATTTTCAATATGTATAATTAGGATAATTATGGAAGAGATACTATCATTTATTCCGATTTAAAAATTCTATTCTAAAAGATCTGAGATAGGAGAAATGTCAAAAATGCCAAGAAACAGTATTAGTCTTAAAATTCTTAGCTTTATAAATTTGTATACATTACAGATACTTACTTAGTTATACTTAGAATTTTTTTATCGTTATACTTAATGTATGCAAATATTATTTTTAAAAGTTAAGTTAAAAATAAAACATTACTATAAAAGTCGAAAATAAAACTATAGAAAAGTATAACTATAGCAAAAAGAATTGAAATTTTGAAAAATTTTAATTAATTCTAAAATATATTTTACATTAATAATTAAACATAATAGATAGAGACTATTGTAGACGTGAATATATATCTTTAATGTATTCCAATTCAATATATATAATGTATATATGATAAAATATTAGATATGTAGATATATTATGAAATGGAATCACGTGAGGCTATTGTATAATGCAATAATGTTTATTATAGTTTTTGTTGCGCACATAAATTAATAAAGAAACGTTTCATTATGTGTTTCATTTAATTTTTTTTTTAACCAGATATAAATTATAAACTGCAATTTGAAAGAAATATCTATAGTTCGTTAAAATGTATTACAATATTAATTAATTATAATAATAAAATTTTCTAAAAAGCATAAAGGTTTCTGGCTAGTATAAAATTATTTATCGTAACCTTTAAATGATAGCATTACGACAATCTTGTGTAGCAACTACTTATATTGTGTATGACAATGAATTCTGATTATAACTATTGAAGAGTGCTTTTCTAAAATTGTGTTATTTCTAC
Source organism: Apis florea (assembly GCF_048593485.1). Taxonomy (NCBI): domain Eukaryota; kingdom Metazoa; phylum Arthropoda; class Insecta; order Hymenoptera; family Apidae; genus Apis; species Apis florea. The sequence goes on along the minus strand of NW_028256714.1, from coordinate 7,465,288 downwards.
GAGTGTGAAAATAACGATATTGAATACATGGAATTAAGATTATATTTAAATTTATCTATAAATGAAAAGTTCTAAATAAAGAAATTAGAACTTCTATTTTAAACTTCAAGGAATCTATATGGAAATAAAACTTTGATGAGATAAATACATTTTAAAAGTTTCATTCCAAAAAATTTGAATCGAAGTTTATAAGTTATGGAATATGGAACTCAATTATTTATCAATCATAAGATTCGTATTCATATTCACATGTATTGCAAGTAATTCCTTTTGCAGGAAATAAAAATTAATGTATAAAAGAATCGATTAAGACATTTTTGTTAGATTATAAGCAATTAATTTGCATTAGATGCACAGTGAGACTATCTATGTTTCTGTTATATCGCTATCGCATCTCATTTTGTTTCATTATAAATTTAAATTGTTTATAATTGCCAAATAATTTAATAAATGATATTTTTATATATTATATTTTGTGTTTGTTTTTATCTCTAAAATCGACTCTTTAAAGTTTCACGAATTCACGAATCTATTAACATGTTGTACATAGAATTATACATAAAATTTCGACATATCTCAACGTATATATTACCATAATACTTAAATAGTAAATACAAATTTCTATATATATTTGATATATCGATAATAATATGATGAAATTACATTCACATTTAAAAGAAATCCAATTTTTTGCAAATATTAAAGAAACTTCACAAAGAAGTTCTAAAAAAATGAGAATTACGTTTCTATAATTATTCTATATATTCTACAATTTCTATAATTATAATATTATATTTCTACAACAAATAGTGAGTTAAACCGCTTTCTTAAAAAATTTCATCGATCAAATGCAAAGAATAAAATCGGCTTGAAATGACGAATACTCGATGGAAATGTTGATAGACAACCGCATGATTTACCGATGAAGGGCGGAGTGCGTGTACGGGAGCGTGAAGGGTGGCTAGAGAAGGATAGAGAAAGATTTAGGTGGAAATCATCAGCCGATTAGAGTGCAGATGTTCTCGTACGGAGATTATAAGCCGTTTCCACCCTCAGCAACGATCGTGCCCGGGGTTCTTGGTCGTATGGGGCTGGTCCAAAGGGAGGAATAGGAATAGGGTGAGCTTGATTGAATTATCATGAGTGTTTGCGGAACGGCGGCCTGCAATTGAATTAGACCCTGCCTCTTTTTTCTATCGGCGTACGTAGACATCTATCAGTGTCTCGCTAGAAGCCCTTGCTTTTAATGTTAATCAATGCCTTCGACTCGTTTCATGAAACGGGCAAGGTTTGGAGGTGCGACAAAAGATCTCTGTGCTTCAAATAATAATGAACGATTCGACGAGCTTTTTGCAACGATTGGATGTATACTTTTGTCTTTTACCTTTTTTAATAAAAACAAATTTATAGTGAAATTACTTTTAATTACTTATGTGGTTATAATTATTTACTAATATTTATTTCTTATTGAAAAATTAAAAGTAAAGGGATTAAATTACGTATATTTCATGATTAAAACGTAGATGTCGTTATTCTATTTTAGATTCTACGATTATATTCTACGTTAGCTTGTAAAAAAATAACTGGTATTATTGAAATTTTAATATCTTGCAAAATTATGAAGATAGCGCATTTATTTAGAATTTTCTCTTAATTTGTATTAATAGTTACAATAAAGAATATTGAAAATTATTATATTTGAATTTTTTATATTGTAAGATTTGAAAATTGTTTTATTAAAAAAAAATCATCACAACTATCAATCTGAATTTATTTTAAAGCATAATTATTTTCATTAGTTTTTTCTTAGTTTGAGTCTTTTCATTTATTATTATATAAGGAATTTCATTTATTATGTAACAAATATCATGTAACAAAAAACATTAAAAACCATAATAGATTTGAAGATCAAAATCTTTTCTTTTTATTGATTTGTATGGTTTTTTTTTTGTCAAATTATTGAACTTTAAATATAGCTGAAAACTACGTAAAATTTGTACAATTATTTTTACAAAAACAAATTTGTAACAACAAAATTAATATGCATGACAACGCCTCTTATCAATTGAAAGTTTTTATTTCGAGAAATCATAATAATCATTCGTTTTATAATTTGTTGCGCGTAATCATTTTCATCTATAAATTACTCTGTTTATTCAAAGCTATCGATAACGAAAAAAATCGTTGTAAAAGAAAAACGAAATCATGACTTTAATTATAATTTTAACATGATTTGTTGGATTATATCCAAAATTATGTTTGGCACATTGTTTCTTATCAAGAATTAATCGCAAAAGAGGAGAAATATACTAACTAATAATAATACTAACTAAATAACTAATAATTATATTGCAAGAGTAATAGCAAATATATAAATGTATTTGAAAATTTTCCGTAAAAATATTTTTTTAATGCAACTCTTTAAAGTATAAAACAGTATATAATTTTTCAAAATTTAAATATAATAAAGATAGAAGATAAATAATGGTGATTTCACAACAATTTGATTAATATAGATACATTAAGTACAAAATTATGTTGCAATTTATGTTACATATTTCAAAACTCATGTTCTATCAATTAAAAATTTAATAATTGCATCATTAAATTTTTCGATAATTAAAAACTTCGTAAAAATAATTTTATAATACGTCTATTATTTTATTTATAATTCTTTCTTATTCAAAAAATTTATTCAAATTATTACGTTTAATTATTGGAAACAATTATATAATTGATTTAATTATTTTTTCTTGAATAAATATCTAAAATAAGAATATAAGTTATTATATTTTAATTCATGATTTAAATAATAAATGATTAAATTATATCATCAAATTCGTTATTTTAGCGTGTTAATTTTTTATTTAAACATTTATGTCGAATGAACTTCTGTTCAGAAGCTATTGTGAAGTTTTTGTGAAAATCAAAATTCGTTCTCGCTAATTTAAAAAAATTTTTTTTTTATGAATAATATCTAAATATTTTGTTTCTACTTGTACATATTTTCATTAAATATAATTTCTGTATATTTTTAATACAAAACATATATCTAATATTTTGTGAATGTCAATTAATGAAATTATTTTCATAGAAATTAAAAAAGGAAAACAATTATAAGAAAATATCATATTAAGAAAAAGTATTTTAATTGATTATAAAATTTTCGAAAAGAAATATATATATTATAAATAATATTCATTTTATTGAAATACATTATTGCATGCGTGTAATTTTCACTAATCTTCAATGATCTAACAAAAAAAAAAAAAAATAATCTTTGAACGATTTTTATAATCGGTTAAAGAAACTAACGATAAGATTTTAAGTCAAGCACAAAGTAAACTAAACTGTTTTCTAAGTTAAAATGAAATATTAAAAATATAATTATATCAAATATTTAAATATATTTTTAATTGTTGTTTATTTAATTTTTAATTATCATTAATAATTTCAATTAAAGTTTTTCAATTAAAATTAATTTTTTTTCAATAAAAATTTCAAAACATTTCCTTTCCTCATTTTATTTATATTTAGATAATAAAAAAAATTTATATATATAATAAAGAAAATTATAAAAACTCGTATTAAAATATGAAGAAATATTTTTTATTCCTTTAATTAATTTAAACTTATTAAATAATATATTAAATAATATATTAGATTTTTTTTTTTTTTGATCTAGACTTTATATTTTGTTCATTATATTTCAATTTCATTGGAGAAAAAGTTTTGGAAAAGAAAAAAATTGTACAAAAAGTATCGTACGATACTTCCAAAGTTCAATTACGTTAAGTGTATTGAAGTATACAATTATCGAGTTAACAACATAAACGAGAAACGAGCCAAAAAATTTAACACTCCCAAAAGTACGTGCTTGACACATCAAAAATAACAGAGAATTAATCGTGACGTCGGATCGCAATCAATGATGAGATTTTCTCACTTATCAGACAGTTAGTCAATTCGTCCAGATAACACCGATTTTATCGAGCCTCCGATAGTGGAAATACTTTTTCCTTCGAAGCGGCGCGTCTTTGATGTGCCGAAAGCACCGATTTCTCTATGATATTAGTAATACGCGAAAGATGTGTTCGATTACGATCGATAACTTTGTGTACCGAACGATTAGACATTACAAATCGAGAAATATCTCCTTTCTTATATCAGAGATTATATGAACAAGCCAGACTTCATCCAGTTTTATTATTCCGGTTATTACAGAATTTATACTTTCATCAAGATGTTTTTCTATATATTATTATATCAACTTATATCAATCGAAGAAGTTATTATTAAGAATTAGATATTCCAGATTTTTAAAAATCATTCAAATTAAAATTCTTTAAAATGTAAATATTTTTGTCGAATTAAATTTAAAAATGAAATTTGTATTTTTGAATGAATTTGTTAATTTAATTATATAAATAATTATGTCAATATGTATAGGTAGATATAAAATACCGAATATTTGAGAAAGTTATATTGATTTGAATTGATTAAATAAACAATAATAAGAAGTTATTATTAAGAATTAGATATTCCAGATTTTTAAAAATCATTCAAATTAAAATTCTTTAAAATGTAAATATTTTTGTCGAATTAAATTTAAAAATGAAATTTGTATTTTTGAATGAATTTGTTAATTTAATTATATAAATAATTATGTCAATATGTATAGGTAGATATAAAATACCGAGTATTTGGAAAAGTTGCATTGATTTTTGAATTGAATAAACAATAAAATTTTAAATAACTATTATCAAAATATTCTATTTTTATCTTAGTTTAAAATTTGAAATTAATGTGCATTGAGCAATTGTAACAGTTGGATGTAAGATAATTTGTGCCTTTTTTAATTAGTTATAATAATCCATACGAATTTAAAGAAGATATAAATGCAACTTCTAAAAAAACATATATCAAATATATAAATGTATCAATAAATTCGATACAACATCATTTAAGAATGATAAAATCCCCGGCAAACGTTTCTAAAAAATAAACACAATTGCAGATTCATTTTTTTAAATAGAATTCGTTAAAGTTATAAATATAATCCATACTTTTTGACTTAACAATTATTTTCAATTTATCAGTTCAATTCCAACTTAAATTCCGTCAATTTGATGAAAAGGAAAGCAATTGACCGATATGAAGTCTAATAGAAATTGAGGAAGAAGAGAATGAAACGGAAGGACAGTGGTCCGTGCTCGTTAAAGCGGACTAATGACGGGACCAAATCGATTCCGTGTCGTAAATCCGAGGGCTGGCGCCGGCGTTAGAGGCTGGAAAGCTCGGTTTACAATGGCCGCGGTAGAAGGTCGCAGCTAGGGCCTTCTGGACATCGTTCTCTCGAAAACGGTAAAATGACCCATTGATGGCCATAAGCTGTGTCGGAATACTGGTCGATGTGCCATCATCAGAGACTGCGTCTTGTCACCGGCGCTAATTTCGTAGAGAGAATTAGGAAGCCGGCCCTAACGCTTCGAAATACTACTGTGTAATCGCACGAGAAGGCAACGAAACCGAGAATCGGATATGAATGTCGTTTACTATCGCTGCCGTGCGTGTATCTTGATAATTTGTTGGGTGCTTCGAGCAGATCGAACAAGATGCTGATTACGGCAAATTTTCGTCTCCGCGAACATTTGAATAAATTTCTTCACACGTCCTTTCGCTATCTTTTTTTCATTAAAAAAATTTCTCGAAATTTTGTACGAAATTATCTTCGACGCGTGTTTATTTATGAAAAAATAAAAGGAACGATAATGATACAGTTGAAAGAATAAAATTTCTCGAAGGAGAAGTATTTGAACTTGTTATGAAGTTAAATTAAATGAAAAATGTTATATGGAAAATTGAAGTCAGTGAAGAAGTTTTTAATAATTAGTTTTAAATTGATAAGTAAGTGTTAAATCGATAATATTGTGATGCAATGATGGAAAATTTAATTTCTCAATCGATCGAAGCATAAAGGAAAATTATTTCTCTATATATTATTATATATTTTAAAATAAATTTCTTCAACAGATATTTTCACTTTGCTACTTTCTTTACATTCCGTTGCGTTCATTGCATCCAACGAATTATAACCTAACGTAACTTTCGAATAGTCATTTTTATTATTGCAAAAGTATTTTAATCAAATTGCGTAAAATTACATGAATTTTAACTACTTTATTTTATGCGTCATAAAATACTTGGAAGCTCCAATCATATAAAATAGTACCTATCGTATTTGAAAAAGATATATTTAATAAATATTTATAACTTATAGTCATTTAAGAATTTTAAGAAAACGAATATATAGAAAATCAGAGAATTATTTTAAATGTATATTTTCTAGAACTTACTTTATTATTTTTTATTGATTCTCGTTAATACAGCAGACAGTTAATAACTGTAAATACTCGCAACCTTTTTACTTGGAAAAATTTAAAGAAAATTTACGTATAATTAATTATGTTAATTATAATATAATTGTCGCAGAATTTCATTAAATGTTTGATAAAATTTTACTGGACTAAAATTATTAATATCATAAATGTTATACTTATATTGAATAAATGTTAAGCATAATCTTTTTTTCAAAAAACTTAAAGGAAAATTATTATTATTAAAAAATTTAATCATTTGCAACAATAAAAATATTAGTTTTAATTATTCGTAATCATTTGCTTTTTTATTTTTTATCAAAACATGAAAACAAAATATATAATTCAAATACATAACTCATTAAAATTTTACTTTCATAGATAATTATTTTTACGTCCAGTTCTTTTCAAAATATAGATAAGTGAATATTCTACTTATCTAATAAGGAAACAGAGAAGCATTTATTAAATTTTAACTTCGATTTTCATTCTAAAAAATAATCTATAATTTTATCATATCAAAGTTTCCTTTTAAGATTTCTTTAGTCAAAAATCGATCGAAAGAAATCGAGATTCGAAAAATAAACGCTTTCTTGTTCTTTCTATCGGTTAACAAGTCGGGCATATCATTATATATTGTTAAAAGTTTTAATAAAGAAGAAAGGATAAAGTGCATTCGGAACATCGAACGATTAAGATCAGTTTGAGCGGAAAGAAATCGCTTCGGTCCACCTACGTTGCGCTTATAAATATTGAAAAGAAAACTTGTATCAGTGTTTTTTTTTGCTGGATGTTTTTCTTTTATATGGATAGCAACAAAGCAATAAAGCGAGAAAAATATATTTTATAAGAATTTTGCTTTTAATATAATTTATACTTTCGAATAAAATGATAACGCATTGTATGATTTTTCGAGATTAATCCAATTTATTATACATATGTAAATTTTACAGTGATGCACAAAAATATTCACACACTCTTTAAAACGTAACAGCTTCTTTAAAATTGGACCAAACGAATTTTTTTGAAATCTTAGAAGGATTAATTTATTAGATAAAGTATAAAAAAAGTAGAGTAAAGATTATTATTTTTAACTTTTTATCTAAGTTTATAATGAAGATTTAAAACATGTTTTTTGTAGATTTAAATGAATAAGTTATATTAAAAATATCAAAAATCATAATTTTTCATTTTAAAAAATATATATAATAATAAATACTTTTGCCTATCACTGTACTTGTATATTCGTATTTTATAAAGGAGATTATAATAAGAAATTAATAATAAGAAAAAGATTATCTATAAGTAATTGACATTTTTTTTCTACAAATTTATGTGAAAAATTTGTGGAATAAAATGATAGCACACGTATGAAGAAATACATCAACAAAATTTTCTTGTTTAAGAATGATTTATTAGAATTTTTATATAGATATTGAATTTGAATCTTAAAAATTACAAAAATTGCCTATCACATTAAATGTAGAAAAAATAAAAGATATCAATTTTTAATATATTTAAAAAAATATTTCAAAGAAAGAAATTTTTTTTATTATTTTTGTCAAAATTACATTGTTTAATAATATTCTAATAACATTCTCTATAAAATCGAATTTAATCATAAGTTTTTTTTTTATATATTGTTTTGAAATAATTCCATTTTTAACGCATAAAAATGCAATAAAAAGTTTAAAGATATTTTACTTCAATATAAAAAACTACAACTAGGGACACATTTTCATCTTTGTTAGACTTTTATTCGAAGATGATAAGCTTAAATGTTCGCAAGCTTCCTTTTTAGATTGAAATATATGAATGATAGAAATAAGATACAAATAGAGTTAATTTCATCGAATGAATATCATTTTAAATATCGAAGAAGAAACTTCAAAGAATAAACTTATTCGTAAATTGATCATCAATTCAAATAACAATTCCAAATTTATGCAACGCCTTACCAAATAATTCGTAATGTCCTCTTCCTATGCTACTTATAAATCACTTTCGTGTGAAAAATGATAGAAATAGGTTAATTTTTCAAAGAAATCATCCCAACACAGAAATCAATCGTGACAACATTGCATACGAGATTAATTCCACGAGATTTCCACAAAGAAGAGCAACGTAATTTGCAGCGACACGAGAAGATGAAATTTCGCGGAGGAACTATCGAGAGTGGCGTGGTTGTGGTACTCGTTCGACCAGGCGAACATTATGCACGCGGTTTCTCGAACAAATCGAAGTACAGCCCCGAGATAACGGGGAATAATTTGGCCAGTTGGCGCGTCAAAGTATAAATACTTTGCCGTTTTCGTGCAACCTTTCCGCGAGCGGGTGAGCGAAGGAAGAGTCGGGTAGGATGGGAGCCGATTCGAGGAACCGAGTCACAGTCACACGAATTAGAACCTCTTCTCGGCCGACACCGGGGCGCCGGGTGAATGCAAAGGAATGCCAGCCGGACTGATAAAACCCACCAACAACACCTACATAAATTTCGGCCCCGGGGATATCTAAGGACGACCTTTCGTTCATTTAAGCATACATCCTAAATTTAGTGCTGGCCACGGTGCGCTGTATCAGCCTTCATGGATACGGGAGGCGCCTGCTTTGCGTGCAGCAGTTACACCGTCGCGTCGCGACGCCGACTTTCTCCTCGATTCGGCTACGTTATCGTTATCCGCTCTCCTCTGCTCTGACTTATTTATTCGGGAGAAATGGCACACGCGAGGAAAATTATGACATTCGTTTTTCAAGTGACAAAAATCGGATTAAAATTCTATTCCCCTCTGTTCATAAAATTGAATCTTATTAAAGTAAGTAAAGTAACTTTGACTAAATTAAATTAACAGTAACTATTTTATAAATTTCAAATTTACTTTGGTCTTTATGTAAAATGAATTGGAATATTATTCCAATTTTGCTTCTAGAATTTATAGTAATGTATAAACTTTGTAAATGTAAAAAAGTGTCTTCTCAAATTATAGTCATTTAGAATAACAGAGTAACTTGAAAATTTGTATCAAATATATAATATATATATATATATATATAGGTTGAAAATTGCATATTTGTATAAATATACATACATGTATGAATAATTTTAGCAATTATATACTGCTGCACGCGCTATTACGAACACATATCTATGTTTAGTCAGAATTCAGTATATTGTATGTCAATATATTGTACTAGTTTTTTTGCAAATAACTCGAAAACTAAAAAGACTAAGAAAATTGAAAACCGATTATATAAAGAAAAAAATTACTTAAAATGCTATCCTTTACAACGTATTTCAAGATCATTACAAGTTTATATTTATTTTTAAAAGAGTCTACTTACAGATTCAAGTGTATAAAAAAATTCATCATAATATATAAGATACATGTTAATGATAATGATAAATTCATAAGATATATTAATATTTTACAAATTTTTTTACTTTAAAAATTTCTTTAATCTTACATAACTTTGTTTTATTATATGTAATAAAAAATATATAATTTTTATATAAGAACCTAAATAAATGTTAATACATTCGTGAAATGCCTTTGATTCTAGAGAATAAAAGAAAAATTGATATATAAAAGTTGATTCAGATTTATTTGCTAAGCAATTTAATTTCGTGTTAAATGAATAAGAAAGAGAGTGAAAAAGAGCGAAACTATACCATCTTCGTTTACATCTTGCTTTATTTAAGGTACTTAAATTATTAATATATTAGTAAATAAATCTTAACCAATATTTTTGTATACAACTTTTTTGCTTATTTCTAATTTAGAATCGATTCTTCATAAACATTTCAAAATATTAGTAATTTGTACATCGATTTATTTTTGTAATATAAAATTTATAGTCACGCTTTTAATTGTTAAAATGAACTTCCAATATACGATTGATCGTACATTTATCTATTAAATTATTTAAATATTTAAAGAGCAAGGATATTTTAGAATAAATATTTTAGATTCAAGGAAATAATTGATAATGGAAACAAAAATAAATATATGTGATATATGTGATTCTTATTTAGAAAAATAAGAATTGAAAATAAATAATAAATAAAAAATAGTTTTGTTTGAAATGAAAAAGAAAAACATTCAAAGAAAAGAGAATTTCTAAAATAATAATATATTTAATATAATAATATTTATTATAATTCATTAAATTATCTAATTATAAATAACAAATAATATTTACATATTCATAGATATGTGAAGAAATAAAAAAATAACTAAAATAAAACAAAAAAGGATTTAAATATTGAAAAATATCACGATAAAAAAATTTCAAAAGAAATTTCAATTCAAATTAAAAAAAAAAGTTATTTAAATAAAGGAAAATAAAAAATAAATAACATTGACTTTAATATGCTAATATACTAATTAACTTTGATTAACTTTTAATATATTACTTTTAAGAATTATAAAATTTTTAAATAACAATTTTATATATTTATCTGCCATATTTATCTTATTATTATATTATATTTGATTTCAAAATTATTTGAATTTTATAAAATCAAAATATCGAACTATAATAATACATTACATTAGTATAGTAAGATTACAAGTAGCAATAAATAAAAAACAAAAAATGACAAAAACTAATAAAAAATGAAATATTGTATATAAATTCAATAATTGTACAAATATTTATATATAAATTAAATATGATTAATTATAATACAATAACATAATTACAAATATTTTATGGAATTAAGAATTATTTAATATTACAATATGATAAATAATACGAATTATATTTATATTAAGATTTCTTTATATTATATTTAATATTATTCAATGCATTGCATCCATTTTTCATATAGTAACATGCAAACAAGACAATAATATTCTTTTTCAATTATTAATTGTAATATTACTTTATATTTCAATTGTAAATATTATCATTTCCAATAATGTACTTTAAATCATTAATCACTTTTTAAATTACTTTTTATTAATAATGATGCATAATAGTAATGATTACTATCTATATTATTTATATTTAAGAAAATCAGAAATATTATTTCAAACATAAATAATTTTCTTCTCCATATGTATCTATTCTCCTTACGTGTCTATCCATAGTGTAAATATAAATATGTATATTTTAATTATGATTGTTTATTGTATATTTAAAATTTGTGTGATTCTAATACTTTATATTATAGTAATTATTTAATATATTACTGAGGATATTTAATATTTCAGTTTTAATCACTATTACTTTTCTTATTCTATTCCTAAATCAAAAAAATAAATAAATATATTATACATACATCAAACATAAGTACTATTAGCACATTTTTTAGTTGTGAATTTTGTGAATTTATGAAATATACAATTTTTTCTCTAAGTTTTTGTTAAAATATAATTCTAAAATCTAAAATTTAAAATATTATTGTACATATATAATATTGTACATATTTATAATATATATTTAAAATATTTAAATAATAATGATATCTATTTTTGATAATTAGTTAATTCGATTTAATTTGATTAAATTAACAATATACTATTTTATTATTATTATTTTTATATCATTATTTCTTATTATTATTATTAGAAATAAATTCCTTATTTTTTTTAATGAAAATAATAAACAAATATGGATAAATACAAACTTGAAAACTATAAAATGAATATCGATGAAAAATATCATGAATTTAATATGTCAATACATGTAATCATAAATGAAATAATGAATAAATGATATTCTATGTTTTTTCATATTTTGAGATCATATAATCTCCTTATCATTTTTGTGCAACATTATCAATTCAATATAGATTCAATGTAGAGTTTAATGTAAGAATATTATTTATAATAATAATAATAATGGTTAAAACTTTATTATATTATAAAATTATAAATAAGATATATAACCAAGATATAGAAATTTATATTTTTTAATTTGATCATTTTTGTATATAAAACGTAACGTAGATTTTTAGATGACTATAAATCGATTGACACAATAATTTTGACACATGTGCATTTATTATGCTTTTAATTTTTTTCAATTTTATTGTTTTAAATATAAATAAATTTTTCCAAATTATTAAGATGCAATAAATAGAATTCTTTAATTCATAAGAAATAATGCTTATTATTTATTTGCAAAAAAATACTTTCATTATATAAAAATTAGGAGGAAACTATTGCTTAGCAGTTTCAAATTTAAATAAAACATTAAAATTTGAAAAAATATTATTATACTAATTTATAGTTTAAAATTTATTTAATAAAAACATCAAATTTTTATTTACAATTTACTTAATATCCAATTGAATCATTAAATCTTTCTATTAATTAATTTTTCAATGGAATGAACATTAAAAGTAATGAAATTAATAATATAAATTAGATATGCTTAAACATTGTAATCTTGTAAGTTCTAAACATATAATTATACTTTTATATATTTTTATAAATAAAATTTTACCTACAAATCAAAAAATAAATATTTGTTATATTTAATTTTTTCAAAATATATGAATAAATATTACATATAATCCAAAACATCGTGTTTGTTCTTATTGTAAATTTTTATAGTATATAAAAATAGTATATAGTATACAGATATAAAAAAATTATCCTACTTTATTTTTATCATTATAAAAATACACGTGGATAATGTGTTTGTATAAAAAAAAGTTAGCAAATAGAAAGTGTGACCAACATCGTTTCTCCATAAAATATTATTAATATTTTCATTTATTTGAAGTCTTAAAAATTTGCAAAAGTATTAGAAACAAGATGTTAAAGTCCGTCTTAAAATTTTATTTATTATAAATGAATAATGAAATTTTATTTATATAAATTATAAATGAAAATTGAAAAAGATTTCAAAAAATTTATTTTTCTAAAAATTTATTTCATAAGAAAATTGATTTTTCTATTGTCTTATCGAATTTTAAAAGCATTTTTTATTGAAATCATCAAGTTTAAAAAAATATCGGTTTAAATTTATTATTGAAATATTATACAAAATATAAAATCTAGTACCTATAAATGATAGATAAAATGTTATTATATTTTTAATCTAATAAAAAGTCACATGTATAATAATGTTATAATTTTCTTGTATTTTTTGTATCATTCTTTTATTCTGTTTGCGCAAATGTTTTTTTTTTGTTGTTGTAAAAATTGAAATCATCATAAGTGATGTTTACTCTTTCGCTTATTTGTACATAATTCTAATTGCATTCCCAAATTTTTCCACTGTTATTATTATCATATTATCGTACATTATAATATTCTTTTATTCTTATATTATATTTTTATATTATTTTAAATATACAGTAAATGAAATATATACGTAAAATTTTTTAAATATATACATTTTTATTGATTTTATGAAAAAATAAGATCTTCTGGAAACATTAAAACATTATTTAATTATATTATAATATTATATTTAACAATATTATTAAATATCTCGTCAATCCACATAAAATACAAAACTTCAAAAAAAGCTTAATATTTACATTTCATAAAATAAAGAATCAATTAAACTATCAAATATGCAATTTGAAATATAAGAAAACGTAATGTTTTAATTATCGCAATAATTTTTCAATGCCCAAGTTAAAAAAACAATAATTATGTTATCACTATATTAAAATTTTTCATGTTCCGAAAGATATATCATCGAATTAATCAAAATAAAATATATAAATATATAACTTCTGACCATCTTGATTAATGTAATAAAATAAAATATGATAGAATAACTTTTCGTCTGCATATTTTCTTAAGAGAAATATTAATATTTAATTTTAACTCGAAATATCAACGTTACATTTTACCTTTCTGCCGACAAAATTTTTTCTTTTTTCCATTTAACTTTTATAATATCTGCGATTATTAATATTAAAAATCCATTTCGTTAAAATAAAAAATGACGAATCTTGTGAGAGTAGGATGCATGGTGGTTTATAAACGACATTGAACGAACGCATTTTACGCGCAGAATCGTAAGCATATACGGCATCCTTAGTTTGAGTCCGAGGTATCCGAGGCCCGGACTCGCGACTTGTAAGGTGCATTCCCAATCCTGCTACGAAACCGGCCAGACCGCACAAAAAAAGGGAAATAATTAGCGGAGGTGTTAATGAAATACCAAACGAACGCCGTGGGACACCAGGTCGGCGCCTCTGAACTGCCAACCAGACATCCTCGACACAGTCCACGGCGCCGTTTTCTTTTCCTCGTCCTTCTGTAACGCTGCAACCGCTACTCTCTAACATATCTCCTTGTTTCTGCCCCCCCACCCTTTCTCCGTGTTTCCGCCTTGCCACGATGTACGTCTCATCCGACACTCTCAACCCTTCATGGATTTTTCGACTTTCAAAGAAGAATGCGTCTGCCCGCTCGAAGATCGTCTTGTTACTCCTGAGAAACCTGGAAACTGATTACCATAGATCTGCTTTCGAATCGATGCTCTCCACCGGAAACGGTGTCTCGCGGTTCATGGATATTTAAATAGCAAGTTTTGTATATATATATATATATATATATATATATATATATATATATATATGTATGTATGTATGTATCTCTAATACACATAACGTATTGCGAAATTGAAAGTAGAGATTCGAATTTTAGAAAGAGTATCTTCGTAATTCGAATACTGGAACACGTGTAACTCTTTTACATAATTGGAATGTTTAATCGTAATCAGTGGGGAATGCGTAGATTTTTGTAAGATAGCTGTGAATTATGTTTTGGGAAGAGAATTAGAAAAATTGATTCATTTGTATGAATAAAGAATTGAAAAAAAAATATGTATATTTGTTAAGAAATATTTCTCGAAACCTGAATGTCTGAATATAAGAACAACGAAAAAAAAAAAAAAAAAAAATTATTTCAATTTTCATCGTGACAAGAGACGTTTACTAGTGAATTCAAAATTTAATGATTATTAATTTCCGATTATTATAAAAATATGTAATTTCTTCCAAACGTGTAGATATATTAATAGTACGATAAGTATGATGATAAATAGTATGATCAAAATATAATGATAATTAATATTGTTAACAAAATAATTGGAATTAATGTCCGGAAAAGATGGATCCAATTTTTAAAAAATTATTAAAAAATTGAATATTTAAGAAATGTTAAATATTCTGTTCATGGATTTGTGCGATCCTTTCTAAAATGTGTAAAGATTTTAACATAATATTTTTTAGAAATAACTGCAAAAACAGAAGCTGGTGAATCATCTTTCCCTTGCTACTATGGGTGGACCATCTTTACGTAAGTTATAATCATTCATGAAATTAATCTGCAATAACTATTACATGTTTTATTAAAAACAAGTAAAAGTTGTTTTATTTAATGAAGAAGAAAAATTTCTTATTAAGTAGTCTTATATGATTAAAAATATATTATTTATAAAAATATAAATAAAAACATTTTTAGATATTATTATTATAAGAATTATTTATTGATTGTTTTTTCTTCTAAAAATAATGTGCGCAAAAGAATGAAATTAAGAATGTAATATAAAGGTAAAAAAAATAAATGTTGTATATTTTACGATATAGGAAGAGAAACAAAATATTGAATAGTGATTATAGAAAGTATATAGAAAACATTTACTAATAAAAAATAATCGAAATTTGAAAACATTAAAAAAAAAAGATACGAAAGTAAAAAATATTTCAATGAATGAATTAAAATTTTCCATTAGCTTAATGGATTTATTTTCGTATTACAAGAAAAAGCCATCTTTTGTTTAGTTGTAGTATTAAGCAATAAATATACATTTTTTAATAAAATTAATTATAAAAATCTATAATTAAATATTGCGATTTTAACTAATCAATTTGTAATAATATCTAACGTAATATCTTTGACTAAATTCATTTTATATATTCGTTGTAAAATATAGTGTAAATCTAAATATATTATAAATATAAATATAATAAAATAAGTCGATATCATCGGAATATAATAATTAATAATTCATTTTTAGAATTATAACTATTAAATAAATATATATATATATATATATATATATATATATATATATATATATATATATATATATTATAATGAATAATTTTGAATGAAAAAATGTCGATTAAATTAAGAGAAATATTGTTGTAAGTACTGATTTGTCACTTTATATTGATATTCTTTTTTATGTTTCTAAATAAATATTATATATATTCTCGGTACCAAATGATAATAAATACATAGATATATTTTTCACGCTACTAAAATTATTGCTTAGTTTTAGAATAATTCTTTCTATATTCAATCTATATATATTCAGACAAAGCATAGTTTAAACGCGCAAATAAACCTGAAATTCAAGCATTAAAATAATATATTTACATTATATTTGTGTGTAAAATTAGTTTAAAATATAAACATTATATTTTGTTAAGAACTATTTTTGAAAAATATTTTCCATTAACGAAAAATCCAAGTTACGTTAGATTATTCTTTTTACACTCGATAAATATCTAAGATAAAAATACACAATAATAGACAAAGTTGCAGCTCTTTATGCTATACAGATATTTAGAAAGATAATAAATATTTTATAACATTGAAATATCTTTAACTAATGGAAATTTATTCGTTATTTTTTTCATTTAAATTTTTTATTTGAAGGCCAAGGTATAGTACATCATTGAATTTGCCGTGAGCTATAATAAGTTACAACAACATGAAATTAGAAATATATAATGCCATTTAAAAAAATTAAGATGAATTGCTTTATTATTAAAAAAAATAATTTCTTTTTAATTTTTATTGCAATTTATAACCAGTTGAAAACTGAATAACTTTTCTTCGAAACATTTTTCGAATTTTAAATTATTGAAAATAGTATTACAAACTATTCTGAAATTCTTAAATTTTTATTCCAAACAGTACGAATTACAAAAACAGTACGAATTATAAGAAAAATTGTTTTAAAAATACTTCAATAATATTTTAAGTTATTCAAGAAAAAGTAATTTTTTGAAGAAAAGTTCAAATAATTAAAGTTAATTAAAGACAAAATTTTTACAGTAAGAATAAATTAAGTATTTCGTGCTAGATATAAATTAGAAAAAAAGTGTGCACATTAAAGAATTGTTAAACGTCAAAAATTCCATTAAATATGTTACGCATATTTCTTGTTTATTATTTAATTTTTTTTTAAATATAGATTATTCTCAAATAATCTCTTCTTCGAATTTTCATTGGAATTATATTAACTCATTTATTATCTTTTCCTATAATTTTTAAATTGTAATCTTACATTATACTATAAATTATAATTTAATCATTTTTTTTAATTATCTGTAAATACTTAAACACAAAAATTCTACCGAGAAGATACATGTATTATGATATTCTACATTAGGATTTCGAACAGCTAATCAAATATTTTTAATCGTACTTTTTTACTTCCATTTTTTTCATCTCGACATGCTATCCTGAGATACCTTCTTCTTTTTTCTCCTTCTTTCTCCTCTATCTTTCCCGGCTCTTGTCCAGTCCTCTTACTCTATTTATGTGCCTTCTTATTTTCGTACCCCTCTTCACTGTTTTATCTACCTGTTCTAAATTCAGGATTTTTTATACGGCTCCCATCGTCCTACCGTCAAGGGTTATCCATCGCTTTACACGCGTATGCGGTTCTCGGAAGTGCGGATTATAAGACAAAATGGGTTTCAATCGCGATTGGTTTGACGTGCGTCGTCCTTAAGTAAAACAAAACAAAACAAAACAAAAAAACGGAAGAAAAAAGGAAGAAGAGGTTCCTTCTGTAAACGAAGATGCGCTGATTTATCATGAAAACAAAAATGTCTCCGAAACCTAAAATAGATGATAGAAAGTAAAGGCTTATCGACTTTCACTAAAGAAATACTGCTATAGCGATCGTGTTAGTAGGCAATAAAATTTCATTAACGTGTTAACGAATTTATTAGACAGAGAGAAAAATCGGCTCATTAGCTAATAAATTTCAAAATTTCGATTAATATTAAGTGCAATAGAAATAATCAATTATTATTTTAGAAATAGAGTTTAAAAATAGTCACTATATTAGTTAGGTTTGATATAGCTATAAGTATATATATATGATGTAGATATAACAATCTATAATATAGATTGTATATTAATTTGGATAGATAATTTTTAGATTGTAAATATACAATTGTTAAAAATTTTTAAAACGTTTCAAAAAAACAATTATATCATGTTAATATTTAATATTTTCCCAGTTCGCAGTTGTAATTAAACGTGCAGAATTGTTAAAATATATGTATATAAAATATAAATATGAATACAAAGTAATCAAGTACAGATACAAATAAATAAAGATGTTTAAAAGATTGATTCTAGAGATCGAAACAAACAGAAAAGTCGATATATGACAATATTTGTTGAGATTTATTTATAAAATTATTATAAAAATAACTTGATGCAAAAGCTTCGATCGATATTTTTGTACAGCAATTTTTATATTTGTCCTGATTTCTAGGGTCAATCCTCTTGATATCTTATATGGTAACCAGGTAACATTCTGCAGAATCTTAAGACTGATGATTCTTCGCCACCCACATTCTGTCAGTAGCAAGCTACTTTAAAATCCCTACTTTTCTTTTTTATCTTTTTTTTTCCACCTAGATCGTATCTCCGCTCGTCTTTATTATTCTTTTTTTAGATTTCTGTTTCAGGTTCCATTTTGTCATCAATAATCAATCCCTTATGATTTATGATACTTCTGCATTCATTTCATAACTATGAAGAATCTATTCTACCATTTTAAAAAAATTAGATAGATATAATTAATTCGTTAAAAAAAAAATTAAGATATCATATTATGAAATTTCATCTATTAAATTTTATGTTGTTAAATTCACTAAAAATTCATAAAATTTAAGTTATTTATAAAATATTTAAATATTTCATTATATTGAAATTGTTTTAATTATGATCATAAAAAATTTTATTATAATGATTCAATAATTTTTTATTAAATTTCCTTCTTTGTTTAAAATATTTGTTTATTATATATTATACACTACAATAATGATCAATGTGAAAGAAGTAGATAAAGTAAATAATCGATATAAATTTAATATTTAAAATTGGATATTTATAATATTATTATTTTTAACATCTAATAATTATTTTATCCTGTTTAAAATATTAAAATGCTATTAATTTGCAAGATTTGCTTTAATAAAACTGTTTAAAAATATAAAAATAATTATCTATTTTCTATATACTTTTATATCTATGATATTTTTTATTCAGTAACGCAGTTTCTATTTAAAAATATATATAATTGAATATATATATATAATTTGAGAATAACGCAATAGTTGCGCGTAATTTAAATGTAATTTATAAGATAAAACATTATTAAAATTCATCTTTATTCCATTTACTTTTTTTTCATAATAATTGATAAACTTGATAGTACGCATATTATGATATTTTCAACGCTATTTTTTTGATTTGATTTTTCTCAAGAACATACGTAAGAGAAAATAAGATAAAACAGAACATCAATGTTTAATTAATTAATTTTAATAATAAAGAATACAGAGATATCAAATATTCATATGAATATGATATGAATTTAGACATTAAATATATTATAATTGCAATCTTATAAAAATTCTTTTCTTGTGAGTATCAAAGCACAAAAAATTTGAGAAATTTCAATATGTAATGCCATAATAAATGTGCGTAAGTAAAATATAAATAAAGTTGATATAAATAAATAATTATTTTATATCAAGTTGAAGTACAACTTGATTAAATTTTTTCTAAAAAACTTCATGTGTGAGTAATGAATATGTTTCAGGCTAAGATATAAAATGGAATATCTATATGAAAATGAAATTGTTTCTTTTAGTATGTATTTATTCTTTCTTAAAATTATTAGATAAAATAATAATATGTTAATTATATTCTACTTTCTAATTTTTCGTAATTTTTGATTAAAATAAAGTTTAATAAACAAAAATTATAGAAAGACATTGCAGGAGGATTAATTTTTTTTTTTCAATTACTCATCAATATTGTTTTCAGGCATTCGCATTAAATGTAAAAATTAAAAAAGACAATATCAAATGTTACTGATAAATTGTTATTGATACAACAATATAATATAATAAATAAAAATAAATAATTATTTCAAAATAGAAGCATTGGGGATAAAAATTTTACTTGTAAAAAAAAAAGAAAAAATCAAAAGAAACAATATTTTCTTAATAAAATTCAAATTAAAATCGCACGAATACATTATTCATAGTTTCCCGAAACTATATATTTTGAGCAGTACAACGCAAGATTATTAATTAAGCATTCATTATTACCACATACATTATAAACTTGTTCGAAATACAATTTTAGTTTTCCCATAGATGAGTTTCGATCCTATGCGAATAGTAATTGGCAAACTCTTTATTTACTTTCTCAACGAGTTGGTCGATAAGACTTTCAAAACATACGAAAAGTTTCCGTCTTACGCGTTAAGTTTGCTCAAACATCGCAAAGGTTGTTCGATTTGAATTTAAAACGTATGTAAGTGCCTATATTGAGCAACAGAGTGGGTTGAAAAATTGTACGAATAGTTTTTAGTAGAGAAGAGAATTTCAATTTCTTTCAGGTTAAACATGCTAATCTTAGTTTCTATTTATTTTTATTTAACCATAATATTATGCACTCTTGCAATTTGACATATTATTTAATCATTATCTCATTGTTAAAAGAGAAATATATATTTCTATGATATTCATACATAAAATATAAATTATAAAATATTTTCAGATATTACTATATAATATCATCTTACATATACATGTAACAAATTAACTTATTCATTTTTCTTGTTTCATATTTTTTTCAACTTTATCTGAATAATCGTCTTTCCTTGATGTAGAAAGAATCGCAAGAATCGTAGAATCTTAATTAGCAAAGCAATCAGAATCCTGAATGTAGTCGATTGAATTCGGCATGACGTCTTTGAATCAATACGAATTGAAAAATGCATATTGTTTGTAGAATTGAGAATTGTTTGTAGAATTTATCATACGGTATTTAATATACACATATGACAAATTCAAAGATAGCATGTTTCCAAATATCAATATGAATATATAACTAACTGTATGAAAAATACTTAAATAAAACAAATCTATTTATTTCTATATCATTCAGAAAATTAAAAAAGTGAAACGGTATCATTTAAAAAAAGATGGTCGCGCAAAGAGTAAAACAGAAAATTCAAGAAAGAACCGCACCTATTCGTTACATAAGACAACAATGTAGCAAGTAAATATTGGGGATTACAATAATGCTGGTGAATTCATCATCGCAAACAAGCATCGTAAATCTGGACATTCCACATTTATGTAGAAGAGGCAGAGAGAGAGAGAGAGAGAGAGAGAGAGAGGAGAGATCGTTGCAACGTTCGGTGTATCGGTGCACAGCGAGTTCTCGAAGATACGAGCTGGTTGTCGTCTCTGGAAGCTAATGGGACGCCGCCGACACTCTCTTCTCTTTCGAATCTCTTTGATCCTGACCGAACTTGCCCTTGCCTCTACCTCTGCGACTCCTGTCCTCTTTCCGCTTTCCCTTCTACCCCGACTCCTCGTTCTGACCTTATTCACAGCCTCCTCGGGATCTTCATGGTGGTCGCGAGCTTCATGCGTGTATACCCAACTTGTAGAGTCAAGATCCGGTAGAAATGATCGATTTTTACGTCCTCCGAAAGTCGTTTTCTCAAGTTATTTTATATTTTATTATGGATCACGTGGATTATTTCTATGATTGGATGGTAGATATTCTGATGTTTCTCCAATTTTAAAGTAATATACGTAGCATTTAAAGTTTGTTCAGTTGTGAAAAATTATAATTTTAAAAAATACAATTTGTTTTTATATTGTCTTTAAACTACGTAATAAACAAGTATTCATCCATTTTATTTAAGTATCAATGTCAAAAAGTGAGTATATATCTCAGAGAATGATTTCTCGCGAAAAAAGGAAATGAAATTTTTTTACTTAAGGCTTTGTTTTCGAGTAAATCATGTTTTGAAATATTTTCAGGTACGAGTGAAATTTTTCTTGATTAGATATAAACTATCGTCGAATAAATTAAAAAGTATTGTAAGGAATAATCGTTAAAATGTTAATTTTACGTATGAAAGTAAAAAAAAATAAATTTTTTTATTTAAAAATTATTTTTCGAAAAAATTGAATTTGAAAATTCACTAATTCTTGAGTGCTTAATTGTACACATGTCCAATTTCGATTTTCTCAAAAATTTCATTTGTGAAAAATTTTTAAATTTGATTTATTCAAAATATATCAAAAATTTTACTTTTACGTTTTCAATGGTTTTATTTTGGGTTTCTTCGACAATGCGAATCTTTTAAAAATTCTTTATTACACGTTTGTATTTGAATGAAAAGAATTTTTCAAATAAGGCAACAAAAAATTTTGTTTAATATAAATATATACTTATTTATTATCGTTCAATAATAAAAAAATAAGCTTCATCCTATTATTTTCCAATTTATAATTTGAAATTGATATTATCAAATTAACATTTCATTATTTTTAAGAATTAAATTTTAAGTCTTAAACATGAGTTTAAGAAAAAAAATTATGAAAATTCTTATTTTTTTTCTCTCAAAATTTATTCAACGTTAAGAAACGAAAATTTAAATACGATAATTATATTTCCTCTCAACTACTAATTTACATTTTGTTATTTTAATTTAGGTATTTATCGCCGACTAGACGATACTTACTTGCTTATATTTATATTCGTACTCATACCTATATCTTTCTCTTTTGCTTTTTCCTTTTCTCTCTTCTTAAATCTTATCCACACTCGGTTGAGGTCCTTCAGGGTGGCCGTAAATCTCAACCCTTTTCCGTACGTATTTACATCTGGCCGTATGCGCGAGGATAGAGCAAAAAGAAGGAAAGCTCATCTGTAAGCTTATCCGCGCTATCGTGTACGGTGTGGATCTTCTTCTTATTTTCCAACCGGTTAGGAAACGTTCCGAGGGGCCCGTGTTTTTACCGGTTTCGAAGTAAAATTTCGTGAAATCGGAAGCCAAGTAAGACGCCTCGGTTCTCGTCGTAAAACTTACGGTATCGCGATCGTCCTCCATATTTTTCTTCTCCTTTCTAATCGTGTACACGATTTTAACGATGATCGTTGCTCCAACCGATCTTGTTTCTTCCCGCTCCTT
Source organism: Apis florea (assembly GCF_048593485.1). Lineage (NCBI taxonomy): Eukaryota > Metazoa > Arthropoda > Insecta > Hymenoptera > Apidae > Apis > Apis florea. The sequence continues at coordinate 7,441,670 of NW_028256714.1, read as the reverse complement.
CTTTTCTTTTGTTTAAAATCGTGTTTGTATACATTAATTTATTTAAGAAGAAATTTCTTTAAAAGTTTTCCCACTTTTTGATAAACGAATATCAAAATTAAATCAACATCAAAATTTACTTGATAAAATATTACTTGATAAAAATTCAAGTGTTTTTAAAATGTTACAGATTGATATTGATTAATGATGTTATATTAATATTTTTATTATTATTATTATTTTTTTTTTTTTTTAAATTATGGATTTTTCGCATTTTCACCGAATATCATATTATATATAAGGTATATATTGTTAAATCTCGTTTTAGAAAAGCAGAAAGAATAAAATAGGATTTTTTAATGATTTTTTGCAAATATTAAAATTTCTGTTTATCAAAATGCAAGGTTTTAGTTGCCGTTTCAACCAATTATTATAAAAGAAAGAGGCCATATCATGGACTGCAAGTACGATTTTTATCATGTATACTTGTGCACAATAGATTGCATATTGTACTTAAAATTATCAAAAGATAACGTAAATTACAGACTACGTTTTAAATTTGTGTGCACGCAGTTGACGAAAGCGAGGTGATTGATAAACTCGTTGTAAAGCTTGTTTCATAAAAATACCATGCTATTCAGTTTATTATAAATACATTAAATGCTTCGTGAAATGCAAATATATGAATAAAAATATACAATTGCAAAAAATTAACAATCTAGCGTATATAAATTTATTTGTGATATAATTTTTTTCATATTATTTATACGTTATACCTTAATACATCATAAAAGATATTATTATCAATCATGCGATTATTTAATAATAAGATATAAAGATTTAATATTTTTTGGAATAAATTTCTTATAATGTTAATATTAATAAATTTGAACAGTTATCGATAATTTTATTTTAAAAAATATTATTTATAGAAGAAAATTTGCAATATAAAGAATATATTTGAATAAGTTACATATAATTTAAAAAGATAAAAAAACAATATTCTAAAATTTCTTTAAGATAGATAACTTATTTATATATCTATCGTACATTCATACTTTCATAATATTGAAAGTATCAAATTTCTATTTATTGCAATTTTATATAATTTTAAATAATTTATGAAATAATTTACAAAAAAAAAAATCATAAATAACATGTATGAATACATTTCATACATTAACATTATATTTGAGTTGCTGTATAAATACTTTGGAACTTTTGTAGAATAGATCGTAAATACATAAATAGATATATCATAATACAGTCATATATAATAAAAATAAATAATAAAAATGATAATAAAAATTTATAGCTCAATATTTCTTATTTGATTGTAACTACAATTTCTATAATTATTTCTATAATTGTTACAAATATTACGTTTAATATATTAGAAATACACGAGTATGAAACAATAATTTTTTTTAATTATTTTCTTTCTTTTTTTTTTTGACATCATGCGCACTTGATGTATGTTATCTTTTAATAACAAGCTTTTATTTTTTTTTAATTTGTTAATCATTAAATAATATATATAGATAGATGAATAAAAAATGGTCGATTATAACAATTTCGTTTTAAAATGGATACTTAAGATATGTACAGCAAAAATAAATGCAATTTTTATTATTTATATAAAAAAATAATATTTTATTATAATAATCTTATATATAATCTTATAGCAACAAAATTATATATAAAGAAATTAATACGAATATAATTAATAGATAATAATAAATATTTTTGTCAATTTAACGAATATAATTTTGATATATGAATAATCCAACTCGTTGATATTTATAATGCAAAATTTCATCATTTTAACACATCCAATTTCTTTAAAGAAAGATTTATAATATAATTTTATATTTATACGAGATTGTTCTTCTTTCGTAGAATAAACAAAGCAACTTTGTCTGACTCGTTTGTTTGATATTTTAATATAATTTCACGACATTATAATGAATAATTTTGAAATGCATTAATTATAAAGTGAATAAATTATAAAAGATAACAAGTTCACTATCTTATTCATATAGTAGATTATGTGAATAAATAAATATCAAAATAATATCAGTGAAATTAATATTAAAACAACAATGAATTATTATTAAACAACTTTGCGATATCTGATTTAACACTTCAAACGTCAAAATTTACTATCCATGCAATATTTAGTTTTATTTAAGCTCTTATTCATTGATTTATAAAAAATTGTAATAATTGTTAAAAAATATTATCATGCATGAAATCGTGATTTCATTTTAATTTTTATCAATTGCAAATAGAATCTTCTATTTTCTCTACTCACTATTAACTTTTCATTTAGTCATTATAATTTTTAAATTGCCCAAAAATTATTTTATACTTTATTTTCACATTTTATTCTTCGTTCGATTCTTCGTTCTGTGGATGGATACGAAATATGATTAGATCATCTAATATACATTTTGAACAGCTGCCGTGTTTATATAATCAGTTTATATAAATAGTGATCGCATAATAAGTTATTAAAGACAAATATATATATATATATATATAAATGAAAATATAATAGTAATAATTTTTTCGCAAATATTCGAAAACTAGTCGGTCGTACGCAAAGAATATTGTTTAAAATTTCTCGAAATTTCAACGTATTAAACAATCAAAACCCGCTTTATTAAATAATCATCAGTAATATCAAAAGAAGACAAAATCAAGAAAAATGAAAGTAAATTAAATCGTAACCATAAATTTTTAGAGATTTTTATCAAAATAACGATTTGTAATTCAACTTAATTATTTCTCGACGCAAGCATTAATTTAAATTCCAGAAGCGAAAGCCGAAGAGAGAAAAATGATTGAATTTTATCAACGATTTAAGACAACGACGAACAAAAGAACACGAAACGTGAAATAATATTACAACCGTCCGAGCGAAAGGGGATGATGCGGAATGATGGGCGAGAAATTTATTATCGAATATCTCGCCACGATAACGCAACGTCGTAGAACGAGCGTAATGCGAAGAAGAAACGCGTCTCACGTGTGCATAGTATGGGTTAGGTTTCGCGGCACTCGTAAGAAAAGAAGTTGCGCGCCGACTCGATGGTTTCATCCAGAGAAATCTGGGCGGAGTTTCGAGCTACCGAGGTGAAACTGCGCCGCCCAGCTTCGTCCCCTGTTCGTCCTTCTGCGTTCACCATTCCCCTCTACGCCGTTTCCCACCCCTGCTCGCTGGGATTTCTTTCGCGAGCTGCATTTCTAGCGCGCAAACGCGCCCCGGCACATCCACCAATTTCAGATGGATGGGCCGACAGTGGGCCAGCCACTGTTGCAATCGTGCGCCGTTGTATTTACGCCTGTTCTTTTCGACCCGACTCCCTTTTTGCTTTCCCTCTTCCTCGATGATTGCTACCATCTTTCTCCCGATTCGAGTGAATTCGGTTTCATGATATATATATATATACTGAGTGCTTTTAGGATGTTTGGATGAGCCGGTATGCTTCTGTATTTTGGTAAATATTTGTGGATAAAAGGAGAATAGAAATTTGGCTAAAAGCAGTTGTATTTTTCCTTCGTTTTTATTTGGATAAGTTGATGATAGCGAAATTTCGGATATTTGCGTAATCGATACTTTAAGAAACTTTTCAGACTCTTTGTTTTTTTTGTATGTATGTATTAATTAGTATTGGATCAAAATATTTTAGAGAAAGTTCTGTAAAAAAGTCAGATTTAATATTTTTATACAATGGCGCGCAGAATTGTTTGCTGTGTTATGCAGAATTATGTTTATTCTCGTCAATGAATAGTTACTTCTTAAGATAAAAAATTTAAAATATTTATGTTGTTCGCAGTCTTAGAATATAATTAGAATTCTTCTTACAATTTAAAAAATAAATACGGAAAAGTATTTCGGAAATCAAATCGAAATTGAAGAAATGTTATTGATAAATTTTTGTTATAAAAATAATTCTATTATAATTTAAAACTGTAAACAGCAAAAATATATTATGTATAATAAATATTCACGAATTTATATTTTTAATAATTATAATTATTGAATAAAATAACTATAAAAGATGAGTAAGTTTTGCAAGTTCATCAATTTCATCCGACATTGTATATTGAAAAACAAATTAACAATAAATAAAAGATATAATCACGATTTGAAATTTTTTTCATATAAAGAATTTATTTTTATCGTTCAAGCATCGCGTCGCCATTTGAAAATCATGAGGGTAAATAAGATCAAAACAAGCAATAGGATTCTTGATATCCTTTTGTTCTCCTTTCCGTGTTAAAAGTTATCAATAGCGTTTCGGCGAAATCTCGGTTTGTCTTCGCTTTTATACGTATTCCACTCGTCGAAACAAAAGATGACTATAATTTTCACGAAGACATGTCTACATTGACGAGTAAAATGACATGGCATCAACCTACGCATATTCTGTAAAGCAACAATGGAAAGAAAGTAGAGGAAGATTGTTTTGCGCTTAGACGCTTTACTCGAAAGTATATCTATCGAATAACAAAGATATTCGTTCGTAGAATCATTTCCATACGTTTTAAAAGATTTCAACGTATTTGCGTGTGGGTTGTGATTATGTGATTTATGAACAATTGTTTGCGATAAAAATAAATGGCGGTAGAACGAATTGCAATCAGAAAAATTGAAAATCGTAATATCTTTAAAATTTGAAAATTTTTAAATGAACTCATAAATAATTTAAGGATTTCGAATAATTATTAATAAATTGTAAATTGTAAAAAATTGAAAAAATTGAAAATTTAATAATATATAAATATCGTATATTCTAATATTTATAAAGAAATTAATAATTCTTGTTCATTTTGCAGAATTAAATTTAATCGCATTAGAATTAAATTTATATTCCAATAATATTGTAGATAATCTTCAATTAAGTTTAATTACGAGCAATTATCATTAAATTAAGATTTATTGTAACACGATTAATTGAAATTTCACTCATATTCTTATGTTCAATGATATAATTAATTTATTAAATCTTTTATCTAAATAGATAAATAATTAGCACTTCCTTCTAATTAACTTTGTCAATAAAATCTTAATATGTTTTAAATAATTATAAATGTGTCCAATTTGAAATATCTTATTAAATGCAATTGATAATCATTTCTGATATTCAGGAATTCGCTTGTACTAATTGTACAATTTTCCACATAGATGAATATATACTTTTCATATCCTATAAGATATTCATTTCAATCTTATCTTTTATCAAACGAAACAAAAGCGAATAAACATAGCGAATATTTTATTAAAAAAATAAACGAATTAATGTTACACTTAATCAAACATGATCAGATTATTTATGATTGATAATCTGATATGAAGTTAGCATATAATTAATGGATAATCTATTATAATTGAAACATTAAACAAGTATCGATTAATATATAAAGGATAATTATTATATTTACCTACATTTTTAATTGACATTTCATTGTTTTTTATAGACAGTGTAACTCTGGTTATTTAAAAGTCAATATATTTTTTAATCAATAGAATTTACTAGTTTTAAATAGAAATTTATAACTCTAACGAGTTTTTAGTTTGAAAATATATAATATTATCTATGACATTCTACATTGCAATAATTAAGTAATGCAATAATTGTAAATAATGTATACATATACTACATTATGTAATAAACACTTCAATATTAATTCCTTTTTTCCTTTTTTTTTAAATTTCAATATTTTTATCAACATTTATAATAATCACATTTATGATTGATACGAAATTACATTAAACGCAATTAAAAAAGAATTAAATAGTAATGAATATAGTAATGAATAATATAATATAGCTAATAAAATAGAATTTTTATAAATTTTTAAAATCTCCATGATAATCTTAAATGAAATATCTTATATAGTTACTTAATTTGAATAAATCTAACTTGATAGCGAAAAATGAAAATAAAGTTAAAATTAAGCGTAAAGTAATTTCGCCAGGGAATGAATTCCACGTAAAATGAAATTGGTCCAGAAACATGAGATGAGATATTACAAATTTGATTATGTAACAGTATCGTTTATTAAATTTGTTATTATTTCATGAAACAGCTTTGGTCATGTTGATTAAATATTTAATTAATATTAAATTATTCGTAGAGATTAATTTAAAGTAAAATTAAGGTGCAAATATAAATTTATGAATTCCATTAAAATTATAGAAGGATTTATTAAATAACTATTTCTCTAATCATTTCTTACAATTTTTAATTAAAATCAAATCATGAAATGATCACGAGCGAAATCATAAACGAACAAAATTTGAAATCTTATTTTCAGATAATTTTAATAAAAATCATAAGCAAAAGAAAACATATATCCCACTATTTCCACTATTACTTTTATTATTGATTAAAGAAAATAAAAATTCAATTTCCATTGAATTTCATGTAAATCATACTGTAAGAAAGTAATAAATATTTTTTGATGCAACGATTTATTAAATAAAATTTAGATATAGAAATTTCTATTATTTTAATATTTCTATACAAGTATATGAGTACAAATATTGCATATCGTCATATTTTTCTAATACATATATTTATTTATATACTTCTCTATTTAATTATCTATTGCATGGCAAATAAAACTAATGGATATTTAAAAAATTCTTTCTCTTTTTACAGAGAGTACAAGTTCGCATTGCGTGGGATGTGGTGGTCGAATTCATGATCAATGGATTTTGCGAGTTGCACCGAATCTGGAATGGCACGCTGCTTGTTTGAAATGTGCGGAATGCCAGCAATTTTTGGACGAGCACTGCACCTGCTTCGTACGAGATGGAAAAACTTATTGCAAGCGAGATTACGTCAGGTAAAAAAACCATTTAATCTATTATTAACGACACATTGAGACATATTTAGATTTGGCATGCCTTGCATACTTGTACTATGCATCATTAAAAAGAAAAGTTTTATTTACATCCAGAGAATTTCGTGATACAATAATGAAAATGGGTATTCCACTGAAATAATAAAGGATTCTAATGTGTCATTATATAATCAATACTAGAACTGTAATGTATATTAAAATATATTATAGATATATACGTACATAAATAATTATATAATTATAATATTTAATTATATTATTATAATATTAATTATACTACTATTTAAAATAATCGAAGATCGAAATTAAAAAACATTAAAAAAAATATGTTGATAAATAAATTACAATCACAAATTTTTTATACAAGTAAAAAATTATAATTGAAATACATATATCTATATTTTAATAATATTGATAAATATACCTATAGAAATAATTTTTCTATATCCAAAAATAACTTTTCTTTTCAAATTATGTTTTAAAATTTATTATTTATAATCATTCTCTTTACAAACATGTATTCTTGTTCTTTTTTTTTCTAAACTCTAATCTGATCTTTTTAAATATAACTGATTTTGCATTTTGCTTATGCATTTTGTTAAAAATTAGTAATTTAAATTGAAAAGTATTGTTGATTATGATAATAATATTAATAGCTTCGATTAAAAATAATATTACGAATAAGAAGTATTCGATAATCAATATTGTTGCTTTTTACCACATGAAAATATAGATATAATAGATGAATTGAACATAAGAATTAAACATATGAAGAAATTTTTAAAAAATAATGTATACATCGTCGTATAAAATAATCCTTAATTTAATAAAAAAAACTTGTAATTAGTATGAACACAGGTATTTCATTTTCACATATTATCTATATTCATAGCACGAATACTACAATAATTCCATAAATCTTTTGATTTTCTAAAATCGAAATTGTAAATAATTGATAGTAAATCTTGGAATGATTGTAATATTTTCTCCAGTTTTCACTAATATCTTTGTTGTTATACTTTTCATAAAATAAAACAATTTTGACTCAATAATATTAAAAAAATATAGATAATAAAATTTCTACGTTAATTAATTCCAAAGTATTCTCTTTTCCTATACGAATAAAACGATTTCTATTGCATACAACAGTTATACAAAGAAAATACAACGTTCTCGAACGCACGCGATATAGGTAACGCTTCTCGATTTGCAAACGGCGAGATTGAAGAGAAATAAAAATAGAAAAAAAAAAAAGTACAACGCGTCGAACGGGAAAAAAGGAAAAGGAAGAAGCACAGAAAGTAAGAACTGACAAAACGTTTCTTCGTGGAGTATTTTTATCTAACATATACGGAGCAGCTTCTGCCGTCTGCGTGCGAAGAAATGCATTCGTAACAAAAAGTATACTTCACACGTGGTTGAATCGAACTTGCGGAATCGAACGCAGAATTCGTGCCTTTCATTTCACGACGAAATTCTTAACTTGAAGTTACGCCAACAGTATAAACAATCAAATTTTACCGCTTTCAATGTAAAAGAGAAAAATACACAGATGTATCTTCATTCGAATCGTTACGTATTGTTGTGATTTCGATTTTAATTTCTTGAACAATATACTTTTTAAAAGTTGTTGATTTATTTATTGTATGGAAAAATCAAATGTAATAAAATTATATATAGCAAAATGAATATGTCAAAGAAAAATAAATAAAGTAAGTAAACAAGATATAATTACGTCATATTTGAAACTAAAAAAAAAAAAAAAAAAATGGTATGAAGAAGTATTCTGACATATTGCGATTATTTTAATATTCATTTTTTTAAAAATTGAAATAGAAAAAAGTGAATTATTAAAAGTCAATAATTTCACTTTAAATTTAGAAAGAATCGGTGAATGAATATTGAGATGTAAAAAATATAAACCGTGTTTTTCGCGATTTAATGATGCAGAAAGATAATCTGAAAACGAAGTTTTCAAAAATAAAAGATCATATCGATCGATACTGCGAGTAAAAGTTAAAAAATTCTGTTTTAAAACTCTTCGATCGATACAATTTCCCCCTGGAAAGTTGTGGCAAATATTTTTGGGTCCGGGACAGGCGGTTTATTTGCATTGATCCATCGAACATTGAAATGCGTCCGAAACGAAGAAGAAGACTGGCATATCCGGTCGACATGGATTTGCCAGCCCTGAGAGACACCGATGACGCCTGTTTGTTGTTTCTGTCGCCTCGTACGAAAAGTCGAAACAACCGTGGGGTAAAACGTTTCCTTCTGGGTGTTCCTCAATGCTTTCCATTCTCGAATAAATTTGCTTGTCGACCAATGGAACAGAGCTTAGAATTACGTGATGAAAGAATTTTTTGTAATTATGATTTATTTTGAAATGAATATTACTAATTTTGATAGTTTTCTCAATTTTTCTGAGCTCCATGATTATTATTTATAAAATAATTATCTATATGTTTCTTTGTTTACATAATACGTTTTGAATATCAAATTTATTAATACCTATTGTATTGTTACTGTTTAATATTTATGTGATTTTATAATTTTATACATTGAAAGTATTTTGTGTTTATAATAGTAACATTTGCTCTTAAAATGATTCTATGTATTCTCTCGAGCAAAATGATTATAATTATCGATGAAGCTACACCATATATAATTAGTTACTCGAGCAATAGATAATTAATTGATTGCTGCACTAGAATTGAATTATATATTCCATGAAGCTTTTTTAATTAATAAAACTCAACAATTTAGGAAATCCGTAATAAATACAATTAGGGAGCTGATAAATACAATTTAGTTTGAAAAAATTGAACGAAGTGGTGCAGACAAGTACAATTAGCTTAAAAACCGATAATTAATCGTTCGATCCAATATCCAAATGAAATTTCGCGGAGACATATGCAGGAAAAATCAACGTAAATTGAGACGATTAATAAATTTGTCTAAGAAAAGTGATAATTTCTATTTTTATACTTTGTGGAATTTAAAATTTTGGATGTTCGATATGAGTTGGAATAAATTATTAGGTTTAATTTGAAATATTAGTTTTTGCAATACTATTTACATCGCAAAAATATTAATAACGATTCACTAAAATTATATTCAAATTATTATATAAAACGATAAAACGATAAAATTTATAATAAAATTTATAATATCTTAATATTTATTACGTAATGCTTGTTATAATGAATATTATTTATTGAAAAATCAATATCCTAAGAATCAAATGGAATCTAATGGAATCAAATCCAATATTCATCACATTTTGCATATAAGAAAATGCTTTAAAAATTCGTATAAAAATCCAATATTTTTGAATTTAAGTTTTTTTACGTATTTCACAATTTATTTTCTACAATCATTTTTACAATAAAAGTTAAAGTTCCGAGATTGAGAACTGATTACTTCTTTTATTAATTCTTCTTACAAAAATTGATTTTATATCTCTTGAGAAATTAATAATAAATATAGAGATTCCACTGTTCCACTCTTTTAGATTTTCAATGATTATTATTTTTATAAGCAAAAGAGAAAAGAATTTCTAATTTCAATAATAAATTTTACTACAAATACTCGCTACAATTTGAATCAGATTTGTATTTAATTGTTGTATATTTAAATTCGTACTTAATCAGATCATAACTATGCATCAAAGATATGAATAAAAAACGCAATGAGAGACGAAATCGTGAAAGAATCGTTAACATATACAGAATTGGTTTCAGGCTGTTCGGGACAAAATGCGACAAGTGCAGCGAGTGCTTCAGCAAGGATGACTACGTAATGAGGGCAAGGAGCAAGATTTATCACATAAAGTGCTTCCGATGTTCAGCCTGCATGAGACAGTTAGTGCCTGGCGATGAATTTGCCCTGAGACAGGACGGCCTGTTTTGCAGACACGACCACGACGTTCTCGAAGGCGGAAAGCTCTGCTCTGGACCTGGTGGTGTTCCTGGAAGTGAAAACAACAACAACGCATCCCTTATGAATAATAATCATCATCTGCATCCCAACGACGGCTCAATATCAGGTAAAAAAGTTTCTATAATTGTATAAAGGAAATGGACTGATGTAAAACACGAAAAAATGACTTCGGATTAACTCGACTATTTCCACGCAAATGACGATTTGATAGAATAACTGGCATCCTGACTTTTATCACGTTGGCTGCATATAATGACTTAGCCTATTTGAGGATTACATTGTCTGGACACGGGTTATCAAAGTACAAAGAGCAAATTTGCCAAAGGGAGTCCACTCGAGGGGAAGCTCAAAGGCCGTTCTGATATAATGGTGTTGTATTAGGATCACCGGTCATAATTAGGTGTTGATAATTGAAGCCCTTAAGACCCGAAAGGCTTGACCACTTCCCTCCTACACGTCAGGATTATACGGGATTAGCGTTCCTCGAGCTAGTCCTAATATGTGAACGTACACTGTCTAGATTGATTGGATTAAATATTTAATAAGATTCGCGAGAGTAGATAATAATTTAATCATATTCTATCGTTTGCATTGTATTACAAACGTTACATTTAGGAGTAAACACAATTTTTTCCTAATATTTGTAACCTTAACGTAGCGTGACGAATATCGTAACGAAGAACGGTAGAATCTGTGGGCAAGTAGCAAAATCATTGAGAAACGCAAAAATGGAAAAATGTGTGGAAAGTCACAGGGATCGCACAGAGAATGTCAAAAGTTTGGATGACATATTATTTATACACGTCTACTATTACTAATTCATTATTTGCACGGACCGGCGATAAATTATATTTGGACGAGCGTTCTAATCGATGATAATTGAAAATTGTGTAGTACGGGACACAGAGGGCCAAGCTAAAACGTTCTCTCCTAATTCTCGCGTAAACAATTTGATGGAGGATCGTCGCGAGCCGCATATTTTCTATGATGTTTGTCACTTGGCTACCTTGTGGAAATCATTGCGCCTAAACCGTCTTTTCCCGATGCACGAAACCCACATAGGGCCAGGCATCGGCGACGACAGTGGTTCGACAACTCTTTACAGAGGAGCCAAGGTGTCAAATGTAGCACCTCTCTGCCAACTACCGTGGCACATAACTACGCACGATCTCCTTCATTTCTTCTTTTTATTTATGGACGTTTATTCAACTTTTTTTTTTTTTTTTTTTAACCTCCGTTCAGAAGTCGCTTCCTTTTTACTTATTTAATGGATAGTATGTGCACGAATGTCCACGTACATCATAGGCATCGTTTCTCATATATCTATATTACGTATTATTACGTTATTTTGAAAAGTAATATTATTTTTTATGAAAGATTTAGATTTTTATATAGACTTATATATAGATATAACTTAGGAAAAAATATTTTATTCGTACTTTGTGAATGTGAATAAATATGCAATATGCTTAGTAGTTATTTCGCGTATAAGAGAAGATATTGCTTAAGTTTTATTATTTTGGATTCTCGAAAGAAAAAAAAAAACACGTATAAAAAGCAACAGAAAAGAAACTATACATCGTATAAAATATCGTTTTTAATATTATTTCATATCAATGATGTAAATATGAATAAATTAGTGAACATAGAAATTTTCTGTGCTCAATCAAATTAGTCCAATTCCAAAATTAATCAGTCTCTTTTCTATGACAAAAGATCTCGAAGATTTTAAATAGCAAAATCCTTTTATTATGCAAATTATACGCCATTACTTTTTAAATCGCGTGATTTAAGAGCAATAATTAACGATAAAGTCATTAGTCATAAAGTGCTTATTAATGATGAACGATTTTATTTTTGCCGCTTTTAATGCTAACTTTTAATGCTTTCTCGTCCACAAGTTTTCTCAAACAATTTTAACTTTCCCTCTCTTTCTTCTCCTCCTTCTTTCTCTCTCTCTCTCTCTTTTTTTCGAACGCGGTTCTTCCTTTGTGACCGCTTATTTGGTTAGGACACAAAAATAGGCGCAGGATTTCGTTTGCTCGGTTGCCTTTTCGTCTTACCGTCCGCAAACATTCGATTTCGTGCGACTACCAAATCCTTTCGAAGGACACCGCCAAGGAAACTGGATCCTTATCGCGGCACGAGTTACTTATTACTCGTTAATTGGGAGTTAATGAAATTCGACGCTCGTTCCTCGTCCAGCCGTTTACATATGGGTTTCGCTGTTTGGTCGGCTAAAAAGTGTCCAAAAGGTTCCTCCTCCTCCTCCTCCTCTTCTTCTTCTTTTTCTTTTTCTTCGTCTTCTTCTCCCTCTTCTCCTCCTTTTTTTTTTTTATTCTTCTTGGTGGAATCGTTCTTGAGAAGTTCGCTCTGATCGACGTGACTAATAAGGGAGCTGAAAACTCGAACATTCCTTTTTTTTTTATTTTACATCTTTCTTCTGGTTTGTAAAGAGATTCGACATAAACATCGGACAATTTCTATTTGCTCGTCTGATGATAATGGATGAGATAAAGTAGTGTAGTACACGGATACTGGGGTGTTGATGCGAATTTTCAACGCATAGAACATGTAGTTAGAGGCTAAAAGGAAGCTGAATAACTATACGTTCGAGCGTTATTACTATCGCCACGACTATATTTCTTTCTACATTCCTTCGTTTTTTTAAAACAATTTTAGTATCGTGTAATGTTATGTAATGCTTTTCCTATATACGTTATTTCTATTATATGTATAAAGGAATTATTATAGCATCGTCAAATCAAGCGATAAAATATAGATGTTAATATATTCGAGGGATATTTTCAGGGAATCAATTTTAGAGGATAGAAGTATAAAAATTATTGTACAAAAATAATTGATTAAGGCTTATTTATTAAGTTATAAATAATTTAAATTTGTATTAGATGAAACGAGGTGCGGAACAGTACGCGACGGCGGATGCGACAAGAATGTGTGAAGGTCTTATTCTATTTCCGTCTCGCTTCATTTAACATAAAATTAAATTACTTAATAACTTAATAATAAATTTCAATACTTTTTATATCTTCTTTCATCTCTGGAATCGAAGATTCTCTGAAAATGTCCATAATTATATTAATATTCTGTATATTTGCATATATCTATATCTACGCATATCTCTCCTTCGTTTTTTCTAATTAATAAAGAAAACGTAGCATATTTGGAATTCTAATTTGTTTAAAATAAATAAAAAATAACACGAAACAAGACAGATTTTATTAAGGTGCAAGTGGAATAGTGATAAAAAAGAAATATTTATTAAAATTATTTTCTCTAGATATTGATTAATCTTTATAAAATTTATTTTCTATATTAACATAATCAGTTGATTGTTTTTCAAAATTTTCATCAAATACAAGTCTACTATCAATTCTTTTGTTTGTTAAGATTGATTAATAATTTTAAAATATCTTCTTATCATTTATTTTATTCCATTTATCTGAATAACGTTGATCTTTGAATATAAAATATTTCATATAAATACAAATTACTTTTATCAGTATTCCAGTAATGTGAAATTGAAATTCAAAATCTCGTATCGCATTATATTCTTAGAATATTTGCAAAATTCACGTGAAATATAAAGCTGAAATAATATTTTTTTTGCATTAAAATTACAAATTTTATGTAAATATTATTCATTAATAGGTCATTCGTTTTTATTATTTATAATGTTGAAAATTAGAAAATATTAATAATTGTTTAGATATTTCTGTATTCCAAATTATCAACAGTATTCTGAATATGCTGCATTTTCTCTAGATAAAGAAAAATATTAAATAAGGATATTAAAATTAGAAAATATATATATAAAAAAAAACACTAAAATAATTTCAATAATAAAATACTCTTATTAATTTCTTTTAATTAAGATAAAAAAAATCAATACCTTCCCAATCTTCTAAACATATTTAAATTCCATAGCAATTATTCTAAACCATAGTAATCTTACCCAAGTGTATTCAAATATAATTTTATGCAAACTTCCGTCGTCCGAACAGCGTCAATACTCGAAACTTTTCTCAATCATGCTCGATCTCGTTGAAACGTTTCCAAAGACCTTCACGATATTCCTTACTGAAACCTGGTACCGATCACGGAATCGCCTTCCAAGTTTGCCCATCGACAATATTGTCTCTGGCCTCTCGAATAGTTAGCAGGCATTCGTCTTCACGTTCTCCATCCGCCATGTCGTACCACTATCCGGATCTCCCATTAGTTGGCGAAGAACGTTTCGCAGGACCGGTTAGATAGTCACGGCAGGACATTCTACTCTGCATTCTACTCATTTAATTCCACTGCTCTTCCCCGAGAAGTTGGCCTTTTTCCAAAGCCAATCAGATTGGCAATAGCTCGTTGAAAGCAAAACAACGGAATCATTCTCTTCAACTTCTTAAATTCTTCCTTCTGATTTTCAATTTATGCTTTTTAATACGTAATTTAAGAAATATAATACAAAACTTTTTTTTTTGAGTTAGTTTTTTTGAAATGTAAACACACGATGAACAATGCTGAATAGAGTATTTATACATTTGTAAGATAATTTTGAAGAATTGAGTGAAATTTTATAGTGTAGTTTGATTAGTAGTATTTATAGTGTAGTATGATCCGAATTTTCTTTTATGTATTATCGAAATGTTCTATTATTCGAATAGTATATTTCATATTGTCCATATGTAGTCCATGCTATATTTACATTTACGTGTACTTCATTAATAATCTTTTCACATTATTTCAATATAGTATTTAAAGTATTTACAAGTCTATATATATTAATAATATCGGAAACAAGTATGAAACAAAACGTAATATTATTAAGAAATTGGAAAATAGCGAATATTACAATAAATTTAGCACAAGAATTTGGAAAATCTATAATTAGTGATATAAAAAGTATAAAACGAGCAAAAGAAAATTATATAGAGAATATTAATTCATCAGATATTGAGTTCTTGAAAAATTTTAAAACTAGCAGAAAATAATTAAATATTTACCAGTTTAATTGTTTATATTGTTTGGATTAGAATATAAGAAATTGAATAATTTAGAAAAAACTGTTGTTTTATTTTTATTCGAAATTATACTGTATTTATTAAGTTTTTAAACGAAATAAAATGAAGATAAACCACCTTATTTTTGTTACATCTCGCTTCGTCTTCTTTCATCTAATGTAAACTTGAGTTGCTTATAATTTAATGAAACTAAATCAACCGATATTTTTCTACAAACTTTTATGTTTCGTTTGATTTCTAAAATTAGCCTTACAAATACATGTATTAACGCTTTATAGTATTGTAATTATTTTTATTAGATTACTGAAAATATTTTCTTATTAAATTATTTTACAATAGAATCTCAATTATCGATAATCAAAACTCATTGAAATAATCAAATAATTATCTATTTTTTTTATTGAAATTATTTCTTATAAAATATGTTATAGATAATTATAAATATTAATTATAAATATTAAAGCTTTTGACAATTCTCGTAACATAATTTTATAGAAAATCATTTAAATACTGTCATATATATATATATATTATCAATTTCTTCCGAATTTTCGCAATTTTTCTTTAATTTCTTGTTCTTTCCGTTTTATACAAATAGTTGATTTGCAAATTCAATAATCATTAATTAATTCAATTTTATTTTTCTTTTTTTTTGAAATTCTTTTTTTCTTTTTGAAATGAGATAATATCGTGCGAATAATGAAAGCTTTCATCGATTGAAATTAAATTTTCTGTTAATATTTTAATAATTAATTATTTTATTAATAAAAGTTCTAATAATCAAAACTTTATTGCATTCTTATTGCAATCATCATTTTAATTATTTTTGTAACTGGAAATTCAATTTTTACTTATTCGTCTTTTTTTGAATACAAATACTTTTGTAAATTCTTTTAAATTAAAATTTAATACAATATTAACAATGCATTGTTTCCAAGTATTTCTAATTCAAGATTTAATTCAAGATTTCTGTACAATAGATTCTGTTATATTTTTAAATATTTATTTAGCGACTCATCCTTACTTCTCATTAATCCATTAACAATACTTTTATGAAAAATTATACGTACTCAAGCAATGAAGTATCAAACTAACACTTACGTTTATCAAAGAAGGCGAAAAAAAAAAAAAGAAACGGATCGAAATTAAAAATTTTAAAAGAATGAACGGTGAAAAGATTGACACGAATAATCGTGACGTTGCTTTGTTTGCAGACTCCGGATCTGAGAGTGGATCTCACAAAGCTGGTATGGGTGGCACTCGAGGATCGGGCAGCCATAAAAGCGGCGGCGGTTCTGACGGGAAACCAACCAGAGTTCGCACCGTTCTAAATGAGAAACAACTTCATACTTTGAGGACTTGCTATGCCGCGAATCCGCGGCCGGATGCGTTGATGAAAGAACAATTAGTCGAGATGACAGGCTTGAGTCCACGAGTAATCAGGGTATGGTTCCAGAACAAACGGTGCAAAGATAAAAAGAAAACGATCGCCATGAAACAACAAATGCAAGAAAAGGTGACTATTCGAATTTTGCTATTTTATGTTTCATTATATATCATGTTTCATTTATTTTATCTTTTTTAGCATTTTAACTGTCAAATCAATCGAACTGATAGATTTCAGGTTTTTTTTTATCATTGCAATAATTAATTACTTTTGATAAAATTAATGCGAATTTTTATCGAAACAGAAACAGAAATGATATTATATGTAAATAATTATGTACTTGTATTCATATAATTAAATAGATAGATAAATATATTATTTCTAATTATGTACGTATAATATATTTAAGATTTATTATAGCAAATTATTGGAATTATTATACACTTTGAATCTTGATCTGTGATACAAAATTAAAAAAAAAATTATCGTTTATACTATATTATTTTCGTAAAACTATTGTCATTTGAACGATACGTCAATTTAACGAACGAAGGTACTTTATGTTGCAGGATGGCCGTAAATTAGGCTTTGGTGGAATGCATGGCATTCCTATGGTGGCAAGTAGTCCTGTAAGACACGAGAGTTCTATAGGAATGACGCCATTGGAAGTGCAAGCTTATCAACCACCGTGGAAAGCTCTTTCAGACTTTGCTCTGCACACTGATTTAGACAGGCTAGATCCTAACACTCCTTCTTTCCATCATCTGGTATCACAGGTAATTAATCAAAATTTTCAGTATAATGTAATGTTAGAATAATGGATAGAATATTTGATATGATTTGAATACTTCACAATTAGAAGAGAAAAATATTTTAATATTATTTTAATATTAAAAAATTTTGGTATTATTATTATTAGTAAGATACGTATAAGTAAGGAAAATATTATAAAAAAGTTTGAATATGAAAAATAAATTTAATTGATAAAATGAAATTATATAAATTGCATAAAAATTTCTGAAAATTATATTTCTTTCTTTCTATTCCTAATAAAATTTCTTCTCTCTTCTTGTCATTAAATCATAATCAAAGACGCGATATAATATAAATATACATATTAATCTTCTAAAATTATTATTATTATATTTTTTAGATAAGATGAAAATAAGAAAACTTGATTCGATTAAAAAAAACTGCAATAAAATAATATCAACATACAATATTATTGTTAAAAATTAATATTTCATTTTTTCCTTTCTACTTAATACTTGATAAGTAAAACAGCATTGTAAAATTTTATATAATTGTTATTACTAATAATTATACATGTGATTTCAAGTAAATCAAATAAAAAAGAAATTCCTTAAATTAAACAATATTAATGAATGATGATAGCTGTTGTATAAGATCATAATTTTCATTCTACTCGAGTTTCAATTAACTTTAAAAATCTCACTGCTACATAAACAAATCAAAATTTTGATATTTCCACTTCGTCTCATATTTCTACCATTTCTTCTATATACGATTCATAAAAATGATATCAACGTTTAATTTCAGATGCACGGTTATGATCTTCACAGCGGACCACCACAATTACCTCCACCGGGAATGCTCGGTGGACCAATGAACGACGGTGGAGGTGGTGGAGGTGGTGGTTCTCTACCACCCCCTGGCCCACACCATCCCAGTGGTGGTGGTCCAGACATGGGTCAACACCCCGACAGCACAGATAGCTATGTAACTTACCTCGAAAGTGACAGTGACTCTCTTCATCATGATACAGGAAGTCCATAGTGTTGTGCAGTGTGGCCAGAACGAAAGTGTCCGCTTTCTTCGTGGTCCATTTTCAATAAGTGCTTAAAGAGAATTGTAGTCTGCGAGAACAAATAGAGTGATTGTAAATGGCTGGAAACGAGACATAAAATTTGGTTGAAAAATTATTTCTGAAAAAAAAAAAATCTTAACCCTTCGCGCTTAATTTAGTCATTGAAAAAAATACAAATAAAATATTTTATACAATTAAGTAGGGAAAAAATAAATAAATAAATCAAAAGAAAGAATGATATTTTTTCATTTAAATTTTAAATTCAAAATTTTTCGAGTACAAGTGAGATTGAATAATTTTCGATTGAATACAAATAAATTATGGATAGAAGATTATATGAAAATAAGCAATGTGGAATAAAATTTTATGGCTTTTTGTTTCTAAAAAAACTGAAATTGAAGATCTATAATCAAGAAGTTGATGCATTTTCTTGAAAAATGATTTTAACGAATTTTAAATAAAAAAAAAATTATACTGTATGTTATTATTTATATGAAAAATAATTTTCTATCTACTTGATTTGCTTTTTCCTTTTTAATTTACTTTTTCATTAAAAATTATTCTTTGTTTGATTATATCATGAATAACGGAATATCTCGAGGGGAAATTTTTCCTTTTAAAATGTGAATTATTATGCGATATATTAATTATTACGATATGTTAAAACATTTTAGACATAGATTAATAAATTTTTCGATAAATTAAATGTGAAAATCATTGATCCATTAAATGAAATGTTGTATTATTAATATTTGAATTTGTATCAAAAACAAAATTTTTTATATTTTGATAATAATATTTAACTAAAATAAACATATGAATATTGATATAAATTTATCGATATATATATATACATATATATATATATAAATAGAAATTTGAAATTATATAAATATTTTAATAATCAGATGAGAATATAATAATTTAATTTAATTTATTTTCAATTGATTAAACAAACAAATCAAAATTCCTGCGCAAAAGGGTTAAGACATTAATGTTTTCGATAAAAATAAATAACTTATAAGTACGGTATAATTTGCAGAAATATAAACTTGAAATAACAAAAGTTTGAAAATGATTGAAATTCATTGAATTAATAAAAAAAGTTGAAGATTATTGAATGATCGGAAGAAAAGAAAACATAATTTTAAAAAATTTCGATTACTTTTCAGAACGAATGAATAAAATAAATAATTATTTAACACATTATTTTACAGATCATAAGTTTTGTGCTCGATGTTTCACAATTAAATATTTTTATCGTGAATGAGAGAAATTCGACAATGAATGTAGATCCGTTCGCGAGAAATCTCAGGTAGAATATGTATAATGATTCATGAACAATATCGACAATTGAATTTGTCGATTTAATAATTGCTCGTTTATTGCAAACGATAATGATATTTAAAAAAAAAAAAGCGAAAAAATTATATAAAACAACGCGCTAATATTTTCAAATGAAGTACACCCCTATAAATCGATCCTCTGCCAAATTGAGTAATCGAATAATCGTGATAAATTAAGGGCAAATTATGAATTAAGGTTGTAAGTTGATTATAGATATATCAAATTAATTTACCATTGTATTAATGTTTCTAAATCACCCTTATGCACTGGAATTGTAAATTGATACAATTGTGATTACAAATAATTTCAATATGAATATGAAAATTAAGTATTACTTATCATTAGATGTGTAGAAATTAATTATTTAATTATTTAATAAATTAGGAAGGCAATTAATTCCTTTTTTTTCATTATTTAAGCAATTTCAGTGTATTGTTTATGGGTGAAGGGGTGCAATAAATATAAAAAAATTTTCTTAGGTCAAGGTGTTACGTTAACATCGAAGGATATTAATGTTTCGAGATTGAACGAATTAATTTAATTTAATGATCATAATTCATCAATATTGTATCTGAAATTCTGTTCTGCAGCGAGAAATGAAATAATTGCATTGGAAAATAATAATTCAATTTTTGTACTTGTGGAGTTTTGATGATTCTTTTTTTCTAGATTTTATTGCAGCCAGTTCGAATGACCGAAGAGTGTTTTTATCAAAAAAAGACAAAAAGAAAGAAGGAACGATAAGAGTCATCGACAGAGTTGAACGCATTTATAAATCTGCATAAATAAACAATACAAATTTAAGTAAAAAAAATGAATATTTATTATGATAAATAAAACATTTATTTTGATGTTTTCTTTTACAATGCAATCTTTATTCCCTTCGGATTTAAAAGCTTAAAAGATATGAAATATTTTTATTTGAAAAATATTATTTTTAATTATTAATTTTTATTTTAATTATTAATTTTTATTTTAATATATATATATATATATATATATTTTTTTTTTAATAATTCTAGTAATTCTAATTATATTTATTAACATTATTATAAAAATTTGAAATTATCACAAATTGTGAAAAAAAAATTATAAAATAAATCTAGAAAATTTATTTTGCATGTTTTAAATGCAAAAAACAATTGAGATATGAGACATAGTCTGAATGTAATTGAATGCAAATTTTTTTAATTACTTATAAATAAGATTTATAGAATTTGTTTTATCGTTTTCAAAATTATTTTTCGTATATATGTACGAACACACGTCTTGAAAAATTATCATCTGAAAGAATTCGTCTCTAATAAATAATAAAGATGATTAAACTTTAATATCTTTTGCTGTTTCTCATAATTTTAAAGATAATGTAATTTATTTATCTTAAACTTAATAATTCATTAATTATTATTATATTATTTATCAATTATATTAATTAATTATTTTCAATTACATCAGATCTCCAATAATAAGATTTAAAATTAATCTTAATATTTATCATATCAAAAATATAAATTACTTGTTTTATTACGATAAAGAATAAAAAAATATCCAACTCTGTTCTTGACTGCATCGTTGTGAACAAGAAAGTGAACGACCATTTCACATTGTAAATATAATTGTGTCCAGTATAAACTTCGAATCACAATGTACCGTCAGGCGCAGCTAATTCATAATGTCGAATACACGAATAGCCGAGTCACATATAAAGGATTTAAAAAAACATAAAAAATACAAATAATATTGATGATAGCACATTATCTCCCGAATTATGTTGGAACAAATCATATTATAAACGCAGGTATGTACATTCAATTAATACCAAAGTGTGCGAAATTTCATGCGAACACAGAAGAAACGCATTGAATTGTAAATATCTTCACTAATCCTTCCCTTCTTCCTGCTTCTACCCTCGTTGTCGCTAATTAGTGGTTCGTTTTAGTGATGATTTGTTTAAATGTTTGTATACAATCGTTCTACCATTGTTCCTTTTGTAATGTATATTTCAAAAGGGAGAACACCGTAGACCTAATGTTTTCGTAATCTATTCGAATCGTCTTCGAATTTGTATAATATTTCTATACCGGCGCGCACATAATAAACTATCTAATTAAACTACTTGTTTATTAATTTATAACAAAGCCCTTACTTAAATATTTTCAATATTTTTTCTTACATTTGTTTCTTTATTATATTATATATTTCTATATTATATTTGGTTATTTCTTTTCTTGTTTGGTTTATCACAATTGATTTTAATTGATGAATGAATATTATAAAATTCATAATAATGATAATCATATTAATCATTAGCATATCAAAATATAATGATTCTTCATGTAACATTATCGAATTGTTTTTAAGCTATGCTACAGTATATGTTATATAGAATGGAATAAATTATAAAAGAAATATGTTGAAGCAAAACGTATCCTTGTACAACAGATTTACATACTTTACAATTGGTTAACGTTTTTTATTAATAATTCATTAATAAAGGCAAAAACTTTTTAAGGAAATTTTAAAAGAAAAAAGTTGTTTTTAAATCATATTTATTTTCAGAAATCTCTAAGCTTTATAAATCTCTAGGATATGTATTTATGATATATAGTAGATATACACTAGAATATGTATAAATAGATTTATATAGACACGTATGATTCAGAATTTTTTAGCATAATTGAGTTGCAATTGATTTCTTCATTTTATTTATATCTGATCTTAGAATTTCATAAAAGTTCCTTCGTAAGCTGATTAATAAAATATGTCAATTTTTTAATGTGTATTAAAAAAATTAATTTATAATTATTAAAACACTAATAACTATTAAATTTCATTTCAACATTAAATATAATATATAATTATATATATAATAATATATATTATATATAATTAATTTTATAATTGAATTATTTTTGGAGATATAGTAGAAGAATTTCAGAACAATTTTATAATATTCAATTTTATAATAAGCAACACGTTCAAGTTATATAATAAGACCAATAAATATTTTCGTTAAAAGAATTTTTTGTAATAATTAAATGAAACGTAGAATATAGTTCTATATTTTATTTAAATGATTTTGAACTTTTTTTACAATTAAATTTAAAAATATTCAATAAATTTTGTTCAAATTAATTATTGTAATTATTCATTACAAATATTATTAATTATTTATATAAATATTATATATTTATTGAAAAAAATATAATTTAATTAAATTATATTATTAATTATAAAGAATATTAATAAACAAATATATTTAACACATACATATGTAAAACATGTTTCTAAAAATAATATCTATACCAAAACTCTATCAAAACAAAATTTAAGAAATCAAATAAAGATTTATATAAAAAAAAAATATACATCTATTTTGTGTTCAAATCAAATAAAATAAAGAATTCAAAAAATAGTCATTACTATAGAAAAATTGTAAGATTGATATAATAGACACTGACTTTACATACAATATATTGTAAAATATATAATTTATAAAATATTCTAATAAAAAATAAAAGAAAGAAACTAATATATATATATATTTTAATTATATACCAAGTTACATATTTAACCAGGTATATACATAGAAAATCATAGCTATTCATATATATGTAAAAAAAAAATTAAAAAATAGTTAAATAATATTTTAAATCTTAAATTTTATCAATTATTAATAATACTAAGACTTCTAGCATTACGAAAAATAAATGCAACAATTGCATTGAAAAGTAAGATACAATTAAAGAATTTAATTGATGATGAAGAAATTGAAGCTTATTGAGTAGATAGAAAACAATATATAAAAAATTACAGCAATAATATTTCCAACTTTAATAATTAACATTCTAGAAAAATTTTATTTGGTGATTTATATTACATATAAACCACACAAATTTTGTCTTCTGACTTTAAGTATTGTCAGAACATTCTCATAAATTGATTAATTGAATCTTACAACAAGAATATACTAAATATATATAAATATTAAATAATGTTTCTATATAACTATATACCCAACATGAATTGTGTATGTATATAATATATGTATATATTATTTAATATTATCTAATCTAACATTAAATAATAAAAACAATCTTGTACATTGACGTAAGAATAAGCGTATAATATGAGTTTATAATTAGGAATGTATATCGCACGAAAAATGTGGAACAATTATTGTTCTGTCAGTTTTTAATAAGAAAAAAATTTTATGGCATACTTTCCAGACAACTCTTGATATGCTGCCAAGCTTGCAATCCCTGCAATTATTTACAATATTAATTTATGTACGAAAGTACAGATATAACGAATATTAAATATTAATATAAAATTTTACCTTTCTAGCAAGCTTAAATTGTAAAATACAGTAAGCTGCTAGAATTTCTTTCAAATCTACAACTTTCTGATGTTGAAACCTCTCTATATCCATCATTGCTTTAATAGAGAAAGATCTAGAAATATTATATATAAATTATAAAAAAATATATTATATTTCTATAAAAATAATTATTTTATATAAATTCAATAATATTAATATTATATGATATATATATATATATATATTGATGATAATATTATATAATATATATTAATAATATCAATAATATTTTGACAATGATATAATTTCTTTAGCAAATTTAATCATATAATACTATTTAGAAAAGAAATAAGCAAAAATTAATAACTAAAATTATATTTTAATTTATTTTGTAAGTTTTAAATGAATCTTTAAATATCAGAAAATAAAATTTAGAATTAAACGAATTTAATTAGAAAGAAAAATATTCCCAAAGTAATAAAATTTTATTATAATTCATATAATTATAGAATATATTCATTATAATTATAGAATAAAATTATTTAAAATTGCAAAATTTTTATTTTTTTAAATTAGAAACTATTAATCTATATAAAATAACTATAAATATGAGTAACAAATATAATTAAAAATATAATTAGAAAAATATTAAAGTTAAAAAACTAGAACTAAACTAAATTTTTTATAAACAATAATCATAAATATATAAATTATTTTCTTTTTCTGTTATATTTATCTATTGTAATCTTCACGATCTAATATTCAATCAAATATTACTATTTAATCTAATAATTTAAAAAAAAAAAATGAAAAAGAAAATTTTTCTGCACCTTATATTCTCTTAAATGTTTTACTTTATAAAATAAAATAAATACATTAAAAAAAAATTTAATATTTACATTTTAACTTGAGATAAAGAATCAATTAAATTATCAAAATATTGCAAGAACTAGAATGCAATACTTCACTTATCATAATTTTTCATATTCACATACATAAGAAATGTGTATGTACTATAATTAATTAGAAAATACTTTAATGACCATCTAAATTCATATTATATAATATTTTTTCATTCGTATTTTTTGTTTAAGAAAAACATTAACGTAAATTTCCGTTTCAGTTTTTCTGCTCAACCAATTTTTTCGTTATGTGTAATATTTAATCAAAATACATTACTTTAAATCTTCATCTGCTCGTTTAACAGCTTCTTCATGTTGTGCAATCCTTTGTTCTAATTGTAACATTTTTAATTCACGAACTTCTTCCGTATCAACAGATACAAATAATCTTGACATTAAACCTGATTTACCTGGAATAATAAAATATATTACATTGACAAGTATATTTACATTTAATACTAGTAGTACTTTTTATAATTTAAAACCTTGTATGACTTTTTCTTTCTGCTCAAATGCTGCAGTTAGAGCATCATGAGTTTCATCTTTGGCTAATTGTAAAGCTTCTCTTCGTTTGATAACAGCTTGTAATGCAGAAGCACCAAACAACCATTCTTTTAATTGATCTGCTATTAATTCCTCTTCTTCAAGAGTTGTATCTATTGTCGCTGCTAATGAATCCAAGTAGTGACCCGATTTCTAAGAAAATAAGCTGTAATGCAGTGGGCTTTGCAATATATATGCTTATAATATATCCCAATTATGTCATATTATTTAGAATTTTTTCACAAAATTGATCATTTTAATCTTATTAAAAAAAAATGTTAAAAAGTATATATATTAAATTTTAAATACCTGCAATCCATCACCCATTTCCCTTTCTATGGCACTCCATTCACTAAATACACGACCATAATTTGCATGTAATTTATACAAACTATGTTGTTTTTCTACAAGACGTGCACGTACTCGAAGAAGATTACATAAATTATTCTAAAATAATGAAGAAATAAAATAATGAAGATTTACATTTTAATTATTTGTTAATAATATATTAATTATTTACCACATACCTGAAGTTCAATTCCATAATTTTTTATTGCTTCAAATCTTTTATCTGGTTTCCTTAATCGTACTGCTACACTCAGTGCTTTTAATTTTGATTCTACTAATTGCAAATAACCTATTACAAAATAATATTATAACATATATATATAATAATTATAACAATATATATAAACAGTTTAAGTGATATTTCTATGACAAAATATATAATTTACCAGTCTCTTTAATACTTTCTCTCCATCCATCCTTTTGTTGTAAAAATCCCATAAAATGTTCATCACCTGACAATATAGGATGTGTCGCTACTCTTAATAGAAAATTCTTAGAAACAAATTTATCATAATTGTTAAATTTATATTTTAAAATAAATAAATAAATAAATATATATCAAATGACATACCTCAAGACCAATTCTTCGTCTATCAACAAAATCTGGATCAAATGTATCAGTGGTAACCTTTTGCCATGCATACAAAACTTTTTTTTCTGGTAATGGAGGCAGTACAATATATGGATAAGAAATTTCTAAATAAGTTCGGAGCAGTTCAAATTCTGTATACCGACGCCAGAGAGAACTTACTTTGGTAAGTGCACCTTTAAAATCTGGATCTGTAACTCTATATGTAATGATATATGTTAATATATTCATGTTAAAATAATTTTTATAAAAAATAAAAATTAAATTCATTTGAAAATGTTTTTATTTCTATCATATAAAAAATAAAAGAAAAAAATGAAGAATATCCATTTTTATGATTTTTCATTTAGCAAAAATTAAAATTATTATAAAATAAGTATTATTTTATAGGTTATTTTTAATATCTAATTAAAGTATATATTTCATTTTATAAACAATACAATTAAATTCATTGCATATTGTTTTTTTTACTTATCTATGAAAAAATAATTTCATTTTATAAACAAATATTAAAATAATTTTCTGAATAAAATTGCTTTATGACATTTTTTATTTTTTCTTTTTATTATTCATATTATAAAAAAAATATATTCACTTACTTAGTCTCAATGAGGTAGACTGTATAAAACTCTCTTAAGTTCAATGCTCCATTTGCTCGCTTTTCAGTTTCAACTATTGAGATTTCCATGTGATCAAGCAATGAATCCTAATATATGATATTAATAATAAAAAGTTTAAAATATGAAAAGTACACTTAATACTTGAAATTAATAATTTTATATATTTATTATAATAAATAAACAAGTAATTATTAGAAAATAATATTATTTGTAATATTATTATTACTTTTAAGATTACATATTATATATTAATGCTAAATTATATTCAATAAATAATATATAATGATTTTGTATTTATTAAATTTGAAAATTAAAAGTAAAAATATTTTCAATTCATATTACTAAAAGGAAATTACTTAATGATTTATTGAAATGATTTTTAATAATAATACTGAATAACCACTTTTAAAATATTATAGATTTAGATTATTCTTTATACATGCATATATAATATACTGCTAACAACACTTGTGTAATGGTGCTCAATTGTACAATCATGACCTACTTTGATAAATTAGAAAACATTCAAATACAATAGAAAAATTTATATTTTTTATTTTAATGATATACTTAATTTTCTTAAAAAAAATATATAGATTTTTATATATATATATGATTGATTTTATATTGATCATATATAAGTGATTGAAATAATAAAATATTTGTATTAGACTTAATATTTTTTGTACAATGCTCTAATATCGAAGGTAAAAAAAATTAAATGACAATAAATATATAGGTAATTTATTAAAAATAAGAATATATAATAATATTAAACAAAAAATGAAAAATTTAAATCGTAATAACAAAACATGAGAATCACTGTGTCCATTTCGATTCTTATAAAATACATAAATTTTCAATGTCGTTATTCATCATTTCTTTAAATAAATATAATTTTATTATTCATAGAAATGATAATTGTAATGTATAGAAAGCTGTTTCAATGAACATGCGTTTAACATGATCGTACGATGAGCGTCGAATGATATATTGATTTGACGGATGAATTAAATGCTTAAATAATCAAAGAATTCTTACTTCCTTTTGTGTTTCCATGGTAGTTATATTCGCATTCGCCTCCCTCTGATAATTTCCGTTCTGAAACAATTCTTCCATGATTCTGTACCGGCCTAAAAATCTACGAAGCGGCAAAGGAACTTCGAAACTTTTCACATCACGTCCACTTTCTCCATTACTGTCAGTGTCACTTTATTCTAGAGTATTGTACGTTGTACCAAGTTAAATTCCCTTTGAAATATTCGATAAATTATTTTATCACTAATTTTTTTATATGTTTTATTAATTTAATTAGCATATCGATTTTAATTATTGATGTAATACAATGAATTCATTTAAAATATAATTTTGTAAAAAATAATTCTGTAAGAAATGTAATATTTTAAAATTTCTCGATTATATGCTAGGGAATTTTAGAAATTTTAAATTTTCAAACTGAACAGTTGATTATAAAACAAGGAATACATGTTTTTATATTTTTTATATGTTATCAATATTCGTATGAAAAATCATCTTTTACAAGTAATATTAATATTTATTATTTTAATATCAATACAACGTACGTTATATAAAGTGTTATAAACATTTTTTTTTGTATTATTACAGATATTGACATAATTTTTCTTTAACATATATAACATGGGTTAAATGATATTAAACGATAATTAAACGATAATTATGAAGGATTCAACAATTAAGAATGAAAAAATATTTAGGAGTGAGTAAATAATAAAAATGATACCATTTTTATTTTTTAAAATGAAATTGCATTAATTTTTTGTTATTTAGATAGTTGCTATTGATTTTATTTATTAATTACATAATAACATCTATTCTATATAATTAATGACTTATAGTGAGGAATACTTTATTTTATATAAGAGGATATAAAAAAAGAATTTACATATTTTTGGTAATAGAATATAGATATAGCATGTTTTGATCGTATCTTAATCCGAAGAATTTGTGAAATATTCAAGTCTTCTATAAATAGTGTGTGTATTATGATAAAAAATGTGATGATTTTTTTGGAATGTCGAAAATATATGAGATATTTTAAGGATTACTATAATAGGGAAATAACATTTTGATTAAATTCATCCATATTAGTTATCTGTCGCGATGTATTAATATTAATAAAGATAAATGGATGCTATCACGAACTCATACAAATAGACAAAATTTTACTTAATAATAGTAATTTTATCTTTTTGTTTAAAATGAACTTTTTCAATTTCTTTCTGTTGATTTTTTTTTTAAATCATCAAATTCTTTTAAATTTAATTTAAAGAAGGAACTGTAACCAAAAAATAAACTAAAACGAGAAAAGCCACTAAACTGTACAGTTATTAAAAGGAATATACATAAATTTCTTTTTTATATCCCCAATGTGATATAAATAAATGGATATGAAAAAAGAAATAAAATACAGTATGCACATTTTGATCAAACGAATTGAAATTTTAAAGAGTGAGAGAAGGAAAAAAGAAAGGAATTTTGAATATGAAATTTTAACTTCAAGTTTTTATTAATTTGATAAATACATTGAATTCTATAGTATTGTATGCTCTTGAAAATGTATGCGTCAGCATAGTATGATCGCTTATCTATTGTTTGTATTGCAACAAATGACGTTCGAAATATATAACGAATAAAACGGTTAAAAAGTTTATAGATTATGATTATAGACTAAAACTATGGACTTAAAATATCTCAAATTCAATACTGAGCTTGAAAATTTCGCGGATCGAAAAGAAAATAACAAAATATAAAACAAATAAAACATAAAATATAAAACAATCCTTGAAAATTACAATGAATATTAACGTTTTTATTTGGTATTTATTATAATTATAATTTATAAGAAATTCTTATCATAATCTATAAGAAAGTTAGTTTTTTAACTGATCTATTTGTTATATATATTTTGAATGACATTGCGATATGTTTATAGAATAAATAGATAAGCGATCGCTCTGTGCTAATGCATTGTCAAAAGTATGCACATATAAACAGAATTCAATATGTTATATCAAAAATTTTTTATTAATATCTCGAAAACTAATAAAAATTCGAAAATTATATATTCTAAAATTTTATATTCAGGACTCTTTCTCTATTTCCTCCTATCTGTTTAAATTTTAATCAGAAACATATCTTTTTAGAAGAATATTTTATTGAGAATCGATTTTAGAAGTCAAAAAAAGCTGGTTGAGATTTATTTATTAAATTATAAGTCTAACTAAATGAGATACAGATAGAGTAATATCGTTCTATCTTTGTTACATGATCAAATTTATGTAAAGCATAAATAGAATAAAGAATCTTCTTTATAGGATGTAATTTATTCTACTTTCAATAGAATCTTATAATAAGATTCAGATAAATTTCTATATACTCAGACATTCGAATGTTGTTCAATAAATAGTTAGTAATATTAACAATATGAAAATTATTCTTTTTAGCATTGGTAAATCTTTGAAATAGTATAGGCGTTCGAAATTCATTAGTTCGAAAGAAATTCATATTCGAAAGAAATTTGTAGTGATTATCAGAATAAAAGTTATTGGTAATTATTCAGAATAAAGAGATTCTTGATATGCATGAATATACATGAGTATTTGATAATAGAAATTAAAGCCAGCGTCATAAAATTTCATCAAATCGGTCAATTTGATTTTCGATGATATCGAATGATAACGGATATCGATTTTTGATCGTAATAATTTTTCGATAATTCAATAATTCAATAATTGAATTAATTTTTCTTAACGGTTTTATAAAAGATGACCGATTATATATATGATGATATGTGACCAATTTTTTTTATATATATAATAATTTTATTATTTAATAATTTGCGAAACATTTCCCATATTTTGCACATTCCCTTCATTCAATTTGGCTGATATAAATTGTAGACAATCGAATTCTATTTTCATTCTCGTTCTCGAATATGAAAAATTAAAATTAATTTAAAATTTTATTTAAAAATAAAAAAACTATATAACAAAAATAAAGAATTTTATAATAAGTATAAATTTGTATAAATATCATTAATCCAAAATTCTACGTTTTTATTTTACCATAAAATTCTTTGAAAAAAAAACATACATATGTATATAATAATATATTAACATTTATTAATTTTATAAATTTACTAATTTCTATAATTTTTATAAATAAAACATCTCAATTGACCTAGTCATATCTTTATGAATTTTGACAATTATTATTAAATAAATTATATTCTTATAATGTGCAGCATATTTGTTTTCGATAAACCAATTCGAATATATTTTATTACAACTTCAGATATAATTCAAAATAATTTATCTAAAATAAATATCTCGCTGTATAATATCAAATGATTGAATATATCATTTATAATATTAAAAATATTAGAAATTTATATTATATTATATATTATATTATATAATATTAATGAAAGAAATGAATAAACATCCGAAAGTAAACTACGTCAGCACATAATGCACATGCGCAGTATCAATGTCTATTCGTCGAGCTGAAATTCTTTTCCTTTATTAATAAAATATTTAAAATATTTTTCACATTTAGATTTTTCTGTACTTTTTTTTAACAATGTAGAACATTCTATCACATACATATAAGAAACATTTTGATATTAAAAATGTTAATGCCATGCTAATTTCTAATTGCATAATTTCAATCAATAACATCAATAAAAATCTTTTTCTTGTATTTTATATAACATCATTCTTTTATAATAGCGTTGCGTCATTGTCAGATTGACAATTATAAAGAAAACTTCTATTTAAATTTAATATCATATTTTTCTTAAATAAATTCACCATTTTTATAAACGGATGGATTTCGAATGTAATACTATGTATTTGAAGAATTGAAAAAATATTTTTCATATCTATATTTAATCATTTACATTTATATTTAAGTGAGAAGTCATCAAAAATATGATGTCATTTCGTATTAAATTTTATCAAAGTTGTTTGATTCATTCATTATCTAAACAAGGCAAAGTTTTTAAAAAAAATTATTACAAATCATATATGCTCTCTAATTATTACAATGAATTAATTTTAATTATTAATAAATTAATATTATTATTAAATTATATAATTATTATTATTTTAATTTTTAATAAATTATATAAATATATAATTTAAGATATAAATTAAAAATGACGCATTTACGCAGGTTCATAAACATTTTCTGTTTAAATTATCAAATAGATTAATGAAGATCTCAAAAATAGAATAAAAAAATGTGGTAATACTTTTATATTTATATAATATTTTATATAATTATAAGTACAGGAGGTAGTATATAAAGCGGAAGAAACTCTGTAAATACTTGTAATATAAGTTTATTTTTTACATTTCATTTTCTTGAAATTATATGTCTTTACATGTTTACATGCTATTCCAATTTATGTGGAAATTGAGGAAAAAATGAAGGAAATATCAATCAGCGAGTTTCGAACTCGCAATCCTCAGAATTCAAAGCTGAGATCCTATCCTCTATGTTATAGTATTCACGATCTTCCTTGTTACTATTTATTTCTCTGTTTTTGAATATGTAGACTGCTTATATATATTACTTATATTACTTATATTTATAAACAGCATTTCACATTTCATAAAAAAACATCATACTAAAATATTCATAAACTATTAATTTGGAAATCATACTTTAATAGATTATTCTTAATAATTTTTTTATTTACAAATAATAAATAAATAATACAAAATAAATTTTTGTATTATTTCTAATAAAATAAAAATTTTGAACATTAATTTATCTTTTTTCTGCCATATTTATATTATTCCTTGATTGCAAATGACAATTCTAATTTTCAAACTTATATCATTTAAAATATTTAAAAGACTATAATATTTCTAAGATATATCTAATATATCTATATTTATCTATAATATATCTATATTGTACAAAAAAAACGAAATATAATCATATATAATTGTCATTTCTACTTAGAATAATTACTTTTTTTTATTATTTAGATATATTATTTAGATTATTATTAGAATAATTATTTTTTTTATTAAAAAAAAATAGTTGTATCAATATAAAATAAAATCATCTATGCGCGATTATTTTTTTTAAGCAATCATATATTAATATTACATAAAGAAAAAAGTTTTTTTTATATTTTTATTTACTTTATTTGAAATTACAATCAAAAGATATTTCTTATTTTTATTTTTTTTTCACAAAAATTTACACAATTTATCACATAAAAATAAAAGTAGCTTAACAAGACATTATAATACATTATAATTAATTTTAATCATATTATTATTTACGTATTAGTATGTGATTATTTCTATAAATATGAGAAATATGAAAAAATTTCAGACCAAAATTACATGATTGAAAAGCACATATTGAAATGATAAATATTTGACTTCGAAATATTTTTAAATTGTCTTGTGAAGATTACATTTAAATTTTTAAATGAAATTAAATATCATTATCGAATATCAAATGCTTATTATCATGTATACTTCGATATTTTACAAATATTTTTTCATATTTATCGAAATAGTGGTGAATATGCATTTAAAATACACATATTGCATGTAGTTATGAGAAAAGTTGTTCATTATATTTTTTTAAAATATATATATTATTACAATTTTTCTTAATAAATTGTAATTTATTGTAATCTTTTTTTCACGATGAATTATTTTTCATTGTATTCGAATACGTTCGAAATTCATACGCGTATATTAATTATTATATGTTTATATTTTTATAAAAAAAAGAAAAAAAAGATAAATATGTATACATATATACAGTCGTAGACAAAATTAAATGTATACATCTAGTGAGCAACAAAAAGCTAATTCATTTGAATCCATGATCTAAATTTTATTGAACATTAAGAAAATATAATATGAAAACAACAATACAAAACACAAAACATTAAAATTTAATAATGAAATATATGATATAATGAAAAGAATATATTATAATTTATATCATTTATACAAAACTATACAAAATTGCATGTGGATACTTTACATACATAAAGATATTAATATTAATAATATTTAGTATTGGAATCTTTGGATTTTATAATGGCCTCATCATGATATGCTTTCAACAATTTTTTTCTAAGTAGTTTTTGTCAATCCATTGAATTTTCAATTGCAATCTTTTCAAAAATATTTACTTATTAGTATTGTTTTTTTTTAAAGGAATTTCTGTATCCAATATATTCCACAAATTTTCTATCGGATTAATTTCCGGATTTTATGGAAACCATTTTGCAAAATCTTTACTTTGCAGTTTTGAAAAAATTGCTTTGTTGTAACAATATGTTTTGGATCGTTATCTTATTGTAATGTCCATTTCTCATTGAGGCTCAATCATCAATTTTTAAAATTGATTCTTTTAAATTTTCATTCAACATATTTATCTGCATTCATAATACCATCTATAGATACTAAATTTCCGTTTCCATACCACGGAAAACAAATCCATACCTCCCCCATAAATTGACAGTCGGTAAAACGTACTGCTTTTTAAAGAATTCATTTGGTTTTCTCCATACTTGTATCTTTTTTTTCTTATTTAATAATTCAAATTTAACTCAATTTAATTCAACTCTCGCCACTTCAAATTACTTGTTTCCAGAGTGGTTTATTTATATACTTTGCCGAAATTTAAACATTTCTTTTTTTGTACTTTAGTGATTTGTGCCTAGCTACACAATTCTTTAAATCTGCCTCTTTTAATCTTCGTCTTACAGTTCAACGATAGTTTGTGATGTTATCGTTGGATTACGTCGAGATACTCTTACAATTCTTCTATCTTCGTACGCACTTGTATTACGTTTCCGTCCTTAACCGCACTAAATTTATTATATATTATCAGCACTGCTATATTTTAAATATTTTTTATAAATTTTATGAACAGTACCCTTAGAAGCATTATATTTTCAGGAAATATAACAATAACTTTGATTATTTTTGCAATCAGAAAGAATTAAATTTCGTAACAAACTTCTTATTTTCTATTAGACATGTTTATTTAAGTAATATTTGATATTTAATTAATATTTAATTAATATTTAAATTTCTAATTTCTCCTCTACGAAGGCTTTACGAATACTGACGAGGATATACTGACGAGGATATGCATTTAGGAGGTAGTCTCAATGTTTGTTTACATTGTTTTTCCGTTAACGCGAAACTCTCTACGTGTTCGCTCGTGTCTATGGTTTAAAGTTCATCGATACAAACAAATACGTATAAATAGTTATAGGAACTGATTTTATGATTTTATTTGTACTACGTACATACGTTCGATGTCCCGAAAAACATTCTATATTGAAAAATTCAAATTTATTTCTACTATTGTATCTCAACAATGAATTTTCTAACATCAACATCGTTTTCTTAATTTTATCTACGATTGTATATATATATATATATAAATAATCGTATGTCATATATAATATATAAAATTTATTAAATATTGTAGTAATCATGATAACAATGTAGAATTATTCATTGATAAGCATGTATAAATTAAATAATTTCTTACACAGGAAAATGTTAATAATATAAATGGAATCATTACTGTATTTTATTTGTATCTGTATTGGTATCTTCAATTAAATCTGACATAGTATTTTTTTCCTTACGTAAATGATCAAAAAATTTGTTTATACAAAAATAGGAATATATTTAGATATACAGTATACATATACATACAGTGAATAAATATTCGAACGTTCATTACAATTTTTGATGAACGAAATATATATGTTAATGGAACTTGTTTAAGTCAATGAGAGATGTATAGTAAGAGGGAAATCTCAAGATTACGTCAGCAAACTTTGAAAATGATTCACCAATTTGTGTAGTAGATATAACACATTTATTATAAACACGT
Source organism: Apis florea (assembly GCF_048593485.1). Lineage (NCBI taxonomy): Eukaryota > Metazoa > Arthropoda > Insecta > Hymenoptera > Apidae > Apis > Apis florea. The sequence continues at coordinate 7,405,006 of NW_028256714.1, read as the reverse complement.
ACCGTTAGTACGTTAGTACAAAAGTATTCCAACGTTCTTGATACACTTTAGCCAGAAATATAAACACAGACACTAAGTAAGAACATTTTCACGTTCAGTTGATATCAAGCTATCGTTCCATTAACAGTAAAATAAAATTCTGCGGTAAAATATTCAAAATGAATACGAAAAAGTCTGAAACAAAAAAGTGTGAACAAAAAACTATTCTTTGGTTGCATAAGGATGGAAAATCATATAATGAGATAGAAAAAAACGTAAACAGAAGTAAATTTACAATATATTACATCATAAAAAAATCAAAAAATGAAGAAACAGTTATAAATAAAACTCGTTCAGGTCGACCAAGAAAATTAATTGAAAAAAAGAAAAAAATTATTATCCGCGAAATAAAAAAAAATCCTATTATATCTACACCTACACCTACACCTACTTTTTCAAATATGATATCAGAAATGTTTGACAAAAATATTCATTCCCAATTATGTCGACGAATCTTACGAAATAATAATTTTCATGGTAGAGTACCAAGAAAAAAATACATTAATAAGCAAAATCAAAAGAAAAGATTGATTTTTACAAAAACATTTGTAACAAAAGATAATGCTTTTTGGGAAAAAGTGATATTTTCTAATGAATCTAAATTTAATATTTTTAATTCGGATGGGCGAAATTATGTATAGAGAAAACCAAATACAGCATTGGACATCGAAAATGTCTGCCCAATAAAACATAGTGGTTCAATCATGATGTATGGCAATTAATAGTACAAGAAATTTAGTATTTATTGATGGAATACTCGATAAATACAAATATTTAGATATTTTAAAGAACAATCCCAAAAATAATTGGGAAGACTTTTACTTTCAACAAAATAATGCTTCTAAACATAAAGCGCAAATCGTGAAAGAATGGATTCTATGTAACATATCCCATATGTTAAATACTCCATCACATATAAATTCTATCGAAAATTTATTGATTGAAATAGGCAAAAAATTAAATAATATTCAAGTATCTTCAAAATAAATGCTTAAAGAAAAAATTATAAAAATATGGAATTCTATCAATTGTAATTTTACAAAATCACTAATACATAGTATGGAACGTCGACTGAGATAAATTATTATCATCAAAGGTAGTCCAACAAAATATTAATGTTAAATAATACTGTATATATGAAGCGTTCGAGTACTTTTGTAACCTACATGTGTGTTTGTAATAAATGTATTATAACTACTGCAAAAATTGGTGAGTCATTTTCAATACTTTCGTTACCATCTGTAAATGTTAAATAACTTTGATTTTTGTACATTACTTATAAAATGAAACATTGTTAAAATAAAAAAATATCACAATTGATCAAATAAAATATAACTTTTTAACGTAATTTCAGATTTTATAAACTCCATTATCTAAAAAGAATTTTTAAGAATGGATCAAATGATATTAGAAATTATATATAATGTATGATTGCCAATAATTATTTCACTGATGATATTTTTATCGACATTATTTGATATATTAAATAAAACAATATTCATTGATATATTGAAATCAACGACAATGATTTCATTGAATTTACTTTATATATTATTATTATTTTCATTATTTCATATGAAATTAATGTATTAAAAAATTATCATAATACCTACATAGATAAATATAAAATCAATATTGATGAGTATTAAAAACATTTTCAGTGATTTTAACATATCGATGAATTAAAAATGTTGACAGAAATTAATCAATTAAATGTAGAAATAAGATTATTTTTTAATGAAACGACTGTCACATATAATTTTCTTAAATATAATAAAATAAATAACAATTATATATTGTAGTTAGGTATCAAAAAAATAAATAATGAAAGAAATGACATTATAATGATATATTTTTTAAATAGTATAGGAAATAATATATATACGTATATGGATTTGTATTTTATTGTAGGAAAGACCGAAATTAATAGATCGATTTCTAAATTTTTGATTTTTAAAAATTATAGATAAAATAAGAATTGTAAAAGTTACTGCATATTCATATAACTAATTAAAAATAACCTAATATAATTATATATTATTATAAAATATTAAAATATTAATAATTATTTTTTTATTAAAATTTTAATAAAAATTTAATAAAAATTTTTTAATTAATATAAAAAAAACATATTTATTCAATAAATTATAAAAGTTTAAAAGAAATATTGAAAGCAATTTAAATCTTTATAGAAATAATTAAAATTTAAATATGAAATAAAATTTAAATATAAAATTTAAATTACAGAAAGACATATAGAAACTTATAACGATACATATTTTTACATTTTGCAGCATGTCTGCATCTGTATTCGCATCTATATATGTTCTGCAAATATATATATATATAGACAATTGCAATTATATATAGACAAAATGCAATATAGTATTAATAGTAATATATTTTTATTAATATTTTAGATATTTTGAATTTAATGAGTTTCGGACATTACTATTATTATCCTTATTTATTGTTATCATAACTTTTTTTTAATTAAATGTAATATCATGTATATTTCTATTTGATGTTTCAAATTATTGTTGCTTTTTATGTCAGTCATCAGATGAAGCATAAAGTAAAGTTTAGAATAGAATTTAGAGTAGAATTCTATATCCTTCAACTCAATATAAACAATATGACTTAATTAATTTGTAATTGACTTGTAATTTAAGAAAATATCTACAAAATATTTAATTATGCAAACAGAAAAAAAATAACAAAAAAAAATAACAAGAAATAATATTAATTAATCTAAAAATTAAAAAGCATAAATTATTTCAATAATAACATTACTCAATGTAAAGCCATAGATATTTTATTGAATAGAATACATCATGGTAAAATATTGAAACGATGTATTTATCATCTGAAATTATTTTTTAAAATTTAAAATTATTTTTAAAAATTTAAAATGTTTTTAATAGAAAAAAAGAAAAAACAAATTACCGTTGAAAAACCTACATAACATGGAGTGAATAAATTAGAAAGACGAAATGCACATTCTATCGAACTCCTTAACATGATAAATAGCAATAGTTTTTGCGCTTTTAACGGAATAGAATACCATGTTGAAATATATCTGCACATTACAATATCATTTAATTTATTTCAATAATCGTTCTATTAATAATGCAATTAAAAGATAAATTAAGAAAATTCAAATTATTTCAAACATGTAAAACATTGACGTAATAAATAATTATTTAAACTTACATCTCGTTAAACATGTTGAGACTGCTATCTATAACCAATTGTCCATTGTAATTATTGATAAATATGAACACCAAATGGTAAAGAACCAATATAATACAGGTAAAGGTTTCTAATGGATCATCCATACTTTTTATTGCTTTGAATAACTATCAAAAAAAACATTTAGTTTTATTTACTTATATTTAATATATTAATAAAAACATATTTAAAAGATATTTTCAATCCCTTATACAGTAAATAATTATAATTATAATTAATAATTAATAAATAATATATTTACAGAGAAGACAAATTTTCAAACACTGCAATGTAAATAATCGATTGATCTTACATATCGGTCTGTTCGGTTTGTTGAAATATGTAGAATAAAATTATATAGTTATTATATAATTATATTATTTTGGCCTAAATGTGGAGATAAATATCTATGAAAAATCATTCAATGGGAACTGGAAAATATATGTAGACTAGAATTAAATAATTTCTGACAAATTCAATTATGTACATGGAATTGTACATAATTGAAGAAGAACATTTGTATTTTATATTTCAAAACGGTTTTCAAAGATTTAAATTACATAAAATTTTTAAATTTCTTTATTTATTTATTCTTTATTCAATTTCTTTATTTATTCACAAATAATTATAGTAATATTTAGTTAGAAATCGTAACTCATTTAATACATTTAAAATCGGAGATAGAATGCATGCATTATGATTAGTGATTTTATTTTATAGCCATATTACATATTTTTCTAGAAGGAAGATGAAAAAATTTTTTATTCGGTTCTTCTATTTCGTTTTTCTTTTGCATACGAGTTCAATACAACTATTATCTTTAATGGGCACCATTTTCACGAATTTCATTGTATAGTTCATCGTTTAAAAACTATTTCTTATGTTTATTGGAAATTAATATTTAAGATTCTTTTCCGATTTTTCTTGCAATTGAATGTGTTAACAATATACGATGTAATAAATTTTTCGTTTTTTTAAATATTCTTTATTCCTTTTAATCTTATATTCGTATTTTATTTTTGCAGTTAACTTTCAACTAACAAGTTTTTGTTAATAAGTTCACAAAATTTTGTTTGTCGATGTCATGGTTTATTAGTAAAAATTGTGGATACTGAAAAGGCTTGTAGGAATGTATATGATTTATACAATAATATTAAATAAATTGTAAATTGATTTATAATGTTATTAGATAATGTTATATAAAATCTATCTTTGCTTCATTTAATTTTGGGAATGTTTCTTATCTATATAAAAAATTTTCGTAGTACTATCTTTACAGACAATAGTTTACATAAACCATATTAAAGATATTGTTTCCACAATTGTCTTTTAGCCTGTCTACTACTTTTGAGAAAATATTTTAAAAATAACTTGTTTATTTATTTTTTAAGCAATAAATTATAATTTCTTTTAGAATTTTTACATTATTTTATTTTAAAATATATTCTATAAATATGATTGGAAGTTTGTATTAATTAATTTGATAAGATACAAGCCGATATATTGAATATAAATAATATTATGTAATAATATTAATGTAATAAATGTCAAAAGCAGTGTTTTGATATGGTCAATTAAGAATTTGAAACTTCTGAAATTTAAAATAACATACACAAACATATAATCTTTACACTTGGCATCAGTCGACGTCTTGTTCTAATAATTTAATTTACGATATCGCTATCTTTTGTGACCCTTAATATGAAGTATTATATTAGATGTTAGTTCGAGAGTTGGCGCTAAGTATAATGGTATAATTCTATAAATTATTTCAATTGCAATTGTTTTATGTCAACTTTTTTTTTCTGAACTTAATATGACAATTACTCAATTGTTATTAATATAAAATATTATTTACTGTTAATAATGTGTAAAAATAGAATATGCTAAGCGTTATTTTCTTTTTTCAAAAGAAAAAAGAAAGTAGTGGCTCAAACTTATTGAATCATTAGTGAAATATATCTTGTTACTTGTCCATCTATTGAAATATATGATTTAGGCAGTTCAAAAGATTGAAGATTTTAATTTAAAAGATAAATAAAAAATAGGATAGTCGATAAAGTTTGAGGAATTATAAAAAAACGTTGAGTAAAAATTCAACAGGAACATTAAAAGAATTATGAATGATTATTGAATGTTAAAAAATTATTTCTAAGTATTTGAAATTTAAAAAATTTTAAAACAAGAATGGATTCCTAATGAATTATTAATGCAAAAACAATACTAGATTGGCTTCTTGCTACTCTCAAGCTAATAAAATAATTCATATACTAATAATAGGAGATGAAAAATGATTATACCATAGTAATCCAAAACAAAAAAACTCATAAAACAATTATCTTCAATATCAAAATATAATAAAGGCAAAATTTATGAAAAAAACTAAAAAATGTATTCTGCATTTAGTGGAATTATAAATTTATTGTTTATCATAAGTTATTAAAAATTGTTATCAAATTGATTCAGTTGAATATTAAATATAACAATTGAACAAATTATAAAAAATATTAGTTGCAAAATAACTGCAAAAAATCTTCCTTCATGAAATTGTGTTATGAAAAGAATGAAAACTATTGAAATTTGGATAGGAAATTTTGTTACATTCCACTTTATTACTTAATAATAACTGATTGATGTTTATTTCTTGTTCAATCAAAAAAATCTTTAAAATTAAGTGCAACACCTAATACATATCATTATAATATGATATATGATATTAATATGATATATAATATGATATTGATAAAAAATACTTACTCGTTGTAAATTTATAGCAAATGAGATTGTAGTTACAATAATTACTAGCAGATATTGCATTGTCATCTTACTTGCGGACGCATATGCAAATCTTTCATTGATAAATGAATTCCAAATGAGTTAACGATATAGAACAAGTTAAAAATAAAAAATTATTTAAAGTATTTGTAATTTACTTATCATTTTATCAATTTACTTACTCGATAGCTTGATTATGTACATCGACTATTTGATGGAAGTCCTTAAGTTTCAATTCGATTTGCTTTGATGAAGAAGTATATATATTCAGTTCTTGAATGGTTTTTCGTATTCGATAACTAAAAACATAAAATATTTATAAATAAGTGTGACTTGAGAAAAAATTTTATTATTTAATTTAAATTGTTTAAATTAATTCGATTTTTCAAAATTAATTTGATTTTTCATTCACAATTTTTAAGAAAAATGTTTTTTTTTTTATGAACATTGATATAATTTTATATATATGATCACAAAAAAGAAAAATTGTTCTAAATTTAAATCATTATAAAATAAAAATTATAAAATAAAATCATTATAAAATAATTATATTATTCATTAAATATCTTTAAAAAAGCCAGAGAAGAAATAAATCAGCAATTATTTAAATTAGATTTCAAAAACGAATTCATTAAAATTTTATTAAAATATTAATAATATTATTTTATACATTAAATCTTCATTTCTAATTTTTTTAATGATATAGATAACATTCTTATATTTATCTTACATAACATTATATTTTTATATTTCTATATTTCTTAAGCTTTTAAATCATGCATATAGATATAAATATCTTCTTCAATTATAATATTAAAAAATATATTTTTCATATTCGTAAAACGAATGTCTTGTAAAATATATTTTTCTCAAACTCATATTTGAAGATCATCGATGATTTTGTATATGAAGTTATTTTTTGCGAAGAAAATTCAAACAAAATATAATGAATCTATAATCCCAGAGAATAGAATAAAAAAAAAAAATGAAGAAAAGAATAATTACAATCGTAAATTTGAAAATCATCGAAAAATCATTAAAATTTGTCATTGATCGTTTCAGGCAATGCATGTATAGAAAGATATTATTTATTATCATTGTAAACTTGATAATATTATAACCCAAAAAAATAGCGATACACGGATTAAAATTATTAAACCATTGCAAATTTCGAAAAAATAACTTTTAGGAAAAGTATTCGTATAGAATATTGATATTGAGATGCCATATATAAATTGCATGAAAAATATTTTTTATATCACAATTGAAGGAGATATTTATATGATTTTTCTTTAAATGGATCACATTGTATATATACAAAATTAATAAATATAAATGTATATTATACATAATATAAATGTAAGTTTCTATAACAAAATAATATAATTTACCTCATAATATTAAACAATCCACATAAATGATGACTAAGAATATTGAATAATGATTCCGTGCATGTTAATGATAATAATCCAAAGAAGATAATCAATATTAAAGTTAAATATACCATATAAATACACACAATTCGATCATCGCAGAACATTGTTATATATATAACATAATTAATATGAGATTCGTTCAAAGATATCATCAGATTCAATATTGAATTTAAATAGCACAAAATAAAAAATAGAAAAATTATAGAACCTGTCCCTAAAATTTAAAAAGGATTTTCAATGCTCGAATTAATGTTATATTACTATTTAAAGTAATCAAAAAAATTCTTTTTCTTATTACTTAAAAAATTTAATAAAATTGAGTTAATCAAAAATATCATATTTAATTTTTCATTATTAATATAATCGAGCAAACAAAATTAAAAATATTAAGCGACTTTTAACAGAATATCAATCAAAAAAGAAATATTAATTCTAAGAGAATTAATTTCATAATTTTATGATAAATATACTTCTAAATATACTAATACTAATATACTAATATATTATTAGTATACTAGTATAATTATAGTATGCTATATAAATATATTAATGAATAACAAAAGTATTCGAACATATAAAAAAATAATAGGTATAAAAAGAAATAATTATTATGCAAAAAATATACAATGCTTTATAACTTATTCAAACAAATAATTCATTAAATATATTCATTAAATATATGAGAGTTTAAGAAAAAATTCATTCAACAATATGAATAAATTACACAATGTTTATTATAATTAAATATATAAAATAATAAAGTATATAATATATAATTATTTTATTAAATATAATAAAAATATAATATAAACTGTATATAAAATTTATAATTTATCGCATAAAATCAGAATACAACAAGACATTATAATATTATAATGCATTATAAGTATATATATAAGTATATAGCAATTATTTCTATGAATAATAAAAATACGAAAAAATGTTTCAGACAGAAGTTGTAGAGTATTAAGGGATACATATTCAGATGATAAGTTTTAATCTTATCCTGTGAAGATTATATTTAAATTTTTAAATAAAACTCTAAGATTAAATACTCTATAAAAAGATTAAACTATCATCACAATATATATCTCGATATATTTTACAACTTTTATTTAAAATATTTTTTCGTATTTCCGATATTTACAAATATAACCACATGTATGTATTTAAAATGTATATATTGTATATTTATTTATCAAAAAAGTTGTTTGTTTATATATTTTTCTTTTAAATGTACATATGTTATAATTGTAATTTGTCTTAATTTATTGTAAATCTTTTTACAAGGTTCAAATACTTTCGATATTCATTATAAATATGTACATATTATTATATTTTTATATATTTACCAAAAAAAAAAAAAAATGACAATTATATGTATATGTAAAATTTATCGAATATTTTAGTAATTATGATGATAATAACAGAATTATTAATTAATAATAATAAGCAAATATTAAATAATATCTTACAAATAAAAATGTTGATCATATAACTGGAATCATTGATGCATTTTATTTGTATTTGTGCTTCTCTTAAATCTTGTTGTATAATATTTTGTTCCATACGTAAATGACCAAAAAAATTTTTTAACTATATAAAAATAGAAATATATAATAAATAAAAACATATGCATAAATTTTAAACAACTGTTTGTAGGTACTTACAAAGGGAAACATTGTTAAAACACAAATATATCGTAAAAAAAATATCACACATGGACAAATTGTAGAAAATATCAAAATACAGCTTCGTAATGTAAGTATTTTAGATTTGACAAATGCCATAATCTAGAAAAATTTTTTAAAAATAGATTAAATGATATTAAAAATAGATTGATATATGATTATTATTATCTAGAGAGTATTTTTAAGAATGGTAGAAATGATATTTGAAATATGATATATGATATATGATCACTGATAATTATTTTATTAAGGATATTTTTATTATTTAATTTTATTATTTAATTAAGACTAAAACTATTTGTAGTTTTTAATTTTTAATAAATTATAGACAAAATATGATTATAAGGATTGCTGTATTTACTAAGAAATATTTTCGATTATCTAATAATTAATTAAAATTGATATAATGTAATTATATGTATTATAATTATAATTATCCATATTATTTAACAATTAATATTTATACCGGATAGTTATACCGAATTGGTTGAAATAAATATTTTAAGATTAGTATAACGCAAAATTGAAATACTTTAATGTATAAATTATAATTTCTACATGCAATATTAATAAAAAATGAAATTTTTAATAAATAGATAATCCCAATAATGTATGTTTAATAATATTTTTAAAATAAAATTACATTTATAAGGAATAATAAAAATTTTCACCTGAAATATTATACCGCAAAGAAAAAGCATCAACAATAATAATCTTTGAATCCATCTATAAATCGAGTCATCATACGGCCAAAGACCTACAATCTTACTTAGAATTCGATAGGTACGATATTGTTTGTGGAACACGTCCATTTTACTAGTCAAATGTCAAAGAACGACTGTCGTGTAAAACTTTAAGAACCATTCTACTATACCTCGGTTTTATAGATTTTTTATGCTATTATTTTTCTTGTTCTTCTCTATTTTCATAATGTTACCTATGTTTGTAATAATGGACTATAATGTACAAAAATTACCGTAGATTGCAATCGATTGTTTTTATTAATACCTTGGTTTAAACCTCTCAGAGGTTTTTCATAATAAATATTAATTTTGTGAAAATTACACTCAAAATAATCTTTTCTTTCTATTGTGCTATTTATTTTTTCTTATTTTTCTATATTTCCTTTTTTTATTTTTTTTTTTCTAGATATTGAAGAAATCAAAATTTGTCACGATCTTAATATTTTTGTCACATAACAATTTCCTCTACTTACTTTTGTATTGTGTTATTTATTTTCAAGAGAAGTAATTTAGATGAATTAAATATAATCGACAAGTAAAAAAAGATACTTAAGATGTATATACTTATATATAAAAAATTTATGTGATATAATTGTTCTATTTTTTGTGTAATTCTATTTTTTGAATGTAATTTTTAATGATAAATTAAATTGTTACTGTTATTGATATATTAAATTATTTTTAACATTATTGTTAAGACATGAATGAGTAATATTATTACCTTTAATTAGACTTTTCTCGAAATTGACTGCAATTATATTTTATGTTAAATAATCCAACATAAAGTATGAATAAAATATTTTGATCGAATTCAATATAATCACATCAAGAATACGTAATTATAAATATATATACATATTTATGTGTGTGTTTGTTTGTTTGTTTGTGTGTGTGTGTGTGTGTGTGTATGATATATTATTTAATGATTAAAAAATTAAATAATTATTTATTTAAGAAATTAATTAATATAACATGTACACATAATTAATATGTACATATCACTGCTGAAAAGAAGTTTCACAGAAGGAAGGCAGATCTGATTGATTAATGTGGAAGAAAACACCAATTTTTACATGCATTTTTATTTCTATCATGGTATTTATCATATATACTAAACCAAAATAATGATTTATATCTAAATTTCAATAGTGTAGGCATAGAATCCAGAGTATTCCAACATATCAATATGATATAAAAATTGTTTTATTTTTCATAACATGTATATAAACTAATTATGATTTGTAACAATTGTTTATAACATTTGTTTAATTTATAAATGTAATTTTTTGTTCAAATAGTTAAGATTATAATATGTATGTATATGAGTAAGCTAAACATACTATAGATATATTATTATTATATCAAAATAATTAATAGTTTCGAAAATTCAATTATTTCAGTTTCCACTCTTAAATTATCCTAAAATAACTTCATAAATGAAAATAATTTTTACGATTTTAAATATTCAAATTATAGCTCTTTTACTACTTTTATTATTATGTAGTGTATGATATCAAAATTTAGTATCAACAAATCTTTTGCTCCTATGTTGTTTCGCAGATTTTTTTCCAGCAGTGAATAATAGAATGTATAATATATATTATTTAATATTATAATTGAAAATAGAACAAAATTAATATCATAATATAAAAACAATTGAAAATTAAATATAAAGCATAAATAATTAATATAATTTAATTATTATTAACATAATTGAACTGAATTCATATCAAATAATGAATGAAATTTTATAGACTAAGATTAATAATTTAAAGAAATTATTATAAAATTTACTTAAACGAATAAATACGAAATGAATAAAGAGTATATAAGGATTGCATTGAGACGAAAGGAATTCAAAGCTATTTATTTAGAATATTGTTAGTGACTTCAAAGTGATGAATACAAAATGTTGACAGAAATTAATGATGATCAAATGATGGGAAAAAACATTTTTAGTGAAATAATTATCATATATATGTCAAAAAATAGTAATAATAATAATATAAGAAATAGTTTTATAATGATATATTCTTTAATTTAAATAGGAAATAATACAGAAACCAGAATTAATAAACTAATTTTGTAATTTTTTATTTTTAATAAATTATGAACAAAATATGATTATAAGGAAATATATTCAATTATCTGATAATTAATTAAAAATATAATTATATAATGTAATTATATGATTCATTATAATTGAAACCTACATTAGTCAATTAGATACATCATCAAGATTGATTGACAATCAATTCAAAAAATGTTATTAGCAATTTATTTTGGTAATAAAATAATACAATTTTAAGAAATTTTTTATCATAAAATATTAATTATCTTTTTGTTACATTTTAATAAAAAAATTCTTTTAATATATAATATAATATAACATAATTATAATATAATAAATATAATATAATATGTGAATAATATAAATTATAAATTATATAATCTGAAACAAAACATAAAAAATAATTGAAATCTTTATAGAAACAATAAAAATTTAAATATAAAATAAAATTTAGATATAAAGAAATTTGATTATAGAAAGGTATAATATAGAAGAATATCGTATATCAAATAACTAAACATTCATTTCGATTTTAATATTTTTTTTTATTGATTGTAATTTGACATTAAATTATTTGTGTATATAAAAATATTATTTTAATATAATCTAATAAAATGATTTTTATAAAAATATTTATTTAATATTTACAGTGAGTAACGAAAGTATTCGAATGCTTATATTTACAATTTTTGATGAATGAAATATATATGTTAATGGAATTTGTTTAAGACAATGAGAGATGTATAGTAAGAGGAAAATTTCAAGATTATATCAGCAAACTTTGAAAATGATTCACCAATTTGTGTAGTAGATGTAACACATTTATTATAAACACGCACCGCTAGTATGTTAGTACAAAAGTATTCGAACGTTCTTGATACACTTTAGCCAGAAATATAAACACAGACACTAAGTAAGAACATTTTCACGTTCAGTTGATATCAAGCTATCGTTCCATTAACAGTAAAATAAAATTCTGCGGTAAAATATTCAAAATGAATACGAGAAAATCTGAAACAAAAAAGTGTGAACAAAAAACTATTCTTTGGTTGCATAAGGATGGAAAATCATGTAATGAGATAGAAAAAAATGTAAACAGAAGTAAATTTACAATACATTACATCATAAAAAAATCAAAAAATGAAGAAACAGTTATAAATAAAACTCGTTCAGGTCGACCAAGAAAATTAATTGAAAAAAAGAAAAAAGTTATTATCCGCGAAATAAAAAAAAATCCTATTATATCTACACCTACATTTTCAAATATGATATCAGAAATGTTTGACAAAAATGTTCATTTCCAATTATGTCGACGAATCTTACGAAATAATAATTTTCATGGTAGAGTACCAAGAAAAAAACCATACATTAATAAGCAAAATCAAAAGAAAAGATTGATTTTTACAAAAACATTTGTAACAAAAGATAATGCTTTTTGGGAAAAAGTGATATTTTCTAATGAATCTAAATTTAATATTTTTAATTCGGATGGGCGAAATTATGTATAGAGAAGACCAAATACAGCATTGGACATCGAAAATGTCTGCCCAATAAAACATAGTGGTTCAATCATGGTGTATGGCAATTAATAGTACAAGAAATTTAATATTTATTGGAATATTCGATAAATACAAATATTTAGATATTTTAAAGAACAATCTCAAAGATAATTGGGATTGTTAGAAGACTTTTACTTTCAACAAAACAATGCTTCTAAATATAAAGCGCAAATCGTGAAAGAATGGATTCTATACAACATATTCCATATGTTAAATATTCCATTATAAAATCCACATATAAATTCTATCGAAAACTTATAGATTGAAATGGGCGAATTAAATAAAATTCAAATATCTTCAAAGTAGATGCTTAAAAAAAAAAATTATAGAAATATGGAATTTATCAATTGTAATTTTATCAAACAGTATGTGTTAAAAAAATTTTAAAGAAATTTAATATGACAGAATACAATATTACGGCTAAACCTTAGAAAAAAAATGAATTATAATAAAAAATAATAATTATATTAAATATCGTATTCTAAAAATTAAAAAGCTTTATTATTTTACAGGATATTAATATAATTTTGAAGAGTGGATTATAAAAAAAAATAACGAACACAAAATTTAACATACAAAAATACCAATCGAGATTTATTTATTAAATTATTAAGTAATTTAAGATTGTATTTCGATAATATAGCACATCGATATGACGAAAATAGAATTGTCTCATTTCATCTGTTATCTGTTTCACTTCATCTAATGCAAACTTTAATTGCTTATAACTTAATAAATAAGTCTCAATCAACATTTTTTTATATTAAATTTTATGTTTATTTTGATGTTTAAAATCGATCCTTTAATAGTGTTTTACGAACATATTAATATTTTGTATATAATATATTTAGTGATATTTATTTCAATGCAAAAAAAAAAAAAAAGATAAATAGAGTTTTTAAGATATAATTTCAATTATGCGTAAAAATCTGAATTTCTTTAATAACATAGTTGATCAAATGAAATCTAAAAGAAAAAAAGAAGAAAAAAATATAGTTTTCAAACAATATAACTAACGAGATAAATATAACGAGATAAATGAAATTACATTATATGATTATAAGAAATGTATTCTTTTACCTTAACCATCTATTTCGAAAAATATTTTCGTAAGTAAAACAAATAGAATATAAATTCTACAATATGTTTCATAAATCTGGTCAAACAGTTTCTTTTTTCCCCATATAAACCAAAATATTTACATGGATGAATATTGGATCAGATTGATATTATTTCAGCTTTCAGCAAATAATGGCGAAATAATACACTACCTTCTTCCTTCACGAAAGTATGGATTAAATGTTTCCGGCAGATTATTCGATAAACGAAATATACTTTCTGTTTTTCGTTGATCGATATTTGCTTAATTTCAATTCGATATTTAATTAGACGAGACGAGAAATGAAATGCGACAATGATAGAACAAAGAAAGAACAGTTTCACTTTCTTTCTGTCCTTTCATCTAACGCAAATTGCTTATAATTTAATAAATAAATCTTAACCTATATCTTTGTATACTAATTTTTATGTTTCTTTTAATTAGAGTTGACCTTTTAAAGATGTCTTATGAGTATTTTAATTATATTTACTTTATTATATTAACTGTACATTACACATATATAGAGTGTTCCAAAAATATTGAAACATTCATAAATTGGAGATCTTGAGATAATTTCAAGCAAACATTTTCCTTTGCAAGAACTTTTGTTACGGCTTCGTTAACGAATTATTAACAAAAAATACTAAACAATCACGGAGCCTAATCGAACCGCGATAATGTAGCATGAACTAAGCGTGAAATCTAAGCAAGATGTCAAAAAAAATATTAAATATAACAAATATTTTATTGATGAAAAATTATATCAGGTTATATACAAACAATAAATAAATATAATATTCATATGTATATAATATATATATTAATACGATATAATAATTAATTTATAATAATTCATTATAAATTATACACACATATACATATATAATTGTATTTCATGTTCGATAGGCGATATTTACCACTATTCGACTAAACTATGCATTCCATAGTTGGCTAGTGTTTTTTTTAATAATTCATTAACAAAGTCATATATATATGTGTATATGTATATATAATTATGAACTTTATTTTAAATTAATTATTATATCGTATTATTACTTGTTTTAATATTAAACAACTTTTGTTTAAAACATCTTATACAAATAATTGATAAATAAATTTAAATGGCAGAGCTAAATGATTTCGTATATTAGCAGTTCTTCATTCATCATGTACTTCCAAGATTTATTTAAAATTAAAATTTACAATATGTACCAAATATTTGAATAAATAATTTTTTTATTAACAATTTTTAAATTAAAAAAAAAAGATATTAGAAAGGAATAGAAAAATTAGAGTTAAGAACTGTTGTTCTATATATTATGTTCTATATATATTATTTTATGAATTATGTTATGTATATTATTCCATGAAAAATAATTATATAGAATATGTTACATACATCTGGATTTTTATGATAGATAAACTATGTAAAAAAAAAATTATATAATAATAAAATTGATTTAAAATAAAGTACAAAACTTGTGCTGAATTAAAATAAATAATATAAAAAGCAATTTGAAAATAGAAATACATTTACAATACAAAAATTTTTTATTTAATAGAAACAATAAAAGCAAAATTAATATGTTAGAGAAAATAAATATATTTATAAAAATACAGTAAAACTTTGTTTACTCGAATTGTTTGAGGAATAAAATAAATTGGATAATTGTGTCCAGTCTATACTTGTCTATACTTATATAGGTAGTATTCTATAAACTTAGTGTGATTCGATTTTGCTCAAAAAAGTTTATTTAAAATGACTTTAATAATAATCATATTTCAAATCATATTTCAAACTTAATATATTAGAATGAGAAAATGATCTTTCGTCAAATTACATTGCAATCATATCATTTGTAAAAATAGGAAAATACTAAAATGTGAAAATAAAGCTTAAGGAGAGACCCAGGGCTTGTGAAGCTAACTTTTATTTTTATATGCTCAAGCGTAACAATAATTTATAAATGGATATAATGATTTCCTAACTCTTTCCAGATCCTCAATTTAAACAGTGATATCACAACACGGCTATTTCACAAATCACACTTGCACTCCTTGCGTGGAACCGAGTATAAAAGTCCTGACTCCTACGCCACGATCCCGTGGGGCCCATCCTTCGAAACCGCTCTCCAATGCGACGATTAGTCTCTCTAACCCCCTCAGTGTGCATTTTTACGAGAAGCAACGATTGGAAAACAAGATTTACGATCATCTTATAATTGAATTATAGAAATATATAGAAAGAGAATACAGAGCAGAGAGAATTCAGCGATGATATAATTTGCATCAAAATACAATACAAAATACAATTAGAATTATTACAAAGTTAGCTGCAAAGAATTGAAGTACCATTATTTGTTTACTCAAAGTTCATAATATAAACGATTATACAATCCTATATCCGATTATACGGGAGTAGATGATCTTTTGAGCAATGGCATTATTTTAGGCACCACATTTGTGCAATAATATAAAGTCGTTCAGCTTTCGATTTTAACAGTAATATCACAAGAAATAAAATCAAAAGTTTTGTTTAATAATACATTTGAATAAAATTTGTTAAAATGTCCAATTCATATCTAAAATCAATCTATGTGTTATTGTACATATTGTATATATCATTGTATATATATATAATGCTAAGAAAAGAGTATTAAGAAAAGAATTTATTTAATGTTCAAGAGAATTTCTAAGAATTTTTATTTTTCTTTATCTTCCATACAAAGTAAATTAATTACTTAATTTATTAGAAATCTCATAATCTTGAAAAAATAAAATATCATGATGATTAAAATAATGATGATGTTACCAATGTTACTCTATTGTATAGACTTATATTCGAAGGAGTAAAAATGTATTCATTATCAGACATTATAAACTAAGTATTAAAAATTTCTCTTCTGTTTATCTTATAATGCTTAGATAATAAATCAGCAGATTTTTTAACTTTACTTTACGATACTTTACAATGAGAGTATAATTTTATAATAGAATATATATATAATATATGAAAAATAAAAAATTTGTCGGTTTATTATGTGCCAAAAATAAAATATTTGCTTATTAAATTTATTATTTGAATATTATAGATAGACGGAAGGAAAAATCTTAAAAAACCATCTTTTACATAGATGAATAATCAGGAACATTGCAAATTTATGATACGTACTTATATAAATATTCTTAAGTCAAAAATTGATTATCAAATGGTTGAAAAAACTAATATTATACAATATTAAATAAAAATAATGAATTTGTTTAAAATAGAAATAAAACATGAAGTCCATTGTCAACAAAATCCATTATCTATTAATTTTTAATGAGAAGTACTTAAAATGTATCACTGAAGAAAGGGAACATAATATCAAACACAATATTTTTTTCTAAAAAATTGCTATTTTTATTTTTATATTATTATTTTTGAATATTTTTATATCTATTTTTTCAATTTAATTTGTTAATATATATATTCATATATTTTTTCGATATTAAATATTTAATTGATTATTATTTATTGTTTATTAAATAAATAAATATAATTAATTATAAATATAATAAATTTAATTATTAAATATTATAATTTAATAATTTTATAATTTAATAAATTACTATTAATAATTATATTTTAGTTATTATTTATTTTAGTTAATAAAAATTTATATTTTTATTAACTATAACAAATATGCTTTGATAATAAAAAATAATCAATGAAATTACAATAAATAAACATAGAACGCATTAATGTTTTGAAATAATTCTAATATCCGAATATTAATTCGAATAATTGATATTTATTTTTTATAATAATTATATTCTATTGTCTTATATGTTTCATCTATCTCTATTTCATTTATTTTATCGCACGAGTTCACATCGACATTCTTCATCGTTGCGTTTAAAATAAGGTAGACAGTTATCATAGTTGTATTTGCCATTCTCATTATTGAAAAAGCAGAAAGGCATTTCATTCCAACAATCGGGATTCCTTGAAAACTACAAATATATAAAAAAAAATAAATTTAATTATAATCGAAGATGAATCAAATACATGTAATTTATATATAAATATAAATTTTATGAAAAATTTTATATAAATACTTACAATCAATCTATATAATCATTAATAGCTTGAATCAATTTTAATTATATCGAAAATTTTATATTCATATTTATAAACTCATTTCGTATAAATAATTCATTTATGCGATATATAAATATAATATAATTTTTAAATCTTTTGTAAATTATAATTCATTACAATTATATATATAATAAATCTTATTTATTTTACCTGACAGTGATCATAGATTATCCCCATTTTGGATGTGTCAATGCATGTATTAAGTTTGCTATAATAATGATGATCATAATCGCATGGAACTATGATATGCAAGCCATTTTCGAATTCGAGCCAGAAATTTGAACGATCTGACCCTTCGTTGATTCCAGTTAGAGGTCCATTGGTCATTACCAAAGCTTCAATGGTTGCGTTCAAAAAGCGTTGATCATAATACAACATGTTGGCCAAAATTCCTGGCATAGAACAAACCACAATGAACGACACCGTGATGAAATACATCGTGATCAATTTTCCGGATAGAATATAACGTATAAAGTTTCAATACCTTTTTGATGACTATTCTTGATGCTAGCGTATATAAGTAGTTATCGCCGTGATAACTACGTATGATACTTCCGTATCATTGTGATTGACATTGTTGAATAATTTTTTTTCTCTCTCTTTTTTTTATATAGCGATAACATTGAAACAGAATATTATTCTGAGATAATATGTTGTTTATACTTATATTTAATGTAATTAGATATAATATATGATTTAATATATTTTAATCAGAATTATAAGTCATTAAAATAGAATTATATATGAAAAGTAAAATAAAATTTTTTGAAAAAATAATAATAGCTTTGATTTAATTTATAAATAATAAATATATTAATACATATGTTAGCATATATCTGTTAGATTTTGTTTATCTGATAAGAGATCTGATTAGTAATCATTATTACATTTCCGTTACAATTTCAATAAAACAAGACTTACAAGACAATAAATCTTAATAAATGTATTTATTACGAAGGAATTTGCAAATTTTATGAATTACAAAAAGTTAAAATATAAAATAATTTATATTGATGTTTATTCGAGGCTATATTTGAATGAGATTGTGAAACTGAAATAAAAAAAAAGAAAAATATAAAAAAAATTTATTCCAAATTCTAATCAATCAAAATAAATTAAATTTTCTTTATTTCTATTTGTATTGTGTTATGTATAATATATTTGTATTGTGCATAATGCAGAATTATCTAATTTTTTATGAACAAATCCGGTTTTATTTGTTTCAATTTATTGTTTGAAAAACGAAATAGAAGAGGAAATAAAAATACTTTAACAATTTGTATAATAATCACAATTATTGTATAAATATTTTTTCATTTATTTATTGTTTTAAATAGTATAAAATACCAAAAAAAAAATCATTTTTATAAACGTAGATGTATAAATGTAGCGTACCTCTTGATAAGAATGATACTAGACTTACTAGACATTAACTAGATATAAGTATATCAATTGTTAATCTAATAATAAACTTTAGTTTTTTTAATTTATAATAACATATTGTAAATCATTTGATTTTCACTTTAATAATGCTAGAAAACAGTGGAAAATGAAATGATTAATAAATATAATATGATAATATCAATTAACGTGTGAATTAAGAAATTATTTTAACAGAATTCTTTATATCTCTATATTTTTATTAATTATATTATTTAAATATATAATACAAACATTACACGGGATTTTCATTCGAGGAATTTGCATTCTCTTTTATAGATGATATAAACTAAAAAATTCAGGTTAGATTTAGATTAATTTATTATATCTAACTATCGCGAGGAAAGCAATCAATACCAATATATAGCAATAAAGCATATAGAATTTATTGTAATTTTTATAAGTATCTCAGAAACTAAAACGAAGTGATGATATCATATAAAGAGAACAATATAATTATACAGAATAATTAATAACATATTTTAAGATAATCGAAATCAGAAGACTCTTTCTTTTAAATAATTACTACCATTTTTTGCAAATATTTCGAAAATTAAAGCTGAGCGATTTCTACAACATATTCAAAAATTATCGAAGTCAATAACATTTCAGACAAATCTTTGAATGAGACAGTAGATTGATAATAAGAAAAATAAAATACTTAATGTATAAACTAAATAATTTAATTAACACTTCGAATGGAATTTATTTTTATTTTTTGGAAAAAATCCAATAACAAATGCAAATCACAGAGTTTGAAATTTTATTTGACTGTTTTCAGAATTCATTTATTTTGTTGATCGATTCTTAATGATTGCCGATGATTAGTTATTTTTTTATATATATAGGATATATGTACACATATATATATACGGAATATTTCATTTTAATCTATCCAATTAATCTATCTAATTTTCTAAACTATATATTATTAAAAATATCTCAACTCAATTGATTTTTGAAACTTATATGTATATTATACATATTTATATTATATTTTAACTTGTGATTCAAGAGTTTTATAATAATCACCAGATTTGTTTAGAAGGAAGCATTTCAAGATCTTAAGATAATCTTCATTTTTTAAAATAGAAATATATATATTTATTTAATCAGGATTATAATTCAGGATTTATTCATTACTGTATTTAAACAAATTTTTATAAAACAAATTTGAAAAATCCATGATGTTTTTATTATATTTTATGCAATAACAAAAAAGATTGTATTTCCAAAAATTTATTACAATCGATTTTGTGCTGAAATTTTGCAAGTAATTTTACTTTACAGGAAAACAATATTTGCGAGAAGAATTTTGGATGACTCGAAAATTTTGTAAAAAATGTTTTATTATATAATGTTGTTAGTTTTCTGCTTATCAATATAGCATAGAATAAAATTATAATATCTATTGAGTAAAATAAAACTGAATCTCTCTGAATCTTTTTAAGATTCTTTTAGAAAACTATTTAAATTATTAACATTAATCGAAATTTTTATGCTATAATGCATTCAAACTTTTCACATTTTTTATTTTCTATTTGTATTCAATTCTGAAATTATAATAATCGAAGTTATAATGCTAATAATATTAATCAATGATAATTAGCATCATACTTATTATATTTATTATCATAATTTTAATTACTAATCTTTCTTTAAGAATCATTTTATATTTTATTTTATATAAGTATTCCATAATCGGTAAATGAATTTTCTATGAACAGATATTAAGGATTGATCTTAATATCTTAATCATGAATATTTATAAAACAGAATTATAAAATTCAATTATTGATTATATATATATATATATATATATATATATATATATATATATATATATATATATATATATATATATATATATATATATATATGCATATATATGTTCAACTCAAAAACATAAAAAACATAAAAACATAATAAATGTCTCAATATATATTTATATATTTTAGTGTTATATAGTATATACATTTATGTATATCTAAAATTTTATTTAATATAAAAATTCGAAGAAACTAAAAATTCCGATTTTGAGAAAACATAAAAAATATTTGAAAAATAATACATTCTTTTCACTGTTGACTATTTTAATGTTGAATTTTATGTTATATTTTAAACTTTATATGTAATATATTGGAATAGATTTTTTTATAGGAAATCACTTATTTGTCACTTGAAGCGGAATTACTAATCTTAGTTGGATCTTAATTGGATTAGTTATTATTGCATTGGGATATGTTGTTACTGAAGAAATAGCTTTTTAATGAGTTATTTCATTTTCTAATAATATAAAAAAAAAATGTTATCAATAACAGTTATCTTTCAAGTTTTAGATCAGCAAAAACTTTTTTAAACAAAAATAAAAATAATATAACAATCGTTTACATTATCTTTGGTAAAAGCATTTGGTAAATTGATTAGTATTATAGTTTATTAATAATAATCTATTCAATTATTAAAAAATAATTTAATTTAATTTAATTTAATAATAATAATAATCTAATAATTATATAAATCATTACACAAATTATACAATAACATTAAATAATTATTACAGTTACTTCTAAAGAAACAAAAAATAGAAATTATCAGAAATTATCATATGATTTGAGAATCACAATTCGGATATAATATTTATTTCTTATATATTTATAATGAATTCAATTTTATAGACAATATTTATATTAGAATAAGTGCTAAAATATAAAAAAAAAAATCTAAAATGAAATGAATTATAGAATTATAGAAATGCTAAAATGTATAAAAATATAAAATCTAAAATATATAATTTATAGAATTATAGAAATTAGATCCTAGATCTTTAACTTTAGATGTTAAAATTATAGGAACAATTTATACATTTGTAATAGAAGTAGGTTCAACTTTCAAGCTTTTATGGATGCGTGCGCAATGCAAGCAAAAATATTCTATTAACTAATTATTATAATTTATTATATTGTTACCAGCGCAACAGTTATTTTAGTGTGAAACATTATGACTAATATGAACCGCAACACAGGAAATGACAATATCGATTGTCATCAAAATCAAAAATTATCATGTATCGGTCATGAAGCAAAAAAGAGACGTTGCTCTTTTCAAGAATATTGTATGATAAATTAATTATTATTGAATAAATAATCATAAATTAATATTAAATTATATACTATAATTATAATTACAATTATAGTATAAAAGTATGTAAATAAAGTTATTATGGAAGAACGAGTATTAGACGGATACAATATTTGTGCTATTATTACAACATATTATTAAATAATATTATCTGATTTATAAACAAAAGAATCCATTATTAAATCCATTAAATAATCGAAATAGTAATCGAAAATATTTATTTATTTGGTACAAAATCTTTATATATTCATACTCACGGATATCATTAAAATAAATAATAGAATGGCATGATCAATTCGCGTATCAATAATTGAAAGCAGGACATAAAAGTTTTTATTTTAAAAATATAATCATCAATCTTCTCCCAATAATTTTACCTCCAATCTCCTCTACTTTTTTTAAATAACAGATATACAAAATATATCTGTAATATATCTGTATAATTGTAATGTTTTATTTTGTGCATTAATTTATTAATCAATTTAATTAATTATTTTATTAAAATTAATATAATATAAAAAATATATCTATTTTTAAGTCAAAATTTACATTTGATTTATTGTTAATATAATTATTTTATAAATTAGAATCTATATATATATATATATATATATATATATATATATGCATTGGTATTGTAATAAATATATAAAAAATATATATATAAACTAATAAAGAAATATGTACAGATGATTGATCGATTCTTCTTCCACAAAACTGAATACTCATATAATCTTACTTTATGCTGTGTTGGTAACGTTGGAAATAATATTAAAATAAAAAATTTTTTACAGAACTTTGAATCTTAAATTTCAAATCATTAAAAATATAATTATAATTATAAATATAATTCATTATATTGTTTTTATGCAAAATGAAATTATTTTTATAATTTCAGGGTTTGATAGAGATGCTAGAAATATTGTTATAAAAAAAGTAATATTTATTAAATTTTTTCAGCAAATAAATAAAATTTATATATAATATAGTTTTATTACTAGCATGAAAATTAATCAAATCTAACACATGCATAAGTATATACATAAATGATTATATATACGTATATATGAAAATATAATATAAATGGAATTACATTCATAATTATATTTTCGTTTTTGTTTTCTTTTTATCAACATCAATATGAATGGAATTACAATGGCTGGTTTCAATATATATTTATTATTTTATCATAGAGTACATATTAGGCATTCTCATTTATTGCACAATCGGTATTTCAGAACAAATATAAAGACAAGGATAAGAAATACCAATTTTATTCTTTATTTTGTCTTAATACTTTATTTTTTTCTCTCAATTAAATTATAAAATCTATATATATTGCTTTTTAAGACTGATAGAATATAATCCAATAAAAGTTTCCAAGTTTAAACATATCCATATAAAATATCTTTGAGTTCTTCGATAGAGCTTTTTTTTTTTTTGTTTAAGAATGAAAAGATTTTTAATTTTTATTTTTTTGTGCTGAATTGTAAACATTAGTTATCTGCTTACTATTACATATTTTATTTTATTTTATCACATATTATATTTTAATTTATCATCATAAGATTATTAAGATATATCGCTTTGAAATTATTTTATTTTTAACTTATTTAAAAAAAATAAAAAAATTGAAGATTCTGGTTTATCACTTTTAATAGAAGATTAATAGAGTGAAAATATATAAAAATATTCATGGTTCTTCAAATATCATGGCAAAATATTTCTTAATATATTTTTATTTATATTAAAAATGAAATAATTTTTAGTAAATGAACAATATATTTTGGCAAAAAAAAAATTACTGATGATAAATTAAATTCTATTTCACAGAAAAAAAATTATCCAATTAACACAAATAATGAAAAAATAATCAAAAAATAATGTAAATATAGCAGAAATCTATTTATCTGCTAAACCGAAAGTGATAAGCAAGTTTTACAGTCAGATTAAGATTCAGCATATAAAAATATATCGAAAATTATTTCATTCTTAAACAAAAAAAAACTGTCTGATTCGTTTTTTTAGATGTATACTATTTTATTTCATTCATTTTTCATTTAAACGGATAAAATTTGCAGAAAAATATAATAACTATGTTTTATTTCCATTTATAATATTGAGGGAGAGATACTTTTATGTAAAGTTTTAATAAATTAGTCTCAAGAATTGAGATGAATGAAAATCATGGAATGTGCTATTATTTTCAGAATTAATTTTTATAGTAATAAATATCAAATTTTAATTTTAACCATTATTAACGCTACAATTGTTTTTTATATTGAATCAACATAATATGAAACTGGTTTAAGATCCTTGAATTCTTGAAACAAAAAAGCATATTATATTAATTCTTCTAATACTTCATCAATATTGATAATAATTTTTACACATTTTTAAATATATTTTAATTATATATGAAATTCCACATTTTATGAAAATTTATTTTACATCTTATTTGTAATTTTATATTAAAATATAGTTTTAATTTTGATCACCATGAATAATATAGTCTTATTTTATGATAAATCGATAATATTGAAAATGATAATGAAATGATAATCGAATTTTGAAGATCTAAAATTGTGAAAGAAAAAAATACATTATTTATTATGTTAGTTTAGATTTATCTTTTATTTTTTCTGTGTCTTCAAATTCCTATAATAGTACAAACAAAAATTGTATATTATGTCTATTCTATTTATCATATCATCTGTTATTATCATAGAGAGATCTCTACTTTATCAAATCTCGATATATTAGAAAACAAATGTTAAAAAATATAACTGTAACTGTGTTTTATCTTCTTTTGATACATAGTGTGTAAAAAAAATTTATATCTTTGTTTATTAAAAAGTATTACATAATAATTAATTTTCAAACAAAATGTTAATTTATTTATTAATAAAATTTTAAAAAATAAAATATATGTATTTATTTTTAGAAATTTATAGAATAATTTAGAAAAAATTTAGAATAATTGCTATATTTATTCATTTAATATTAAAATAACAAATATTTATCATTAATAAATATTTATAATATTTATGATAGAAATATATTTCGCGTAATAGATATTTGTATAGTCATTCATTTATATAATATTTCATTAAATATATAATATATATATAAATGTTGTTGAAATAAGAAAAAGACAAAAATTTATTTAAAATATCACATATCATAAAAAAATGCATTGAATTATTTATAATTACGAATTAACTGAAAATATTAAGAAATAATGCAAGGAATAAAAATGCATAGAATTTTTAAATATTAAATAAAATATATTTAATAATAATTACAACAAAAATTGTTAAAGAAATTAAAAATAATTTTAATATTAAAATTCTATTAATGCTATGCCAATTTTTTAATACATCATGTATCATGATAAAATAATTTATACAAAATATATTAAAAATAAAATAAGATTAAAGATTAAATAAAATACGTATCATATATATAATATAAAATATTAAATAATATATATAATATTAAATATCAAATAAGATTAAAAACAATGTGATTCTCCGCTTATTTACGGAGTATAAAAGAAAATGACATTTGGAATTATGAATGAAGTATTTACTTAAATTTATTTTTGACTATATATAACTATACTATTTCATGAAACTATTTTATCACGATACTTGAAAAATTTTGATAAAGTGTAATACTGGCGGATTCATTAATTCTCAAATTATTTTTAATTTTGTTTAAAAAATTAATTTCTATTGCAATTATTGTTCAAATTGTTTTTAATTACTACAGAAATAGTATTACAAATATTCATATACAGTAAAAATATTTTCATATTAATATAGTAATAAAAATAATTTTCAATTTAAATTTTATATCTATTTTATATTTTATGTATTTAATCGTTAGCACTCGATATTTATTATTAAAACAAAAAGTGGTATCCATATAAATTTCCGGTTCGAAGAAATTACACAGTTTCACATGGAAACGTGAAGAAAAAAGGAAGAAGAAACGAGAGAAAAAAGGAAAGGACAAATAAAAAAAAAAAGAGAATTCTACTGCTGAAAGTTTACCGTACGCAGTTGATTCGATGTTATTTCAAAAATCACGGAATCTAGTGGCTAGAATTTCAATGTAATTCATCCAAAGTGAGCTGATTTAATAGATATTAAAGTACAGTTTTCACAAGTGCAAAATATTTACAGTTATAACTGTAATAAGAATAACATTTGTTATTTTCATACGAGCATGAGAGTCGTCCGTTAAATTGAACAATCGTAAGAAGTAGACGAGGGTACACAAAGGGAGAGAGACGTTTCTTCGTTCCGACTTAATTCATAATTCATAGTTCGTTATAGCTCGCTTACTTGCGGAGTATCTGGCTAGAGTTTCGAGCATTCAACCCCCTCAGACCATTATGCATATTGATATCTTTTCTGCACGGAAGTCAAGGCGGAATACGTTTTCTTAGGCAATTAAACGTCTTCTTCCGACAAAATGTTAGCACGCTTACTCTCTATTTATTATCATTACACACTTTACAGATGCTTATAATGTTCAACAACTCGTGAACTCGCGTTTCATATGTTTTTCTACCCGCGTAAAATATATTTTGGACTTCATCCACCTGACTCGTACTTATAATTATTCCCAGAAGACTTGACAACGAGAAATGAATAATTGACGACTAATTTGAATTTTCGAGATATTTACTTAGGTATGTCTATAAGTAAGCTACCTTAACGTCCCCCTCTTTCCACACATACTTTGTTTTGTTCTAAAAGAAATACAGTGATTCTCCGAAGAAAGTAGTGCGATTCATCAAATCGTAACATTGAAGTGACATCTGGAAACGAATTTGTAATTCTGGCTGCCATGATGAAAACACTCGTATAATGTTATTTATTATTTATTCTGCGAACGTTGATACGCGCATTGAGAAAAAATATTTATAGAATCGAAACAGGTGATTGATATCATTTAAAAAGTGATTAACATTGCAAATTCAATTCTATCTCGCAAACTTTTATTGTCAATCAGTATATTTTTATGAAGAGAAAGGTGATAGAATATGAATATGTATATGAACGAACGATTAAGTAGTTAATATAAGAAGGAAAATCGAATGAGAAATCGTGCATCTTTAATCCGCAAAGAAATCACAGATAATAAAATTTATTATATTTTTAAATTCAATTATATTTTATATTATGCGTTGCATTTTTATATTGTTCTATTTAAATATGGCATCTTTCTAATTGTAAGTGAATCCACTTCAATAAACTCTTTTATAAAAATCAAATAAAAATTGCACATTGTGTAATATTTTTATTTACTGAAGTTGTTAAGTTTACATATGCATAATGAAGGTATTAAGTTCTATATATGTATAGAACTTTTGAACTATACTTTGCAACAAAATCATAGTACATTTTATGATTTTTAATGTTTCTCCAAACTATTTATAATTTAGTGTATAAAGTATTTTTCTTAATAATATAGAAGATGGTATACTTCATTACAGTTTTTCTTATAAATTTGACCTGTTTATATGAATGATAGGTATAATTAAAAGAACAGATTCGGTAAAATATTATCAATGAAATATTGATAATATTTCTTACATCTTTTTGTGTGAATCCGTATCTAATTGTAAAAATTATCAAATTGTGTTAAGTTAGGAGATAAATGAATAAAAAATATCGAATTAATATTTATCGATATTAACGAGAACATTCAAAAAATATTTTTCTTATATTTTTGTTATTTATCGTATAATATATATCTATAGAATCAAATTTGATTTTTAATCATTTTTTTCAGAATTTTTTTTATACCATCTTTGAAGTTATTTTATTTTTAACACATATGGACAAAGACTTACTATACGGTGAATGATATAATATGAATCTTCAAATTAATTTTTCATTCCTTCATTGTCATCAGTAAATTGAAAGGAATAATTTCAAATTAATATATCTTGACATAAATATTCTATGATGCGATGGATTGATAATATTCGAAAAAAATTACTATCGAATATTCTCGTTAATATTTAATGAAAATCGATATTTTTTAACTACTAATATTTTGTAAACTTAATACAAATTCAGGATATATAAAAATACGTAAAAAATTTTTCCATTGTTAAAGAACAATATTTCGTTGATTTATTTTATCATTCTGGATGCATTCATTTTATAAACAGATCAAATTTATAAGAAAAAATATAAAATATGGTTCACCATCTTCTATATTATTAATAAAAAAATATTTTATATGGCATGTACATAAATTTGAATATACATAGTAATTATAAACTATTAAAATCAATATTTTGAACAAATATTTTACATATTACAATATATTATATATGTAATGACCACTCGGATATAATCTTTGAAATATTTGCAAACAAGAATTACTATTATTACATTGAATTTTATATATATATATATATTCATCATATGCGATCAATTGTTTATTATTTCTATAAACAACATCGTCTAAATGTACAACATGCGAATCGATCATAAAGTTACTTTTTAATGGATTTTGATGAGCTTAATCCAATGTCTTAATCCAATTTAAGCATCCTTCGAATATGCGAAACATGGAATTTAAAATATATAAGATCTTATCGTTTACTGATTTATCATAATCGATTTCGCTTATTCGTGGTTGAATATTTATAAATCGTTTTAGATCGCAGAACAGTTTCGCTTATTTATGGTAGATGATTTTTATTTTTATCGCTTTTCTGTATAATTCAGATCGACTTTTTGGAAATTCGGCTTCATGTTGATAGTTCCTTGAAATTATTAAATTTTCTTTGGATCATATTTTTTATTTATATATCTATATATATACATTTTCTGTCTGATTTTATTAAATCTTCGTCGATCGCAGTTTTCACCTTTCAGAAGTGAGATTTTTCAGAAATTTAATTCTTTTTACTATATAAAATAATTATTAAAATTATAATTATTATGAAGTTATTATGATAGAAATATTAGCATCATCGTTTTTAACTTCTTTATCATCGTAATTTTGATCGTCCAAGAATTTTATTTTCGGATTCGTTGAGTGCTCAAATTCTCTATAGATAAATACGAAGTGTGATATACTGATATATTTTATCAACCACTATGATGTAATTTATATTAAATATATTAAATATTAAAATAAAATGAATATATTTGTAATCTTTCTTTTCAACAAATTCGAAAATTAAGATTAATTAAGATTGTATGTATTTATTATATGTATTTAAAAATCATTGAACAATTTTAAACAATTTTTCGAGAAATATAAAATTACAGAGCGTATCATTTATCGGGATGTGCGTAAGATTTTGAATGATGTTTTTATTTCTTCAGAGTTAAAAAATGATATTTTTAAAATCTATCCGGCATTGAATAACAAAAAAAAGTTCATATTTTTTGATTTCTTTAAATATAAGAATAGTCTTATTAATTATTTTAGTAATGATTACCAAAATTTTTAAAAATATCATTTTAAGTAACTTTTTTCTTTCAATTATTTGCAAAAAATTTTCAATAATATTTTACATATATATGTTATTTTTAAATTACAAGAATAATTCAAAATTATAAACAAATTTTCTTTTTGTTTATATTTTCTCATTATTGACAGTTTGTATGATATTACGAATATAAGTATTTTAAAAAAGAAGAAATACAAAATAAAAAGATTGCAATAATCAAATTCTAAGTAAATCCTATTTTAATTAAATAAATATTATCTTAAATCGAAATCGAATATTAGTCGTAACCAAAGCTGTTAGAAAATTATAAGTACCAATAGTAATTGAGTTATTCCATTATTGATAGTAAAAAACGAATTTAAAACGATTTTGAAACGAATCCAATAAAAAAGAGTCTATTTAAGTAAGTGTAAAAAATTTAAATAAAAAAATTTAATAAATAAAATAATATCATTAAAAATCAAATTACATGAAATTTTCCGAGAAAAATAAAAATCAATTTACTTTTAAACCATAAAATATCCTTCAACGGGACTACAAAATATCAAATAAAAAAAAATATCCACTGTGTTTCAAACATCATAGAATGAATCAAAATTTTTCTTCGAAAAGCAAAACAATATATTAAATTTTTCTTAAAAGAAAAATCGCATCAAAACACTATACTGTCAGTTATCACGTGGTTCAAATTTAATTTCACCGTTCAATTATCCAAACAAACTAAACATAGCTATCGGAATAGCAATCGAAAGAAAAACGAGCAAGAAACAGTGGTGGCTGTGAAAAACGAGAAAAATCTGCAAGTCGCGAGGACGGTGGCGGCCCTTAATTGTTTTGCGGCCAAAGAGGATGGTAGATTAGAATGAAGCTCGTTGCAACGATACTCAAGAAACTTAAACGCAATCTCGAGTTGGACGGATTCGGCTTGGCGGTCGACGAAGGAAGGTTACAAAGAGAACTAGAAAGAGATTCATAGAGAAAGAGAGAGAGAAAGAGAGTGAAGGAACACGGGGAATGGAGACCTTTCTGAATAACCTGGAGAATGAAAAAACTCCGATGGAGGTGCACCGAGTCCGCGGCATGGTTGAGAAAACAGCGAGAATTTAATTAAAAATTTCACCATGGAGGAGGGTGCTATATTGCCATGGCACACACGCTTCGTTGTTCCGCGAATCACGCGACTTTTCTACGCGCCTACTTAATTGAAAGAAATCTCACTGTTTCTCTCTTCACCAGTCGGTTTCTTACTTCATGGATACCAAATGTTAATGTATTCGTATTATATCGTTGGAAGGTCGAAGATAAAACAAAGATAGAAGCAATGTCAGTCGAGAATTATTTATTTATTAAGTTAAAAGCAATGTAAATTTTATATTTGATAAAGCGAGATGAAGACAGAATGAAGAATATAGAAATATCTCATTTCATCTGTTTTGCTTCATTTAATACAAATTTTGATTATTTATGAATTAATAAATATGGTTTAATTGATATTTTTATATACCAACTTTTACATTTTATAGTTTGATCTCTAAAATCAATTTTTTAAAGATATATCATGAATTATTGTATCAATGTAACTCAGTATGCTTTATCATGAATCTCGATTTTGACTATTTTATTATCGATATCTTAGCGTATTGTTTGATTTTATGTGTATAAGAGGATATGAAAAAAGAGTAATGTGATATTATATTTAATTTTTTATTATTTATAGGAAAAGAGAAAAATTTTTCTTCATTTTAAGAATTGTTTATTTGAATTGTTTATATATTGGAAGAACATTTTATTCTTTTCCTCCTCCCAACCATCTCTTCCGTCCCTTGAAAGAAAATTTTTACTGCGAGAGAAAGTCTCACTATAAATTACCATTTCGTTTAATATTCTTTCTACTCAAATGCTTCAATTTTATTAGAAAATCATATCTAATAAAATGTAGAAAGTATATATATACATAAAGAATATACATTGTAAAAAAATAAAGTATCTTTGTTATAAAGTATTATAATATGTATATAATAATTTACTAATTAATTTATATTTCATACTAGGACTCTTATAAAATACTTCACCAACTAATAATATTAATGAAGTTAAATTACTTAAAAATCTCAAGATATTTTTATTTTTTAATTCAATACATAAATAAATCATTAACATCAAATTATATGCACGTTTTTAATTTCTGCATCTTTTAACTTTTTTTAGTTTTATGTATTAAAACTACTGTTTTAAGACTTTTGAGTAGAAGTATATAGATTGTAAGTTTTAATCTTTTTTACAATTTTATAATTTATATAATTTGAATTATATAATACATCAATAATAAATCAAAAAAAAAATTTACAATTTTTTATGTTCATTCTGAAATTTCAAAATTGAAATATTTATGTATATAAATAGACAAATATTTATTGTATATATATATTTATTTTTTATTTTTCAAACATAATAACAATTGTTTTCATAACAATTCAATATTAAATAATTCAGTTTAATACTTTTACAATAAATATCTTTCATATCAACATTTAAGATATATCATGTTAATTTTATAGATATATTTGTCAGTATAAAAGAAGGTTAATTACAGAACTTGTTACTATGCAAAATGACACGCCCAGATTAACACAGCTAGATTTTTAATTTTACTCTACTTATAAAAATTCAATGGAAATTCATAGATAATACGAAAGAAATATGTAAAAAATCTGAAAAGCTTATATTCAGCATTCTATGGAAGTATAGAATGAAAGAGATGAAGAGAGAAGAGAAGCACACTTGCACTTAAGAGTTCCATTTTAAGTCTTCCTTCCTGTCTCTCGACCCTCGACGTTTTACCTTTCTTTGGTTGATACCACAATGCACTATTCTTCCCCTCCACTCTTTCTTTGACACTGATTAACGACTTTTCAACCAAATATACATACATATATGGAAGAGAGGATTGCTATCCATTTCCTGTTTCATCTAACTATATTTAATGAAATTTGAACATTAGTATGGATTTTAAAAATCTTAGTTAAAAAAAATTGTTGGGGATAATTATTGATCACTATTAATGTAGGACCAAAGAATGATATTCATGAATTGTTTGTCGTTGATCAAATCATTGTAAGAGATTGTAATTATAATCTTTTACTAAATTTTGCAATAATTTTTTTATTTATTTTTAATAAACAATATTTTTTATTTTTTAATAATTTTTATTGAAACAAATTTGAAATAGATTAATAAATTTTTCATATTATTTTATGTAAGTATATATTTTACAGAATCAATTTTAATATTGCGTAGAAAGAATAGAATATACATACCTCGTTCTCCAATTATAGCAGGATTTGGAATGCTTCGAATTACTTTGAATGTATAAAATAGCAATAAATAAAATAATTTGAATTTTCAAAACTTAATTCAAAATTTAAAAATTCTTCAAAATTTTGATTATTTTGAATATCTTGAAAGATTCTAATTTGAGATTTTTGAAAGTTATTTTTCTTTTATTATCCATTTTTCATTATTATTTATTTCGAAAATCTGATCTGATTTCGATTTAAACATAAGAATGAAAAATAAATAATATAAATAAAATAGAATATGAGTTTCAAGAGTTTTAAAAAACGATCAAGATGGATTCACAAATTTTTCAAGAATTTTCACGTTTAAAAATCAAGTTCGAAGTGAGTAAGAAGTAGATAGTGTAAGATAAAATAAGATTTTCAAAATTTACAAAACGATCAAGACTTCCAAATCTTCCAAAACAATCAGGATTTTCAAAACTTTTCAAAACTTTCAACAATTTTTAGATTTAAAAATCAGATTCGAAATGATTTAAATTTATCACTTGATATATCCATATTCACAGCTATTTGAAATGTTTTAAATTCCTAGCAAAATAAGCAGTGAATAGAAATCTCATATTACCCAGATTCTTGTCTCAGAAATCCTGGATGTTTTTTTACAATTTTCTTCAGATATGAAAAGAAAAGATGCATATTCTATAATATAAAAATAATATAATTTATAGAAATTAAATTTTCTAGAAATCTGCCTGTTCGCATATCTATTTGCATTACATTTTTTCGCAAATGCAGTTCTTAATGCAGAGTTATAAGAGATGTCCTCATCGGCTAACATTTAATGAGGATTGTTCGTTCATATTTTATAATACTTAATATCATTAAATCCACGCAATATTTTCGCAAACACTTAATTTATTCATATTGTATAGTGAAATTCTTATTGTTAAGATTTTCGAGAATTGAGTGAAACGAAGCCAA
The DNA here is from genome assembly GCF_048593485.1 of Apis florea. NCBI lineage: Eukaryota > Metazoa > Arthropoda > Insecta > Hymenoptera > Apidae > Apis > Apis florea. Next base: position 7,369,865 of record NW_028256714.1, on the reverse strand, counting down.
ATACGATATATAATTTAACTAAGTTATAATTAATAAGATTAAATTAGAATGAAATAGAATTTATATGATTTGTGTAGGAGCTGTTCGTGAATTATTTTTTTTATGAATCTTGATTTTTTAGGAATAACAATTACATAGCAAATATAAATGATGAATCGATTCTTCTCAAGATACTAAAAAAATTGATAGATCAGTATTTGGAAATTGTGACAGAAACAATGTTTACGAAAAATTCGATAGTTGTAAAAAGTTTGCAAATTATTTACGAACTATTTGTGAAGAGGCAGTTAACTAACAGTAGGAAAAAAGGATATTAAAATTAATAGTATAAAGGAAATATTGAAAAAATAAAAAAAGATAAATAAATTTTTTTTATAGAAACCAACTTATGTACGCTTAATCTGAAAGATTGAAAAAAAGATTTCTTTTTCAAATATTGAAAAAAAAAAATAGTTAATTAATTTTGATTTTTCTGTTTTACTTTAATATAAATAATGAATCAGCGATAATGTGCCATTGAAAAACAGAGAAACTTATAGATAATCATCGGTGATAAACCAAGTTGGTTCACGATCGTCGAAATCGAGTACGATAAAAGCAGAAATAAGAATAAAGTTTTCGAGCAAATCGCCGATTCGGAAAGTTTCTAGATCGTTCTGAATATTACTAGAAACGCGAAGATCTTTAAAGATTTCGAAAGTTGCGAAGAATCTTGAAAGTTTGAAACGTAACTCGGACATATCCCGCTACCTAAGAAATAGAAATCTTATGCTTGTCTACACTTGATGCGGAATGCTTGTCTGCGCTCGATATCAAGCGCGTGTCATTTTTATACTCTCTATTATTTGCCTTGATTACCTCGTTACCTTTTTTCTATTGTAAACAGAGAATTTAATAAGAGCCTTTTCACATCGTCTGCTTTTCTTTGCTCGATCGAAAATGAATATCGACCGATTATCGATCGGTATAATGTTTGTTTTCCATGTTGTCGTATCGATTATGTAATCGAATGTCATCAAAAATAGAAAATATATATATATATATAGAATAAGAAAACAAGCATTATAATGATCAATCAGATAGTGAAACGCTGGACTTTGCGAACAGATATTCATTCGATTAAAATTTAATTGTAATCTTTTTGAGAAAATATTTTTATGTATTTATATAGATAAGTATATGGAATATTATTGGAGGATCAATTTTTGAAATGAACATGAAACTTGAATAGAAAAATATCGATTAAGTTATTATTATTTATCAAGTTATAAATTGAAGTTTTTATTAGATGAAAATAGAACGACACGATATAATGGAAATAAATATGTCTTATTCTATTTGTTTGTTTAATGTAAACTTTAATTGCTTATAACTTAATAAATAAGCTTCTACAATATTCAATGATATTTTAATATGATAAATTTTCCAAATATATTTCATGAATATATTAACACTTTATATAATTATCATTTCTTTGTAATGGTTTTATTTAAAGTAAAATATATTCAATTCTAATTTAAAAGAATATTTCTTCTAAGAAGAAAGTTCTTTTTTTTTTTTTTCAGAATTTTATCATATGATTAATTAATCGATTAATTAAAATATTTCGAGAATGAATTAACTTTTTATCAATTAAAACATATTATTTTAATTAAAATTTCAGATTATAAGTATATAATCAAGTTATAGTTTAATATATATATATATATATGATTTATTTTCGTAACACTTGAAATTTTCGAATTTTGAAATCAAATTTGCTTATTAATATTAGATATAGTTATTTAGTACGATATCTTTCTCATTTGTTATTGCTGTTCATAAAAGATACAAATTTTATTGAGAATTATTATATATAATACTCATATATATCTATAAAGAAAAATCATCTATTTTCTAAAATATATTTTTATTAATGTATAAAATATATTATTATTTTTTCAAATTAAATATCTTTATTAATGATATAATTTTTATTATATTATTTATTAATAATATATATACTTTTATTAATAATATAATTAATATATTTCACATCAGGAAATAATTCAATCTTTAAGTATTTATAAATATTTTTTATTTCATGTTAGACTTATCGTTTCTCATTTCAAGAGCATGAGCAAATCAAAAATGCAACCACACTAGTAATTTCTAAAACATCGATTTTTTTCACAGGTTAATAAATGTCACATAGTCTTGCATTATATCTTATCAAGATATTACTATATGAAGAAAAAGATATTGTTTTCTTAAAATTATAAATATATACGATTAAAACGAGTATACAGGGATATACAGGATAGGATTAGGTGGCCGATGAGTAAAAAAGAGTCATTAAATAACAATATTTCTATACAACCCGTTTATTATAAGCTTGAATCATATATTAAATAGTATTCATGTTAAATATATAACTCAAGTTCTTCAAGTATGTGTCTACATATCTTATACAATTTTTTCAAACAGTTTGTGCTTACTCACGCATAAAGGAAAACAAAAAAGAAGATGAAGAAAACAGAATAGAAGAAACAAAAAAGAAGAAGAAGAAGAAACGAAATAACGCTATAATGAGATACAAAGTATTAAAGGAGTTACAATTGGTGGTCTTAAAACCTGTTGCGGTAACATTTCTTTGTAAAATAAAGGATATTCTCGCATGAAGGAAAGAAAATGGACTCCATGCCTCAATGAGAAAGCCATACTCTCACTCTCGCAAAAGCACACGCACACTTTTCGTTCTCTCTTCTTAACATATTCACGCTTTCTGCATCGAGATTTATTATTCTTGTCAACAGAAAGCGTGACTCGATCGACACATATACGTAACATTAAGCGCAAAATCGGTATCGAGAAATCGCGATCCACATGTATACACATACGATTCTCGATAACCACAGTAAAATTTACGACTGCGACACGTGAAATGGACCCGGAAGTTTTACCCAAAGAAGCTCGATAGATCGCCTACGAAGGGAGAAACGTTGAATTTTCCTGTTTTTAATTCGTAACAACGATGCGTGTTAATCATATTTCTTCGCTTCGAGATTAAATATCGATGATAGAAATCGATCGATCTGCGTTAAGGAAACAAATGCATGTTTACTATCCTTGTATATAAAAGAAAAAAAAAAAAAAACATTCCTGGTCGCGGTTTGTGCAGACGAAAAAAATGAGAAAAATGTAATCATTTTAAGCGTAAATTATATACTTAATACGATCTGCATTTCACGTTTCATCGTATCCGTACATTTTTCGTCATTTTACGTCGTTCACACTTTCTCCCCTCACCCCCCCCCATCCCTCCCCCTTGCATTCAATTTCTCTCCCACACGTTGCTCCATTGCGTTAATAACATTGACTACGTAATATATTTTCATTGTATCTTCTTGATAGTAACATATTTATTTAAGATATTTCACTAAGCAAACGCTTTGCTTACGTGTGCTGAATCACGGTGAAGGAAAGTATATGTATATACTTGGTTTTGTTTCTTTAAGGATCGTTCCACAGGCATCGTTGCGTTTTGCGTCATCGATGATCATTCACACCTTCGGATCGATTGCGTTTTGGATAAGGACATCGATTTTGATCGATACTAGTCGAATAGTGGAGTATTTATTCGAAATTCGAAAAATATTCGAAACAAATCAAATAATCATAAATTTCTGTTAAGTGGTTAAATCTTTATGATCTTTATCAAATTCAATCTATATTAGGATTATCTATAAAGTTTTAAAATATTTTTGTTAGTTATTGGATTATCTCAAAATCTTTGTGCAAATAATATTACAAATATAGAGATTGAATAAAAACAGGGATCAATCTGCAGATTGACTTCCTCGATCTTAGTAAGCTTAAAATAACGATATCATTTTGAACACTTTTTCCTTCATACATAATCGAATTATTTGCAAAAGATCATGTAGGTACTGTACCATTGAATTCTATTCACGTACGTTCACGACAATTTATGCCATATCAGTATATGACTGTCAATTACGTGTTTATACAGATTTTATTATTTATACAAGCTATTGATATATTTATAAGAATATATATATCTTTGAAAGATCAATTCTAAAAGTCGAAACGAATTCAAAAGTTGGTAAAGAAAAATATTAAGGCTTATTAATTAAGTTATTTATTAAATTATAAGCAATTGAATTTGTCTCCTAATTACATTTTATTTTGCCTTGTTTCGTCTAACAAGACAAACTTCAATTGCATATAATTTAACAAGTTCAACCGATATTTTTGTGTTTACCAACTTTTATGTTTGTTTAAGTTAGTTATTAAGTTAGTTATTAGAGTCGACCATTCAAAGGTATCCACGAATATATTAACACTCTGTATAAACACATTAGAGCAATCGGCAATCAATATATATACATATATATATATATATATATGTGTGTGTGTGTATATTTGTCGAAAATCTATTTTCTTATAGATTTGAACAAGATCTTTTCTAAAATTTCCTTTGTGACATATACAACAATGAAACTAATATATATTCACTAAATGAGGCTGATATCGCTATCATTATAACTTCAATCGCTTATTTTATATTATATTTTTACATTTCGCGGATGTGAATAGCTTGAATATGGATAGATACTAAATACGATCACATTATTAGTTCACTTATTATGAATTATATAAATACTTGATAAATGACAATCGCATACTGATATATATATATATATATACATTGTCATGGAACATAGGCAGAAGAATTCATTGGTACATAGTACTAAAAAATTTTTTTATTCTTATGAATAATTGAAAAATTAAATGCGATCATTGCGATTATATATAAAGAAAAAAGTTGCTCAAAATTTTATCTTTTACAACATATTTCAAAATCATTATTATTGTTGAGGAAAAAGATAAAATTGTCATCAAAACAGATTTGAACAATAATATTAAATAATAAAGAAATATTAATAATGTAAACATTGTGGATAAATGAATTATTTATAATCGGTATTATATTTTTGATAATATAATATTTTTTACGAATTTAATTATGATATTTTAACAAGTGTCGTATATATTAATTATTAAAATCAGATTATTTGGTTTTAGTGTATTATTTATGCCTTTTAGAGCTTATGAATAAATTTTTCATTAAATTTGCCAAAAAAAAAATAGAGAAGAATTATAGAAATTACATAATTAACATTGCGAATATAAGAGAAGAGCTAATATATTTCTTTTTTTCCAATGTTGAAATATCTGTTACTATATTTATCGAAGAAATGTGATCAATATGAAGAAAATTATAATTTTAATGTTGCATCATCAAATATTTATATCACATACCATAAAGATTTAACCTCAAAAATTAATCACTAAATTTTTATTATCAAAATTTTATTATATTTTGCTATCAAACTTGAAACACGAGTGGTAATTAAAAATTACCTTTTAGGAGCTATATATTTTTTTTTATGAATTACTGATAAGTTTTAGAATTACAGATATTATTTTATTTGATAGTCCTATTCACAATAACGCAATGTTCAATCCGATAACTCAAAATTCTAAATTCAATGGACGGATATACGAGCTAGAATTTTGCGTAGTTCTCGCCTAATTTTGCGTGCAGAGTTGCCAACATTCGGAATCAACGTTCTAGAGACGCTTTTTCATGGTTTCTAGTTTATTCATCGCCAAAGAAAACTTGACTTCACAACCGAACATAAAGTGCTTCATTCACGATTTTGGTTCTCAACGAGTGAACATGTTAGTTCATGTCCCGTGAAATCGTAATAGATAAAACAATCTTGACACTGGAATCTTAAAAATATTTTTCATATAATTGATATTTTACGAAGAAGAAGAAACATGACGTACAGTTCGAATCATTTGCGATTCTTTTACGTTTGCATATATATTTAATGTGTTTTGATTAAAATTTATAATTGGAAAAAATCTAATACATGTAGATATTTTTAACCGGACTTAATGTGAATACCATTCTATTATAAAGTATAAATTAAACCTAAGAAAATGTGAAAACGTCAATCAAATTTTTTGAATTTTCATAGATTTGAGGTTATAGAATGTAAGAAATATATTTTTAGCGAGATGTTCGAAGATTTTAAATTTTCGTAATTCAAATCTTAAATGCAATTATTCCAATTATAATTAAATTTAAAAGAACATAGCTTAAATTACATATTTTCGGAAACTATTCATTTATTTATAAGAATCTTGAATAATCTGAATTGCGTGTTTTCGGAAGCTAATATTAATCTGAAAGTATTAATTTTTCAAATTAAAAATTCAAAGGTTGAAATTATTATTTGAATAAATATTGCAAAATGAAACAACAATTATTTATTAATTAAAATTAATTGTTATTTTTCAATCGAATAAAATTTTTAACAATATTCCAGATTCCAATGTGAGATTGGTTATTCATCCTTGTTATTCTAAGTCCTATTATAACAATCACTGTTCCTCAGTCACACGTTTTTTTTTTAAATAACATTATCTCCGTCCCATAATTATTTTATGAACACTTACGATTAGCTTCGTATTTACGTTAGCAACGTGAAGCTCGTTTTTTCGCTATTCTCCTTAAAGGAAAAGGAAACCGGTACCATAGACGCATCTTGCGTGCAACAAAACCAGAACGGCGACTGACATTTTCATTTTGTACATATGTATTGCACTTATATTAATAAATGACAGCTATCATTATACAAGGTGAATTACACGACTTCGAAAAATTTGTAAATTATCTCTTGTATAAAAATTATTTTATCAATCACATGATGTGAACAGAAATAACAAACTAGCGATTTTCTTCTGCATAGTTATTCTCATCAAACTAATTTGATTCTTACATTCTCTACCGTAGACTAATGAAATTCTATAATTTCTCCTTCTACGTTATCCTAAATGTAACTAGCGTTCTATTTTTCGATTGTGGATTGCTGATAATGGAGAAGCCTGGCTGAAGTGAAGGAATACGTGACAAGAAAGATGTTCGTCATCCCTGATTCTCCTCGAATTGTAGGAAATTATACATTCTCACGTTCAACATCGTGCAATTTTTGTAAAAAAATATTTTTCTTATATAACAAATAATTTACAAATTATTTGAAGTGAATTATAACTCAACTTGTATACATATATTATATATATATATATGTATAATTTATGATATAGAATCGAATAGAGTTCACATTTGCGTCGTTTACCAGCGTTTATTTAATATTCAGTTAAAATCTGAACACAATATTTGTTAATAATTATCCGGATAGGAGCTGTACTAGAAAATAAAAATATCATCTCGACAAATTCTTTGCATCGAATGTATAGTATATTAGACAGTGAACAGCCAATTTATATAATAATCACCTGGAAATCATCTAAAATTGTTTAACGAAACATTGAATAAAAATAAAAAAGGAAATAGAGACGATCGCGTATTTCTCTCCATTCGATCTATAATTTGCGATGTAAATGCTAAACAGTGAAAAAAATGTGAACTTAAAATAATGTAAATACAATTACGTTCAAGGTAGCAACAAGGTTGGTCAGTCGTCGTTGGCGTTTTGTCCAATTTGTTTGCAACCTGATTTTATAGCAAACAATGTTTCTTAATCGAACGGAGTTTGCTATCGGTTTCATATATACGCGCATAGGTTATCCTAGACTTAATCATATTTGTCGGATAAAATTGACTTTCTTCATCGCTACGGTACTCGAGATACCCTTAACCACATACCTGGCAGACTCTAATCCTTCAAGACGAGACACTCAAAGCTGTTGAACATGATTCTCGACGATTTGAAGGTCTGCTGAAAGATATCTCACCTACGAATTTTTCTTCTTCGTTCTATCGTTCGAACAATCAGTACGACTAAATAAAGTCTACTAAATTCATCTAAGCTCTTCGATGGTAAAAGACACTTTTCTCGATTTGTGCATTTTCTTTCTATCCAGCGTAGTAAGGTTCTTCTCGCGAACCTCGGAGGAACATCATGAAGGACCCTCTAATTCGCCGGGCTGATAGCGTCAAAAAATGCAGTCGTTTCGATATCACGTCGATGGAAATGTTATGTTAACAATCGAACATTAATAATTGGATCGAATAGGAATCCTCTTTATGAATATACACACTATTATTAAAAACCTATTCCTCTGAATGCATAAGATTTCATTACAAGGATTTCTTCTTCGGTTTTTACACACATTTTTCCTAGGAAAATTCATTTAATATTTGCTAAAAGCATAAAATGCACTTCTGTGAAGAACAGTGTCGTACGACGCGAAGGTGCGACACCGCCAGCCCTTTCTCTATCTAAATAGCACATCGATCTAACGATCAACCGTTTGACGAAATAATATTAATAATAATAATTATAATAATTATAATAATAATAATAATAATAATAATAATAATAAAAAAAGAGAGAGAAAGAAAAATGAAAATGAAACGCTTATCTATCGAAAAGCACCAACGTATCATCCTTTCTGTCCCTCTGAAACAACGCGACAGATTCAAAAGATGCCACGCAGAATGAGCATTTAATGTCGTGCCGACTTCAATTTCTTAACCAGTATGACTAAAAACATTATTCTTCTTTTTATCCAAGATGTATCTACTTGTAGCATTTTACGTAACGTTAGTTGTACTTATGTATATCTTATACATAACTTATTTACTTATCTCTTCGTCTGTGTATACATTATAATTATACACATAATTATATATATATATATATATTTTTTTTTTTCTTTGTATACTATACATAACATTAGCAAACGTACAATATTCTATAGAATATATTCAATATTTTTTTTATTCTTGTATAATATCATATATATGTATGATATATATACATATATATATATATATATATATATATATATATATATATAATATCATACATATATATACCGCAATATAGAATTCGATAGATAGCGATATCCGCGCACAGTTTCACTTCGTAAATATTTTAATTACATATACAATAATATTGTGTGTCCTTCGTTTTCTCATATTTATGTATATAATTTATTTATAATATCTATTTATATCTATATTTATTTATTTATTTATATATTATATATATATAATATATATGTATATACATGTATATATACATATATATATATATACATACATATATATAGTGTGCGCCTTTGAGCACATGAGGTTATTTTACAGGAAATAGAGATCTTGTACGCATGGCGAAAACGTCGACAAGCCGTCATCCTTTCGTCGGCCGTTGTTATTTTAATTTTCTATCGTTTTCCCTTTTTTCCTTTTCAGTCGGTAACTGTACATTTCTACGAACGAACGAGCAACGAATGAGCTCATGTTTCCGCGATAGAAAGAAAAAAAGAGAAACGAGAGAGAAAAAAAAGAAGACGGAGAAACAAAAAAGAAGAAAAAAAAAAAAAAAACTCAGACAAAAAGTCAGAATCCAGTGAATCTTTGTTAATCCTTTCAAACTGACCCAACGTTTATTCCACGAGAATAAACTGGCGAATGGGAATCACGGACGAAACGGCAGACAGAAGAGAAGAAACAAAATTTATCCAGCTGCGTATAAACGTAAGATACAATCCCTGGAAATATTATATTTCGAAAGTCAGCCACTGTCGTCGATATTCTATTTCCATAACAATGATAAATAATAGCATATATTAAATATCTTCAAATGCAATGTGCTGACTTGAATCAATCGATTTTTTAAAAAATTCGAATTCGATATTATATCTTTAGAGTCGTTTGACGAATGGGTTACAATGTTTTCAGCGATTGTATCCTGATAGTGTTACAGACTGCTACTCGGATCACGAAAAGATATGAAATTAAACGCAGCTGCGAATTGTTGCGAGTTCTTTAATGCCGAAGTGAGTGAATATCGTTCCTCGTCCCATCTGATGAGACGAGATTTTCTAAGCGTTGATTCAAATATTTCTTTATCGTAATATACATTAAAGATATTTGTATCGTTATTACGAAAAAAATTTGTTTTTGTTTTTCCATGAGTGAATTTCAATTGTTGCATCCGCATCAATTTTATGCATGCGTGTATTAAATACTTTATTAACGGTTTAGACGTTGACTGATAAGTATCTAATAATATAACAACGAATGCTTGATACAATATTTAGATTGAAATTCAAATTGTCACAGAGAAAGTGTAATAGAAATAAAGTCTATTTGTTTATACATTCAGAAATGATTTGTTATTAATATTGGAATAGCGTTTTCTGTTTCTTGATTCTATCTATATAAATATTTTTCATTGGTTTCTTTTTTAAACCGTATGAAAATAAAATTTTAATTCATTTTAAAAATTATTTTACTTTATCTATAAATTAATCTTGTTCGATGGACGATGATGTGCTAAATCAATATATCACACATTGTTCCATGCAAAGAAAACCGGAATTTTTTCAGTTTTCAGTATCATTCACTGATTGATTGATACAGTGTGAGCGATTCTTAAACTTTGAGTTCGAACTTTTACATAATATACATTTTACGTAATTATTCTCCTTTTTCACATAATTAATATTTTGTTAGATTTCTAATTATTAACTTTTTAAATCTTTTCTTAAAAGTTATTGATTTTTTAAATTATACTTACATGAACGAGAAATGTTAACAGTTTATTGTAATGAAAGATTACTTGAGATTGCATGATATTTTTATTATATTTTTCATAATAAAACTAAAGAACAAATTAAATTTTAACTTGAAAAATGAATTGCGAATTTCTAACTATTAACTCTTGGTCCCTTAGGGGTCTATACCCTGCGGACCATAGTTTAAGAATCTCTGGCATAAACTAAGTTACTACAGAATGATGGGAAGATAACAGAAATTAATTTGAAATTATATTTGCGTATACATGCTAAATTCATCGGAAAATAGTGAACGTAATTACTTGCATCTAATGTTCATGTAAGAAATTATATACGTTATGAAAAAATAAAAAAACGAAAAAATTTTGGAGGACAGAAATTAACGCGATATTGCTTGGTTTCAAATGAAAAATATTGGAAACCATGAAGATTATCGCGGATAAATTTGTCATAATAGGTCATAGATTTTGATATATAGCACATATTTTTTTATCGTTGTAAAGTTTTAAAATCATTCTGTTAAGTTTTTGAAATAGAAATATTTAAATTATACGAAAAATAATAGATGGATATTTTTAAAAAGTGATATAATTGTTTGGAAGAAAGTCTGTTTTTATTTCATTGAATTTTAACGACTTTCGAAATAAAAAATTTTTAAATACACTCAATAATCTTGATTTCAAAGCTCTGTTTCCCTTGAAAACGTTCGAAAATAATTATTTCAAACTGTCGATTATCGATTCTCAAAATAATAATATAACTTTTATAAAAAAAAAAGGATAATTGTTTAGTTTATAAATTTTGGTTTTTAAGAATTAATATTATATGGACTTTATTTATTATTTTTTGATTCTATATTAGTTCTGAAACGATTTTAGAATTTACTCCATACATATTATATTCGATTTTATATCGAATAAAATTATTAAATTATTTTATAAATTTGCAATTTTTAAATTTTTACAATTTTTATTTGTATGATGATTTTTAAACTAAATAAAATTGTCTTCAAGGATTTTTCTGAACACAGATATACTTACGTTGTGCTAACGTATCAAGAAGTGCCATTGATAGAATTTACTACTTACATGTTTTCAATAGAGATTGAGTTTCTTAAGTATCTTTTATTTTTTTCAAAATATTTTGAAATGATAAAACGATATTTTTATTTATTTAATATAATAATTACTTTTTTTTAATTCTTAGATAAATAAAAATTATATTGTTTTTGAATTTATTAAATTAGAAAAAGATAAAAATTAAAAATATTATAAAATGTATATTTTGTAAACTTTATAAAATTATAGAAATGTATATAATTCGCGATTAATATCGCAAGAATTGCAATTATTACGTAAAACTGATACGTAAAAATTTCAGAATTGTTGCAATAAAGCTTATTAAAAATAACGGTTATAAATCGATATAATATCAATTATTAAAAATCAAAATCAAAAGATCAGAACCATATTGAAACATTATTTTAAGATAAATTTAACATTATAATTATATCATTGTATTATTTAATTTCAAGAATCGAAATCGACAAATATCATAACTATTTCCCATCCTCTTTTAGATTTATTTTCGCATATGTAATAAATATTGAGCTAATTAATTATAAAATTCATTATAAAATTTAAACTTCGTAAAAAAATTATACTATTTATTTCTTGAATTTTTCAATTGTTTCAATTTCTAACCAATTTATTATTTTTTCAACAAAGTTTCATAACAACACGTATATTTCTCATCTACGTTACCTATATCTTCAGATGAATATAGCTAATCGCACATCATCATCGAAAAATACCAAATTCTATTCATCGACGATATGAAAATTGAAACAAGATACAGAAAAGCTTTGAAAAATTTCGACAAAACACAATTTTACGATAAAAATGATAAAAATGACAATTATAGATAAAATAGACGAAGTTTATATATACTTTACGACTCGTTATTTTTGTTAAACATCAAAACCAAAAAAAAATTTAGAATCGCGCAAATCGACTAAATCTAATTCGAAGCTTGGATTTTCTTGCCTATCCCATTTTTATATTAGTACAATACAGTAGCAACGAAGAGACAATACCCGCTCTCTGACGTCGATGGTATTTATGGCGTTTTTCTCGCATCACAGTTACACAGGCGTAGATCAGCATCTTTGAAATACGTTTGATGGTATGGTATGTGTCTTGATTGTGATCCGGTATAATTATTTCTACATCTTATCACAAGTAATCGTCGATCCTCCCGCTCGTCCTTGACATATGGGACTTCTGTAACAAGAAAAAGTGCATAAGTTATTTACTGTTATATCCATATATATCTATGTTTTATATATTTATAAAAATGAATTTTTTTTATATGAACTTCAAGAGTCAAAATACATAATCAAGTTTATATAATAGGAATCTACTAGCTAAGATTTTTTTCTAATAAATAGGAGTTCATATTCATATAAAACAATTTTTCGAAATTATTTCTTTAAAATATAATAATATATCAAATATTATAAATTTAGAAACAATTTTTCAAATATAATAATTATCTAATGCTTAATGAATTAATTTTCTATTTATATTTGTATTACAAATACATTTTTAATTATATTATATTATAAAGATTTATAACAGTTTATATAAGCGTTGTTCAATAGTATTTCAAATAATAAAAATTCAATTAGAGTTCAAATCAAGCATTATGTAAAATTCCATATAAATATTTTTATTGTATATTGTATGTATATTTTTTATTGTTGTTATTATTATAATTATTATTGACTATAAAAAGTTAACATTAATGATACAATAAGAATTATTTTTAATTTTTCCAATATTTTTTATTGATAATAGTATGAAATATACATTTATTTATAAGCTTTTTAATAATTAGCTTAATTTGTTATTTCATTAATATTAACTATTAATTCTTTTATGTTACATTTAATTAATACATTCTTATTGTCTCTAATATATTTCTTCATTGCACATTTGTTATTATCGTAGTCAAAGTAAAATATAGGTATTATCATCTTACACAAAAGATTTGAAATTAATCTTATATTTATTTTGATGTTGAATATAATAATTAAAAATTATATAATAAATATTTATTTATTATAATCAAGTTTATAATTAAGTTTATAAACTAAGGTTAAATTGTTAAGTTATTATTATATTATTAATTTTTTCTTCCTTCAAAAATTTGATATATCGAAGAAAACTGATCTATAAAGATTTCTTATTATCTATTTGATTTGCTTTCATTCTTACCAAGTTTTAATTGGTATTACATTTGTCTATTTTTTTTCATTTATAAAGAAAATGCATAAATCAAAACATTATTTGTTATATAAAGTGTTAATATGTAGATATATTTATAACATCTTTTTAGATAGGATTTAAGATCGAGATTAAAACACAAAACGAAAGTATTTATTAAGTTATAAGCAATATAAATTTATGAGATAATGTAAAAACAAAGCGAAATGATGATATGATGGAGATAAAGGGGATAATCTTATTTTATTTTCATCTTACTTTTTTTAATGCAAATTTAATTGTTTATTTTTTTTATCACTGATATATAAATAAACGATATAAAAATATCATAAATATTAAGAAATTATCTCGATACGTGATTTTATTTTTAGTTCGCAAATTCTCTCAAAGTAGATATATAATTAGATATCATCGATTGAGAATACCACTTGAATAAATATACCTAGTTTGTCAATATTTGGTATGAAATTATCAAAGAAATTTAAATTCGGACGATTTTAGGAAAATAAATATTGCAACTATGATGAATACGTTCACAATAGCTAAGTCAATTTAAAATAACCATGATTTATGATTGCAAAATATAAGATATTTATTTCGTGATAAAATTTTTTACATTAATCATTTGTCCTTTAATCGTGAAATGACAAATAAATAAAACAAGATGAAAAATAATATATAACAGCGATCAAAATGATGATATATTTAAATATTTTATACAATTAAGGGAAGATTATGCTCAATTTAAACTTTATATGTATTGAAAATATCTTGTAAACATATAAAATTTTAAATTTATATAGTATTTAAGAAAAAGATTAGGATTTATATATGAGTGCATGCAAAATAGATAAGAAAAAATTTAAATATAAGATGATTTGTTCAAACAATATGATAAATTCATAAAAAATTAAAATTATTTTAGAAATTAAAATTTTTCAAGTACAATATCAAAATCACACTGTTTTGTTTGTATAATGTCTAATAAAGGTTTTAGAATTATTTTATATTATTTTTTATTCGTTCTGTTTGTAATAGGATTCAATTTTTAATAACAGTCTCTTTCAATTCTTTAACATAACTAAATTGCCTTTCACTCACATATACCCTTCTTGACAAGTTCAAACATTTTCATTAATATTCCGGTCGAGACGTATCCGGGCCATTTCAGAATTATTACATTTTAAAAGTAATATGTTGAAATAATTTTGTGTTACATATTGTAATATTATTCCCTTTAAAAACTATACTTATTGCCTTTAATAATACGTATCGTTTATCGTTCAATTATTCTTCGATTAATTTAATATATAATTAAATATCTAATTTATATGATTTTATAGATTATTTATATGTGATCTTATAAGGATTAATTTCAATTTAATATTGATATTACCATTTGTAAAAATAACAATTAGAATCGTTTTCATCGCTGGGAAAATTAAATATTTCCATTTCTTTTTCCAAAAAATATGATCAAGCAAACTTCAAATAGGTTTCCTTATATTTCTCATTTATGGACATTCATTGTTTTCGTTCTTTGCGTTTAACGTTTTAATTGCGAACAATTTATTTTCTCTACTGTAGAATATTATATACGTTTCGTGATCTTTCTAGTGATTCTCTTTAAATAAAAAATATATATATAATAAAGCATAGTTATCTATTTAATATATTTTTCTTACAAGAAATCTTCTAATTGTTTCTTTTCATAGAAATTTTTAAAATTTTGTAAAAGATTATACATAATGACTATTATATAATAATTTTGTAATTTTTGTAATCATATAATATATCTTAATAAAAATAACAAAAAAATCACTTTTCTCTATTTATCATTTCATGAGTAATAATAAATTTATCGATGGTATAAATAAAAAAAAATTATAAAGTTGATTCTTAATCTACTTGACAGAAAAAAAGAGGAGGGAAAAAATCTATGTCAATGTTTCTTTCAATGTTTTTCTTAAATTCAGCCTAAGTCAGCTTATGTTCTGATTTTTTTTTTTAAACTTCATTCTTGCTCATCAATTAAATTCTTTTTTTTTAATATAGCTACTTAATTATTTATAATTATTTACTTATCTCTTAATATATTTTCTTTAGAGAACTATATATAAGTGCATAAAATATATATTTTCTTCCTTAAACATATGAAATATTCAAATATCTAATATATACAATATTCAAATATAACAGATATCTTATTACTATATATGGTGCTGCTTATTTAAAATTTTTAAACGATATTTTCTCTTTCTTTCTTTTAAATTATATCAGTTTTATTAAATTCCGAAATGCAATTTAAAAAATGAGAGAGAAAAATAAAAAGAAAATTGGGAAACGAAATTCTTAAAAATAAAATTTTTATACGTGAATATAATATATTATGACAAATCCATTTTGCCAAGATTTTTTTCTGAATATATTGATTTGAATCTATGATCGTTAAAAAATGTTGACGTGGAAAGATGATTTTTTAAATTGATTAAAAAGAGAGGAATTGAAAATGATATGTATAGCAGTAAAAATAACAGAAAAATTGTTAAAATACGAACAAAAATAAAAGCATGACGGAAGAGATGAAACAAAATATTTTAATAATTCAAATGAAATGTGAAATTCAATTAAGATACATTAATTAACTCTCAAAATAAATAGAAAATTAAATCCGAAATGTTTCAAAATGGATATTTAAGAATGAGGATAATGGTAGACAAGATAAAATAATTTATTTATATTATAAAAAACTTAAAAAGATTAGAATTTTACAATTTTTTGAATAATTTCTTTTTTTCCCTTATTATATTCTCTAACATTGGGAATGCAAATAATTTTTATGGAAACAATATGATAGAAATATAATAAAAATAATTTTACTTTACTATCGTCTCATTTCATTTGAAATTGTTTATAATTTAATAATAAATAATAATAATTTAACAAATAAGTTATCAACTGATTTTTATATATTAATTATTTTGTATTATTAATTTATTTTGTATATAATATTAGTTTGCTTTTAGAATCAAGGCTGTAAAAGGCTGTATCCGATAAATATATTTACACCCTGCATAGATAAAATTCAATATATAATATCGAAAGTATCTTTTTTAATATCTCGAAAACTAATAAATACCTGAAATTGAAATTTAACATTTAAAACTCATCTTCCTTTATGACATTCTCTAAATTTCATGTCAATCGACAGTAGTCGAATTGAGCGATTTAATTCGTTAAAATTAAAAACATTTTCATATCAACTTCTTTCGACAAAATATAATAATATATTATAATCAATTATATATGATTATTATGTGTACTATTTTATACAAATATATTGATATACATACATATTGTATACGATAATAAATGTATAAATATAAATTATAAATAATTATTTATATTTATATAACAAATTATATATTTATATGCAAAATGTTAATACATATTTATGAGAAAGTCGATTAGAGATTAAAACAAACAGAAAAATGTCAGTTGGAACTTATTCATTAAATTATAAACAATTTAAGTTGACATTAGAAGAAGCAAAAAGGGAATAGCACTGTAAGAGACAACTTTTATTCTCTTTCCATCTTGTTTAATTGCTCATAAATTAATAAATAAGCTTTATTATAACAATTAGACTATCGATTTTTGTGAGAAAGTCGATGTATCAATTTTTGTATTTTTCTTTTCTATTTTCCAAAGATATATCACGAAAGATATATTACATATTTTATTATAATATAATATTTATATATAATAAATTATAGATATAAAATATAAATTTGAAATATAGTACATTACAATGTTTATAAATTTGAATCAATTGTTAATGTCGACGAATAGGATATTAACTAATCTTAATAAAAAATTGAAGAAATGTTTAGACTGCTATTAATACTAGATCGTTTATTATGAAGCTTATTTAAAGATTATATAATATCTCTATATAATAAAGTCAATAATAATTTAGCAAACTTTTAAAACTGTAAAAACTTGTGAACCAATAAGTTTAGGATAAAAAAGAGTTAATATTTTTTTGTAGAGATTAAAAAATTTTCACCTATTCTGATTCTGTGCAATTGCATTTTTCGTCAGACTCATAAATGCATAAAACTGCGTAAAGTTATATTCAGATTATGTTTCATTGAACACTGTTTAATATTGATTTGATACAACAGTTTTTTTCTAACCGGTTGAAAAATATAACTTGTTCCACTCTTATGATACATTTTGTATGGAATAATATAATGAATAATAATAATTGATTAATTTATGGACATAATTATATATTCTGTCATCTCCACGATCCTATCTTGCTTTTAGAACTATTATGTAATATATGGATATGTGATTTGTAGTTATCTTAACTAGTCGACTTAAAGCGTTTGCAGAACACAATGAAATCAAATTTTTACAAATTCTTTTTTCCATTTGTTAGATTCTCTTTTATCTTTTGGCCGTTACTTGATCGTCAACAAAACTGATTCTGTATAATCGTCACATTGTGTGTGATATAAAAATTATTATAAAAATAAAAGATGGGTATTCATGAAATTAATTATTTTTCTTATCGTAAGCATAAATCTTTACAAAATGTAATAGCGTTTAAAAAGTTTAAAAAAATATTTACTGGGATTTACCTTGAAGTATAACAAAATTTTCATGAAATTTAAATACAATTATAAAAAATATTAATTATATATTAATCACATTTAAATATCAATGGTTAAAAAGATGCATGACAAAGAGATAAAATGTTTTTAGAATAGAACATATATTATATTTTTAATGAAAAAAAAATGTAGTATCTTCTTTAAATCATAAAAATTATTTCAAAGAATTTTGGAAATATAATAGATTCTATAATAATTTCTAACATTTGTTTAAAAATTATTATTCAAAATTACAATTCCATATATTTGTAATGATGATTCGTAACAAAATATAACATATCATAGTATAAATAATAAAAAAATATCAAAACATTATTTTTCACATATTATATTTGTCAATAAAAAATTTTTAATTCAAAAATTAAAATTTTTCAAATTAACTTTTGGACTAATCATATCTGCAACCAAATTTATTATGCTCAATATTTATCCAAATCATTTTTTAAACAAAGAAAATTTTTAGCAATGATTATTAAGAAAACGAAGAAGAAATTATAGAATACGAATATAGTTTATCATTAATTAGTATGATTTATGATTAATCATAAAAGTATTTGATCTTCGGTAAATTCGATATATTTTATAAATATAATTTTATATTCATAAAAGAAAAATAAATTCGAAATCTACTTTTAATAATTATTTGTTTTCTATATTAATAATGTAATCTAATGAAATTAAAATAGCATGCAATTAATAGAAATAAATACAATGAAAGATTATTTTTGAGCAACTCAATAAAATTTTTAAACGACTGGATATCCTTATATTCAAATGTACAACTTTAATGTAGCTATCATGATTAAATTCTATCTTTGGATCAATGAAGATTTGCTGAAAAAAATCTTTTTCTAAAATAAATCATGATGCAATCATCAATATCAAGTTTCTTCTCTTTGTATGCATTAAAATGATAAAATATATCAAATCGGTATTATGCGTTAAAAGTCAACCATTCTCTTGAAAAATGATATTAAAGTTCCGTTAGTTCTTGAATTCCAAAGGAAGTTGCCCATAGAAAAAAGTCCAGTAGTGTCAAACGTGATAAACGCAGAGACTACAAATGTGGAGCAGATCTCCGTCCCATATACCGTATTTCAAACGTTTTGTTCAAAAGTTGGCGAACCAAACGACTATAGAGATAACCACTTTCATGTATAAAGTAAATTGAGAGACGTAAATTGTAAAACTTGACGTAGTTTCTTCTAAAGAATGGAAGGGTTTAGCATCATTTTGTCTTTCGGATTTGCAACGACTTTAGTAATTTTTCTTTACGTAACATTTCGAAATTAGAATCGACATATGAACAAATTAACGATACGTTTCTTGATGTGCGGAAATCCATGTTTGATAATATTTCAATTCATCATCATCAAATTTTGCTTGTCGTTGCTAGAGAAAATGTATGTTTGTTCTCCATTTCACGAATTCTTTTTTCTTTCCTTTCGAAATTGTTCTGTTTCAAAATTTGTTATATTCAGCGATTAAGAATAAGAGTTCAATCGAATTTTTAAATCAGTTATGGAATACAATTAGAATTTGTATGAATATATGACTTTCTGAAAAGATTTTTAAGGGACATGAAATTGCAGATAGATTGTATTTGTTAATCATATAGATAAATTAGAATTTATGATAATGATCAACGGGATTAATAAAAAATTTTGATTAAATTTTTCGATTAATATTCAAATTCTGGCATAATGTCGATTTAGAATATTACCAAAAAATTATTTTAATTAATATAAAATTTAATTGAAATTTATAAAATATTATAATAATATTCAATGGCAAAATTCTTCTGAATATGAAAAGTATGATGAATATTCTGAGATAATTTTTGTCTATAGATTATTCTGTAGATTATATTTTATTATATAATTATATTATTATTATTTTTTGAGTTTATTTCTCAAATAAAGGGAAAAACATAAATGAATCTTGTGACGTTCCATATTAATAGATTGGTAAAATTGGTTCTACCAATTTCAAATAACATGATTTAATATTAAAATTTTTCATCACCAAACTGTTACATATTGAAAATCACTATTTCTTCTGAAATTTCTTCTGAACATGTGATAAATCTTTTAATATTTTTCGTGATACATTTTCCAAATTGAAAAATAATTTTCCGTTACATAGTTAATAGCATAATTATTCATTCTGTGTTTTTCATTCTTTTAACTACGAAATATAAATATATTAATGTTACTTCAAAAAGTAATGGAATTCCAATATCAATTTTCAACAAAATGATTTTCAATCTATGATTGCTTCCACACTTTTTATCTTTATAATGAACATACTATAATACAAGAAGTACAAAAATTTTTTCAATATCAAATTTGTGAAAATTTTTTTCAAAGATTTAGAATCCAAATGTTATAATCGCGGTGAAACATTCATAATTTTACTATAACATCAGAACAATGTCTACTGTAACGTGTATACTTAAATTAAACGCCATGTAATGAAAAAAGATATTTTCACTTTGATAAAAATTTACGTAAGGAATAAATAAAAAGAGCAAAGAAATATGCAAAAGGGCGCTTTGGGTATAAATTTTTGAATTGTTAGCTAAAAGTCCTGGGCTCAAACTTGTAAGTCCTTGTAGGTCTATTCATATTTTTCCTCGCTTTTATTAGTACTTTTGAAGGAAGTACTTGTATGTTCTTAGTAATTACAAAAGTAAAAAATAAACGGGCTTCGAGTTCTGAGTTCTAAGTAGATCCACTTATATTTTTCCTCGTTTCCACTATTACGAAAGCACTTACCAATTACAAAAGTAAAAAGCAAACCTAAAAATTGCTTATTTCGTCGAGTTTTAATATTAAAAATAATCAATCCCTTTGATTAACACTTACAGATAAGAGGCTATATTATTATTAAGTATCAATATTTATTCAGCCACATATTTTCATGCTTATTTTCAGCCACATATTTGCTTATTTAGATAACACGTCTTTTATTTCATCCCTCGATAGTAAATTATAGTATAAATGTCGGTATTCTTGAAAGATCGTGCAATCACTGCAACTGATTTAACGATCCACGTCTCACATCCATCTTTTATATTGTCGCATGTTTCACTTCCCAGAAATTAACGTGTTGTGAGTGTCAGAGGAAGAGAAATATGATAAAAAAATTACACACAAGAATTTGAGTAGAATTTGAAAACAAAAATACACCCGATGCGTCTATCTATACCTGTATCAATTTCACATTAACATATAAACTTAGAACTTTGAATTTCTAATATCCTTCAATTGAGATAAAACTTTTGAAACTTGTAATCCGTATTTGCAAAATTTGCAAACTCGTTCAATATTCATAACTCTAAAATTCTTTATTTCCTTAAAAATCTCTATATAAAAATAAGAATAAAAGATTTGTTATGAGACTTTAATATTTTTATAAAGATTATATCGCAATAATAATTAAAATTAGTAGAATAAATGATAAAATCTATATAAAAGTTTATACTAAAAGTAAATTATTTGATCAATTTCTATTAATTTCGATCAAAAAATTCTTCGTATTATGAATTAATTTTATCGTTTAAATGAAATGATATATAAATTATTTTTAGATTATTCATTTAGAATATTTCTAATATAAAACCCTATATTATTTTTAATAATATATATATATATAATTAAAATAGCAACATATTTTTAAACTATTGTCTGCGTGCCAATAATATATTTTCTATTACAATTTTCACTTTGTAGATAACGTTATTACGTAAAAATAAGCGATTCGATACATAATTCTTTAATTTTACGTGATAATTTGCGATTTTTAACTTCAAACAAAATCTCATATTAGAGGCGAATTTTCCCAATAAATAAAAACATCTATAAAACTGATCTTCCTCCCAAGTAACGCAACAAATAAGTATAAAACTAACGCAATAAATACAACGTAAAGGACGTACATAAAATTTTTCCTTCCCTCTACATTCAATCGAATATAGATTCTCATATCTATATATCATTGAAGAAATTTCCAAACACGTGGCATTTATACCACCTTTCATCACAACTAATGGATCATCAATTCCGTTTGCGCTACGCGAAAAAACGATCGAACGAAGCGGTTCGCTGTTCGGAAGGCATCGGCAACGGAAGCTTCGTTTAACTCGAAGTTGACGGGCTGACGGAGGTAGAGGCGAGAAGAACGAGTAGCAGCGGCAAACAGACGCGAGGAAAGAGGGATGGGAGAGAGGCCGTGCCGTCGTCACCGTCGTCGACGTCGTGGCCGTGATTTACATGCAGGCCGTTGCCGCGGTGGCTTTTACCGTTCCTCTCCGGTTCTCCACTCTAAGCTTCTGCTCCTCCGCTGTGCAGCCCGAGCCGAGCACGCGCCCGTAGAAAAGGTTGGCCACCTCAGCGGGCTGTCGAAAATCCGGGAATTGGGTTTCGTGTTGGCGTGTTATTACGTTGTTTATGAGCACGGGAACGTAGCGAGACAGGGAAGAAAAAGTATTCACGGACGCACCGGGCAATATTTACCGGTCAAGCGACATTGTACCAGGATTTTTCCAACGGGACGAGTTTTATACGCTCGGCTGATCCACTTTGCTCTCGAACCACGACCAATCGCCGCACCGCTTTGGCATCCTACCAATGACTACCAACGAACCACCGTGTTTCATTTGTTCCCTAACGTGTGACTACCACCACCTCCTTCCTTTACTTTCCATCTTCTTGTTTTTTTTTTTTTTTTTTTTTTTTCATCACCTTTTATCTGTTACAACCTCGTTCATTCACACCCTGATTATGCATGAACGAATTGACGCTGAGCTTTTATTATGAGTGTTGAATTAGAGATCGAGTTGGTTTCTCAGTTATACGAAAATTTGTTCTTCTTGTAATGAATTTCTGTAGAGTGTTCGAAGTTGTTGCGGAATTTATATATTGTTACGTTTGAAAATGAATAAAGATAGAATATTTATTTAGAAAATGTAACGATTAATCAATACATAAGGAGATTGTTATTGTAATGTATTATATGTATTATAATTTTTTTATGCGATGACGTATTAGGAATTGAATTCATCGAGTTGTAAAGAGATATGATATATGATAAAAATGATATTATGAAAAAGATGTTTCTTTACAAAAGTTGTAATAGTTATATAATATAAATATCTATAAAAAAATATCTAACGAATAATTATTTATGGTAAAAATATATTGTTTAATTGGAAATTCCTGAAATAATTTCATTTTGTATGAAAATGTATAAAATCTTTGATATTTCTTATGCTAAAATAAATTGTACGTAATGGAAAATAATACGAAAAATAGGTATCTACGTAGGAATCATATCAATTCAATCAAAAGTGAGTATTTTTTAAAAGTTTTCTTAATTCTTTAAAGAGATATATAAATTTTGTATTGTATACTTCTGAATAAATTTCAAAATTTTCTAAAATTTAATTTTAGAATTATTCAAATTGATAAAAAGAATAAAAATAAAGAAAAATAACTAAAGAGTATCTATTCAAATTGTTTAGACAATGAAATTCTATTGTATCATTGTGATTTGAACGTAGTTTTTTCAACATTTTGATCTTTTATTTTTACTTTTTATTTTCATACATTATTTTCACACATTTTCACGTAAGACAAGTAGGTCATTCTTATTGCTAACTGACAAGAGCGTGTGAATTTTCATGAAGAGGTGCTGTGCGCGATGAAAACGACGAGATATGCGACGAGTGGTCTTGAAACCAGCGCAGCAGGTGAAAGGTAAAGGACTGGATTGCGTGATGAGATACATTACGAGCGATTACTCCTGTTTCTCCTGTTAACTCCCTCGCGCACGCGGCGTAATGCGTTATTAAACAGCTGTTTCTGGGAGTCTGATGGGAAACTCGCGCAAATTGCTCGTTTGAGAATTGTGGATGTCCTTTGATTATTCGAATTATTTGTCATTTCTACGAGGAATGTTTACATATGTTGAAAAACATTGGATTTTTATTTTTTATGTTAATTGATTAATAACTGCTAACGTATTGTTATAGCTTGCAGTGTAACTTTTTTTACAGTATATAATTAATATATATTTAGTATATTATGAACATTGGTATATGCTTCAAAACACGATTTTTCAATTTTGGATTTATTTGTTATTTTAAAAGTTAGAAAGATTATTTATCGTATATAATTAAATATCATGTATTTACTGTAATAATATATTTAAAAAATTTGGAAAAAATTGCAATTTTTAAAGAATGCAATTTGCGAAGAAAGTAAAAGATTTTTTATCTTAATCTTTAATGAAAATTTAAGAAATTGATTTTGAGGATTTATATCAGTTGTATTCATGCTGAAAATTTCATTAAAATTTGTTAACGTTGAACTACAAACAATTGAAAATCGCAATTTTTTCACGACTTTCGTTCTAAAATCTGAAAATTTTTATATCTTTCGATATCTGTTGCTTGTTTCACATCAATGAAATTAATACATAAATCTTCAGAATGTTTTTTAAATTTTTACTAAAGATTCAGTAAAAAAATTGTGAAAAATGATCTTCAGCATTTTCTCTAATTCTAATGAATTGCAATTTTTTCAAAAATTTTTTTACGTGTCATGTAATAAACTAATTTTTTCAAAACAACACATTGAATCCAATTTTAAAAATATCGTTTTTTAAAAGATATTCCAATAAAGTTATTGCAGTATAAATATTTTATATATTTATGTATATGTAATATTTTTTGCCTAAAGTAAAGACAAATAAACTAAATATCAGTCATTTTATCATAAAAAAAAATTTGAATTTTAAATTCAATGAAAAAATTGAAAATGATTTAAAAAAGGAATTTGAAATCAAGAAATTGAAATAATAGGATATTTTGATGTTCTTTCAATTGTTGATCATCTTTGAAAAAATGAAAATAAATTTGTATTTAAGCATTTTATATATAAATTCTAATACCTAATAATAAGTTTTGAGAAAAAATATAAATATCAAATGCAAAGCAAGTCTTTAATTTTTTAAAAGATTGTTGCTCTTATTAAGTAATATGTAAAATATTTTCCAAAAAATTTACAAATATAATGATAATTTACAATATATGTTATATAAATACAATACAAATTTACAAATAACAATTCCAAACAATTGAATGTTTTAAACTATATCTTTTCTTACCAAATATTTCTATTTGAAATGATATTTTTGAAGTAAATAGTATACTTAAACATTATATAATTTATTCTATTGTTTTCAATATTCTGAATCACTTATTACATACATTGATTCTTGATTTTAAAAATTATATTTTAGAGTTTCTTTTTTATTTATCTTTTTTTATATAGCGATTTTGTTTTATTATATATATTATTTTTATTTAATAGAAAAAAAATTTCTGATTTTTAATTTTTTATAATATATTATGATCTAAAATATTTCCATGTGTTTATCATTCGTATATTCAACTATGAAGATAGAACAAAACTTTATCTGTAATTTTAATCTATTGATATTTGAAATTAAATTAAATGTTTATTTAATCTTATTTTTGTATATGTTTATGTAATCTTTTTTAAAAAAATATCTAAGAAAAATATTAGTTGCATAATTTGAAATTTTTGTAATATTGAAGTTTTGCTTCAAAAAGTTAAATAAAAGTTATAACAAAGAGGATATTAATTACATTATTTGTAATAATAAAAATCTACATTAAAAACTTTTTTATTTTTTTAATTTTATTTTTATTAGATTTTATTTATTATTAGATTTCACAAAATAATTTTCTTCTCTTTATTAAATTCCATTTATATCGTAAATATTTTTTAAAAATTTTGATTTTCATCAAACTCTATATAACAAAAAATTTAAATAATTAGAATTACAGGAAATAATTTATTAAAAATTAATCAAAATTTAAACTTATTAAAACTTTATTAAAATACAATTTTTAAATAAAATTCTTCAGAAATATTATTTCAAATAATATTATCTTATATAAATTTTCTTTCTGTTTTTTTCATAAAATTTCATAACGTAATAAAAAGTTTCTCATATACAATGTTATTAATTCAAATGATTTAAAGTGCAACAATCGAAAAAAAATTATTTGCTATCTTATCATGTTTAATTTGTTGTAATACGAATTATTTACGTCGTATTCATACTCAACGATTAAAAATTCACCTAGAAACTATTCCTGTCGTATTAAAATTTTGTTGCATTTAAGTATCGATCTTTTTTATCGCGAATCACGAAGGGAATTCCAATTGTCAAAGAGAATGTTCAGAAATCATACAGGCCAATCCTTAGTACATAAATTTCATACTATATCAAGGATTTATTATTAGCATAATTCTTTCAAGACTCTCCTCTTGATCCTGTTTCGTAATTTCATTCTGGTGTGTCTTCTTTTCTCAGACAAGGTCCATTCTTATTCCCATCACGGCTTTGAGTAGCGTCATTCAGGAGACGGTATTTGAGCGTAGAAGTGAGGAATGAAATAGAAAACCGACGGACGAATATAAATGAAGAAGAAAATGAAAGTAATGGATGTCAAGAAGTCGATACGAACTTCATTTCATTTTATGATTATTGTACTTGCATCGTTCAATGTAGTGTATTCGAATCATTTTGATATCATGCAATTGTTACATGTTGCACTTAAATATGATAAAAAATGAAAAGAACAATTTATGGCTATAAATCGTGATTTTATAATCCAGTTTTCGGTTTTTACAACATATCGCGATTTTTCAAATGGTTAAGCATGTTGATGCTAATTGATAAATTGCGTGGAATTAATTTTTCACGGGTTTGAAATTTCTACGTTTACGTTGAAAATGGATTTTTTTAAATGTGTGACTTGTTGGTCTAGATGTTTTAATTTATTTATTTATTGAAATTTTCATTGTATAGAAATATAAATATAAATATATATATATATAAAATATATAGTGAAAGTATAAATTTGTTTCTATGAATTTTTATAAAATTGTGAATAAGAAATTTATTTTTATTGAAATTTTGTTTTTTAAAATTTAAAAATAAAATCCTGTTTTAACATACTATTGATTTTCTGAGACTGTTAAAACTGAATAAATGTCAATAATAATAATTTATATCATATATTTAATACTATTATTTATAATTTATTTTATTGGATGTTTCATACTTTTTGAGGTAAAAGTAAAATATCAAAAACATGATTTAAACGTGAAAATAAGAATTTTATATATAAATTGTTAAAATATTCGTAAGACAGCTGGAGTTAATTCTAAAAAACAAACACAAAACTTGGCTGATTGTGTATATTATTTATACTGATTATGTTGCTAGTTGATTATTACTTCAATTCACGTTATATTTGAATTCACTATGATTGAGAAAATCTCAACAATTCATTAGTATTGACCATTTTCATAAGATGAAAATTATGAAAATTGAAATTTTCTTTATCTCTTCGACTCTATTTTGAATCTATCTCGCTTTTTCTGAATATCTTTCATTTTCATCAAATCATTTTATATTTTTCTCTTATTTTATTAAGCTATGCTCGAATCTTGAAAAAAGCATAAGTATTAAAATTTTCATTCAAATATTTAAAGAATGATTGATATCTCTGTGAAATATCAAATATCAATTTTTGATTTGATAATATTAATTTGTTATCGTTTTAAAAAAGTACCAGAAAGTAATATCAAATATACTTAAAATATTGGATTGTATGAATAAATACAAGTAAAAACTTTTACTTAATTGTTTTTCAAGTAATTACTTGTTCCATATGAAATAAAATATTTATTAAAAATAATATTTATTTAAATTTTCCACTAAATAGTTAAAATATATTTATGTAATGTTCACTGTGAAAACTTTAAGTAAATTTTAGTAAGTCTATCTCTTGTTTGTCTTAATTTTTCTTTACTCATAATCATATAGCATTGTTCATTTAAATTCTCAAAAGATTTACAAAAATCGAAAAAATTACAATTTCTGGAAAAGCCGTATCCTGTTCAAATTCAAAGAACATTATATGCGACATGTGACAAATACGTTTTTCAACAATGTAGATAAAACCAGAGATAACGAAAGAAGAAAATATTCCCAAGATACATGGATGATCCTGAAGTTCAACTAGATATTTGTGAAGATGTAGATCAGAATACAATAACTTAAATTGCCAAATCCGTATCAAAGCTTGACTTATTTAATAATACTGATTTATCTTTCAATAATCGTACAAAGATTATTCACTGGCTTCTATTTCAAAATTTAATTCATTTGAATAACCACATGATCAGAATAATTAATATCAGGTAAATTAATTCTTATATTTAGAAATGGTTCGAATGTTTGACATGCAAAATTAAATGGAATAATCATACATTTCGAAAAATCTATTTCCGTTGTAAAAAAAAAAAAAAAAAAAAAACAAAGCAGATATTTGAATCAGAAATAGTATTAATAAAAATATTAGATAGTATCAAGTTAGTATACGATACGATTCGATATCGAATTATTTGAATATATCAGCAATACATTAGCGCTTAGAAAGTCGATACAGGTGAATTTAGATAGCAAAGGAGAGAAGAAGGAAGAAAATAGGGGTGGACATTCTGGTAGCATTTCGAGGAGCCAGTCATTCATATACTACACAAAAGCTCGCGCCACTCTTTGCCCCGAGAATGAAAGATCGGGCGTCGATGGTAAAACGTGCTTCCCCGGACTTTGCTAATGGATTCCGCACTCTGATTTCACCTTCTTCTTTTTCCCTTTTTTATCTTTTTCTTTTTTCCCTCCCCTCCCCCTTTCTTTTCTTTTTTATTCCATAGTCCACTTAAATCCCATGTACTTTCCATGTCTTTGTCCAAGTGCGTGTATTTGGCGTTCTCGTGGAAAGCAATATACATAATTGAAACACCTCCAGAGAACCCTTTAGAACTCGATCTTCGGGTACTGAGAGGAGAAAAAAATCCGTTTATTGTGTATTTTATAACCGAACGCATCCGACTCTATTAAACCTGAAAGCAATTAAGCGTTCGTTTGTGAAAAGAATCGATACTTTCCCCCGTTCAATCGTTCTTGCTCTTCCTGCGGAAAAAGAAGGGAAACGGAAATAAATTTAACACCATCGCCCGTTTGTCATTGATAAGATAGAGAGATATTTTCTTTAGAGTATTCTTCAACATTTATTTCGTCTTTTCCTTTTATTTTTAGCATTTAGCATAAGAAGATATCTGCTTTGTTCGAGTCTAAGAATCTTAACTTTTGAGATTGAGATGAGTGAATCAGTGATTGAACTTATTTGTTTATATCCTTTGTTCGTAGTAACATGAGCTTTAATGTTTAGATATAGAAATCTATTAAACTGGTATAAGATAAAAGAAAGAAGTATCAAAGGAAATGAAATTTTATGAAATGAAACATTACGTATTTATTTATTGCATTTGAAAAGTATAATTTTTTTGTTTTTATATAACGCATTTATATAATTGTATTTTTAATTAGTTATTATAATTTTATAATTGTATACTAAATTTTATAACTTCAACTTTAGATTTTGAAAGAAATTTTTTAACTATGATAGATAGAAATTTAGATAATATACAATCAATTCCAAAAAAGTTTTAGTACACTATTTCACAAAGAAATTCACGTATCATGAAAAATTCGATTTTAATGAAATTTTTTTATGCAATTTATTTTCCGACAAAAAATCTTTTTAGCTGTGCGAAATCAATTCCCAAATTTTTTTCATTTTTTGTATTTTAGAAATATTTTTTAAACAGGATAATAAAGCTGAATATTTTATAATTTAAATTTTTGCTCTATCCTGTATCCTTAACCAACGACAAAGTTATAATATTTTTAAAAAATATTTCATTAATAAAAAAATCACATAATATGGATATTATGATTCATATAATACAAAATATATATAACAGAATTATTTTGATTTAGACATAATCTATTAGATATTATTTAGATAACAGTGTTAGATAATATTATAGATAAATTGTTCTAAATATTAGAACGATATTTAAAAGATACAAATACTTATACAACTTTTGACTAGAAATTAATTGTTGATCTGATAATATCTAATTTCTCGGATACGATTTCATGGATAGCATGGAGAATCGATTATCTCCTGATAATATATTTTTATCCAATTTTAGGATTATATAACGAAGAAAATCCTATCCATCATTGTTCCTTTAATACTCCAAAGCAATCAACTTTATTTCTATTTAGTACTTAAACGATACAAGAGTCACGTTATTGCGTTAATATCTCCTGCTAATACAGTTTCCAGGTGATAATTAGTCATTGATCTCGGTTTAAGTCATTTATTGGATGCTTTCTGCGACTAATCTCTTTAAATACTATCGTTTAATCGGATATGTTTTATCTATAAACAGGTTGCAATAACGAGAACAGTACAGATATTTATATTTCGGATCGCTGTATCGTATATTTTATGACGATATTTCTTTCGTTCATCCAGATTTCTATGCTGGAATGTAATAATAACGCTATAATATATTTCTCTTTTTAATTTATATCGATTCGACATTTATTCCGGATGAGCTACGTGTTATTTATTAATAAATTTATACTACTAAATCAATAACTGATTTAATTAGTTATCAGCAAATTATTTTTACTAATAAAATTTATAACTGTGTGAATGAAATTAATTTTAATTCAAAAGTGTCCTTGAATATGTTTAATTATTATATTGATTCATTTCTATTATTTTATTATTCATGATTAATTTACGTTACATCCATATTTACATATTGACTTATTTTTGAATATAAATAAGATAAACTTTTCTAAGCACGATAAATATTTTTATGAGTTAATATTAAATACTAAATTGTTCTGTTCAGGATAAGATAATACGAAAATTAAATAAATATTTCAGTTTTAATCCATATTAGAAAGATCAATTATTATTTCACTATAATAATTTTAAGATAAATATCATTAATTTCCTCTCTACGTTTATTTACTTTATTTTATATTTTTTAAAAGAAATTCATTTCGTTTCATTCATAAATTGATTATATAAAATGGAATATGGTTATTTATTAATGGGAATGATTATAAAATGAAATAATAATAATAATAATATTAATTTTATAACTGTTATTTCTCATAATAATTATTAAATATTATTGATTTTTTCATAAATTACATAAATATCAAAATTTCATTGTATTAAGTTTTTTTACATTAAATTTACATGTATATTTGAAAAATAGAAAATAATTATAAGATTAAAAAAAAAAATAATTTTTTTAAATAAAATACAACGTTAATAAGAGATTAGATTAATTATTCAAAAAAATAATTCCACTTAGACAATTTATTTTAACTATAATATAATTTAATAACGTAAGAATGATGTAGGAAACTTTATCATTTTTGAATAATACTTTATTCAATACATGTATCGCACATTTTCTTTATTTCCTATCTCGAAATTACTTAAACCAGAGAACTATTTTAAAACTACTGTATATTTTGTCAAAATATTAATTTTATTTATTTTTTAAAATTTTTATCAAAAATCACTTTGTTTCTTTTAATTAGAAATTAAAAAAAATAATTTTACAATTAAAAAAATAATAATTGTCCCTTAATAGTTAAAACTATTACATAACCTGTATACTTGATGAATTTTACTTTTTGATTCCACGAACGCCAACATGTATTTGTATTAAAATACAAAATTCTTAGCTTATGAATTATTATACTTCTTAAAAGAAATCTTAGCATTAAAGACTTACGTGTATTTAACAACGTCTTCATCTCATCTATAATGTAAAAAAAAAAAAATCGATGAAAATATAATAACAGTTTGATTGCGATAAGCCAGCCAATTTATCGATAACTAACATTTAATTTCTATAAGTAAAGTATAGCGTACCGTATTCGGTTGCAACGAGATATCCATATACGGGTTACGTACGTAATATACGCGTGTAATTCACCATTCCGTGAGGTTGCAGCGTGGAGTTATTAAGCTGGCACGAGCGGCCGTGTCCAATACCAAAAGTGATAGAATTTAATTTAAAAAATAGGTTTGTCGGTGGCACCGTCGCATAGAGCGTACAATTTTTTATATTTTTAATTTTCACCGGAGAACGTCGTTTCTATCTGTCACTGACACACCCCCCATCTCTTTTCGGAACAAACGAACAGCGAGCGAGAGCGAGAGAGAGAGAGAGAGAGAGAGATAGAAGGGAGGGGGAAGGGTACAGATCGGGAGCTATCCTGTCGATGTATGATCTGGCCGTTGATATATGGTGGTAACGTGAGCAAAAATGCGAGGCCGATTGAATTACATTGAGTTACGTGTCGTTACGCAACGTACCTACGGACAGAGAGAAGCCTCGATAAATTTATAGTACGACCTTTTGGTTACGTTTGATTTTGAAAAATCGTCGCCGTTCGAAATTACGATCCCACCCACGCCCTGCGCGTTTTGGCACGTGCGCGTCGACTATATTTATTTGCCCCACGTGTTCTCTCGGAGAACATTTCATGCATCTCTCTCTCTCTCTCTCTCTCTCTCACATTGCCTCTATCGTGCCACCTATTTCTCGGTTGCTCGATCTCTCTCTCTCTCTCTCTCTCTCTCTCTGCTTTCTTCGTCGATTCTCCGGCGTTCCCGATTTCGGATGCCCCCGCTTTCCGGCAAAATATGCGGGCCGAAGAAACGACGCTTTATAATATCACGACTGACACTTATCGTTATGCATTCTTAAGTGATAAATCTCGAACGAGCCGCGGAAATGTTCGAAATTTCGGGGAAAGCGCGGTCGTCGCGACGCGGATCTTCGACGCTTACAACCGGGCCACGCGTTCATCTATGTCTGTTCGTGATCGTGTAAGTTGGACACGCGGATGTGCACCAACGTGTGTGTGTGGTTTAATCCCTCAAATTTTTCTTAAAAAGTGATAATTTTTCTTTAACGATAGATAAAATGCAATTAAGAGAATAATAGGATATGATGTATTACTTATTACAAGTTATTATTTTAATATAAGGTAACTTTTTACTTATTTCCTTATTTGTTAATATTTATATACAGGTTAATGACAAAAATAGACAAGCAATTAGGTAGCAGGAATATTTGCTGATGATGTTGAGGATTGTAAAAGATTCTTTAAAATAAAAGTTGATATAAACAAATTTCAGTTGAGGTTTATTTATTAGACAAGCAATTGAAGTTTGCGTTAGATGAAGTAGAAAGAATAGATAGAGCGGAAAAGCTTTATCTCCGTTACACTTTATTTCGTTCTGTCTCCATTCTACTATCTCTATTCCACATCACGCAAAGTTAAATTGCTTATAACTTAATAAATAAATCTCGATCGATATTTTATTTTGCACTCTAAAATCAATAAAAATATTCTCTGAATATATTAATATTCCGCATGCCACGAATATTACGGTTAAATGAATCAAACGGTTGGTGGAATATGAAAAATTTTTGAGGGCAAATTAATCGCTGATAGATAAGAATAATAATATAACTGTATAAAATAGCGAATTTAATTATACAAATATGATTGCGAAACAAAAAATTATGATGCCTCTCCATCCATATTTTTATTTCTCTCGATATTATTAAAAATCATTTGCTTCGAATAATTGCACGAATTTCAAAACCTCTCAATTTAAACAAATAAACTTGCTCGTAAACTCCTACCAGAAACCTAGCTAGCCATCTTCTTAGCCATGCAATTACCAAGCGATAAGAACAAAGACCGGTCACCGTCCAAAGTAGATTGAAAGAAAACCGAACGACAGCAAAGAAAAGAGACTTGGCCAAAAACCATTCCCTTCAAGCTCCAAGTTCACCATGCCTTCGACACTATTGCCCCCTTAAAAGACATCTATTAATTCGACCGGTCATACAGGTCACGTGTGTGCCCCCCAACTCGAGAAACCAAACTCGATCGGTTCTTCGAGTAACGACTATTATCTCGATCCACATCCCCGAACTTACATATCAGCCAAGGAGACGGTGTTCGACCGGGGGGGGAGGGGGGGGGAGGGGAATCCGGCGCGATATCCCGGCAATTCGAGATAGAAGGACGCGTGTGTGCGAGGGAAAAGAAAGACGCGGAGGGTTAGCCGGTCTCTTTAGATCGGATATGTGGATATCGTCGCTGTGTACGTGTGTGCATATGTGGTGGTGGCGGGCGAATAGGTAGGAAGATATCGGTGGGAGGGGTTGGCCACGTGGCGCCGCGGCGCGCCGTTCCGGCGCCGATGTCCCGCACACCCTGCGAGCTCAGTTTCACTTCAACCCCCATGCGGCCCAACCAGACGACGGACGGCTTTCGTCTCCAGGATTTGGCCTCGCCGCGAGACCAGCCTCTCTCCGTTTTCGCGCCGACTGTATCGACCTCGTTTCCTCTATTGCCTCCCGCGCTAACTTCGCCTAGCGCGACCTTCGACCTATACTCGGCGACACGCTTCCGTGTCTGAATTTCGGCGTCCAACGGATTTCGTATTCTCTTTCGATCTTTTTATCTTTCTTTATTCCCTTCGGGGATGGCGTATAACTATCTTCAGCCGATATGGCAGAATAGATTAGATGTTTCGCAACGAGGCGGAATGGCGGATCTAAAGGAGGGCGATGAAGTCATTTTTATGTCTATGTTCTAAAAAATTTTTCGGGCATGTACTATACTCGTACTTGTTCATTCTTAGCTTGGCAGGTGTAGATTGGATAATGTACGTTAGTTAGATGTAAAGTTAAATAAAGATTGTAATTATAGATTTGTAGGATTGAATGTACATATTTGAAATTTGATTAAGGTGGTGCTAAAGGTATAGTTTGATAAGATTGAATATATGTATATATATATAATAGCATTTAAGAGAAAGAATACGTAACAGGTCTCGGTCTTTAAATGAAAATGAATAATTTTCCTTAATAATATTTTCAAATGCAAGATTTTTCAAGATTATTTCGAAGGAAAAGATTAATAAATATTCTTGCTCTGGTTTAATATTATCACTGAATATAAACGAGAATAAAGATTGAACAATCAAATTCAACTTGAATGAATTAGAAGGAATATAATATAAAATTTAATTAATTTAGTTACAAGAATCGAAAACATCTTCTTAATTACATAATTATATTTTAAATCCTATTTAAATTCTTTAGTAAATAACTATTATTGGTTAACTAATTTATAAATTTCTGAATGAAATCACTGATAGAAGTGGTAAATACCAAAATAAGTGAAATTAAAATCAATATTCTCATTCATATTCTCAGTTTAAAATTGCACGTAAGAATAGACTTTTCATTAAGAGTTATAAATTTCAAACGATATATTTATATATTAATTTATAAATTAAATTATAAAAGAATATAATATTCATTCATTTCATAAACAATTTAAAATTAACTATTAAAATAATAGTTGAAGAGAAAGAGATTTCATCTCACCAATCATATCGTTGAGGCATTATGCATCTTCATTTTGCAAATATTCAGTTAATAGTAATTCAGAGAGAGAAAGAGAGAGAGAGAGAGAGAGTCAAACTATTTCATTTCAGAGTATGAAACTGAATAGATTTCATCCAGTAACTTTGTAAGTCGTATAAGACTGAAGAACAAAAAGAACTTTACTACAGCGAGAAGTGCTTTTGATTTTGTAACGAGTAACATCGTTCAAAATGACACTGGAGAAACTTGAATTAAGATTTCTTTCTTTTTCACGTTATTTTTCAAAAGAAAAAATAAAAAATTCCAACTCATTGATCCAAACCAATTAAATAATTTTATCACATTTCTAATATACTCGATTCAATCAATAATTCTTCTTATACAATGTTCAAGCTTAAAGATTATCATTGGCCACGATTTATATAAGAAAAATAGAAATTATAATCATATGAATTTAAACTTTCACCAAAAAAAAAAAAAAAAAAAATTTCTTCATCCTTCCATCACGCTTCTATCAGCCCGCTATCAGATTCGAGTCAAAGTTTCGAAAGGAATACAGCTGGACAAGGAACACGGCTCGAAACGAAGAAAATCGGGCAGGTCGTGGAGTGGCCATCGAGGCGGTAGGTCGAACACACGAGTTTTCGTAGTTGGTCCGCCATCTTTATGGTTACGTCAGCATGTTTCAGTTCCCGGATCTGAAAGTTTTCGCCCGGCGACAAGATATTTCAAGTGGTCGCTCGGTCGCTCAGTCGTGATCGCCCTACGCTGAAATATTGGACGGCTCTTTCTTGCAGCCGCATATTCTTCTACCACCACCTCTGCTACTCTTCCGCCACCATCTCCTTCTCTTCTTCATCGGCAGCCTCTCCACTATCCAACACTAGCCGGGGTAGCAGCGGAGCCAGCATACCCCCCCAAGAACACCACCCATCGTCTTCGTCACCCACCGAACGGCGACCTTCTTTTTCCTCCTCCGCTTTTCTACTGCTTCTCTCCCTCTCCCCTCTTCTTTCCTCCCCTCGTCTTATAGTAAGAAGTTCACGACTTATGAGTCGCGTATTAAGCACACCAACCCGACTCGTCGTTAACTACCCATGAATGAGTTACGCCCACCCGACTCTAATTCTCAAATTGTCCAAAAAGAACGGCAAAGTGTCTATTAATCCGCGCAGCTTCGCCCGGCATCGAAGAACATCCCGAATTGGGATGGGGTCGCGAAAGAATTACGAGGGTTACCCGTTCTGGTTAGGAATGGTGAAGATGAGTGATAATTGGGAAAGCCATGAGGCAAAAGGAGTTTCCGGTGAAAAACAAGGTATTTAAGCTGGCTTCTTGAAACGCGAATCCTTTCTTGATTACTTTTCTTGATCATTATTAATTAAAACTTGATTAAGACTTTATGACCTGTATTTCTTATGTTATATATTATGTTTGAATTGCGTATCTTAAAGATATGCTATATGTTTAAATTTCGCATAAATATCCTTAATCTAGTAATTATTAGTAAATAAAATATGAAATCACATATAGG
This sequence comes from Apis florea, assembly GCF_048593485.1. Lineage (NCBI taxonomy): Eukaryota > Metazoa > Arthropoda > Insecta > Hymenoptera > Apidae > Apis > Apis florea. The sequence continues at coordinate 7,332,259 of NW_028256714.1, read as the reverse complement.
AATAAAAATTACGTATAATATTAATTCAAGATATTTGATAAAATATTGATTTCAGATTTTAAGTACATACCTTATAATATTATAGAAGGAAAAAAACCATTTTTTTGTATGTATATAAAATTCATATTGAATTTTAATATTTCAATATTGTTATCTGAAATAAATAAAACAAAAAATCTGATCTCATCTGAATAATAAGTACTGAAAAATTCATAGAATTAAAATTATAGATAAAATATTGTTCAAACATGTATAAAAATCATATAAAAATTTTTATATATAATTTCTTTTATACAAAATATAGAATAATATTCAAAACACGCCATATATATAATTCAATTTTTTATCATTCAATGTTCGACAGTGAAATAATTGATCATCACACATGTGCCATCACAAATTAGATTCAGAATTCATAATCGTGTTCATAACAGAAAACACCACAATCATATCCATTAAAATTTTAAAAGATTTCCAACGTCATCAACTCTTGGATCAACAGAAATCAAGGATCTAATTACGAGTAACAAATTGCCACTTTTTAAATTGGTTATGGATCGATTGGGAGAAAGGTGTAATACGAAGGGAAGAAAAGAAAAGAGAAAGAAAAGAAAAAAAGATATAGGCCTGGAATTTGGCGAAGAGGAATGGTGTCGTCGCGGAGGATTAAACCTGTCATCCCTTGACAAATCTACGAGTGTCGGCCTGATAAATTCAATTAAATAATTATACCTCTCTCTCCCCTCCTGGATGTCCGTTTGCCAGGACCGCGACACCAGCGACCGTTCACTTTCTCGTGAGCCAAGCGGAGTGTCTTTCGAGACGTCTTTGGAGGGAACACGAGAAGCCATTTCTGAAGTTTATAGCCGTTCCTGGATCAGCCGGGGCGGATGGGTAAGAAACGCGAAGGGCGGTTCGTCTTAATATAAAGCGAGTTGGTAAGTTTGGTGCAGCCAGCAGAGGCTAACTTATAATGCGATTTGTTTAATCGGCGCCAACTACTTTGTTCCGCCCGGCATTTTCCGTCGTGCACCGAGAAGAACGAGCAGCCACGGCCTTTCTTCTTCTCGCTTCCTTCTTGCCCGAGTCTCCTCTTCCTTCTCTCCTTTCCAACTCTCACACTTTGGCGATTCTTCCACGCTCTGCTCCTCTCGAAACGATCCCGAGTATCGAACGGCACCCTCTTCGGTTATCCTTTCCAGAGTTAAGAGTCGAACCGCCACTTCGGCTACGTACACGATCAACTTTTCCCTCCCTTACGATGCATCGGCAACTATGCTTCGCAATTCTTGTCGGATATTTGTTTCGATTTCGAGGTGTGAATTTTTACGAGCCATCGCGACAAGGGATTGCAGAGGTTGTAGAGTAACGTTTCGTGACACGATGATAGTAAGTTTATAGTATCCTATGAATTTCTTTGTTAATGTGTTTAAATTTAATGATCGTGTATTAAATATCACAGGTTTCAAATAAGACGAAGGATTTTATTTCGAGTTGAAAAATTTTAAAAATGATATTCAAGTGTTTGTTGCAGGTTAAAGATGATACGAATAGAAATCTAATAAACTTAAAATATGTAAAACGAAAATTATTTTGATTGAAGATTTTCTTCTATAGAAAAATAGAATTATCATCTTTCATTCTTGTTCAATAGATGTAAAATTTTCATTAATTATCATTATGTTTTATTATTGTAAAATAATAATTATATTCAAAAATATATATATTTAATGAAATTGACAAAATTGATAAAATTTCTGATATTTTAAATTTATAATTTTTGTTTTATAGTTAATTATATATATATTATATTAAAAGAAATCATAAAATTATAGTGTATATTTTATATTGTATAGAATAAAATAATTAATGATGAAATGGTTTGTATTTCGAATCATTTCCAGAAATATTATTTGTTTTTTAATTTGTTTTTTAAATCGAACTTTATGAATTGTGATGTTACAGATAAATGCCAATAAATTTTATCTTATTAAATAACCTTTATTTTGTTAATTTATAACTAAATATGAAATCCTTCACGTTGATTAAACGCTTAACATCCAACTCACACCGTAATGTATATTTATGACTCTTTTACAAATCAAGCTAGTTCTTCCAGCCAGAAGGATTATATCCCTTGCTTTTCTTTCGCGTAGATCCACTCTTAGTCACTCCGGTTTCATCAGTCATGTTCTGATAATGTTGCACAACTCCTAATGATAAAAAGACTCCGCAAACTGAAGGATGCATCATTCGTGAAAAGAGTCTAATTTTATATAAAAGTTACGATCAATACTGTAGAAACAGTTTTATACGTTTAATAACTTTGTGTTTTATATTTTATATTGTATAAAAAAATAATAAAAAATTATAACAAAATAATTCTTTGAAAATTCAATAACAATCAAATCTTTTGTTTCATTATTTTAGAAAATATCGCATGCAAGACGAATACTCAAGATGAAGAAAAAAATGATTAAAAACTTGACGAAAAATAGTTATCAAGCCAAAATGAAACATTTATCATAACATTTATCGGTGATTAAAAATTCTTTTGTGGATTCCATGAGTCAGAGAAGATCATTCATAACCATTTTTAATAAGCAACAATATAATATAAACATAAAGATCACATATTTCAAGATTTCATTTTCATTCGTTCATTCTTTCTGAACGATTAAAAATTTTTATCTAATTAAATATCAGATATAATTTTATTAAAACATTATTTACAAATTCCTTTTTATAACGATATAAATTCCTTTTCAATCAGATGTCAATTTCATTTGTTAAACATTATTGAACTATGGCGGAGCAATTTGAAGGGATCGAGGTAAATACAATAAGGCAAAAGAGAAGAAAAAAGGGAAAATGATGTAACTAGAAAATGTGCCAGGTCGAGGCACGAATAAACACGGATCGTTGTTGCCATGACATTCTTTTTAGATGAGGGAGAGCGAATACGTTGCTGCTGTGGCTATTGATTCCAAAGGTTCTTCGTCTTTTCATTTCCGACAATTACGCAACGATCTTGCTAATTTCGAGCTTCGTGAAGCCCGAAGTATTCACTATAACACACACACTCTCTCTCTCTTTGAATTTTAAAATAATCAATCTTTAAAATAATTTATAGAAAAAAATTCAAAATTTTTTCTTTTCTTTTATCAGTTTATCAAAAATTTCGTTTCTCTTCTGTTTTTCTTAAAAGAAAGATATTAATGATTTTGAATAGAAATTTCTATCAATTAATCTATATATAATATTATATAATTATGACTTCATCTACTTATCAATTTATTTATTTCAGCATTATAAAAATTTTTTTATTTCTATTAATAAAATATTATTTCAATTACATAATTTTCTCTATTGATTGAAATTAAAAGTTTGTTACTTTAAAAAATTGAATTTCTAAAGGATACACAGTTTCTATAGCTAACGTATTTTGCCTATTTAAAATAATTTGTAATTTTGTAAAATATCACAATGAATAATAAAATAATATATATATATCATATATGTTGTAAAATAATATAAAATATTATAATATTATAAAATAATCGAATAAATAACGGAATAACTGAATAAACTTTAAGGACCTATGAACTTGAATTGCGTTTAAAAAGCTTTAAAAGTGAGTGAGTGGGTAAACAAACACTGAGGTTGTTTACCCTTCTAAGAACGTGAACGAGAGCAGGTTGTTCGATGCCAAAGCATCCGTTGATACTTTCGTTTCCCATGACCTATCCTATTTCATTTTCCTCCTCGATCTTTTCCGTATTCTCCTCAAAACTTGGAGAAGCCCATTAGAGGCCATAATATTCTCTAATTCGTGCAATCGTACATGCAAATCTCTGCATAACAATTTTTCCACGTTTCCTTTTTCAAAGAAGTAGATGATAATCACAAGATTATTATATTCGAAAATTGAAAATAAAGAAGAAAAGAAACGATCTCGAGGAAAACATCGTAAATTATAATATTATATTATTATATATTATACAAATCACTGTATTTTTGAGAAGTATATATTTGACGTAAAATTTGGAGGAAAAATTCGATGGAAGGAAAATGGATCTTAAATCTACAATTTTAATTTCTGATATTTTGTTATTTATCGAGATATTACATAAAAAACTTTCCATCTATTTTGCCCATACAGATGTAACCAACAATGAACACTATTTATATAGATATTACCAATTCAATCGTTTTCACATTGGACAATCATCATATCGCCAATATTTTACCTAGGACATCCTATAGATACTGAGGCCATTATCGTTATTACGTCATCAGTTACTCGACATTCAACGGCTACGATTGCTATTGCGAGGACAGTTATATTAACTATATCTGTACAGGTAGAATTCAGTATATTGTATTTAAAATTTTTTATTAATATCTCGAAAATTGATAAAATTTAATTGAATTTAAAATTTTAGATTTTGAGTTCACTCCTCCTCTTTTTTTTCTCTTCAATCGTACGTTTTTTTTTTTTAGAAAAATATCCATTATATTTTATGTTATATTACAATTTAATATTTTTACATTCAGACATTGAAATCATTTTCAAATTTTTTTTTTTAAAGATTATATACTTAAATTATATACTTAATTCAGAATTTCAATTTATTACGTATTACATACGAATATTATAAATATATAATATATAAATTACTTTAATTTTTAAATATATTATTGATTTCAAAATAATAGAATATTGATTGGGCAATTTAACTTGAACAATTTAATTTTTCAATTTTCATACATAAAGAATATTATATCTTGTTGGGATATAAAATATTCCATTTTAAAAAAGAATAAATATCAGTTAATGAGATTGTTTCGGAAGATGTCAATCGAACGAAATTTAAAGAAGTAATAAAGAAAAGGATGTAAATCTTAGATTTAACATTTTAGCTTTGAATATTTTTAATATTAATTCTGAAATATTAATGTAAAAAAATTTCGTATAATTATATACACAGACATTTTTAATACATTAAATATTACCTATTTAAACCATGTTTCATACAATTATTTTTACTATAGTCATCGTTCTTAAATACCAAATAACCAATGACCACATCGACATTAGTAGGGTGTCTCATCTACACGAAAAATCTGATCATTTATTCTCAAGAAATTAAATATTTGATTAAAATACCAAACATAATATTCCATATAAGAGAAAAAAATCAATTTGCATGTAAAATTGTTCACATGCAAATATGATTATTTTTGTTTTGACTATTTTGCTTCGAAACAATATCATAATAAATATTAGATTAGAATTTTAAAATTAGATTAAAAATTGAAAAGCGACTATTTATATTTTTCATGAAAGGAAGCAATTGAAAATTTCACATAGGACACCCTATACCGAAGTCGGCTATTAGACATTTAACGACACAACGACTTCAACTTCTTCTACGACTTCTATTTTTTACAAGGATAGTTGTATTAGTCACATCTGTATAGAATTCAATGTATAATATCGAAAGTTTTAATATCTTAAAAATTAATAAATACTTGAAGTTGAAATTTCATATTTAGAGCCAAATCTCTTTCTTCTATTATCCCTGAAAATTTTACGTCAATCGACTGTTGAAGCCTTTCAAAAGAAATCTAGATTTATTCTTAAAAACTAATTTAATTTTTTGAATACAAAATAACGATATTTATTTACAAATATATATACACATAGAAACACAAAACAGAGATATTTCGTTCAAAGCAGAATTGACATCATGATACGAGATATCTCCGTAGATGCGGAAAGGTTAACCCTTTGCGCTCAAAGAGCAAGTTACGGCGAATGACTTGTCATTCGATTTCACGCAACATTTCGAACGGTGCACAAAGTAAAATTAGTTGTAAGGTAATTAATAAAATAAGTCAAGATTTATTTATCGCTCATTATTTTTGCAGCTGTCTTTCTTATATTTTTCACAGTTCAAAAAATTACACGTTTATACATTATTATCTTAAATATTATACAGGATAAAAAAAAAAAAACGTTTATATATATACTCTATCCATTCTGTCCATACTTTTTCATTTATATATTAGAAAATTTTTCAAAAAAGATTCATCAAAATCATTCTTCAAGCTAACACTAATTTCGAATTTCACTAATTTTCGAAATATAAACGAGGATTATAAAAAATTCTTCTTCGTTCCGTGGAACAACGTAACAACGATTTCGAGTCATAAGGCGAAACAATTGTTCCAATATAATACTCCGATAAAAAATGCTTATCAACGAATTGTTCCGTCTACTACGTGCTATTGCGTAGGAACGGCTGTATCTCGTTGGAACGACGACGTCGCCGTCAACAACGTCGCAAGACGGAGTCGTTAAGGGGACAAGAGGAAGTGTCGCTTAGGTGGCTACCAAGCCAATGTAATTATTTCAAGGCCACTGAATACGCGATCGAGCAAACCCCTCGCATCGGATCATGCTGCTCCAGTGATCTTGAGGCGTCACTAATCTCCGATCCTTTCTAGGAAGACACGTAGTCTCGTACGCGTTACCGTCGATAATCGTTCATGCAAGCACTGTCACCGACAAGGGTGCGTCGTGTTCAGAGGTTGATTTGCCTTCGAAGAGCAAAAGAGAAAGAGAAAGAGAGGGAAAGATGGAGAGAGAGAGAGAAAGAGAAGCTTGAGTCGACGAGTCAAGATGAGGAAGTACGTTGTTACGCACTGGTTTCGAGAAATCATTCAGGCGAGGATCGCGAGGATCGCTTGATTGTCGCGATCGATGGCTCCGGTTGATAAGATCGGATCAACTGTACCGATAAATCATCGATAAGGATGGAAGAGATTAATTTCTTCGGTTGCCTCTGTTGACTTCTCTTCAGTTTCTTTCACGTTTGATTGCACCTGATACGAAGTGATAAAGTTCGTATCGAGATTGCGATACATCGTATCGACTTGAACGTTTTAACAGTTGTGCTACTTTGTAATAAAGTACTTTGTAAAGGTAACAGGTTTTTTTTTTTTTTTAAGTAATATGTTATAATAAGAAGAAAAAAAATGTTATATATATATATATAAAACATAAAATAATAACGGAATAGTTTTTAATTTTCTTAGTACAGAATGCACTTGAATTTTAAAAATAATTAGAAATATTGTAATTTTATAAGATTTTATTTTAATGAAAATGGCATTTTAATAAAAACTTTTGTATTTTATAAACTGTGAATCGTAGAAAATGAATCGTAAAATATTTTAAATAAATCATAATTTCCATTTTCTAAAATAAAAATTATTTTTATTTTAAAAAATTCAATAATTTTATAAATTATATTCTTCCTGTTCAATTTTAATTATAATAAATATGAGTTCCAAATCTTCAGAGAATAAGATAATAATTAAAATGACTAATTATTAATTATTATAATTATAATAATAATTTTTTTATTAATTTTAATTTTAAATATTTTACTAGACATTTAAATATCTGTATAAAACTTTCTTGTTCGTATTTAGAAAAATTTTGCCTTGCTTAACTAATTCGTATGAATGAAATCGATAATATTTTAATTTAAATTATATTAAATAAAAAATTATTCGAACATTTAACATTTTATATTATAATTTAAAAATATAACTTGATCAAATTCTAGCTACTCTAATATATAGAATAATATTTAATCAGAGCCAAATTATCTTTCTGGTATTATCTTATAGGCACGCAAGACTTTTTCTTGTTCAGCTTTTAAACCAGTTACTTATATTCTGATTCATCAATATCAATAATAAGAGGTAAAATAAACTCGAAATTCCTATCTAATTTCATTCTTTGTCAAATTTTTTTTCAGTAGCTTATCAATTTATGAAACGATCTTTTTTAGTGAACTGATAACAAAAATAAATAAATTTGATATTTCTAATCTTTCGTATTTTTTTCTTTACAAGTACTATATTATTTTTTAGTATTTGAAATCATTTATATAATACAAGATATATAAATAAACATAATATGTATCATTTATTGAATGATAGTTTAGTTATTGTATCTATTAAATTTTTTCCTATTCTATAAGTAGCGATCTTGTTCAGTCATTTTCTATTGGAAATAAAAATTAATGTAAAGAATCGCATCTAATTTCCTTTTAACATAGATTTTAATTTACTTGGATGATGTTATAAATAATGTATAAGAAATTTTTATGCATTTTTTATATTCTATTCCTCTATTCTTATAATTTTATATATAAAACAATTTTATTAAATAAAAATGAATAATTTATTTTTTTTTAAGTTAAAAAAAACAGAAGAGAGAAGAAAACTAAGGGAACGAAATTGTAAATATTATTTTTTTTTTTTTTTGATTTTTGAAAAACGTATCTTTTTATATATACATTTTTTATTTTATTTGTATTGAACTTTTATAAAAAAAATTAATTTACAAAGTTTCATTACCAAAAGTTTTCAAAAAACTTATATTAAATTTTTCGAATTAAATAATTAATTTCGTTTTAATAATATATAAATAAATTCTTCATCGTGATGTTAAATGTTTCCCTATTGTGATGTTCAAGATTATTCATTTTGCAATATTTACTATTCATTATTATATATTTTATGTTAATAATATACATATATATATATATATAATAATGACAAGAATAATGAGCTATGATCTGATATTATATATTACAATATTACAATATTATGCATTCCTCAATAATTATGCAAAAAAGTTGAACAAAATGTGATGAAAAGATGGATCATTAAAAAAAAAGGTATACAATTTATTATGGATTTTTCTATTCTCATTTTCTATTATTTATTATATTGTAACGTTAAAGTGTCGAGCATAATATCAACTTCTGAAACACGTTAAACGTGTTTCAACTTATAAGTTACAAATTACAAGCCCTTGTATGCTTGGTTGAATTTCCAGGAGACAGTTATTAAAGGGCAAAATTTCTATCTCGCTATCTCGCTGAGAGATAATTACACGACTGACCTATTTTCATCTCCATTTAACGTCTCGATATAACGTCTTTTCTGATTATTGAGATAATTTATTCGTATCTTATATCTTTTTACTTGTATAGCAAATATATAAAATTAAAGAATAATTAATTAATATCATTTTCATAGAAATTGAATATGCTAAGCTTTTAATTTATTATTGCATATTAAAATTACAAATAAATGTTAATTTATTCAAGATTCATATCTTTTAGAACAAATACAATAATATCTTTTTTTTTTTATGAAAATATGCAATATGATATTAATATAATAAATGCATAATAAAAAATTATTTATAAATAAAAATTTTTAACGAATTATTCCGAAAAATTGACTGTGTTTTCTAAATATATAATTATATATCTTTTATTAAACAGTATTTATTTGAAAAGTAATAATCGCAATTGAATAATTTAAAAATTAATTAAAAATTATTCTCATTTGCGTATTTTCCCATAATTTCAAACTTCTTCTAGAAAATAATTTAAAATGTAAATATTGTTCTAATTAATCAGATTATTTTAAAATAAAACACGATGAACTTTGTCAAACGTTAACAGATATTTCAAAATCAATAAATTTCATTATTTATTACATGAATCAATTACTCCCTGAAGCAAATCATTTTCACGAAAAGAAAAAAAAAAATTTCCATCAATTCAAAAATTTCTCCGATCCCAATGCGAGCAACGAAAATCTGTAAAAGACTCGATCGAAACAGTAATATTCTCAAAAAAACGGAAGGAGAACGGATGAAAAAACAAAAAAGGCGTGGAACATAAAAACGCTTCAACCGGTGGAACAGTAAATCCATCTGTAACCATCGAGACCGAGCCGGGGGTAGGATCATCCATTAACCTTTGTTGCTACAACCCGTCAAAGTCTCGAACGTGAGATTTTACACACGGATGACTGTTCCGTGAAGCATTTCAACGGCCCGCAACGGGTGAGGAATGGCAAGATACGGTTCCTGTCATTGATGCGTGCCAATCACGGAAACCAACTGCAACCCGATCGTCAGCGGTGAAATTACGACGTCGAAAAAAAAAAAAAAAAGAAGAGAAAAGAAAATATGCACGCGCGCACGTGTGCATGTACACACACAACTGAAAGAGCGGATGGAAGGGGGGGGTGGAAACTGGCAGACAGCGACAGTCGCATCAAACAAATGACCCTCCTCAATTTGGCACATTCAGCGTATAGCTTGTTGCGTTTCCATTCATTCCGCGATACCTCATCGCAACGTCAGATTATACATATATGACGATGATTCTCTTCTGCTAAGGAAGTCAAATGAGATGCAACTTATCGCAACAATTTTTCTTGTTTTTGTTTCGAATATATATAGACACGTACGATCGACTTAACAACCGGCTTCTTATGTTTCAAACGCATATAACGATCATTTGCATTATTTATGGGATTTGGAGATATTCTAGAGAGGTCAAAACAAATACGAAAGGTTTTTTTTGCTATACAAAAATGTCAATTTGCATTAGACGAAGTAACGTATGTATAGAGTAAAACGAAGATAAAATACATTTCACTCTATCTAAAGTAAAAAATTATTTACAACTTGATAAATTGATATTTTTGTATCGATTGATTCTTATATTTGGCTTGATTTTCAAAATTTATAAAAATATTTTCGTAAATATTATATATATAATTCTTTATGGGTAAATATGGCTGTTCCATTATGGCATCAAATATTCAATTTCTAATAATAAAATTTAAAAAGAAAACAATAAATTTTTTTCTTATTATTAATATTTTTCGATTTTTAATTTCGTTTGTGGACAATATTCTCGAGATGCCAAGAATCAGAGTCGAATAAATATTAGGTAAAGTTAATATTTTTGGAAGTTCTTTCTAAATCGAGAAAACCAACTTGTGTGATAATTGACATTAATATTCTGTTTGCGAAAAATTATTGTTATAATACAAATCAGTTGGTTGATTTTCAATATATTAAAACAATAGTTGAAACGTGTATTTTATTTATTCAATCTACATAATGTTTTAAATAATAAACAATGAGGTAAATAGTGTTCAGATCTCGCATTAATATTTGATATATGATTTATCCACAATTTAATTTATTTGATTGTATTATATTATTTATTAAATATTTACATATGATTTGGTTGTTTTGAAATATAATGTATATTTAAATATATATTTGAAACGTTGAGTTTCATTTGAAATTTTATTGAAAAGAATATCAATAAAATTAAATGTTATTTCTCTTGAATTGTACGATATTACTTGATTCAACTCATTATTTATCACTGAGAAGAAAATAGCTTGCACCGTGAAATCGCCGTATTACGTTTAAAGAAGAGCATTATTATTGATGTCATACAAAGATACGAGCCTGAAGATTGTAGAGAATTAATTCTGTGAAATGAATGTCGAAACTTATTTTACGCATGATATCAAAGAAGTCATATTATTTAAAAAGTAAAACAAAGAACTGAATTAAATAATCGTAAGCTAATGTAAGCTGAAGAATATCAAGAATCAATTTCGAGTATCAATTGATTGATATCAATAAATGAATATCAAATATATTTAGACACAATATATAAAGTATTAAAAAAGTTATGATTCTAATAATAAAGTGCATTATTAAATATTAAAAATAAAAGATTAACTTTTACATAGAAATTTATAAAGATTAAAAAAATAATCAATATATAGAAAGAAAAATAAATAAAGAAAAATTATAATATTTTTTAAATTATATATAAAATAATTGTATTATGTAAAAAGAATTCCAAATTAAAAATTTGAAATCGAAAACATTTGAAACATAGCGACAAAAATTTAATTATGTGGGAATGAATTTCGACAAGTCGTGCAACTAAATTTTATGAAATAATTCAAATGTTTAGAATGAATGAAAATATAAGAAGACAAAGTCGTTTAAATAAGAGAATAATAGTAGAATACAAAACGCTCTTATTGCTTTTTAATTTCTTTAGTATTTCTGACTTTGTTTTTATAGTTCAAGTATTAAATACTTAAAATATTTAAAATAAATAAATAAACATAAATAAATTAAAATCTAAATTAACATAATTGAATTTAAATACTAAATATTTAAATAGATATTTACGTTTTGATGTTATTATATATATTATGTGAATATATCTAATGTCGGTTTTAAATTAAATTTTTACATTTATAGTAGAATAATCAAATATTAGAATATTTAAATAATGAGTGATAATATTGAATATTAGAATTTATTATTTATTATATCTATTTAGATATTTTTTCAAAACAAAATTTAATGAAAAATATTTAATGAAAAATCGTTAAATATTTTTATCAAGGTTTTATCAAAGATCCACAACATAAATCATCATAAAAGTATATATAAGAATATTTCATTCATACACATGAATTCATTTTAGATTTAAATTCGATTGAAAATTTATATGATAAATTAAATCACAATATAATAATTAATATAAAATTAATAATGGAATTAAAACAACAAGTTTAACAAAAGAATGGATATACATTATATAAAAGTATAAAAAAGAAATTATTTTTATACGATATATAATATGCTTAAGCATTTAGAAAAAGTTGCTAGATAAAAGATATGAATTTATAAAGAATATTTTTATAATATAAAAATTTACTTCTTTTTTTGCTTTTTTTCTTTTTTTGAATATTTAAATTTAATTTATACTTAATCAAAAAATTTTATATTTTCTGACATCTATATCTATACTATATTTTAATATACATTTGCCTCGGAAAGTTGACAGCATCGGAATTAACGATCGACATATAAATATGAGTAAATAAATATGATTTATGATAAATAACGATGATAGATATTTTAGTATATTTTTGTAATATACGTATATTTTTATTTATATTATATAAATATAAAAAAATATAGTTTGATTTTTTATTAATGAATAAACAAAAACAAATGAAAAATGCATATTTTATTCGTTACGACCATATCAGAAAATAAATATTTTCTTCAAAATCGATATTAAATATTATATATTTTAATCGAACTTGGTATCCTAGCTTGTATATACAGCTAAGATGAAACGATATGCTATGGATTAATTTATTAATAATTTTTATTATACTTAGATTTTAACGCGTCTATAAAAATATTTTTACTTTTTCTATCTCTTTTTGGTAAATTTCTTTTTAAATGATTTCACAAATGTTTCATTGAATCTAGATCAGAATTTTGTAGATTATTGTAACTATATTAAATATATTTTATTTCTCCAAAAAATATCGTAATAATTTCAGCTGTTTCTATTATTTCAATTATTCTATTGAAAAATGAAATTAATTTTAAATGTTATTTTAAATCAAATAAATTTTCTTTCACATCATTAATTAATTGCTATCAATTTTATAATAATTAATAAATTGCGTAATTCTCGACCATTTAGAAATATTTCTAGATCATGATTGAGCCATCGCCATAGTTACTATTATTTTCACATTTTCTTTTTCAATTGTAAAACATTCGATCATTTGGAAATATTTCAGTGCACGAATCAATAAATTCTAAATTAGATAATTTAGAATTTAGAATCATATTTTATTTGTACATAAAATATATTCCTGTTTCGATTGTACAGGTTTTTTATATAAATTTTTTTGTTTCAAACTTTCATATTTTTATTTATTATTTTTCGATTTAAATCGTCTTTTATTTCATTAAATTCTTAGAGTTCGTAGAGCCAATTATTTAGCAAATAATAAAAACACCCATTTATTAACAAAAATAAATAAAATTGTATAAAGTTCGAATATCCGCATTAAGATCATACAAAGTTCAAACTTCGGATTGAGAATCCGTGATGTTCGATATTCTGAGTTCTTGTCCATTTATCCTATTTGTTCCGGAGTGCTTTGTGATAAACTATGAAAAACTGTGTACCTGTTTGTCATTTTATACCTTTTGGTGTCACGTTATGTCCAGCCAGATTCTTCTTTCGAAAGTCCGATCTCAACGAAAGAGTTTGAGTTTAGAAATGTACCCATTTCCTCTATATCCAATTGTCCGCATCTTATCAGAGAAGGAAAAAATTTGAGTATCACCTTCTATTTTCATGTTTTATTGTCCAGTCTATAAATATTTTAAATTCTCAATCTTGAGAGTAATATTATTTCTATTCCTATTGGGACATAATTAAATAAAGATGTTAAAAATGATAAACCAAAAGGTATCAAATGGATTCTTAAAAAATAATAAAGATTTTCGATTATATTGTATAAAGACAAAGATGGCCCGTATATATTGATTTTCTTTGTTTTAAATTTTCTTCTCTGTTCATCTTATTTTTCTCATCTCTATTTCATTATATATACTTCATCATTTTATACATTCTTTTTTCAATAAGATATCAAGACAATATAAATTTCATCTTGCCCTATTATTTTAATTATTTTTCATTTTTCCCGTTTTCTCACTGAATTTTTCATTATCTCCCATACATTTTTATTTCCTCACTTTCTCTGATCCTCTCTTTGTCATTCCCTCGCAATCCATTTAATCTATCCTTCTCACAAATTTTATTCCTCTCTTCCTTCCTCCCTCTATTCATTTTTCTGATTTCTAACCTTCACATATACACACGGCCGCATATAAATGCAATAATATTTTCACTCTTTAACCGGGTGACATTTATTCGCAAACGCGAAGCTTTATGACCGCATGAGTATACGTGTCGCATTGATTATGCGCACAGACGTAACATGGAAACACGAGGTTTTCATTTGCTTTCCACGAGCACTCGGTGGACTCGTTACAAATCCATGTGCAAGAAAGCTTTTCCCGCTTATTACGTCCACTCGCTCATTTATGCCTATTGTGCGCACAAACGTACACGCGGGGCACACGCATTTTAACTCCACGTATATTCCACCACATACACCGTTTGTATACATCTTTCATTCGTGATGTACATGGAAACATTTATCCCACGCGGTGGTGTCTCGTGTATCGCGATACACGCATGCCAATATTATCTCTCTTTTTTTTAAATGTTTTATTTGTCTCTGCGAATTTGAGTGTAAATATTCGTTTATTTCAACGTTTCTTTTTTCTTTTGTTTATTTACAAGTGATTACAAGTAGCAGCTATTGTAAAAAAAAAAAAATGATTTTTTATAAAGACGATTTTATTATAGTATTGTATAAGAAGTATTTTTTTTTTTTTTCAAAATTTCAAATCGATAATTTATAGTAAATTATAATGTATACGAAGTATGTACTTACTAAGTAAGTTTTCTTTTCTATTCATATTTTCAAATTTTTTTAAATATTTAAACGCATTTGATAACACGTGCGATAATTTTAAATTAGAATGCATGTTAGATATATAAAAATAAATTGAAAATCTATCTTCATAGAAATTATATTTTATTGCATTATTCTTATAAATCGTATAAATCAAATATTGCAGCATTATTTATCGATTTCATTATTCATCGCTTTCTCTTCATTGATTATTAGTGATTTTCTTCGAAAAGAAATATAATAAAGTATTCATAAAATTGGTGATATGAAAAAAAAATTGTTTATTAATTAGAACAATATTTGATTAAAGTAGTTTTTTTAAATTTTTACAACAATTTTTGTTAATATTATACACAGTTATTGCAAAGTAATTCGAAACAGTTAAAACGCGGAAAGAAATCGTTATAAAAAATCGTTTCTTTCATAATAAATATTATAACTATTTTATGATTTTTTTATAGTTATTCTATAAAAATTCTATTTTAAAATAAAAAAAAATATAAATACTGACAGTATACTGACTATTTTAGAATGTTAGTATAAAATTTAAATATATATTCTGCATATACTCATCAAAATAAATAAAAAAAAAATAGTAAATATGAGTTCAAATATTATTATTTTCGGTGTTATATTTTATCTTTAATCGAAGAAGCTTTTTAAAACAAGCTTTTGTTTATATAGCATCATACATTATACATAACATATATGTCCATTGTTTAAAGTTTTATGATAAAACAAATCATTATTAAATAATATAAATTGAAGAGTAATTATATGTAACGAATAAGACAAGTTACAATTACAAATGCTGCAATACTAAAATAACAATATATTTTTTTGTTATTAAGTCAATTCAACTTTAATTTAATTCAGATAATGTATATATTAAAAATTATTTCAATATTTAACTATTATAACATATTATTCTTCCTCAAAATAATATTATATTGATTTACGATACAAAGAGTAAGTTATTTTTGATTTAAAAAATTCAAGATGATTTTAAAATTTCAGAAATGCTTTTATTCATAAGCAAGTACTTTTGTGTCCTTCAAAGCCATTTAAAATTCATTTTATAATATCGTTTAATAATAATTATCTATTATTAATGATATTTTGATTCATATTTATTAAAAATTTATTTTCTTAAATGAATGTATATATTTCTTCAGTTTCGAATGTACGAATAACTAATATTTCAAATAATTCTTTTCAACACATATAACAACATATATAAATTAAAAATTTCAGAATAAGATAAACACAATAATGGAATTTATGTAAATGGAATTTTCAAGCACATTATTATGACATATATATAAAAAAAAATATATTTTTATAAAAATTAAAATCAAGTAAAAAATTAAAATATGAATGATATCAATTGTATCACGTGATTATTCTATAGTTTAGATTATTTGTATAGTTGGATTTGCAGTGAGTTTCAATAACTTCAATGACTTTTTAAAACTACAATCATGGAAAATCTATACTCTCATGGATTCAAATCGGATTTTTCTAATTACAAAATCAAGTATAATTTAAAAATAATATAAATCCAATTCAAACTTAATTTAAATTAAATACAATTTGTTGTTGATCGAAATCTGTATCATTTCGTATGTAATAATGAATGAATTCTAAAAGATAGGAAATAAATAAAATTAAAATCTTTAAACATTGTAAAATCTTCAAACATTCAATCTAAATTAAATTAAATTTTAATTGTATTTCATTAATGAATATTGTATTAGATTTATTTATCAATTATTGTTTGAATTTGTCGAAAATATGAAAATACAAAAAAAGATTTGCCATTAAATCTAATCGAAAATTGTTTTAAAATATATTACAACCATTCACAAAGAATTTATCCATCAAATGGTCAAATTTCAAAAAGAATATATAACAATACTGATATCGATATTGATAGAGACAACATACACGTATGCATACGATGTAAAAAAATCTGATTGATAACTTTTTGCCCAGATGGTATATATCAATAATATTAATGTTACCGATGTTTCACTTTTTCAAGGTTATGAAATCCATTTACCATATAATATCATTTTTTCTATTTTTTTGTTATTTATATCTTACAAAATGATTAAAAAATATCTGTTCAAATCCATGAGAAGTTGGTTGGTTGATATATCAGATTGATGCATTATAATGAACCTGTTAATGTGATCTCTCTTCCTTTAATTTTAATGACTTGAAAAACATAATTTTTAAAAAAAATTGAACGATGTTTCTCTTACTTTTCTCTTTAAAATTTGAAAAATGTATATAAATATTATCGTATAATATTATTTCTTAATTCTAGTTAACATATGTATGTGACAATATACAACCATTTTTGTCGTACTAAATATTATAAATATAATATATAACACATTCTTTTATGTTTATATTTATAATAAATAATTATATGAATATATAGCATAAGAAAAAATTATTCAAAATAATATTTTTTATAATATTATTTTAAATTTGTTATCAGAGAAAAAAAAAACACATCGACAGGCTGATTAGATTAAAGAACTTTATATTTGAAACTTATTGTCTTTCTATATTTGGCGTATTTAAATATTAACATCATTAAAAGGAGAAAAAAAAATCATAATAATATTCCTGAAAACATTTCACATATCTCTTTGGATGGGACTTTTCAAAATGCCCAAAATTGATTCCTTTATATATGTATATGTATGCATATATAACAAGCAAGCATGTTTCCCAATAATATGCAACGGTTACAGTTAATTGGGACAATACAGTTTGTCGATTAATTCGGTCATTTTACCAAATCGATAATAACCTAATATAATGTTCACACGTTTCTGCATTTTCGTCACACATCTCAGCTCTCAAATATATGAATTGCACCGTGATGTGTATAAGTTATTATAATAACTTGTTCACGCTATGAACGAATTAGTTATTTGTTGAATCAATTGTTTAACCGTAATTTTATATGTAAAATCACCGATTCACTTGTATTGAATTTTGATTTGGTCAATTATCAGAATAGCATCCGTGTTACATGTAACATGAAATATAATAAATTCAGTAACAAAGTCATACAGATATTTTAATAATATGTTTATATTATAGTGAAATTAATTTTTGTATTAATATTAGTATTCATTATATTAATACAAGATATTAATATATGGGATATTTTCAAAAGATTAAAAGATTAAAACAAATATAACAAAATTGGCATATAAAAATGTTGATTAACATTTATTTATTAAGTTACAAACAACTGAAGTTTGATAAAACATTCTAATTCCTATCTTGTTTCATTTAAGATAAACTTAATAAATAACTTGATGAATAAGCCTCAATTCACATAATATTATTACAATTATATTAATTTTATATAAATTTTAATTTTGATCTTTAAAATCGATTCTTTAAAAACGTCCCATGAATATAATATTTATCCCGTATAAGAAAATACGTGCAAACAACACGAAATAAGAAAGACAAATATTAATAATATAAAAAAAAAAAAAATAATTCGTAGAAAGAAGATTCATTATATGGGATAAATAATTAAATTTAAAAGAATATAAAGAATCAAAAGAACTAACGTCAAGATTTAACAAAAATTTTAAAAAATTAACGATTAATTAATTATGTGAAAGTATAAGTCTGTATAAGTTGTCAAAGCAATAAAATAATCAAATAGCGAGAGGAGATTGGAGAGCTTGATTGAGCTTGGATAGGATTGGGAAAAAGTGGAAAGAAATCACACAATATTTGACAGAGACAACATTCTCCTCTAACGTTCAAAAATAACATTGTATGATCTTATCAGTAGATAGAATACATTTCGACCAATATATGCTTATTTTGGAATATTTCATTATGAATACATGGAATCTAAAAAAGTCAAACCAATCAAATCCGCATTCCTTCTATATAATATACTTAAATAGAGGCTGGTGCATCGAAAATATTGAAGTGAACGAAGTTGCTTGTTGAAATCGGCGTTGTAAACACTTATTTAACGTGTAAACACTCAGGTGGTTTGCCAGAGGAGCAACAAGTGCCTGTCGGTGTATACATATACTCGGTACCCAACAGCTTTTGAATTGCATCGCACGGATACAGGCCCGCCTCGCACACACCTGTTCCCCCAATGTGAACGTTCATAGGTGTTTTATACGGATCCGGAATGGGGAAAATAAGGTCGGCCGGGAAAGTGGTTGAAATAATAAAGATTTCTTTGGTTTCAGGATAGCCAGCGTCATTAAATGAACAATGTGAGGGTAATTGTTTGATAGCGGCACTTTTAGTTATTTATTATTAAAGATATGTTATTAATGGTATTTATTTAAATTGTATATTTTTTTTTCTTCTTCTTCGTTTTCGAATAAGCAATTATTTATCGTATCAACGAACACCGTCAATTTTATATTATAATATGTGTGTAAATAAATAAACTAAAATTATGATGCACAATGTATAAATAATAAGATTTTTTAAAAAATACGCGTAAGTGGATAATAAATGGTTAAAGTTATAAATTATTTGAGTATAGAAGAACATGAATTAAATGGAAAAAAGTTTCCATTCACTTTCATAATAAAGTTTCGGTGTATAAATTTAATTTAACGAGATATTGTTAATGTCAGAATCATTAATAATTAATAAAGATTGTAATATTAAATTTTCGAAATTGGGTCGCATCGTGATCCCGGAAATTTATATTATTCGAATTTTATTTTAGATAACTGAAATTGAATCGCAAAAATTCTTCCATTTATATATATATCAGAATTTTTTTCAGAAAACATTTTTTATTCTTTGAAAAAAAGATATAATAAATAAATAGATTGGTAGAAATGCAATTACGAAATTGACTTTCCATATTTGCAATAACAGTTGTCGCATAGATATTTAAGAGCAATTATTTTCTGATGCTGGCAATATTGTTATAACTGTGAGAACAAAAAATAATATCAGAAGCTAATACAAGAAAAAGGAGAAATACAATTACATTGTGAAATAATGTTATTATATCTTATTTGAATGAAGAATAATATAAAATATTGTTATTTATTGTGAACATGATTACATGATTACACTAAAAAAAAAAAAAATACGAAAATCAATTGTAAAATTAAAGAATAAAATCCGATCGAACAATTATAAAAAGCATGTCACACTTGTGTGATTAAAAATTTATACACGAGATCGGATCTCATTCGACCATTACCGATTCGAAGCTCAAGCATTCGAAATTTCGGGTATCCGCACGCGCTTAGCAATTAAACTAATCTTGTCTTCGTTTTTTCTCTGTGATTCGTTTTCCCGTGTCCCGGATCTCGTCGCAAAAACGCGAGCTCGCGTGCTGTTAAACGCGGCTGAATCGCCACGAAAGGATTTTCTTCCTGGTTTTGGCAAAAAGCCGCGTTTTAAGGCTGCGAACTGGACAAGTGGACACGCAAAGACCGAGTTATACACTCGACCGTGCCAGAGGAGTACTTTTGTGACCGGAGATACGGGATTCTACCGGACAGAAGACGATTCAGAACTTCCCTTTCTACGACGTTTATACGGAAAGAAAGCATCTGGAAGAGTTTTCGAACTCATGATACATAGTGGGGGGGGAGGGGGCTTGCATTCTATATCTCCGTTTGTAATTCTTATGATATTATCGTTTATCTTTTTATTGTGTTTTTTATTTTCTTGGTACGGCGAATGGCAAGGAACTGTTGGGTAGGAGGAAATTGATTAAGGAGATTTATGGAGGATTTGGAGATATGAAATGCGATTAAAAATGTTGCATGGAAGAAATATCTGTTGAAAAGATATTATGTTTGAAAGGAAAAATATTGCTGTGCCTTTTTATATTTACGCATTCAGATATTTCAGATATCAAATGTTTAAATATATGTATGGATATATATTCGTTGAAAAAAATTCCGTTTTGAGAATAATTGAAAATAAAAATATTTTCATTATATACATTTTTCTTCAAATAATTATTCCAATAAGATTTTTCTTGTATTTATTATAAATAATTTTAATTTTGAATTTAAGTGATTAATATAATCGGATACATATAAATTACATATTTTATCTTTTTTTTATATATTCTTCTATCACTGTTTTTTTCTCTTTTTGCAATGTTATACTTATTCTATTATTTTTTAAATATTATTATGCTTTTTTAAATGGCATTGTATTAAACCTTTTTAATATTAGATATAAACAAATATTCAGATAAAAACAACTATGTAGCTCTTTACTTGTCTAGAAATTGTAAAGGATTGTTTTCGGGTAAAATATAAGAGCTTTTTCACATCATTTAATATTTTCCATCGGATTGTATAATAAAAATATATAATAAAAAAATAATAAGAAAAAAAGAATTATATTGATTTATAATCGATCGATATTTATTTTCAATTGAACGAAGAAAATCGAAAAGATTCTTATATTTTGCCTGAAAATAATCTCTTTACGATTTTTATCAAAAAAGTGAACATAGCTTATTCCACTAAATCATTGTTTCCAATATTAATAAATTTTAACACAACATTATTTAGTAAACATAAAATATGATATAAAATATTAAAAATAATATTTTAATACATATAAAGTGTTAATATATTCATAAAATCTTTGATTTACATTTCTTAGAGGACAAAACAAAGATAAAAGTATACAAAAATATTGGTCGAAATATTATTTATTTATTTATGAACTAGGAAATAGAGCCATCTTACTTTTAAATTATTTATAACTTAATAAATAAGTCATTATTTTTATTAATTTCTATATTTAATTTCTATATTTATTTTATCTTTTAAAATATCTTTTAAAATCTTTTAAAATCCTCAAAAATATTGGAATATATACGCCCTTATGTACATATAAAAAGACACTATATCGACACTAGTCAAGTTTAGAATTAGAGATAAAAGGATTATCGTTTATATATTTTAAAGAATTTCTTTCTATACGTTTACAAGAATTTAAAGTTTTTGCTTTGACCGTTTCTTTTGATAAAAGTTGAACTTTTGGAATATTTTCGATTGCGGCAATTTTGTACTTATGTAAAAGCTGTTTGAGTTATCGCGTTTCCATTAAAAACTGAAATTGCGAAGCCTGCCGGTCGTTCTAAAAGCGGTACAGTTTCTTTTTATTCCCGGAGTTAAGAACTGGAATGAAATTCGTTTGAACGAAGTTTAAATTACCCCTTTAATCCATCTGATTCTCAACCGGAGCAACTCTACCTTCATATTAATTGACTTAATTTCTGCTCTGTTTACGAAGGTTATTTGTAGCTGATTTAAATACTGTAAAACCAAATCTATGTATCAATGTCCAAGCAAAACATTTAGTGAATGATTCGTAATCTTATCTTATATGAATGTTATATTTCAAATTGTGTATTCATCGTATTGTAAATCATTATTGTGTTTTTCTTTAACATCTCTTTCTTTTTCCTATCGAAGAAGATATGATCATTCGAGCGATCTGCAAATACATTCGAGAAAAAAAAAAAATTATATACTTTTTTTTCAAAGCTCCATTTATTTGTACGCATGTATATCAAATTTGGTCAAAAAGTTTCAAAAATTTATTATTTATTTTAGAAGAATATTTATTACTATTTACTAACTGTATCAATATTTATTGTATAACCTCTTTCAATGAAAGTAATCTTTATCGGATATAACATTTGCCGGTATCAAAATTTAGGCAAGTTTTATTTGGAATAACGGGAGGAAAAAAAAAAATAATAACAAATGAAATCCCAAAAATTTATTTGCGAATAACGAATTCGTGATAAACGAATAATTTTCTGAATAAGGTTGTTATTTATTATTAGTGGATGAATTTTGAAACCTTCATTCGTTACTCAAAATAAAATCGCGATGAATAAATTTTTGAATTAAACAGTATTAGCATATAAATGTCATTACAAGATTATTAATAATCAAGATAAAAAAGTATATTTATATTGCATTTACATTTATAAGAAAAATATGTTTGTATAAAAAACAGTTTCGTTAAAAAAAATTTTTAAATTTTCTCCAAAAATTTCACATAATATTTTTTTATTTTAGTTTTGCAATTAAAAATGCTACATAGATTCCCATATTGAAAATAATAGAGAAAATTAGTATAGTTGGTATCATAACTCAATATAATAATTTATTTTATATAATAATTGAATGTTGGAAAAGTCAAAATCAAATCAAGCTAAACCAATCATTATATTTTTAAATTTATTCTTAGGTTTTTACAGTACAGTAAAATATAATAAGATATATATTATTTTTTTTCTTATATTTTAATTTTTTGTATTATTTTTTGCAATTGTGAATTTAAGTAAATATTGAATCTCGCAGTAGAAGAGTTTGAAAAGCGATTAAAATATTAAAATATTACAATTTTTTGTGAATATAATGTTTCTTTTAATTGAAGAAAGAAAATTAAAGTTGTTTATTAAAATAATAAAATATCCAAATAGAAACTATTAGTATTAATTATGAAAATAAAAAAATAAAAAATTGATTAAGTTAATTTTACTTTTGAAATTTTTGTTCATTTTTGTATTTAATATGTCATTTTATTATAATTTATTCTTTCTTTTTTAAATATATTTTATTATATATTGTACATTTATATTTTTATATTATTATTATTATATTTAAAAAAATATAAATATAATTGAATTTTTTATTTTATTCTCTTTCTTTTTCTTTATGATAGAAATTTTGTTGTAAAGATTATCTTAGATTATAGATATTGTACGATATCATAAACAAATATTTCGCGTATTATTTTTTCCTGTATTTATAGCTGAATTTTATTACTTTTTACTATTGAATTTTATAATTGAATTTTAATTTTAGATAAAAATATTAGTTTTAGATCTTTTTCTCAGCATAATACAATATAAATATTGCTTATATGATGTATACAAATTACATATACAAATTCAATAAATATTTAATACTCAAAGTTTGTATATGAACATTTATATTGTCGAAGAAATCCTAGATTCGAATGTAGAAAGAAATTAACTTCTGTTAAAAATTCAGCAAAGAAAAGTTTTCAATTTTCCAAGCAAATAATTTCAATTACGTATTTTATATCTTTCAACATTTTGCTTTTTACAAGTTCTTCGTCCGGTATTCTTTTTATTTTTTATATTAAAATACTATTATTTTAAATAATTTTTCAAATTAATTCAGAAAAATGTAATAATACAATAGTGATTGTTTATATAAAGTGTAAACGCATACAAATTTAAGAAAATATAATGTTAATATATTAAATAATTAAAAAATAATTACATAAATATAAAAAACAAACGAAGAAAATTATAAGAGATGTTTATTTATATTATTTTTTCAAAAAAAATCTCAATTATAAACGATCTAATAATATTTTCAATAAATCTTCTTTTTGTATTATTAGTAATATGATTCTTACAAATAAATTATTTTGAAATTAATAAACGTTTTATTTGTCTATTAGATTATGGTATCAACATTATTAGTAGAAGAAATTTAGACTGTCGTATAAATTTATTTTTAATAATTTGAACAATATTCCATTTTATTTAATTTTATTTATTTGTTCAAAGATCCTACGAATAAAATTGTATTCCAAAAGTTATTCAAATAAAATTTAATATGAACAATGTTCAATGTTTTTTCCAATCCTCAAAATACTTCTAAAACGCATTGATATAGCCTTTAGCTCGTTCAGCGATTTTGCTTTTATCTCCTGTATGATCGGGAAACGTCATCCTTTCATGGTTCTCTTCATGTTTAAAACAGGAAAAAGTCACACATGCTATGTCGGGTGAATGCGACTGAGGTATCACTACTATTGTTTTTTGGCAAACATTGTTGCGACTATAAGACAAAAATGATATTTCGTGACTATAAAGGGGATAAAGGCAAAACCACTGAACGAATCATTGAATCCAATCGTAAAAAGAATGTTTTAGAAATTTGAAGATTGGAAAAAGATGGTTATATATATATGGTTATATAAAAATTCTAGGATCAAATAGAAGAGAAATGGCATAAATGGGCATGTATTGAATATGATATTTAATTATCATCTCAAATATGGTGAATATTCCTATAATAAAATTATTGTATATTTATTTTGTAACTACATTATGACATACATTCACTTACATCTATTTTAATTCTATTATCAATTTGTATGTAATATTATTTACTTTTATACTTTATATTTTATTGACAATTATTACAATTACAGATTTTTAGAATAACGTAATCATTTAATTTAATTCATAATTGATATCTTTTAATCATACATTCATGCAAATACAACTAAAATTCTTTCTATATCCTTCAATGTTAATTTTATAATGAATTATACTTTAATTTATATTCAAAAATTTTGATACATTGAGAATTTATGTTAAAAGGATTAAATATTTTCAAAATTTATTTATTTTATAAAGTTAATTATATTATTATATTTATTAAATTTCTATATATTCAACAACTGTCATAAATCATTCTTTTATACTTGCATTCTCAAAACGATGTTAGAAATCGGTTAGATATGTTCCAGACATGAAACAACTTTATATTATAGTATAAGTAATTATATCTTATAATTCAAACTTGTATTCTTTAAATTTATAAAATAATATTTCCAAATTATTTTTAATATTTTCTTCATATAAAAATAAATAAGATGGATATAATTATTATATTAAGTCTCAGTTGGTTTTGTATCATCTTTAGTAGTTTATTATATACCTTTATTGATTTATTAATTTGATAAATTAAAAATTAATTATTCTACTAAATCTATAGCTATAATTAGCACAAAGAATAAAATTATTAGAAATTCTTTTACCCATAATTAAATTCTTTAATCATTAAATTAAATTAATTCGGCGTCATTTCCCTTTTATTTGAATTTTTAATTATAAATTAATAATTGTTGAAAATTAATTTGTAACTTTTCACGTCTTATAATTATAAACGATGGATATTTTGTAATACATAATATGATATATATTATATTAATATTAATATACATAGAATATAATATATACAGAAAACTGAGGATTAAACAAATATATATTGTGGACATTCATAGTTAATAATTGAAATGATAAAGCTTGAGTAAAATTATTGTATCATGTAATAAACGTGATAGAAGATAGAAAATATTGAATATAAAAATATTTTTTTCTTGTCTTATTTAATTGTCTTATTTTAATATTTATATAATATATATAAAACATTAATATAATTTTGTATCTAACCCAATTTTTATTTATATTTATATTAATATTAATTATTAATATACACATAATAAAAATACGTATATACCAATCACACCATGAATTCATTTGAAATCGAGAAAAATCAATGAAAATTCCACATACGTATGTATATCCAAGAATAATTTACACCTTAAGCTTGAAGCATTTGAAACACTGTCGCAAACAAATCTCCCATTGAGCGAGAACAAAGTCGGTGGCAAGAAGGAACGAATCATTTTAATCTCTGACGATAGAATCTTGAGGAAGTTTAAATTACGTTCGAAAGAGCGGCGTGTCGCTCGTCATTCTGCCCCCGCGGCCATCATTGCCTTTAACTTTCCCAGAAGGAAAGACTTGGCCTGGTAGAACCGGCAGCCAATCCAGTATCTGTGGAATTTAACTTTCTTCCTGATTGACATTCGGTTATTGTCGCATTTGCATAATTCACCCCAGCAGCGTCGCGGGTCAGGTTCCTTTCACATCTTCTCTGTCGACCACAGACAAGACGTGTCTCTCTCGAGCGTGAGTGAAGACGAGCATACTGAGCCACGCGAAAGAAGTCTTGAGAAGGATAGAATGAGAAAAAAAGAGGGAAAGGCATCGTTGAAAAGAATGCGAACAAAATTCAATTTTTCAGCTTTAACAATCTCAAAAAAAAAAAAAAAATTTAATTTTTTAGAAATTAACCTTCAATGATTTGAAACACGTTAATTCTTTGGAATAGTTTTATGTGAAAAATATAATAATTATAAAGACCAAATCATGATTGTTATGGTATATAAAAATTCGAACTTGTATTATATCATTATTTATAATAGATAAGTATATATTTCAGTAATTATAATAAGTTACAAATATTTTTTAATAGATTAACATATATAATGCAGCTTTAAGAATTTTAAATCTATTTTTATTAAATAATTTAATTAGATTAAATAGTAATTCAAAAATGTTCTTCAATAATAAAGACAATGAAGAAGCATTATTTATTTTTAGACAAATAATTTAAAATTATAGAATTATAATAACTAATATTTATATTTTTCAGTTATTTTCTTCCATCAATTTTATTATATATCTTATAATTAATTTATTAATACGAATTAGATTAAAACAATCTTTTTACATATTTTTAAACATTATTTCCAAATATGTGTAATCGAATTTTACCATAAAAAATTAATTTTTATTCAAAGAAAGTGAAATAAAAATATTTTGAATTTTAGTCTTAAAAGGCTGCTTTTCAGACCACTGTGGAACGGCCGCGTGTCAAATCGAATTTGCCTCATTTGCCATGAGCGTCACTCTCCTGGCACGAGAATCTATTAATATAATTTTTATGAATCTAATTTTAAATTCCAGCAAACGTTGTTACTTTACTGTCACGCTGTCACCGGCTCTTTATTAAGTGGTCCTTCCTCCACACCCTGTCCTCGCAGTTGGAATTTGTGCGCCTCAACGGAAACGAATAATTCAAATTATTTCTTCCCGGCAGATGTTACGTCGCGGGGGTGAAACGAGATTTCGCCGATTACTGCTCTGATACGGTGAATGGTATTTTTACGAGAGATGTCAATTAACTAATTTCTTCGAAATTGTAGTCGATTAAAAGAACAATTATTATTCGCTTTTTGCTTACCATTAAAATTGTGTTTCCACGTTTTACGGTAATTTTGAATTTTAAAGAAATTATTTTATGACGATATTTGGGATTATTGATGATTTCTATTCACTTTTTTTCTTTTATTTGGAAAAATTAATGCATATAAATCTTATACTAAATTTCTTATGTCTTAGTTATTTGATATTAATAACGTTTATTATTTTGAAATAATAAGGAAATAATCAATAATTTTAAAATTGATATTGATTTATGATAATATCGGACAAAAAATAAACTGATGTATCAATTATTTGAATTAAGTATTTGTAATAAGTTTATTCATACGTGTTTTAAATATTAGCTCAATTTTAAATGAAGATTGACACATTTTTCTTTGCACTTTATGATTTTAATCAAAAAGGTAAAAATTTTTAAACAACTTCATATATAATATAATAATTTCAGATAAGATATAAAACAATTTTTGAATTTTTTACTATTCTTATTTCTACCTTTAGACATTTTATAACTTTTAAATGTATGGATTCTTTTAAAAATTAAATATTTGGAGAAAAATACTTCAGACTTTCTCTTTTCTTAAATAACTAATATTTTTATATTGATAATTTATACACAATAAATCTAGAAAAATTATTTTACTGATTATTATAAAAATAATCCATATAATTACATTCAATATAGAAAATTTAATTAAATATTCATATATAATATTCAAAGATAATAAAACAAAAATTAGTATAGTAAGATTTCTATGTCTATTAAATAAAAATTGAGAGGATATATGAAATCACAATGTTTGGAATCAAAAAGGAGGCAGAATTTAAATCCATATTATATTTTTCAATTAAAAGTTTATTTATAGACAGATGCCTATTCACTTATACCGATTTTATAATAATAATTATTGGATAACATGTGAATATGTTATGTACACATCTACATTTAAAAAAATATAAATACCAAATAGCAATATAATTAAAAGATTAAAAGTTAAATACAAAAATTTTTTCCAAATATTTTACATGATTATTATATAACACATTAATCATGAAAATGAAATTTAGAATCAAATTATAGGAATTTTAACGTTTATTATTATTATCTTATTTAATTTTTTTCATCCATTTCCTTGCTTTTATTCATAAATAATACACATTTAGACACGTAATATTTAATTTCTAGCTTCATCATTCAAAATGGCTACAAAAGAAAATACCTATCAAAAATCTTATAGATTCGAATCCCACAACCATAAGAAGCACCTCAGAAGTACCCACTGTAAGCTCAAGAAACTCACTAAAAGACCCTATTTTCCTCCGTTCGTAAGATTTTCGACGATTCTTGTTGAGCAACCGTCCGTGACGTCGAATGGCTCCACTTTCCGGAGCACCAATTACGATTACCGAAGGGCCGTCACTCGGCATTATCGGATAGTTAACCCGCTAAATGGAGGAAAGAACTCTCCTTTTCTCAAGACGATGATGATGATTTGAAAGCCAATCATTGGAGCAAGCAAGAAGAAAGTCGTGATAAGGGATCTACTAGATAGATGGAGTAACTTGACTATATTCGCTGCTTAGAATTGTATTAAGATAACGATATAGTATATGACAATTCACTATACTTTGTGTACTTTATATAGCGTGAGCACGAGATCATCGTGTACTAATTTTCTTATGTGTATAGAAGACTAAATAAAACTGAAAATATGCATGTATCCATGTAATTGAATAATGTAATCTAATATTGAACATATGTCGTAATATATGTGTAATTTTGATATTTATTAAGTGGAAACTAAAATTTGAGATTTTTTATGAAAATCGAGAGTTTTATTAGAAGAATTTTTTTATTAATATATTTAAATATATCTGTAATTTTTTTAAATAAAAGAAAATTCAAAGAAATATTGATTTGAAATTATATAGATATGAAATTGTTAAATCAGATTATAAATTAAATAAATTAAAAAAATAAATAAAAATTTGAAATTATCTTGTATTTATAATTTCTTTTTCTATAATCTGAAATTAACTTCTATTTCTCCATATTAATTTTAGAATTTATATTTTAATATACAAATATCTCGAAAATTATATTATGTTTCAAATTTCTTTTCGAATTTTTTTTATTAAAAATAAAAAATATACCATTTCATGTCCCATTAATATTTTCTTTACAAAAATTATTCATTTTTGTAATGTAAAATAGAATCGTTATTGTTAAATAATATTTATTATTAATTGTTTATTATATTATTATTTTATTATTTTTTATTATTGTTTTGCTAATTGTCTGTTTAATGACCTTTCCCAATTTTGACAAAATTGTTCCAAATTTTTTTTAAGAGTCTCATTTCATCATCAAAACAAGAAATCAATCAGGATGTTGTGATCATCTTTTAACAGTAACGACGCAATATGAAGCATATATCAAAACTATGTATCTCTCACATATGATTCTTTCAAAGAGGAATATCGATATTGGTTTGGTCAGCCGAAGATTTATTTACACCAAATAAATATCAATACTTCTCTTTAAAAAATCGAATATACAAGAGATAGATTGATATTGGTCTCACGTTATATCATGCGGTTGTTAAGGTAAATGGAAAATTTTGCGCATTCATAATAAAATGATAAAAAGTGTATATATTAGATTCTTGAATTTTCTTGATTTCAAGAAATTGTTTTCGTTAAAGTTCTTTATATAAAATAATTTATAGTGACATAGTGTCAGACTTGGAAAAAATTACTAAACTAAATATTTATAGTTTTTTGGGGGAGGGGGAGAGAAGGTAAATAAAACTAAATAGTAATTATTTAATTCCATTAAAAAAAACTATTATTTTCCTATTGAAGAATTCTTATTTATTAAGTGCTTATTGAAGAACTTATTGAAGAAATATAAAGTGTGCATTTAGCAAAAATAGTTAATGAAAACAATGATTATATGATATTTCAAATTTTAATGATAAAACGCTGTCAAAAGTATATTTTTTGAATTTAAATAAAAAAAAATTTTTAAATCTAAATAAATCGTTAAATTTATTTAAAAAAATATGTAAAAATAAAAATATATTTATAACAAAAATATGAAATATAAAAATAGATTCACGATTACTGTAATATACTATGTATAAGAACAGATCAGTAATATTATATGTTAACTTTGTTGCAAAGCTATCTAACTCTCCGTTTCAAAATCGTCCAGCATCGTTCTTGACAATATGGGGCCGAAAATAGAATTTATTACCTTGCGAATTTCATTTCTATTTTGCTTCATTTCAGCTCGCACAAGCAGACTAAAGATAAATATTTCTGATCTCAGTAACCATGTATTTGCTACTGTTTGCAACTGAATCTTGGTATTTCATATTTTTGTCATAACTTTTTAATAAAGATCTAAATGTTGTAAACTGATGTTACATAAACATTATATTTATGTAATATTATTTTCTTATTTAAACCTGTAGAATATACTAACAATGTTTTAAAACTTGGAATACGCTGTATAGAAAAGGATTTATCTCTTCAATTTTAACTTCGAAATATGTTATCAAAGTCACATTTTGAATAATTTTTTTCTATACATGTATCTCCTTAACTTTAGTTTCCGAGATATTAACAGAAATATTATTGATTCTGTAATATTATAATAATTATACAGTCCTAAAATCTAAATTCTAATGTATTATAGAAATCATTCTATTCAATCTTCAGAAGATTAGTCATTATAATTAATTGTTCCTCATTATTTATTAAAAAGACATTAACAAAGAAATATTTCAATAATAATCTGTAATTTATTACTCTTTATAAATTTTAATAATATTACAATACTTTATTAATACTTAATTAACTATCCAACAATTTATAAATTGTAAAAGATATTGGATTCGTATTATTCGTATTGGGTATATAGGTTATATATATATTTACTTTTTGGTGACAACATTTTTTTACTTGAATTAATTAAAGCATGGATTCATGGAAAGACAAATCTTTATTATAGATTATTTTTTGAATTGATATGAATTGAAATGACTACGTTAATATCGAGTTTAAACGATTTTAACATTATGATGTAATGTTTCTTTGGTGTAGATGAAATTTTCTCTAATAAAAAAGTATTATAAAATTGTAAAACAATTATAATTATTGTTATTATTTATTATTTAATCTAATCTAAGCCAGTTTAAGTTTACATTAAATCTTGAAAGTACGATATTTATGGTATTCACGCTATTGTTCAATTAGTCTTTTTTTTTTTTTGTAAATAATAAAAAGTTAAAAAGTTAAAATATAAAAAAACAGTAGAAGAAACAGTTTTAGAGTTTTCTACAATCAACATAATAATGTATATTTTTTTTTATATCTATAATATTTTCGAGAAAGTGAATCTGTTTTCTAATTTTTTAAATAGATTTCTATTCTTTATATTATATGAAAATCCACTATAAATGACATTATTGACGTAATGATTTTTAAGATTTTGTTAAGGTTAAAAATTAATAAAATATTTTAAACATCTTATATTAATATATTTTATAAATATTTTTTTTTATATTTAATATATTTGATATGATCTATTTTTTGTTTCATTATTATTTGTGTGCATATATTTCTCCTGTTATAAATTATTTTTTATTAATGTTTTCAGAAAAAATATTCATATAATAACATTAAATATTAGAAACGAAAATAAATAGCTTTAACAATCAATAATAATAATAAGTAACATCGAATGTATTAATCTAAAAAAAAAAACAAAAAAATATTTAAAAACATATTGATATAAAATATTGTTTTCTTAATGTTTTTTTAATTTTTGATCTTGTAGGATTTTAAAAATTATTGCGATAAAATCATCTTAAACTTTCATATGATAATATAAAAAAAAATATAATATTATTATATTTTTATAATATAATAAATATAACAAAATAATTTTAATATAATATAATATTATAATATAATATTAAAAAATTAAAAAATTTCAAATTTCCCAAAATATTGATAATATAAAAAAACTAAATATGCTATTATGTTGATCAAAGGAAACTGTAAATTTTTTTTCACTTTTTTTTTACTATCTTTTTACCATCTCTTCTATATCCTTTCTTTTTACGTAATATTTATGACTAAAACGCTGATTGTAATATATGTACATAGCAGCAAAATAGAAAAAAGATTAGAAGATGCAATAGTTTATTGCCCAGAGGGTAAAGCTCAATGCAGACAAATGACTTTTTGCTGCATGATTGTACATCTGTCTTTGAATGGTGGATCGTTAATTGAATACCAAGAGTCTTCATATATATTTGTGTGAATTTTTTCATTTTAACGTAATTAAATTATTAAAGAAGTTAACTTAATGTCGTGACATTATTAACTTATTGAAATTAAAGCTAAATACTTTCATATCTAATAATAATAATTAAAATTTTGTTAAATTTGCATGGATTTTAATATTATTAGTAGAAATATTGATAGTGAAAAAATAGATTCGTGATACTTGCCATTTAATAATTTATACTTAATGTGACTTTGAAATATTTTAATTAAAGAGACCAATGTTTTAAGTAAAGAACAAAGTTTAAGGCATAGACTAATTTTGATTTTATCACAAGAATAAACTAAGCTATGATATTTCGTCCTAGGTTTTCTAGAAATTTTATAATTTTTATTAATAAATACCATTTTAATTACTATATTTTAAATACTTCTTGAACTAGAGTCAGTGTACAATTTCATTTTTCATGTTTATCAAAGTGAAACAGAATTATAAGATTTGAATAATTTTATATGACAATCTAGATTATATGGATGAACGCAAAATTTTCTGACAATGCATGTCAAACGCAAGCTCTGCTTTTTTGTAACAGTAAAATTCATATATAGGATGTTCATATATAATATATTCATAGAACATTCTTGAGAGATTTAAAATCACAAAAATTATAATATAGAAAAATATTAGTTTAGGCTTATTTATTAAATTATATTATATAAATTTAAATAAGTTTACATTAGATAAAGTGAGATAACAAGAAGACAATTGTGTGATGAAGATAGAGATGTTCTACTATTCGCTTCATTTGAAAATTTAAATTACTTATAAGTTTATAGGTTTTTTAATTAATTTTATATACTAATTTTTATGTTTATCTTGATCTCTAAAATTGATTCTTAGTGTCCAAAAGTGTTCCACAAATATACTATATTAACATCTTGTATGACCAATACAACATTTCTCTCTTTTTATATCATTATGTCTTAAACTCTTTTTTATTACACTTATTATTAAATATCATTATAGTTATTAAGATATTATTATTTCTTAAGTTGAATTGTTATTTTAGATTTGTTTTTAACACTTTAAGATTAAAATTTTTTTCAATTATTTTTTATTTTTCAAAAATATAGTATTATACAAAATTAAAGCATTAAATTTTCATTGAAAAATTGAATTATTATAAATCGTTAAATTATTATTTCATTTAAATATCTTCTGTGATTTTTTTCTAATTTCAACAATATTGCTGTTCCTTTATTTTGGTAATAATAATATATTTTTTTGTTAATATTTTATTATCAAAACAAGAAGGGAAATGCGCTATAGTGTTCTTTTAACGGCCACGACGCAATGTGAAACAAATATCAAACTATCTCTCGTATATTGATTCTTTCAAAGAGGAGTATGAGTAGTGGAAAGGGTAGGAATATGAGATATTCATTTTGTTTTTTGATCTAGGGAGTTCCAGAATAGCTATAAATAAAATAAAAAAAAAAAAAATCAAAGATATAACTTTAGGAAGTTTCATATGAGAAAGGTGCATAAACATAAATATTTTGAATCTTCAGAAACTTGTGAATTTTCTATGTTTTTAAATTAAAGCACAGATGTTGTAATTTTTAAGAGAGAAGATATGAAACTATATTAAAGTGTCAATAAACAAGTTTTAATAACATATAAATCTCAAATATAACATTACAACCAATTTATTTTGTTTCTTAATCATGTTTCATTTTGCACAATTACATGCACAATAAACATGACAATAATTAAGTTCATAGTTTCATATATTTTTAAACTCTTTTTCTTTCTTCTTCAAAATTGTAATTGAATGAGTAATTAAAATCCATTTTATTATTTATTAATAAATTTTTAGTATCTTATATTGTCAACTTGTTATTTTATATTTCATCATTTATATCATTTTGTGTCAATCAAACAAATATATGAGAAATACATACATTAATATTAAAAATAGCATATGAATGTACGTACATATTTTAATTTTTGAGTTATGAATCATTAAAAAAAATATTTGAAAAGTGTCATACCTCAATTCATGTTACTGAAAACGTCAAATTCCACATTCATTAGAAAGTATGTTTCTTGATGAATCTCTCTCAAATTTTTCTCTCAAAAAAGATCTCAAATTCATTTTATATTCTTTTTTTGTAAATCATGCAAATGTTCATTTGCATTGTATATAGAAGAGATTTTAAATGTATAAAAAATAAGATTCAGAGATCGGAATAATTATTTCAGCTTGCCCAAGACAATAACATCTGTTGATATCTGAAATGAATGTTTCGAGTTTTTTTTAATTTATAACTCAAAAATTATTGAATATAGAAATCATTCTATATAAAAAAAATATATCAAATTAAAATTTAAATATACACACGAAAAATTTTTTACGGTAGAAACAAAAAAAAATATCCATTCAACAAGGAAATATTAATATTGTATAATCTTCATTTTTATTTAAATTTTAATCATTATTTGAAAAATTCACTATTGTATAATTATCAAAATCTAATTCTAAACTATTTTTATATTATTTTTCTTCTGTTGATTTGATTCAATCATAAATGTATTCATATCAAACAAATTCTCCTGCTTAAAAGAATATGCAAGAGATAAATTGATGTCTTACAGTATGTCTTGATTATTAAAAAATAAGAAAAAAATTATTATGTTTTCGTAATAAAATAATAAAAAGTACATTAATTTTTTTCGAGTTTTCTAAATGAAATCTTATTTTAGCGATTATTTAATGATAAAGATTTTAGAAAGTGTCTGACATTGATGTTGTCAAAATTTTAAAAACTAAATATCTCTCATTAAAAAAAAAAATCAAACGTATATTTTTCAATGATTTTTTATTCTGCTTTTGAAATCATATTAAGCAAATATCTACTTTTCTTCGTAAATTTTCCTTATTTCCGAAGAAAACATAAGAGAAAATAACAGAAAATAATAATAATTTTTAAGAAGATAAAACACATTGTAATTCAATATTCAGATAAAATATTTTCGATAACAAATAATATTGCAGAGAATATTGTACAAAATTATATAAATATAAATATAAATATTATGCAAATTATATTTATATAAATATATAAAGCATAATTATATCAAGTTTTTTGTGAAGAATAAAATTTTGATAAATATTAAAAAATCAAATATTTCATAATTTAAAATTCAGTTTTATTATATTAAGTATTGTTTAAAACAATAGTTATAATACAAAGTAGTATTAATTTCATTGATTTTACAATAAAATAATGATCCTACATAACACACATATAAACAAATTTTTCACATAAATAAAATAATATTAATGGCTGCCATGATCAGTACAACATTCGAATTAACCCGATTCAACATTTATCGAGCTATTTAGATAGAAATATAATACTGAAATAATAAACTATTGTTCGAAAAATAAAACAGCTTAAAATTGATAAAAATAAAATTAATAAATTAATAGAATTAAAAAAAGAAATTAAAATTAAAAACTCCAGGAAGTTAAATAAATAATAAATGTAATAAATAATCAAATAACAAATATTGTAGTAAATATATATCATTAAAAATTTACTTCTTATGTAATTTATCTTGTGTCAATTTACTTTTGTTGTCAATAAAAATTTTGTATTTATCATTTATGTTTTATATTTACAGAAAATATTCTCAAGATTTTTCAGTCGAGCTTCACCGGAGCGTTTTACAGTTAAAAATAAGATTGTAAGAACAAATTTTAAATGCTTTATTAAAAAATTTTAATATTTAATATTATAAAACGTTATAAATATCTAGATTTGTTTCTATTTCGAAATCGATCCATATCTATTTTTATGGATATAAAATATAATTTGACAGAAAATATATAGTTGAATGAGTATCTAGAAGAATGTTATAGATTTTTAAAAATAAATTTTTTCCTCGAACAAAGCTATAGAAGATATTTTGGCGAAGTTTTTAAGTTATTCAATGACAATGGCAGAAGCTACAGAGAAAAATAAAATAAACAGTGTTAAGAAAATCAACATATGTAATTTTAGCACGTTTTGTTAATTGTTTACTTCCAAAAAAAAGAAATTATTTTTATTCCTTATGAAAATTGATATATAATAATATTAAAAGTAATGATTTAATTTTATGTTTGTAATCAATTCTCATTATTTGATTATCATTTATTTTTAGAAAGTGAAAGAAAAACGTATCATCTTGGTTCATTCATATATATATTTTTTTTAAATTTCGTAAAATTTAATGTTCTCCTTCTTGATGTTCATTCGATTGATTTGTTTTATGTTTTTGTGTTACAAATTTTTTTTTTTTTTTTTTTTAGATATATAGAAATCTAAAAATATCAAATAACGTAAAAGAAATTTTTAGCAATTAATCCATTAAATTTTTTTGCTTGACATTTGTTATTTATTTAATTGTACTCACGTTTATATAATATCGAATTAATAATCTTTTCAAAAATAAAATATTCGAAAAGAATTTTCCGTTAGGATTTTATGAGAATCAATATTAAATATAAAGAAATTAAATAATTTTATATATATCAAAATTGTGCAATAACAATACTTCATATTTTTGTTATAATTTCTATAAATCATTTATTACAAGATAATTTAATTTTATATTTAATTATACATTTGTTTTTTTAATCTATTAATTATTTATATCATTTTTCTTACATTTTTAATTTACAATTAGTAGCAAAAGAATATTTACGAAATTTGTGAATATTTTTTAAAGATAAATATATACTCATTTGCATTTGCATTATATATATATCTGTTTATTAATAAATTTATAATTATATAGATATATTTTTCATTATAAGATGACTAAAAAAGATAAAATGATATATTTGATATATTCATAAATTTGATTCTGGCCATAGAACGATAACATAGTTAAAAATAATGTTTTCATTACAGAAATAATACTGTAACAATACTATTTTATAATTTGTAATGAAAATATTCATAATGCATTTTATCGAGAATATATGATTTTATTTCACTTCATATCCCCATTGTGTGATTATTATATAGATTTATAGATTGTTACAGATATATCAATCTCCAACGATATATCATAATCAGGAAGAAAATATCTTCTAATTATTCGCGCTTCGTTATGGGAAAATTTCACGGTGACGTAAATCGATGAAAATCGGCGATTCTTCAAAGTGGATAGGTGATAGGGAAGAGGAGTGGAAGGTGTATAGACGTTCAAGTAGAGAAAAAGGGTACTACTTAGTCGAAACTGCAGGAGTCTGGAAGTCAGCAGCTATTCGGCAGACGTCACTGGCGCCAGCGAACTACCTTAAACCTCCCCTTTACACCCCTGCTCCTACGCCGACAATCTCATTCCCCAAAAGCGTCGCAAGAATTATAAAGTTGGTGGAGGAGAGCTCCGGGGAGGACTTCTTCCCTTGCCACCCACCCTTGTCATGCAACCATCCCCCTCCCTCTTCCTTTCTCCTCCCCGCATCTTCCACCTACGCCTAGCCACCTCGACCTAGCGACTCCATTTCTCCTCTCTCACCTTTCTCTCTCTCTCTTTCTTCCCCCCTTTCTCTCTCTCTCTCTTTCCTTCGGTTCTTTCCGTTTGTCTCTCCTCGATGTTTCTCTTTTTTTCAATATCCATCTTTGTCTTCACGTATCTCACCCTTGCACCATCCTCCTGCTACCGTTCGTTCGTCTTTCTCTTTTTCATCGAGTCCGCTCTTTTTGCTCCTGTATCAGAAGTTTGGGAGTCGAGTTGGGAGTCGGACGACGCCTCGTTCTCAACGAAGACTCGGTCACCGCAAGTCACGCAGATCCCAAGTCTGTTCCCCGTTAGCGAAATGTCGTGCGACGCTCCAGGAAGTCGTTCAATTAGACTCGTGTACTGTGTGATTTCGAAATAACGTTGTCGTTTGATCGTTGAGCGAAACTTCGAGCCATGCGGTTCCTCTAATCGGGAAATATCTGTAGCTTCGGATCGCTGGAAAATGACTACTTCTTTTCTCTCGTACGAAAATTCGAAATGAATTTGAAATAATGAATAATTCTTCCTTTTTTTTTTTCTTTTTTTTTTATGTAATTGCGATTCTTGTTTTCCAATTTATTGGGTAATTCGAGTCTCATTATCTATATCATTATCTTTCTTATTTGACTCTGAAACTAGATTGTCCATTTAGAAAATATCGCGATGTATATATATGTGTGTGTGTGTGTGTGCGTGTATATAATACATAAATTGTACGTATAAAAACATAAAATGCATCGTTATAATAATAAAACGTATAGGTTTTGATTTAAGTTCTCGAAGCATAGAACAAATGTTTCATCAATTACAAATTATGTATTTACAATTACATTTGATATAGAAGAAAAAGAAACATATCTTGATTGTACGTATATATAAAGAGAAAAATATTAATATTTATGATCATAGAAGTTTATTGTACAAAAAACATTTTTTTATATTTTGATACTCCTGTGAACTTAAACCATCGTATATTCATGTTTAACCTTGCTTGTTTTGACGGTAATTTTAAAAAAATTGCTTGCAAATTAGAGAAAAAATTATGAAATAAAAATTTTTTTCAAATTTTTCATAACTCAGATCAAGAATTTTTTTTACAAAAATAAAAGTATCTTTCATATTTTATATTGCTAAAATGATTTCATTGTTAAAATAAGAGTAATAACGAAAAATCAAAAAGAAAAATTTTTTACAAAGAAAATTAGAAAAAAATTTCTTACGTTTAATACTTGCAAGAATGAAAACTTTTTTATAAAGATTAATAAAACAACAATTTTTATAAAGATATAATAAAATGACAATTTTTATAAAGATTAATAAAAATCATTTTTTCTAGATTGATATTTTTCAAACAATTTAAAAATTAGAAAAATAATAAATGAAACTTCTTTTCACACAAAGTACAATCATTTATCATTTTTTATTTTATATTATTTATATAAAAAATTATATTTTCTATTATTTATTTAGAAACTAAAAAAATAGTTTTTATGTTCCTTCAAATAGGATTGTTTTACGATTTTGATTATCCCTTAATTATAATTTAAGAATCTATATATTAGAAAAATAATATAGATAAATTCCAATTGATATAAAAATTTAATAAAACAAAAATCTAAAAGTTATTTTTGATCCAATAAAAGTCTATTTTATTAATTGTAATCTCCAAAAACAGTTTGACAGTTAAAAATCAAATATTTAATGTAACATTTGATAAATCGAAAATACTTAAATAACATATAAATAACATTTTTGTATTAAATAAATCTATTTTTTATTTGATTTAATCAAAAAAATTTAGAGAAATTTGAAGAAGAATTAAGAGCTTTTTGCAAAATTTATTTCTAATAATGGCCTCGTAATCAATAGCAATCGTTTCTGAATTCTAGCAAAATATTAAAATAAAGATATTTAATAAAAAATATCTAATAAAATATCTAATAAAGATAGACTGTGAATGATTCAGTTTCCATTTGGATGAAAATTTATGAAGTTAAAGAACAATTAAAAATATTCGATACATATTCTTTTTTAGTTATGATAATTTAAACTATCAAGTTTAAATTATTCTCCAGATTTCAATCGACAATCAAAGATATCTTCCAAAATAGTTATAGATAAATTTTTAACGAAAATAATATAATTTTTGACATAAAAGAATAAAATGTAAAAGAAGAAATTTTCAGAAATACTAAAAAAAAAAAAAAATAGATTCACTTTGTTTATTTGAAAAGATACAGCGATTATTTATGTAACAAGAAAAAATGAATATTTTATTTCAAAAACAATGATATATATACATAAATATAAATATATTATACAATTGTACAATTGTACATATAATATTATACAATTTTAATTGCCCACACAATTAATATAAAAATTCCATTTTTTGCCGACCACTTGTGTTCTCATATCAAAACCAACTGCTCGTAAGTTGCATCAACGTTGATTACTTGAATACATTGTATGTATTACACTTGTTGAAATCGGTGTGGTTCACTATTTCTGCAAGGTAACAATAGTAAGGTATATTATTATTATTATTATTAAAATTATTATTATTTCTGCTTAATATTTCTTAATGCTTTATAAATTCTTGACAAATATTCTAGAATTTCAAAAAAGGAATTTTTATTTTAAAACGTTATTATATATTTCCAAAATTTCGTAAACTTTATAAAGTTATGGATTAAAGAACTCTCTAATATTCAAATTTTATCTCTTCTTTATGTGTATATCACTATCCCATAAATATATATATATATATATTTGAGATATCTTTTGAGAATCGATTCAAAAAATCAAAAAATAGTACTCAAAAATGTTGATTGAAATTTATTTATTAGATTATTATTAATTTTTATTTACGATTAAACGAAAAACAACTATTGTAATAAAGAAGATAGAGTTGTCTTATTTTATCTCTGTTTCTTTATTTAAATTAAATTGTTTATAATTTAATAAATAAGCCTTAATTTTTGTGTTTATTTTGCCTTTTAGAATCGAAATTTTCAGAGAAGTTCCATAAACATTTTAATATCTTATATATTTTTTTATATGTTATTATATATTTGAATTTCAAATGAACAGTGAAATATATTCTTTTTAGAAAATTTGATTGTAAATGTAATGTAATATTCGATTCAATATGCGGAAGAATTTTGAACTTTGAATTATTTGAACTTTGAATCAAGATAGAAATTAATCAATCCAGTTAATTATTGACTTTCAAAGTTAAACTTGATACAAAAATAAGAAAATTCTAAGATGTTTTCACGCATTTTTTTTTTATTGATTAGAAAATAAAAGCTTGTAACTTTAAATTGTTAATTATGGATAGGATTGAAGCGATAAAATCATACTATACAGTCTGGAGGATGGAATCATTTAATTATAGTATAAAGATTGTTGGTATTGAATATTAGATAGTAATTTATAGAAATATTAAAAAAATTAAGTCATCATATTAAATCATTTTTTAATAATATTGGTTAATTTATATTAATATGCGATCAGTATCGAATTTAAATATTAGAATATTTAATATATTAAAATATGCTATTATTTTGTATAATAATGATTATTTATTTCAAGCATTATTGTTAAGATATATAACTTGTAAAATTAACTTTAATACAAATCGTACTTATTTATTTATTATTCTAATCCAATTTTTCAAATTTAA
This sequence comes from Apis florea, assembly GCF_048593485.1. Lineage (NCBI taxonomy): Eukaryota > Metazoa > Arthropoda > Insecta > Hymenoptera > Apidae > Apis > Apis florea. The sequence goes on along the minus strand of NW_028256714.1, from coordinate 7,289,485 downwards.
TTTGAATCAAGATTAACTCAAATCAAAATCAAAATTTATACCAATCATACTCTAAATTTATATTAAATCTTAAAAATTAATATCCAGGGAACTAAATTCGAACACCATTTTAACAATTATTTATATATTTGCATAAACAATTATATAAATAAAATTATTCAGATCAGTTATTAATAAATAATTAACTCGAAAAAATATCTAATCGATTATTTCTTGATTTACAGATATCTATTATGAGGTAATTAGGTTAATTTTTTCTTGGAAGAAATCGAGAACTACAAATATAAAAATCAGAACTATTGAATACAGATTAAAATCTATGAAATTAAATATTTTAAATGTATTGAATTTTTTATTAGGATTAATTATATCAATGAATAAATAATTAATAATATAGAAAATTTAAATGTGTCTATATTTATTATTTCTTAAAACTTTAATTTAATTATATGACTTAATATATGTATGTATGATTCATATTTTCAGATCAATGAAAATAAATAACGTTTAAAAATGACATATTATTATATTTGAAAACTGTCTTTAAATATCAACTCACAATTAATATCTTCTAACGTACAATTTTTCTATTTATAGTTAAATCATCGTAATTACACATTTGATAAACATGTTTTACACTATAAAAATTTACTATTGAATAAAGTTTTGATTGGATTCAACAAAAAATTGCATGCAGTCTATTGTTGTTGAAGGACATTTCGAATAAACAATAGGCATAAAATGTTAAAGTCTGTAAAACAACGACGATCATGAACAATTCGTAAACAAGTCCAGTAACCAATATTACTTAGTAAATAATTATTTGTATAATGATTAGATTATACATTTTTATGCAACAAAAACAAATTCAAATATTCAATTAATTAAAATAAATATATAAAATATATTTTATTCATATTATAATATGTCAAATTTCATAATATTTGCATAAATTTATATAATTTTATTATGTAAATTTATTTATAATTTTGTTATATTTTTCTATTGAATTCTTCATCTAAAAAAATAACATACATATGCTTTCTTCTGTGTTTTATTATATTGATATCTCCTTCTCCTCATTTTTTCCATAGATAATTCAGAATTTCTTTTAGTTTTCATTATTATGTAACTAGAAGTTTTATTCAAGAAGTACTTAAATTTGTTTACAATATTCAATTAAGATGCAAATGAAATTATTATTAAAAGAAAAATATGTAATTTATTATATGTACATTCATTAAAATATGTATATTCATTATATTCATGTCGTTTATGTAAAATATGCAAAATATGTGTAATATAAAAAATGTGTATTTTTATATTTGCATAAAAATCTGCAGTCTAATAATGATAAAATTATAATATAGGTGTGAAAAAATTTTTTTATAGAATATCCATTTTAAATACATATATACATATATATTTAATATACATACATATATATTATATATACGTATACATAAATATAGAATAATTCTTACAAATTGATCGATTTCAGTTTTCTCAAAAAATGGAAAGAGATACAAAAAAAATAATTCGAATGAAAAATGTTTTGTTTGAGAAATCTTTTGACATATAATGTTATTATAAATAAAGACGGTTAGATAATATCAAGATTAATTCATTTTTTTTATTATTATATTCTTATATTTTATTTGTTGTTGTAAGAATCACTTTATATATGTATTATGTACATGTTACGTGTAATCAATTCATTCCTAATAAAAGGAAATTTCTATCAATTAATCGATTATATCCTTGTTGCTTTTAGATATACAATACTTTCTTCATGGGAATACATGTATAGATATGTATTTAGTATAAAATAAGATAAGAAATAAGTACAGAAAAATATTTATTAGAGTGCAGATTCTCTGAGTATAAGATTATAATAATTTTCCAATTTTATAATATAATACTCAAAAAAAAAAAAATATATCTTAGAATTTTGAGATAATTAAATCGTAAAATTTCTTGAATTTTTATATATTGGCTAATGCATTATATTAGTAAACATTGAATTTCTACATTTCATCATTTTTTAAACCAAAACCATAAATTGCTCAGAAAATTTATAAAATTAAATAATAATATTTTATGAAAAATTAAGATTATAATCCACTTTAATTTCATTTATATTATAAATATTATAGATTGTTATTGATTTTCTTTAAAAATAAGACTATGTAGAAATATCGTCTTTCTTGTTAATATTATCTATTTGTTATTTCTTATCGAATTTCTAAAGTTGGGCTTATTTCATAAATGTCATTCTGATTTGGTGCATGTAAATTAAAAATTTTTATGGTACGATGATATGTTGAGATTACAGCGTGATAAATTCACTACATCCTTTGCAACTTTATCAGCTCTTGAATTTCCATATGTAATGAAACACATTCAAACAGGATCTCACTAGCTCATTTGTTTCTTATTAACTTCGTTATACTTTTCAATGAGTTATTTAATAATTTGGTTTTGTAATTTGGTGAATTCTAGTGCTGAAAGTATATTTTTAACATCAGAAAAAAGATAATATACTTCATATATTCATTGTTTACTTTCCTATGTATTCTATCTCTTCTAAAAATGCATACATTTCATATATAAAAATATTAAAAAATAATCAGGCATAAATTTATGTATTTCTGAATTTTTCGTAGAGGAAGTTTATGACTACATTTTATATCTATCAAAGATGTAAGATTAATTATAATAAATATCGACTTCTAAAAGGATTTCTAAAAAAGAAATCTATAAAATATTAAGAATACCATAATTTTTTCATAGAATGTCGAAACTAATTTAGTTTTGAATCTTCAATAATAAATACGAACAACTTATTGAAAAGTTATCAGCAAGTAATTTCAAAATTTTTAATTATAATAACATATAAATTAATTAATTAAATAACATTTTAAATTAACATATTAATACCCATAATAAATAATAGTACAATAAATAATAGATAATAATAGATATTATTGTACAAATATGAAATATTGATTTCTTCCAAATCCAAGAATTATGATTAATTGACAAAAAACTCAAATGAAATATAATTATTAAAGATTAGTAACAGAGATTAATATTCAAAATGTATTAATTACATTGTTAATTTAGAGGCATTAAAAAAATCCTTTTTCCAATCGAAATCGTGATTCCAAAAAATTAATAAGCCATCATTACGAAAATAACGACGCTTTATTCGCCGTCAGTAAATCATCGTCGTCGCGACGACGCGTCTGAAACACGGAAGAAAATGATCGAAAATCGGAGGACAGAGTACCAGAGTAAAGGGTGATCGTGTTTGTGGGATTTTCAATGAATTATTCATGATCGAGTGTCTAATACTTGTCATGCTTCGTTGTATTTAACGTATTCAGATATTTTTATTCTTTTCTTCTTATGACATATTAAGTACGTCTTTAAATGATCCAAATAATAAAATTATTTAAAATTATAAAATAAATATCGATTGATTGTATTTGTCATTGATATATATACATGTGTGTTTATCTTTGATTGTTTATAACGATGCTATTCTATTTTTATTCAATAATTATAATTCGTATTTTTCAAATTAACAAATAAATAGTGTTAAGAATTTCTAGAATTGATAAATGAATTTTTAAAATTATAGTCTCTTATAAAATGTTTCGTACAATACTCTACATGTTAATTCATCGATTAGCCGAGATTTAAGTTTCATTTCTTATTCTGATTTGAACTTTACTAAAAGATTTAACATAATCTTCCTTGAGAAATCACATATGAAATATGAATATGAAATAAATTTTGCGAGATCGAAGTAAAATGCTTTGAAGTTGCTAGTCTCTTTCAAATGAATCTTCAAATCATTCGAAACTGTGTAAGTTTTTATCCCTGCATTATAAGGAACAAAATTAAAATCAACAATTATGAAAAGTATTTTGTAATTACTTGTACGAAAACTTTGTAATCTTCAAAGTTAACTGGAAGTATCTTTTAAGTTTAATTCGCATTAGTTTTTTTTTTATTTTTTTTTTTTGAAATTACTGAATAATCAATAAGAAATATTGCAAACCGATAAATGTTCGTTGCTATATTACTGGATAGTAGATCTTGAGAGTCAAACTTTTCGATAATCGAAAAAATGGATCTTTGGATCTCATTGTATCATACGTAAGCTACATGATATATATCTCAATAAAAAGATATAACAATAGATGATTTATAAGTCAGATTATGGGACATGACTTATGGATGAAAATTAAGAATAATAAACTTTGTTAGAGTTATCGTTTTTACGAAAAATGCAATAAATATGAATTATCTTGTTTTATTAGTATTTCAATTATGGATGACGATTTAAAAAAAAACAACTTTAAAAAAAAATATAAATTTTTTATTAAATAATTTACAAATCTATTACTATTTAATATATTATCTTTCATTTGAAAAAATTTTTTTTTATTTCTTACGATTTATCAATCAAAATAAAATCAAAAAATAACTGAATATTTTAATCCTTTAAAATGAACTTGAGCAACAACAAAAATTGCAATAGAATATGTATAAAAAATACTTACTTATATATTTTATACATACATTTCCATGGTTTTGAATTTTTTTATATTTTTTTATGTTTTCAATTAAATATTATCATTTCTGATATGTCTACGTTCCACGAGATTTTTCATCCTTTGTAATTAATTTAAGCTTATTGACATGTATTTAGATCTGGCTTACCATGACAATAGCGTTAAATAAATATCAGCAACGTATAATGCAATATGAGCTTTTAAAAACAACGATATATCAGAATAATTGCTAACCTTATTTCAACAGAAGTTAATTATTATTATTATTATTATTATTATTATCATTATTATTATGGAATATTTTGTCTCTAAAAAATATTTGAGAGTAGGGATGACAAAAAATGGGAAAACATTAATAAATCCGCAATTACCTGCCATCGATTAATTACCATCGATATTAACCGATATACCAGTTATTCAACATCGATGTTTATAACATCGATATTTTTTTTAATTTTAATTTAAAAATAAAGAGTTTCTTTTGATTTTATAATAATGCAAAATTAAATTTTTACAGATTTAATATACATTTTTTGCAATATAAAAAATTTTATTCGGGCATTTGATATCTTGTTTAAAAACATTAACTAAATTAATATTAATTTGGAATAACTTGAACAAACATAATAAATATAATCATAGGTAAATTTAATGTTAAATTTTTTTTTATGTTAGAATATACTTTTTTTTATGTAAACACAAGAGATAAGTATTTTTGGGCATAAAATTGTATATAGAAACTTAACTGTCTATTGAATTCCGTTCCCAATTGGGGATTTAAATTTCATGTGTTCCCGCATGGGTGCAAAATACGTACAGGGATGTATGCACTCGTCAATGTTTTATGGAAAAATATGCATATGTATAAAGTTCCCATACAGGAACAATCATAAAATGTAATAAATAACATTTTCTAATAAAATTTTATTATTTATTTCATGACCACACTCATTTTTAAGTAGATTAACAGACATGTATATTTCTTTCAACTCGTTATAAAAATTCTCCTCTAAAGGGTTAATATAAACATATAATATATAATAAATTTGGATATAGAAACTTTATTCTTTGTTAAATCTCAAAAAGCTTTCTTTTAAAAACTTAAGATCTGAATAAAAGAAGAAAAAAATTGTATAATTTATAATATATATTTATATATAATAAAATAATATTATAAAAACAACAAGAATAAAAGAACAAAAAGATTTATGGAATTCTAATTAGAATATTAATTAACATAGAATATTTAAAATTTGATTATTTAATAATTGTATTTTGTACTAATTCCTTTATTTTGTTGAAAATATTCAATATTTATACATATCTATTCGTATATTAATCATTAAGAAAACGCACAATTGCGACAAATATCAATTTCAATAGATAATATTGATAAAAATTTTACTTGTTCCTTTTAGTATTTCTTAAAAATTATATTAAAATATATAAAAGAATCGATTATAGTTCATGATTTGATTAGCATTGATATATCGTTTACAATTATATAGATATTATATTAAATAATATCGATTCAAATCTGCAAGAATTTAACTTGCTTATGATTCTGTTATTAAATGTGTATTTTTCTGTTCTTACATAATTTATGAAGCAACAAGAATATTTATCTAATATATTATATCATGATAAAGAAACAAATGTAAAAGACATCAAAACTTTATAAATTGAAATAAAATAAAATAGAAATAAATAAAATAAATAATTTTTTTTATATCCAAAGGAATAATAAAAATAAATTTATTTTTACTTAATATAAATTTACAAAATTAGAAAAAAATTAAATTTTAATTATGGAAGAGATATGGGCTCTTTTTCTCTAGATTTATAAACTTAATAAGTAATTTATAATAAGGGTTAATTTGTGTATAATTCCTAAAACGGTTTAGCACTTTTCTTTTCTTCTACTCCACTGTTAAATAGAATAAAATATACTCTAGAATATATTCTCATTTTTTTCCCTTAAAAACCTTTTCCTTCATTATGCTCCACAAAGGTTCTGTATCCTTCTCTTATTTTTTCCATATAATCTTCTTTATTTCCACCTCTCTACTTCCATTATTTCTTTACTTCCATCTCTATCTTTGTGCCAATCAATTTTGATTTGAATTTTATTTATATCGAGAATGATATAAAAATATTAAAAACGTTAAAAAATTATTTTAACATAATTTTATTTCTAATTTATTGAAAATATTGTTTAAAAATATTCGTATTTATCTACTTATGTTATAATCATCGAAATACTCATATTTGAAGTAGATTTATAATTAGAACATCGTCAGATCTATGAATAAATATATGTATCCATCGATTAGGTAAATATACATATACACTCAATTTATCAAATCTCTAGTACAAAATTATTAATGAAATTTTAACTTAGACAATTTTAGAAAGATAAACATTACAATTGACAATAATTAAAATACAGTTTAGAATAACCGTAACTGTAAAATATAAAATTTAACTGTAAAATATATGTTTATCTTGAAAAATCGTTTTCTTTAGATATAAAACAAATAAATTGTAAAAGAAAGATACAGTATTGGATAAAATAATAAGACACTTGATATACTTAAATATTTCATACAATTAAAAAGAAGAAAATGTTCATTTTATACACTTTATGTTTTATACATTCGTGTATTAAATATATCTTGTAAAGTAAAAATATTGAAATCTAAAAGATGAAAGACGAGAATATGTTTACACATCATTTATTTGTTTTATAATAATTTTTTGTTATAAAAATATAATATTACTATATATTATTAAATTTATGAAAGATATTTAAAAAGTCGATTCTAGAAGCCAAAACAAGAAAGTTGAAGCTTATTTATAAAATTAAACAATTAAATTTCTATTAGATAAACTGAGATAGAAACAGAATGAAACAATATGTTATAATATAGAGCTGTTTCTTTTTAATTTTTCGTTTTACTTCATCATAAATCTAAAAAACTATTAATTTAATAAAAATAAAATTTTTATTTTATTTATACCAACATTCTTGTTCGTTTAATTTTTATAATTTCTTCTTCAAAAATTTTCTACGAATTTATTGTGTTATAAGATTTAATAAAAGCTATTTATTCGTTGTTTTTTATTTATTTTTATTTTAATAGAATTAGAGTTTTAATAATATTTTTTAATTCTCTAACATTACTAAATTGCATCTCTCATTTATATGTTTCTTGATCAGTCCACAGATCAGTCCGAATATTATCAAAAATATTATAAAGGATTGATTCATTCACTCACAACTGTTCTTCGATTCACGAAGACATTAATTATACATTAGTTTATTCAATCTACTCTTAATAAAATTCTATTTATTTATTAATTTGACATTATATATCACTAACTAGTCTAACTAAATTCATAATATAATATTCTAAAAAAGTACAATTTCTCCATGTAATTCTACTTCGATGATCAATATGTATGATTGTATACTTAATATACAGTACAGAAATATTATGATTCCTAGTTTAATATGTTTTAGATCATTTGTAAACACTTTTGTAGATTTTTCATTCATCTTAATGATTTCAATATCATCACTTTTATTTATAAAAAATTACTCAAAGATTGATTAAAATAATATTCTTTTCTTATAATAGTCTTTGAACAGGAAAAAAGATTGTTAAACTTTCGCTTATATTGTTTATTATCGTACATACATAGCAGGTAATATTAATTGATTAATGTTTAACGTTTCTCTAATTACAGACGACAATAAATCATGATCACAATTTTTATATCAGACAATACGTCTGTTTTTTTTTTTTTTGCAAGATGCTAATCTAACTATACATGTATCATTTGCTATATGTGACAATCAGAATTTACTTGATCTGTACTCACTTGAATTAGTATCGCATCCATTGCACGTACATGTTGCAGATACCAGTCGAGTTATACCAATACCTTATTATGAAAATAAAGCAAGCACGATTATAATTGCAATAATCAACAACAAATGAGATTATTAGTCGTGGTTGGAAATTGTTACCGCTCGATTGACATATGATCCCTTTTTTAAAATACTGTGTCCTTATAATGTGTCCGATGAAATTGTTACTTCGAAACAAGTAGCAATTTTAACTATAATTTTGATTAGATCTGTTCTGCATTAATTATTGCGTTAATTGTACTATTGAAAGGAACATTAACTAAATTTTTGTACAACTCGCGAATTATGTCCATGATAAAATGATATGTTATTTAAAAAAAAAAAAAAAAGAAACACATTTTATTCATTTCATTAGCATATACAAGTTATTAAAGAAATAGTTTCATTTATAAATATGATTTAATTTTATTTATAAATGATACGTTTCTCATTTTGAAAGTATGTATCTAAATAATATATGTATTTCATCTTTTGACCCTTAAAATCTATAAGTAATATATAAATTTTCTCTTTCGTTTTTTTATGAATTGGTCATAGTTACTTAGAAAAAATGCAGCTGCTTATAATCATAACAGAAAAATTTATTCATCTAAGGGACTGAAGATCTTATCATTTATTTATAATTTATATAAACAGCATAGAAGGAATGTATATACGATATGATAAAAGACAATTATACGATGTGATAAGATACTGATGCATACATTGCCATGGATGCATATATTATCATATCAAAAATTTCTTGAGGATAACTAAAAAAATATTATAAATTGCTATGTAAAAGAAAATTTATTTAAAATGATGTTCTTAACAACATATTTCAAATTCAAATTGTAACTAGCAAATTGATCCTATTTCTAAATTGATAAAAATATTGTTATTTAAGAATACAAATTTTAAAGAATAAGTTGTAAGACAACAAAAGAGGGAAATTTTCCTTCTTTTATTAGTGCTATATTATTTACAAATATGATAATAAATGTGTACTTCTTTTATAAATGTATTGAATTTGTCAAAATTAAGATTTAAAGAGAAAAGATTTCTTGTAGAAAAATTGTTAGTTACAAACATATATATTTATCATATGTGTATTTTGTATACAAAAAACTACTTTTTATTTTTGATTAGTATCATTGATTATACAAATGATAATTCATTATATTCTATTTAAATTAAAAAATATTTAACTTAGAAAATTTTTTATATTGTGATATTTTTTCAATTGTGTTCATATACTCGTTAAGACTGAAAAGCAATAAAAAAAAAAAAATTTCCAGTTCATGAAACTTGGTATTTCAAACATATTTGGAGATAGTATAGACTGTTGTCATTGCTTATTGAACTCTCTCAAATACAATTTCAAAGTTACAAATTTTATATAATACCAAAATTATTTAAAAAATATTTTTAAAAATATTTTTGCAATTCGCAAATTTTATATTATAAATATATTGATAAATTCTATAATTAAATATTTAATTTCCAGTTGGAGCTTTAAAGTCTAATAATTTCTGAATTATTATTTTTATCAAAAATTATGAAATTGATATAGAATCCAAAAAATATATATATATATATAAAATATTAATATATTCGAAGATTAAAAAATCGATTCCTTAAATCAGTAAAAAATTTGATACATAAATATGTATTGAAACTTATTAACTTATAAGCAATTGAAATTTACATTAGATTAAATGAAATGAAGAATCAAATAGTCATATATAAGAAAAAAAACTTTCTTTTTCTCTCTACATTTCACTTTGTCCAATATAAATTTTGATTTCTAATAAATATCAATTAATATTTTTTATACCAACTTTTATATTTGTTTTGAATCGATCTATTAATAGTGTCTCGCTATTAATGAATATATTATCACTGAATATATTATAATCATATTCGATAAAATATATGAAAAGAATGTTAAAATTCATTGATAGAGATTAAAATAAAATCAAACTATTAAAAAAACTTAAAAATATCGATTGAAGTTCATTTATTTATTAAGTTATATAAATTTAAGTTTGCATTAGATGGAGACAGTAAAATAGACAGATCTCTACTTAATTCTGTATCTCATTCAACCAATATTTTTATATTAAATTTTATATTTATTTTGAACATTAAAGTCAACTTTCTAAATATGCCAAATATATTATCATTCTATATACAGTTATCTTCATAGGAAAATTAATTAATCCAAAACTAAATTTGATATTTTTGAAATGAGTGCATTATCAACAGATTTAATTGATCAATTAGATCATTAGATAATCAATTAGACAAATATTATCTTAAACATTATCTTGAATATTATTTTAAATATACTTTAAAAATAATTAAATTTGTTAATAATATTGATAATTTTATTTTTTTTTTATATTAAATTGACAATATTATTTCTTCAATTAATAGGGATTGTAAAATACGAAAGAAAAGAAAAATAAAAACTATATTGAATTCTAAACTCATTATATTCAAGATTAATTAATAATATAATATTTATTAATATAATTTAAATATAATTAAACTAAAAAAACAATAAAATATGTATAGAGTTATGTTTGATTATGTTTGATTATGTTTGATTTGAAAATTAATTTATTTATATTTATTATTATCTATTATTACATAATTACGTAAAAATGATAAGAATTAAACTATTAAATTTAAGTATTAAGTTAATGCAAAAAAAGGAGTAATCTTTTTTTTAGAAAAAATTTACAATTTTGTTTACATTAAAATTTTTTGTTCAAAATAATAGAAATACGAGTACTGATGATGTATCCCGTGTCTTTTTCTATTTAATTATTACACCGAGTAAAGCTACTACACTGTATAATTAAAAAGGGGAAATACGAAACAATTGTACTTTTAAATTTGAACCTTTGAAATACGAAACCCTTTAATTCGATGCATATGCACAATGGCATTCGCTTAAGCGCTTTTACAATTGCAAATCACAGTATCGACTAACGTACATTTAAATGTGAATATGTGGCATTTTAATGTATAAAATTTAACCTGTAAATTCTTATTACGTATCTAATACGAAACGTGTTATAAGAAATTTTAAAAATTAGCTATATCATTTAAAAAAAATTATTTATTAGAAATAGTTTGAACAACTATTAAAATTATTATATTTTATTATTATCTAATAAAAAAATATATAATCAAAAATGTAATATTGTTTATAAATATATTTGAATCTAATATACGATTTGATGCGAATGATTTAAATTTCATTGATATATTTGTATAAATTGTTCATTTAATTTCTATGTGAAAATATTAATATTAATAATTTATTCTTTATTATTTCTATTTTTTAATAATTTTTAATATTATATTATTTATTTTACATAGTAATAATTTTTTATGCATCTTTGTTAGATATATATAAAAAATGAGAAATATATTTTATATATTTATTAATAAAATTATTATATATGTTTATTTTATTTTTCTGAATCGGAAAGATCCTTAATTTTGAAATCCTTAATTTTATGATAAATACTTAGTATGATATTAGCTCATCTATTATATTTTTTGGATAAATGCATATGTATAAACGAAATTCTATGTTCTATAGTAATAATAATATTTTTTTGCAAACATTTCGAAAACTATAGTTAGTCAATGAAAAATTATAGAAATTATATTTACATAAAAGTAAGTTGATTTGTACAACATATTCATGAATCATCGAAAACGAGAATTTTTTTAAATAATTAAGAAACAAAATATAAATATGAATGAATGATGAACTTTCTCAAAATTGGATATTATATAAGAAATATATTTTTTATGCATATGTAAAAACATTATTTTTGTGTGCCTCTTCCAGAAGAAAAACAAACAAAAAAATGCTTTTGATTGAATTGTTTATCACCAAGCTTATCAATGTTTCGCCAGTAATCAACATTGATAAGAATAAATGATAAATTGTTCATGCTTTTTAATGATATCTAGTATTTGTACCTTTATATTACGTCAAGTGTATTCGTAAATATCTAGGATTTTTTTTTTTCATTTCTTATAACTAGTGAAGAATTCAAATAAATTCGAATGAATATTATGTATTGTGAAATAAAAATTTCACGATAATTAAGATTTTCAACAATTAGCCAAAATAGTCAAAATTTTTTAAATAATTTTAAGTATTTCAAATCATATAATATTCTCAAGATGATCATCATTTATATAAAGTGCACACCTGTTATCATGATTTTTATTACCACCATAATTTCGAAATAATTTAATATATTGTAATTATAGTTAATTTCATAATTCAAATTTATGACAATAACATTTAAAATTAAATCTTAAGATTTTTAGAATTGCATTAATTTATTATTTATTAAACATTAATATCTATTTTAATTTTATTAAAAAATTTATTGCTTATGACTATTTAATTTTATTAAATTTATTATATATACTACAGACATTTATATATATTTTTATTATTGCAAGGCAAACTTTAAAAATAATTTGAATTTTACCTATATAATACATATAAATTATTTTGTCAATAATTTTAAATTTTAATCACGCCATCAAGAAATATTTATTTTCTATAGTTCAAGGAAACGAAATATAAGATGAGTCAGCAAGTATGAATAAAACAACGATAAAATTGTATAATATTCATGATCGATCTTGCAGAACTTATATCAAACCTAAATCAAATCTAACTTGTTATAATTATTGTTTGTTAAAATGTTAAAGTATCGACATTAATGTTCATGGATTTGTAGCCATCCCTTGCCGAAAATGTTTTGCATGTAAAATCAGGCAAAGATCTTAATATTTTCTTGTATATTTGAATCTAAAAATTATAAATCGATATCTTATTTATGCGATTATCTTACACATACAGTTTACATTTATTGACGTGTCTCATTGGATAGATTATATACATATTATTGATTCTATGTTGATATTAGCAAAAAACTTTTGATACCATATCATAAAATTCTATACGAGGGCATTTGTGACAACGTTGTACTGATTGCATCGGTATGTGATCACCTCTTATCATATTATATTACACATTCAGCTACGTTGCTCTTAAACTATAAACAAAAGAAAAGGTCTCCAACCTCTAGACACAGTCAATTGAATAATGTTTACGAAATGAATAACAGGAAGTATGAAGAAATTGTATTGTATGGAATATATGAACTATGTAGAAATTGTTCATTAGTATTAAAAATTATTCAGAATAACTATCATAAAATTATGATTAGGTTTTTGATCCTGATGAGGAAATGATTTTTAATTCTCTAAACGAAAGATGAAAGAAAAAATTTTAATTTAATTTTTAAATTTTCTTTTTTGAATTGATATTAGTTAGAATTATATTGAAATACAATAGTTATGAGACGGTTGTTTAGAACGAAGCCTATATCTAAAATTAAAATACGAAATTTAGCAACTTGTAATAATTATTATTTAAAAATTCATATAATTTCATAATATTATATTTTTGATACATACTAATTATAATTTTTATACATTTCGTAATTTTTACACAATCGTTTTATTACTCGTTTCGAAAAAATTATTCAGTTGTGTTTATAGATTGGAAATATCTTTCATTATACGACTCATCTTTCATTATAATCTTACATATAAACAGTGTAGAAGAATATGCAATGCAGTATGATAAGTGGTGCTTGCATATTGAATATATTGGTATGCCTATGACTGTTTTATGTTACAAATGCACATGTACAAGCAGAATTCAATGATATATTGAAGAAGGAAAATTGTTCGAATAAAATATTTTTCGAATACCAAAATTATTCTTTTCTCTTTTCTTTCATCACTAAAATATATTCAATAATTGATAGTTTCTTTATTTCAGGATATACCATATATATTCTTGACTAGATCATATAAATATAAATTTTTCAACATTAATAATTGTTTATTTACTTATTTATATTCTTTATAAATGATGAAAAGAAAAAGATTTAAAAACCAGCCATTAATCTTTCATTTAATTCTGAGTCTCCAGTTTCAAGAATTTAAATTTATTTTTTAAATTCTTCGTTAAACCTCTTTTATTGATATTACTATTTACACATATTGCATATTGTTTATAAAATAACATATTCTTTTAGTAATCGTAGACTTGTTATGTATTTTTGTTAATTTTATTACATTTTTATTATTTTCGAGCTTTTTAATTATTTGATATTTTTCTGCAATAATTAAAATTGTACATTTTTATTATAAAATGTTCTGTTAATTTCGATTAATAAATTATAATCAGAATTCATTTGACTAAATGCAAAAAAGTATATACATATTCAAATATTATGCATTACGTATGCATTATATGAGGAAGCATTTAATGCTTCAAGATGTTGCATTGTTCGGATAATATAAATTAAGAAAAATAACGCTATTATTTTACTGTTTTATTATTTATATTAAAATGTCGCGTATGTAAAGTGTGTAACACTTTCATAATTTTGATGTATATGTATATTTTTTTAAAAATCTGTATTTTATTATTTCTCTCTCATTATTATAATTTTAATTTAAATTTATTCCTTATAATTCATTTTTCTTAATTTTGTTATCATATTATTTTATATTATAGCATTATTATAGCATTGTACGAAAGTTTTTTACAATATTTTACAATTGAATTAAAATTTCACAAATTGTTATTATTCATATTTTCTTTTTTAATTTTATAACTCATTTTAGTTTGTTCTGTTATGTCAGTTTTTTTTTTCAAAGAATATATTTTTTTGAAAACCTTTTTCAAAATTAAAAAAAAGTGGACAGTAAATGATTTCAAAAATTGTTTTATGATGCATTAATTATGATGCTTCTAATAAAAAATACATAAAAATTATTTTTTCTTTAGTACAGAAACTCCTTTTATAATAAATTCTTATAAATTTGAAAAATTTTATAGCATAGATATGATAATTTTACTAAATACCAATAGATTGAATAATTTTACTAAATTATGGATTGATATGTTGATATCATGTTGATTTTGGATAAGAAACAATATCTAATAACGAAATTTTTTAGAGATTCCATTTTACAATATATTACAAAGAAAGAACTTAAATATTTTTCAAAACTATGAAATGAAATATTTAAATTTTCTGTGCAGTATTTTACATAAACATAAAATTTTTATATAATTTTTACATAAACAAGTTTTAAAACTCTATCTCAATATTAATTTAACATAAGATGGAATTTTTAAGTATAAATTATTAGAGCAAAAAATATTGCATTTGATTTATTGTTGTACTTTTCTTTCCTATATTTATTATTTATATTTATAATGAGTTTCTGGAAATCTCTCATTTTCTATATTTACTATTGCATTTCATGATTTCATGTAAATTGTAGCAATTCGAAATATCTCAATTTAATATATAAATTTCAGTACCGAATCTTTTGAAATGTTGTAAGCTGAGACGAATAATTGTATCTATGATAAATTGGTCATCCCAACTCTAACTTCTCATTCCTGAATCTCGATCTCTGTTTCATCCCGTTTGCCTCGTTCTTTACTTAAGATATCTCTACTCTCTATTTTCCGAGGTTACATATCCTGTATATTTTCCCAAAAGGCAGGATACTATGAACAGTTCCCAAGCAACGACAGATCAAACCAAGAATACTATCTACGTATAAATTATGTATATTTCGCCTATTTGTAAGTTCCGTGCTTATATTTTTATTTTAATAGATGTAATATCTAAAAAAAAAAAGACAAATTAACGAAATAAATCAGGAATTTTCAATTTTTCAAAACAATTTCTGAAAGTAATTTCTCATATTTTGAATTTTTCAAAATATAATAAATAATATTTCTTGAAAATAGAATTAACAGTAATATTTTCCTTTTAAATTTTTATTTATATACTCTTTAGATATCTTCTTTCAAAGTATATCCATGTTCGAAGTATCTTGATTTGCGTTGCAACTTATGTATTACAATATTCAACAATAAAATTTTGTGTTAGCCACAATTACCAAAGATGCCAACGTTGCCAGATAAGATTCTAAAATTTCAGTATATGATGTGATACTTTCATTTTGAAAATGAGAGGGAGAAAAAACTGATTGGAAAAAGAATGACACGATGCAATTATTGCGTCAAAAACATATACGTTACTATATTATATTTTCACAAAATAGTAAATTGTGACTTTATGATGTCATGATTTTTATCATTGTTGCATTATCATGATATTAAATTTTGTATAACCACGACATATAATGTTATGCTGTCATACAATGAAACATAACAACAAAAATCATGAGATTTAATTATATATAACCTTATATGTATATATTTTAATCGACATAACCTAATCTGGCATTAGTTTCTTCTTAATTAACTTTTTTTCGTTTTATTTTTCTCAAATAGTGTAACGTGAGTATAACGTAATTTATTGAAAATATAAAATTTTACCTGGTAACCTTGTCCATCTATCCGTATGACTGATAACTCCGGATAACTGTTGAACATGTCTTAGATTTACAAATAAAGTTCAAGATTGCTAGACGAATAATATGTCACTCTACCACTTATTCTACCACTAAAAGCGAATCAATTTTTCTACGAAGAATTTTGTCAGAAAAAGAATATATATCACACTGTTTCTACTACATAAGAAGTACATCACGTGACCAGGTTTCCGCCAAGCATTGTACCACGTGACATGCTTTTGTCTAATCTAGCAGGGACAGTGACGTCACGTATTCTTCTGTATGTGAAAATTCGCCAGAGGAGAATTGAACTACTTTTACTGTCTCCAACTAGCAATTCTCAGAGCCTGAAGTCTCAAGCTTCCACTTTGCTAGTTTTATAACTTGTTTTACCCTCAATATTAGCCCAAGATTATAGTGAGGTAGTGAAAAAAGTTGCAAGGAAGGCGGAGTAGAAAGTAAGGAACAAAAACGTTGCTCTCCTTGCTGCTACACTTGAATTGTATTATATTGGTTTGCATTTGCTGCCACGATCATTTCGCTATTATCCTCGATTCTCACTGCTTCATATAATCACACCCTTATTCACGAGCGAAAAGACAAGTTGAACAGCATTGAATATAAACTAAAATATAGGTTAAAAATTATATTGGTATATATAGAATTTCTTCTAGATGCGATAATTTTCTAATATTTTTCTTAAAAACGTGATATACGATAATGGCCATAAATGAACCAATATTCGATGAAAAATTATCAATATTTTAAATTGTTATGATTGATAAAAAAAATATAATAATAAGATTCAATTCATTTTTAAAGTTTAAAATTTTTATTTTTATATTCTAATTTCTTAATCCTAATTTCTTTTTTCAAAGATATTATTATATATAGCAAATAATAATGTTTTTATATCATATAAAAGTAATAAAAATACTTTTTTTTTGACAAATTTAATAGATTGTAAAGTTTGAAAAACTTTTTTCTGTGACTAAATTCACAATAAACGTGAAAATTGAAACTTCCCTTTAACAATAACTTCAATCAAAATTCTCTAAAACTTGCTGTATGTCTGATTCTTTTTCGTTAAGTTATTGAATTTCGAATATAGCTAAAAACTTTGAAAATTTAATTTTTTTCTTTAATTTTAATTTAACCCTAATATTTTAGAATTTAATAATTTACAAAGGAGAGATTTCAATATTCAAGTTTATTGCAGACGGAATCACAAAAAAATTTTTTCATTTACAATCGATTGAGTTTTTCAAATTTTTAAGCAGAAAAATAATTTTTCAATTTTCTACATGATATAAAAATATCTTTGAAAAAAACGAACTCAAGATCTAGAATGTAGAAATTTTACGCTTTAAAATGAATTTAAATTATTATTGTATGACTTTCTTTTTTTATGAAATTTTTTTTATGAATAGTTTAAAATATCGATAATTTTTCATCGATTAGTTCACTTATGCTTTTTATTACATTTTCCAAGCTGAAGGATAATTTCCTGCTGCTTTGTTAATAGCATAGTTACTTTCTCTGCTTGACTAGAAAGTATACATAGTGTATACATACAAATAACTACATTATAAATAAAGTCACTGCAAGGAGTAATGAAACTTCAACATTAATTTTCAAGAGAACAATTGACTTTCAACCCATGGTTCCTTTGATGCATTTTATCCTTGTAATAAGCAGACTGAAATACAAGAAAAACAAAATACTCTTCAATAGATCACTACCGATTTAAAAGCTTGATATAAGAGCTCTTTTAGAGAAAAGCACAGGAATATTGGTGCACAATTGTTCAGGTATGTAAAAATGGAAATAATTATATTATATTTTTTTATTAATGAAAAACATTTAACTTATATTTTCAGTTTATTATCATTATTCAATTATATTTTCTTAATGATTAATTAATGGAAAATGATAATATTTATTTTGGTAACGTTTTTATCATTAGTAATAATTTTGAACTGATAATTAATAATAAAATATAAATAATTTTTTAATTATATAATTCTTTTATAAAAAATATATTAATTTAAATAAAATATAAAAAATTAATATTATTATACATAAATAAGTTCTATTTTATTTTAAATTGAGATTACATCTATTTATTTTATATTTATTGTTGTTAGATTTAAAAAAGTGATTTAAAGAAATAATTTATATATATTTTAAATAGATACTTTTTATTATAATTTTAATAATGTTAGCATAATTGGAGATTTAAGATTAGATAAAAATTTTGTGCAGAGATCTTTAACTTGTAAAAAAATTATAAAATTGAAATTAGAGAACTAAAAGTATGTGACTATGAGTTGAAATCGCATCATTTTTAATATATGATTTAAAGTATTTGAACAATTTATAAAGAAAAATAGATATTTTCATAATTTGATTAAATATTGTATAATATATTAAATGTTAAATGAGTATGTATTAAGTGTATAAGATTTCTTTCTTTTTATTAAATTTTAAATACAATGAACTATACATTTTTTTACAATAGCGAACATTAAGCTTTTTAGAACATATTGATATAAATTTTAATTGCAAAAATCTGCGATTTTGCTATTATGATTTGTGTCTCTGTGGGATAAAAGATAGTTAGAAGAGTTTTTGCACTTTTTTTCCCAGAAAACGGTTCGCAATACACAATTCGTGTCGATATTAACTTCAATTTTATAATTTTTTTTACAAATTAAAAGATATTTGTATAAAACTTTTGATTTTAAGTTTTAACGACTTTTTTCATCTCTGAATCAATATACCATATTCTATACTGGAAGCCATTATAAAATAACGAATATCGCTTTACTTAAATGATATATTTCAATCGATATATCGATATATCGAAATATCTTTTATTTGATTAATTGACTACTAATTATAAAATGGATTTCAAAGAACATATGCGAAATTAAGTTTGAAAATATTGATTATATTCTATAATATTAGAAAATAATATTAGAAAATATTAGAAAGTGAAATATTACTTACAATTTCCAATTAATAATAATTCAGTTTAAATTAAAAAATAAATTAATAAATTAAACATTTACATTAAAGAATAAAAAAATAAATTAAAATTTAAATTGAAATAATTTAATTAAAATTATTTAAATAAAAAATTTAATACGTTAAACGTATTCAAAATGCAACAAATGAATGTGATATTTAACAGAAATTCATAATTTGAATTTCAAAGAATTTTGAAAGATTCTTTTCGAAAGAAACTTGGACCTGAATTATTTAAGAGAAAAAAATAGCAAGCAAATATAACTAAATAGTTACTTAATCAATTAAACCACGAATTGATTAATCAGTTGCTGCCCTATGTGTTATCATATTTGCTTTAATTGACTTGTTTTCTTAATCAGTTAAGAAAATCTTGACTTGTTTTCTAGTTAACTACATCACGCCGCGATTTGTTCATTGTGTTTATATCCTTACTCAAACATTAGATTATGTTCTTGTTCCTACATATAGATTAAAATTTACATTACATATTATATAACAGAACGTTATAACAAATTTTGTCATTATGGAATAAATTACTATAACTTATTATTATATCTTCTAAAATTATATAAAACGCCTTACATATAACAAACTATATAACAAATTACTATACATGATATAACAAAACATGTTATATAATATCAAATAGAATTAAATATTAATTTGTTAAAAATACACGAAGTAAATTATAAAATAACAAGAGATTTTTTTCTAGAATATAGCAAATTATGTATTATCCAAGAATCAATAGAAATCAAAGAATGAAAAATATTTATTATATATGTTTATATATGGAAATATATAATTAGTATTTCGTATTTTGAAATAAATTAAAAAAACATTCACGCTTTTTATAAAGGATTTCGAATTAAACTTGAATTTTCACAAGTTCGTTTACATATGTCGTATTTACATATCTTATCAATTTTTCAAAAATTAAAATTTTACATTAATGATTTTTCATTTCGAAGAAGATGAATTAATTAAAAATTATATAATTTCATTTATAAAAACAAAGATTGAAATCATATCTATTTAGAAAAGATTTGAAAAATAAATGTAAAATAAAAATAAATATAAATACGTTTCAACATTAAAAAAAGATACATATATATATTTTGAAATTTGTAAAGAACCAAAACTGTAATCAATATTTTTCATAAATTTAATTAATTGTCATATATTTAATATACACATAATATATAGGAATATATCATCGTTACATTTTAATTATTATAGTTTTTGTTATATTATATTCTTTTTATCATTATTATTATATTATATTCATAGTATAAAATAGACAAGGGAAGATAATAATATTTTGACTTTGTAATACGATTATGCAGGAACAACAATTTTTACGTCAAAATATTACTTACTTATTTGATATTATCAAACTTTACTGTATGTTAATTATTAATAAGAAATAAAAAGCGGAGAAAGCTCTTGCTCTTTATATATACGATTATTGACATGGATGAATATATTCTAAATATAATTTTTCATTATATATTTAAAATTTGTATTCATTATATGTTAATATCTATTTTGAGATATATAACAGAAATGTTAGATTCTCCTCTATTTTAAAATTATTAATGAAATTAAAGGTTATCACTTTTTTGTCTTATAGATAACATTTTTTATAGAAAACTCTTATTTAATTATGCATACTTATTTAACTATGCAACTGATAAAAAATATAAATAAACAAGTAAAATATGAAAAATAAAAAATATGATTTTAAAGGCTGTTATATTTTATCAACGTTTACAGGATTAATTTAAAAAGCTTCATCATCACAGTTAAAGGGGTGAGCAGCTAAGTACATATCGTTTTTGCGTTGTTGGGTAAATTAGCGTCGTGACACGCTGAAGGATAACTTCTAAAATAAAATCTGTATGGTAACGTGAAAAAGTAGTGGTCGTCCATGGTGCGCGACGCTGAACTATTACGGTCTATTTAACATGGAAGATATTGAAAAACGAATTACAGGAGTCTTCGAAGAGTTTTTTTTTTTTTTTTTTTTTTTTTTTACTTTGCCTCAACTCTATCATGACATATACGTTTCATAAGATAAAACGCGAAAAATATGTATAACTCATCGATCGAACTCGATCGAAATTATTCGAAAAAATTTGAATCAATGTGATTAGGAAAACAACAAGAAAGATGCAACGACATTAATTTTTAAATTTAAAATTTATATTTTTTGTTTTTTATAATTAGATATTAATTCTAATTTTCATGCAAAACGTATAGAGAGAGAAAAAGAATTAAATTTTTGGATTATAGAAAAAAATAGGAAATAATTAAAATTGAATATTTGAAATATAATAAAATATATTATATGTATAAATTTATTAAATATATATATATATATAAATTTTAGATAAGAATATAGAAAAATATTTATAAAAATAAGATATTATTTATTTATTGGTAGCGTAGTAGAATATTTCAACTATTTCAAAAATTATATAACTAAAAAATAGTTTATTCGTAAAATAAAAAAAGGAGTAATTTAAATAATAATTTATAAATTAAAAACTTTGCTCAAATATTAAATATATTATATTTTAATAAAAATATATATAATAAAAATGTATAATGCATACATGATTTGCTTGGCTTATTCTAACAAACAAAAGTATCATTATTTGAAAGCGAAATTTTTAATCCAAGCAAAATTTGTTTAAAATTTTCATAAAATTGAAACTTTTGAGAGATTTCAAGTTGAAAACAAATAACTATTCAAAAATTATCTGCCAATCATATTCGCAAAAATGTATTTATATTTAATTATATATAATTATATACATTTATTTTATTATATATTATATATAATTATATACATTTATTTTATTATATATTATATATAATTATATATATTTATATATTATATAAAATTATATATATTTATTGTAAATGTGTAAACTAATTCTTATGCATACATATGCACAATAGTATAATATTAAGATCAGCGATGTAGTATATTTTAAACGAATATTAAGTAAACTTTATTGTATTTAATGAAAAAAGATAAACTTTTTCATTTATTGTACACAAGGTCCGAAAACTTTCCGCAAAATATGATATAATCATTTTTCAATTTTTTTAGTTGTGGTCATATTCGATAACCATCCTTCATTCACTTGTTAGACATCAATAGACTTTTTATGGAATACGGCGCACATGCGTATTTGTCATGATGTACACTACGATAAATCGTGGTATACTATGTGCGATTTCTTTCCATGATTTGTTTACACTTCGCCGATCGTTGGACATTGAATGACACATGTAAAATTTCTCGAGAGATTCACGATTCACAATTCTGATATTCGAAAAATATTATTGGATATTTTTCGAATTGCGAAAATATTTAAACGATCCATCCAAATCGATATAACACATCAAACACTTTTATAAACATATAGAAATCTAAAGGCGACCGCTGTTGGAATAAAGGAGTCATTGAAAATATTATTGATGAGCACACATCTTTTTCACAAATTGACTTAAGATAGTAAAATATCTTTGTGAAAAATATATGTGTATTATAAAAAAAATTGTCACAATAATATTTTTATCACATTGTATAAAATTCTGTTATATGAAAGTTTATTGAATTTTTTTCTAACAAATGAAATAACCTCACGATTGATAATCAAATATTTTTTTAGAAAATATATTATTATATCTTTCGAAAAATTAGTAATGAATAGTGTTATATATAGTCATACAAATATCTCATTGATTTCAATGATCTTAAAATATATTGTCAGGGACAATATATTGAACAATTTTTTTTAATACATACATCAAAATCGTTGTTCAATTAATTTTTAAGATATCAAACAAAAATTTTTCAATATATATATATATATATTATAGATACAATTTATGGAAGTCAATTCCAACGACTTTAATCTTGAGAAAAAGTAATCTTAAAAAAATATTCTTAAGTAATTCTTAAAAATTTTAGTTATTCATTATTTGTTAAAAAATAATTAAGAAAAAGCATTTTAATAATATTATGCAGTTGTCAGATATCTTAAAGATTGAGATATTGGATTTGGGTCAGATTATAATTTAATTTTACGTTATAATTTTAATATATACGATCACATTTTTATCTAATTCGAATAATAGAAAAATGAAATGAACTTTTTATTTTATCATCCTTATTCTATCATTAAGTCATCTTTTATCAAATTGATATTGATTAAAATAGATTTCAAATGTTAGAAACTACAGGAATAACATAATGTAAAATTATAAATTGATGAAGTCGATTAAATTACCGTGTTATAAAATTTTATTTCATAATATAAACATTCGTTACATATTTATATTTGTTATAAATATAAAAATATATGTTCATTAGTTTAAGAGAATATTTCAATGACAAGGTCTCCGAAAAATTTTATGTCGATGATAAACTTTATCTCTGGCACTTAAGAATATTTATCTCTTTATTAATTTTAATTCTAATTTAAACTTATTCTTTAGATTAATTTCAACTTCGACTGCACGAGTTATTATTGATACGAAGAGTTTTTGCTACGTGGCCGATAAGTTGAGATAAGTCGGTAATTATATGGTTTTTAGAAACTATATATGTATATTATAAGTCTTCATTCTCAAATGGACTATCACTAATTTATAAAATTATACTAACAATAAATTATATATATTCAATTATATATACTAATATCAACTAATATACTATTTCTTGTTATTATGTATTTAAATATGTATATTCTGATACAATATTTTGGAATATTCTGGAAATTTCAAGAGATTTTGGATGATGAAAGGTCTATCCATATATCAAGTGAATATCAATATAATTCTTTATAATGCAAGTGTACTCTAAAATCAATCTTTTAAAAATGTTCCATGTTAACACTTTGTATAATAACATAATAATATATATCATGTATATTTGATAAGTTTGATATGTAATCATCATATTTCACTTCAAGTAATTTTCTTATTCAATTGTAATTTTAATATTCAATGATTTAATTTATTATATTATGTTTCATAATTCTATGTAAACAATAGTAAATAAATATTTTTATTTAGTCACTTTATATATTATCGTAGTTTAAATTGTAACGTAATTTAAATTTTGTAGATTATATAAAGATCGGTTAACTTCATATTTACTTAGTTAAACAGCCTATGAATTGTATTTTCTTTTACTCGAAAAGGATCTTAAAAATGTTCATTATAGATAATTAAACAAGGAAAATGATGAAATTTTAAATTTAGAATCGAAATATTTCAGTGAATGGAATAAAAAATCATATCACATGTTGGAAGAAATTTCTTATACAATTATTGAAAAATAAGCATACAATTCTGATATATAAAATATAAAAACACTTCATTAAAAGATTTAAAAAAATACTTTATAGAATCACTTTATGAAATTACAATAAACTTTCGACACTACAACATTCTTTATATCTAGGATTTATCTAATATTCACATAATATTCCTTAACTGTACTCGATTAAGCAGCGATTGAAGATTAAAAATGCAATATCTGAAGAAGATTGATTAATGCATATAATGTGAAAAAATTCTACGAATTTTTGTGCGCAATTGGTAATCCTCTGGCTACCGAGCTTCGAGTTCATCGAGAACCGAAATAAAGAGAGAGAGAGAGAGAGAGAGAGAGAGAGAGAGAGAGAGAGAGAGAGAGAGAGAGAGAGAGAGAGAGAGAGAGAGAGAGAGAGAGAGAGAGAGAGAGAGAGAGAGAGAGAGAGAGAGAGAGAGAGAGAGAGAGAGAGAAGAGAAAAAAGCCAACGAATCGTAATTCTGATTTGCGAATATTGAGCACTAATAAGTTGATTCGCGTTAATCGGGCTGGTTTTAAACGAGCTCACGTATAATTCCGGAAATCATGACATATTGGAAGCTTACGAGTCGACCGCTTTTTATCCGGGATACATACACTGATTGTACGTTGGAATTTGTTGCGATTTTGTTTTTGTAACTCTCCCGTGATTTTGTCGCGCGTAGAATGGAAATAAAGAAAACTCGAAAACGTGGAATCCAAGTGGAATCCGTTGACATACGTGAAATAGGAAAAAATTCTTTCTTTTTTTTTTCTTTTTTTTTTTTAAATAATACGCTCTGAAAAAATGTTCTATTATTGTTTTTGATTGACTTAGAAAACGACAAAAACGTCAAATACAACGTTTGAATTTTAAGTTTCCTAAGAAAATATGTATATCATAGCTTGATATCGATAACTCAATCGTAAAGTTTAAACAGGAGATTTTTTAAAAATTTACATTTTTGAAAATACTAAATATAGATTTTATTAATTATTATGGTTTTTGAAAAATTTATATAAAAATAGAAATGTAATGTGGATCTTATATTTATAGATAATAGAGGCAAATTTGAAATTATTGCAAAACAGTGATATAATTATTTCAATTTTCAATTTAAAAAATTTATAGTATTTAAAAAATCTAACTTTTTATAGTATTATTTTTTACGTGATAAATAAATTGTATATTTGAAAACGAAACATGATTTTAAATCGTTTTGTTAAAATTTTTCTCCCAAATTTATATCATACGTATATATCATTGTTATGATATATATTATGATATTACAATATCTTCTATCTCTCTTTACTTATATACTATTACAAATTATAAAAAGATTTTAATTTTAATTTTATTTGAAAAAAATCAATAAAAAAAGACGGAAAAAAATAAAATTAGGTATTAATAAGCAAATAAAATGCTTAATACATATTCTTCAGAATTCTGGAAAAACTAATTTAATAATGGGAAGACAAAAAATCCCTTTAAATTACATTTTTGACATAAAAATATGAAAAAATATTAATATAAATTATATACATCAAAAAATTAAAAAATTGTTGTTAGATTAAGCAGCGAATATTTTGAACTTTCCAATTTTTGCATACCGTAATATAACTAAGTATCGCGTTATAAATCGTAGAATTTCGAACAGTCTCACATCGATGACATCTTCCGTATCGGACATGCATCCTGTAACTTCTTTCATAAGATTGTCCAAACTGTCGTCCATCCTTCCATAAAAGACATTTTATCTCATTTTCAGAAAAGCAACGCGGAGAAAAAGAAGAAGAAGAAAAAGAAAGAAAATTTTTCACAAAAAGAAGAAGAACTCGGATCGACATGAAAAAGAAGATTCGCAGTTGACGACAAAGATTATACAGTAATAGAGATTTCAAATTGATAGCAGAAAAAACAGAGTTTAAATCAAAATATTCAAATAATAATTGCAAAGAATGACATTATACATATATAGTTTAAATAAAGAAATATAATTCAACACTGACTACAGTTATTTCAATGATCTGCATGATCTATTGAATGTAATTTAAAAAAAATTATTAAAAATTTTATATCGAGTTTGAAAATGCGATTTTAATAAGTAATTGGAAAGAAATAATATTCATTTTCCAAATCACTAAAAATACATTTTGTCTCTTAGAAGCAAAATTATAGACGATGAATGACGAAAATAAAAAATTAATATCTAATAATGTATCGAAATTAATTAGCAAGGCTTATGGTAATCAATAATGCTGTTTGCATTTCCAACGTTACTGTCGGTTTTAAAAACAATGAAAATATAATTCAAATGTCATTCCATAATATTTTTCTACACGATTAACATTGGATTAATAAAATTTGATAGGACATAGAAAAGGAAATGTTCGCAGTGACACGTCAAATTATTATTTCAACGAACGTACCAATGATAACTTCGCAATGAGTTTTGTCGAAGAATTTTAAATCTGAACTAGAGATTATAAATAGAAAAAACATTTTCTCCAATTTTTAAAAAAAATATATCCTCTCATCGTTTCTGATTTAAAGTTAATGGTTAAAAAAAAAAACGAAAAACTTATATAATCGAAATTTGTTTAAAAAACACAGAGAATAATTTAAAATTTTGTCAAGATTCAATGATTCAAAATATAAATCAAGAATCACAGAATATTTATTGTATGATTATTCTAAAAGATTATTGTAAACTTCCTTGAAATCATCAGATTTAAATTCGTCAGATAAAAATATATAAAACAAATAGAAAATTTTTGATAATAGATTTAAGATTTAATAGAAAATACATTATACAGGATTGAATGCTTTCAAAATATTATATTTAATATTTGCTTAGATATTTGAAAGTCATTAAAAGGATATTTTAACAAGGTATCATTATAATATTATTATAATAATTTTTATTACTACAATAATATTATTTTTGTAGACAACATAATGATTTGTGTTTAATGTCCTAATATATTTTTTATTAATCATTGTACATTTACATTATATTAGATTTTTCGTACCAACACATATAGAATATTCTTTTTTAAATCAATCTTTTCGAATATCTGAAAACTATTGATGATAAAAAAATATTTTATATCATATTTTTTTCTTTTATCATCTTTTTATCTTCTTTATCATCTTATATTATCTCTTTGTCTTATATATATATGGGTTAAAATATATTTTAAACTAAAAATTTTTCAACATAAATAGTTTAGTATTTTTTTTTACTTTTTTTGCAGAAAGTAATGAACCGTTTCGAATAGTGCAATAAAAATTATTATAATTTCCTTAAGAAATTGTTCTTCATATGATCTCTATAACGAAATTAATCATACGAAATTTATGTTCTCTGAAACTATTTAACTTTTGTTTGAAATATTTTTTTGTATCGTTAACAATTTGGCAGATATTCGAGTAAATCTATTTAAATGGGACACCCTATATATTACGTATATTATAATGACCGCCATTTTTTTTTTTGAAGTTATATATTGCCATTCTTTGAAATATTTAGTTCGCTTATAATTACTAATTTAGTCGTACAATTTAGTAGTATCTTTTCAGATATAATTACCTTGTAATACCTTTTTAATAGCTTTTTCAATAGTATTATGAGAATGTTAAATTCTTGAGCTTTGTCCTTGATATAGATTATACAATGAAACGGGGAAAGATAGTAATGAAATGCTTTTGAGAATTAATGATAAAAAGATTTTAATGTAGGAAAGAGTTAAAAAAGAGATTTTAAGACACAACTCCAATAATAAGTAAAGATATGTAACGTAGGGTATCTTTAGAGCTAACATAACTTGTTAAATGAAATCTACCTGTAGGAAGGAAAGGAAGAGAAAAAAAAAAGAGAGAGAAAGAAAGAAAATGAAGTTTCCAATAATAGTAAATGTAATACATAAATGAATCTACGTTATTATTTCGATTGTAAAAACGTATTTTTCTGTTCTTTAACTGTTCCCTCTGTCTGGAAAAATATTTTGATGTATAAAATAAATAGAATAAATATACAATATACATTCTACAACACATTCGACCAAATAGAAAGGTTTTATCTTTCTTGTACGAATCAGAATATTTTTATATCGGGCTGGATTGATATCAGCTTTTGGCAACCAGTGGTGAAATAACACGCTACTTCTTTACACGGAATCATATTAATACTTCCGACACTTCCACAATTTTTTCCATGTAGAAATATTATTTTCTCTTGATTTCAGATCGACCCTTTTTTGTACCGGTTATTTTTGCTTTAACGCTTGCGACTTATTACGTTGTAAAGAATTAGAGAAAAATTTATCATGTGATTTAAAGAATTTAGAGAAAATGATTTTATTACCATAATTCGAAAAATATATACTAAAATATTCATAAAATATTTGTTTCTTAATATGTAATATTAATAATTTAACATTTAATATGCATATCTCTTTTTTACACTATAAGAAAATGTTTGTTAAAACTTAATATTCCATTATACATCTCTCTTTTGGCACAGTTTTTTTTTCTACACGATATTTTTGTTGTGTACACGATTCATTTTTACACGATTTTCTTTAATATCATTTTATTTATTTTTACATAGATTTTTAACATGTTTTTTTATTTTTATCTGATTTTTTTTTTTAATACGTTTATTTTAATAAAGTTGCGAAAGCAAACTAATTAGTTCGCAAGAAATATTCTGAAAATCTTTGCGCATCCTGTATGAATATTTCAAATTCATATTTTCTTCAATATACTGAATAATACAGTTGCGTTTATTTTTTAATTCTCCTAAAACATGTATAATAAGTATATTTGGATCTCTTTTTATTCGATATTTTTTACACAATTTCCAGTCATATAAATAAAATGTTTTCACTCAATGCATTTCTATATTTTAAATTGCTTTTTGCATAGTTTGCTTTGATATAAAACAAATTTTATATTTTATTGCGAGTCAATTGTTATGTAATTTTTTTATACATTATACATCGCGTGACTCAAGTAATCAGTACTTAATCGTTCATATTTTTTGTATATATATTTACATATTTTTGGTAAATAAATTAATATTCGGTATTTAATTAATTCAGTTTAATAATTATTAATATCAATAGAAATTATCTAATATCATAAGGATTATTTCATAGATATAAATATAAATACAAATTTTTAATGGTTATTTAATATTGTGTGATATATAACTCTTATCATGAAATTCAAAAAAAAAAAATATTTGAAAATAAAAAAAATAAGTAGTTTTAAAAAAAAATTGTATATTCGTAACAATTTTGACGATATAATAATGAAGATCGTGTAATAAAACAGAATTGAAATAAGAATCGATCTTGGTGTGCCATTTTAGAGCGCACATCTCTAAAAATTCTTACACTCTATACGATATATCTATATGATATAATTTTCATTCTTTTTCGTGATCAGTGCAATATTTCAAATTTTTTTATATCTTTCTTAATGTTCTTTTTTTAATAATATAGAAGAAAATTAACAGTTAATATCTTTTTTTCTACAAATTTAATAATTTATTGATTTTACATGTAAAATGAATAAAAAAAAAATGATAAAACAGAAACAGAAAATAAATTTCTGATATTTTGTTATTTAAGAATAGAAAGATTTCTTATGTATTTTTTGTGTGTTGAATCCAACCATTTATAAAAATATTCCAAAGAAAGTAAATTCTTTTTTCAATACTTTTATTAATCGTATCATATAATATTATTTCTTTCTTTGAAATAGTTTCGTAAATATAGTAAAAATGAATAAAATACTTTTTATTTATTTATCTTCTAAATTTAACACAATAAGCAATTTTTAAATTTTAATTCAGCATAGAAAAATATGTAGAAAATTTTCAAAGAAGAAAATTTCAAAAAAGACACTTTTTTTTTTAATATCTATTTTACCATTTTTTTAATATAAAATTTAAAAAAAAATAACTGCAATTAATTTTCTACAATATTAAAAATCTATCTATATATAAAATTTAAACATTTACATTATATTAATCTTAAAAATTACAGCGTGTCTTATTTTATTCGGCAATATATGTGATTTTGGTGATCACTCTTTTGTGATATAAAATAATAGATTTACAAGCAATTGTGTGTTATATGTTTTACATTTATGAAATAAAAAATAGAATGTAAAATCACTATCTTTGGATTATATAGCAAAGTAATCACTACAGAAAATTATATTCAAAAAAAGAATTATGTATGTTAAACAGAAAACAATTATATGAATTATGTTCTAGTTGTCAGAACAAAAAAACACATGGATTTCAATCTTTCGAATAATTAGTTATTATTATTCGAGAACATATAAGAAAATGTGAAGCTTCGAACATTAAATGTTCGATCGTTATTATATGTATATTAAGGTGCTTTAAGGAAAGAAAGCGTAGCTCGAGATCGTAAATTTCACTGTATTTACAAACTAATAGGATAACAGAATCATTTGCTATCGACCTGAATATTGTTAAATGATGATACATACAAGATGTTTTATCTTTTTGATCAAAGCACGAATCAAATCATCAAGAAACATGTAATACTTCATCTCTAGACTGCAGATGTTTACGCAAAATACAAATTTTGTGAGAAAAAAGTAGTGTTTACATAGACATGTACTATATTCTTCAAATATTATAATATACATAATATATTTTTCTATATACATTCTGCAGATTTTTGTAAATTTAAATTTTGCACAAAGATCCACAATCTACTCATCACTTATGACCATCTTAAAATATCATCTTTACTAACACTAAACGATTTTCATATTAATGCTTTTACTCAATCGATCAGAAGAGATAGTGAATTAAAGATAATCCATATTATTATTACATTCACGAAATTATTTTATCGACCAATATATTCGAACAAATAAGGTATAACTCAATATGCATCAAATAATAAACGCGGAAGAAATAGAAAATCACGACGATATTAAGATTTTCGAAATACAAATTAACCTTTGTATTTGACAATGTATCATAAGAGAATCGATGGTAAAGTAATTCGTTTAAAGGTAAATCATGTTTGACTCACCGATGAACTGTCCCTCAAACTGGAAGTCTTCTTGTCTGTCTAGTACCATCGATAACAAGGACGACGAGGATGTCGAGGGCAGTGGGGCCCACTGCTAATGAACCCAAGAGGGGGGTGCGGCAGGAGTGGCCGCGTTGGTGCTCACGTAAACACCTGCGGTCGCGTTTCCGGTCGTCGTCGTGCCTATCACGTTGTTCTGCGAAACGGCGCCGTTCTGACCGACGTTATTGTCGCTTACTTGGATCGCAGCCGTACCCATTACACTCTGTTGGAAGTTGAAATCTAACGTACCATCCATCGACAACTCGTGTTTGATCACCTGAAATTATGTTTTTTGCTCTGAATCACTGGTGAATATTTGTGTGGCTTTGTTATGCTCGACGAAGTGATACATAACAAAATTGACGCTAGTCCAATTTCAATTATAAAACCCGTAAATTTATGATTTCAGTAGAGGCGATTCTCTAAATAAATACGAATACGATATGGTTCCTTATATTTGTAAATAGAAAGACAAATTGTTATTAAAGGAACGATTATTTTTTCTTGTAATATTCATTTCTTTTGACTGCTAGATCATAAGTTTTTCTTTTTAATAAGTATATAAATAATTATTAAATTCTTTTTATAATTTTTATAATGATATTCTGATAGTAAAATTTTTATAATGATCACTTGAAAATGTTTCTTTATAAATATTCAATTAGATACTATGGATACTGATGAATTTTTAATTTTTAATTATTTCTAACTATTATTATTCAATTTTTGTATTTAATTTTAATTCGAGTATATATAACTTTTTTGATTTTTTAAGCATCTTCTATTGAAATTTTTACTGTATCGTATATCTATTGTACGTTAGTATTTATAAAATTTTATTAAAAAATAAAAATAAAAAAGCAACGTCATATATTTTCATAATTTCCGAACTTTTTAATTATTTCATATATTTTTTTCAAAAATTAAAATTATACTTTTTTTATTACTATTTTGCAATATGATAATAAGTCACAATCAAGATTCGTTTGGCTAAAACGCAAAAAATATTATAGACATATACAATAATAGTTTTAATTTATAAATGCAAATTACTTTTAAATTATGTATTTATAAAAAAATAGTTCAGATAAGAAGTGAATAATTATTATATTTATTCATATATTAGTATAAGTTATACAAACAAATATGTAGAGAAAAATGTATGGAGAAGATATATGTTGTTTTAAATGAAATTGTATAATTTTCAATACGTTAATGCGATTCGTTATTCTATACAAAATTCATATCATAAGCTATTCGTATCGAAAAACCACTAATTTAGAAAATATTGTAAATTGAAGTTTGTAAAGCTTACTGTATGAAAGACAAGAAGAACATGTTCCTTGATCTTCATAATGAAAGTTTTGTAAAAATTCTTATAAAATCATTTCTTATATAAACTATTTGTTTATACAATCCATAATTTATGAATAATTTGTAATTTAAAATCAGATATTAAAGTAGATAATCAAATATTAGGAGTTTGGAAAAATTTAGTACAACAGTTATAACAATTTATATAATAGTATTCTTTTGAATAAAATTCAAATGCCAGAATATTTTTCTATCTGGAAAAAGATTTATAAATTTATGAGTGATTCTTCTATGATACGTTTAATTATTCTAAATGTATTAAAACAAAAATATAAAAAGAACAGAACGTACCTCTTCTACGTTACAATCAAATCCACCGTGCAGCGATTCGATGTTAATATTTAAATCATCAAGGAGCGTTGAATTGTTCAGGGCTCCCATCAATTGGCCCATCATAGTGCTTGGTGTGGGATCACATGGTGTAGATGTTTGTGATGAACTGGAGTCTGTTACTCCCGTTTGTGATTGCTGTTGTCGTTGCGGTAGTTGTTGTTGCTGACATTGTTGCGTCTGCATCATGTATTGAAGAGTTTGCTGCTGATTACTTCCTAACGTTGTGGGGCTTGGTTCACTTTGCTGGTATGATGGCGACATTCCAGCCACTGGACTCAAATTCTAATAATTTTTAAGGATACAATGATTGAAGTAAAACAATTGAAAAATAAACTTAAATTATTGATCGATATAGATGATCAGAACGAGAAAGGAAAATTTAATTGCAAAAAAAAAAACAATATTTTTTTAAATTTATTTTTTACTTCATTAAATTGAGAATATTAAATTTGCATTTCTCATGGATAAAAGAGATTGCAATTAAATAATTAGGTTTTAATGTAATCAATATTTATTCCAAAATTTCAGATAAAAGTTAAGAATTAAATATCTATAGAAATGATCATTTTGTAAAATAAACTGTTTCTTATCACGAGAGAGATTCATTTTCGCAATATTTTTAAATAAACCTTATGATCGCAATAATTCTTTCAGCGAGATCGAATTAAATCGAATTGTTTGAGGAAAATCACGGTATTGCGAGGTATAAATAATGATATTCAATTGATCTCAAAAATTTAAAAAAAAAAATATTAAAAGTTTAATTTTTTCGAGAATACTATCATACATTAGTTTCTATGATGCCGTGTCATCGTATAATCTATATAAGTACTTGATTATTTCATTATAGATATAAGTTACAATGTAATTCTTTGAAAGAAGATAAGAAAGAAGATCTCTAAACATAAATTTAAATAATCAAGCAAACGTAACGTAATTACCAAACATATTTTCAAAATCTCTAATTTATGATCGAAAGAATTTATTTTTTATTTCAGAATAGAAACAAAAGAATAAGTTAGGTTATTGCTAAAATTGAAAAATTACTGCTCAATTACGAATGATTTCATTTCTATTGAATGTTCATCATTCAATTCTATATAAAAAATTTTATATTAATTAATAGAATAATTAATTGCATAAAGACAAATAAAATAATCTAATGGAAACTTTTGACTGCAAACTAGAATATTTACAATTACTAATTGGCAAAATTCGATCAAAAATAATTTTTTTTTAAGAAAGAAATTTTAAAGAGCGAAGTTCAAGTAATCTAAAGAATTAACCCTCACTATTCAATTAAGACGAACAGTAGGAGGATAACTAAATATAAAACTCTCGTATCCGCAGAGAATTGGTTCTAATTGGATCTTTCGCACACCAATATCAGATAATAGCATTATTTACTATTGCTATATATATATATATATATATTTATATTTATATTATATTACATGCTGTATTATTTATGATAATATTTTATTTTTTTTTTATATGACGTTTTAATTATATCATTATAGTTTTATTATAAATATTATCAAATTCTCGTGATTATGAAAAGTTACTATAGACAGATTAGAAATTTTTGCGGATATTGAATTCACATATGAGAATTCGTAAAAAAGATAATATCGAAAACTATCTGAAATTATTTAATTAATTAATTATTTTTTTAAACTTTATATTATACTTCATAACTTTTTTATTGATCATCAACATCTTATACGAATTGTATAAAAAAACCATCTTGTTGAATGTTAATTTAAATTATCTAAAAATAACTTATTTAATAATAAAAATACGCAATTCGATGCAACATCTTCATAATAATATTACAG
Source organism: Apis florea (assembly GCF_048593485.1). Lineage (NCBI taxonomy): Eukaryota > Metazoa > Arthropoda > Insecta > Hymenoptera > Apidae > Apis > Apis florea. Next base: position 7,253,416 of record NW_028256714.1, on the reverse strand, counting down.
AGTAGATTTATCGATATATTAAATTCATTAATCAATATATCATATGATAATAATTATAATCTCAACTTTAATTATTAAATAATGAACTGTAGTTATTTATAAATAATCATTTTAATCTTAAAAATCAAAAAATTAAATTATTTCAAAATTAAGTAGGATTAATAAAAATCAATAAAAAAGTAATAAAATTTCGACTGTTAATTGAACATTAATACAATACATTAGACAAATAATAAAGAAAATTAATTAAAAATATCGAATAAAATTATTTAAATTATCAAATAAAAATAAGCTCGAAGATTACTTAATTTCTAAATTCCAATATGGCTTTCGTCATTTGAGATTTCTCTTTATGTACTTATCTATCTAATCGGCTCTGAAACTGACATATGCGATCCTTTGATTAATTATTTAACACATACTACATATCTAACATGCTTTAATATAGAAAAGATCTATGATTTGATAATTCTAAAAATATGGATTCAATGGCAATAAAAATCATTCAAGCTGAATTTAATTCTCTTTTTTTTTTTTTTTTAAATTATAATAGAAAATACCTCAAGATTTAGTGCTAAATGTGATTTTATCTTTTATAATTATATATGACTAACATCGAACTTAATCAAAGATTTTCTTTTTACTGACAATTTAATAATATCATGTAGACGAAAAACTCATTGTTATTCAAACATTACTGCAAAACATGCTAAACAATTTGCACATATATTTCTAAACATAACACAAAAGTATATGTCTTCATTCTGAGAATCATTATATGTGATACTAATAAATGAATACAATACAAGCTATATTCTTATAGATAATAATTCAAATTGAAAGATAATTTAAAGGTAATATTTAAGCTATTCGACAAAGAATGACTCGTTATATACTTATATATATTGTTTGTAACTATATGTAATCTAAATACATAATTAATAATAAATAATTAAATAATAAAATAATAAAAATAGAAAAAATAAAAGAATAATTACTTTTTTGTTTGAATTTTATAAATAAAAATTATTTTATTTTTAATATGATAAATTTTATGTTTTATACGACTCGAATATAATTAAAAAATATTTTAAATAATATTCTATATCAATATAAAGAAAATGAAATGAAAAATTCGAATGCTTAAATCTTTTGAATACAAAAATTAATTAAAATAGAAGAACGATATTTCAAATGATGTTCGGAATCACATATTTAATTTCTGAGATAATTTATAACATATAACTTGTTGAATTTTTTTTAAAGTCGCATTTTTCGATTTAATGAGTATGTAGAAAAGGATTAAGAGGTCGAGAAAAAATATAATATAATATGTAGGTCTCCAACAATAGAGTTGAAGAATATAATCTAACATAATTTTCCTCGAAATACAAACTATGTCATTTCAAAATAATTACGTAATGAATTATGCGATCGTATTCAATATTTGTCAAATCCAAACAAGAAGAACAAAACAATATAAATAGCAAATTCATTTTCAATTTGTCTTGAAAATATAATAAAATCTATTCCATTTTTCGATATTTCTATTCTAAAAATATATCAAAAAAGGATTTAAAATAGAAATGAATTTTTAGATTTACGAAACTTCAAAATTTTGAAAAGTGAACTACTTTCGAAACTTCAGAATATTTTCCTTTTTTCTTTTTCAAAAAATATATATTTTGGTGAAGAATTAAAATTTTTAAAATTTTTTAAACTCAATTTATAATCAATCAATAGTTTTAATTATTAGATAGAAATTTAATTTCTATGCAACCTATCTTTATATTTATCTTGATTTCAAGAGTTTCAAATTATAAAAGCAACAAAAAGTTTTGTGATTCGAAATTATTTGAATTTTGAAGAATTTCGAGATTTTATAACTCACTCCTAATCCAAATAAAAAACAATACTCTCGAAAACTATGTTCTAAAAATCTTACAAAAAAAAAGTTGCACTATATACATTCAAGAATGTCGAAAAAACTATACAAAAAATTCCGAGAAAACAAAAATTTATGTTCTTCATTCTCTTTGTTGACAAAAAATTTTTAAATAACCAAATCTGTTATCTTTTCATAAACTGTTAAAACTAAGCTTTTTCTTACTTATTCCTAAGTTTTGTTTTCGTTCCTTTTCAGTCGAATGTTATATCGAAATATTATAGTCGAGTAGCTTGTCCTTTAAATGTTCTTCCACTCACCATTTGACAGGCACACGGCTGCAAACCGTGAATTGGGCATCTTTGTTGATTAGCTGATTGAGGAGTTGGCTGCAGAGCGAAGGAGGACGATCCTGACGATAGACTATTGCTCCTCTGATATTGGGATTCGTAATAAGAAGGTGGTGGTCCTGTGTGATGCTGGTGGCTCGGTTGTGTCGTATGATACATTTGATAGGATTCCAATTTCATCGTTTCTGCGAGGCTACCAGCTACAGTTGTATTCAACGAAAAGAAGATATGTTAACTAAATGTCTTTTATTGTTTTTTATTTGTGCGTACGTTTCATGCTGCGCCTTTTTAGCTTTGATTCGAAGCAACACTGGAAGTTTTAATAACCTTTGATCGTTTGAAAATATTTTTCTATGATTTAAATAAAATATAACTATTTTTGATAAAAATTCGTAAATCTGATTCTTGATAAAATTATCGATGAACGTTCATAAAATTTGTAAAATACATTTATTCTTCTTTTTATTGGAATTTATGTCATAATTTATTACTTATATTTTTGTGTTTTATTCTGAAAAAAATATCCATTGCGAACTATGATAAAATAATTATTCAAATAGAAATTAAATTTTTCGAATTCGAAACCAGTTACATAATTTGAACTTTATAACTAAAAAAAAAATATCAGATTTTATGAATACAATTGAATTTCATTATAAAAAATTTTGTTATATTGAATTTTACTTATTGTTAGATTTATATTATATTTGATTACTTATTAATAATTTTACCACATCTTTTTAGCGTATTAATGTAATAGTATAGGTACTTACTTAAGGTAAATACTTAAGTCAAATGGTAACAAAATTTTTAAAAAATCTAAATGTTACAGTATAAAATTGATTATTTAATAATTTTAAGCAATCTAAACTTGAAGCAATTGAATTTGAAACTTTTATATAATAATAAAAAAAGCATAATTTACTAGAATTATAATTGAAGTATCGGAATTTTCTTTGTAATTGTCTCTAAGAAGATAGAGCTTAGCCGTTCGCTTCGTGTAGCTTAAACTTTTGAAATTTCAGAATCAGTCATGCGCATATATTAAGAATGCGACGAAATAGAGAAGTAAAAAAAAAAAAAAAAAAAAAAAAAAGAAAAAGAAAAAAAATATGTTACAAAATAAACAATAAACGCTGGTGAAAGAAAAAGAAAGACATACATGAAATCATAGTGCGTACCTAATTGTTCTGGACTATATGAGAGTGTGTATGTTGGTGTCCATTCCGGTTTCCTAGGAATCGCCGTGATTGGACTTAATCGACCACAGGATGAGGCATTGCTCGAAGCTCGAGGACTCGAATAAAAATTGGTTCAAATGTATTTTAAATGTGCAGATATTTAAATACAAACTATGTATACGAAAGAGATAATGGTAAAAGATAGAAAAATAGTGGCTATGAATTATAGGAAAAATCTGTACAAGTTATATGCAAATGTCAAAAATGTTAGCTCAAGTGAAAAGCTTAATATGGAATATTTCACAAGGAAGAAGTTATGAAGAAAAAAAAATGTTTTTAAAAAAATTAATACAAAATTTAATATTGGAAAAGATACACTATGTAATATGTAATTATGTAATATCCTTCTTTATATGATTTATATGATTTATACACGAATATACACTTTGTTGAACATGAAATTAAAAGAGATTATTACAGACATTGCACAATTGGAACCAATTTCTGAGAGCTGACTATAATCAGCGTTATCTACAACTAATTAAATGAAATGCTATAATCGTATCCACAAGTCACTGTATGGATGCTGTCTGAAGGTAAATTAGAAATAAAAGATTAAAGTAGTTTTTCTGTACATGAATATGTAGAAGTCATATAAAAATGATCTTTACCTTTTTAAAATCATATAATTTTTAATGTGCTAATAGATGTTGTTAGTCATTTTCTAAGAAAAAGTATTTATAAACTATTTATATCAAAAAATTATTAGTTTAGAAGATACAGTAAAGCTTTTATATCCATTATATCCATAACAGGAATATAAATTTTTCAGATAAGGAAATAGATTAAATTAATCTAAGATTATTCCAATTGATATTAGACAAATTATTTTTGATATTAAATCATCATCATCATCATTATTTTTGATATTAAAATAATTTTATTTTAATTTATTTTATTTTATTAATTTAATAAAATATTATCAATATTGTCATATTGTTTCTACGTTTTAGAAAATTCTATATTTGCTTAGACATTAAATCATACAAGTTTTTCAATATAATATAAATAAGTAATAAATAATTCTTGAATTAAAAATTTCTATATCAATATTCTTATTAAAAATGTTTCTTTATAAATTCTTTTTTTTTTTTTTTGGTATTTTGAATTTTGTTAATCGTACCATTTCTAGTTATTATTTTCTTAAATATTTAATATTTATCATTAATCTTTCATTTAATTTTAAAATTTCTTCCATTAATTCTAGCATTTGAGAAATTTTTATTTATATGCTACACGTTATAACAAAATATTATATTTATTAAAAAATAAGAGGAATATTGATGCAATATTTGATATATAAATAACATAGACATATAACAAGTATTTGTTGTTTCAAGATTGTACTGTTATTAGAATAGAATTTGGATATGAGGCTTTACTATATTATATATTAATTTAAAATCTTTTAAACTTGATGCATGTAGAACAAAAAGCATGCAAAACAATTAAATAATTTATATTATTTCTTCATCTTCCATATTAAGTTTTTTTAAATTACAGTACAAGTTAAATGTTTTCTAAGCTAATGAGATTTTTTTTTTATATAAATAACTTGCAGGAAATAATGAGTTACATCCATTAGTGTATTAAAATAATTGTGTATGTCATCATCGTATGATGATCTATTAATATCGTATAATACATTTCTTTTTATCAAATAACTTTTATAAAAATAAACTTCAATCTCTTGTGAAATGTTCCACTTTTTTTTTAATTAAACGTAAGATATTGTAGATTTTGAACCTATTGAACCTTTTTATTTATGAAAAATTGTATAATCGTAATAGACATAAAATAACAAAAATATGATTGAAAAGTTGAAATATAATATTTTAATTAACAATGTCATGAAGACATTTTATAAATAAAATAAATTCAATAATTGACAGAAGTGTATATATTTTTTATGACAAATATCACTGTCGAGAAATATCTCAATATAATAAACGGAAAATAATTTTTTTTAAACGATTACCGAATTTTTTGCATTAGTTATATTTTTGTACAGGTTTCTTCTATATTCTAAATGTACATTCTATGATGTATATATTCTGCAAGACTATTATTAAATGCAAGTAGAAGCACGTCATGCGTACGATTAGGTATATAGTACAAAAGCGTATATATAAAATTTTTGCAAATAGCGCGTATCGAAGCTATTACTTTTACTACCTATTATAATAAAAGAAATGTACATTTAATATCCGTGAATTTAAAATAATTTTATAAAAATTTTTCTCATAGTAACGAACAATTATGATTTTAAAGATCACAGAATGTATTTATCTCTATAGTATTATATTATGCTATTATACTATGCTAAATTTAAATATAGGTATCTTATATATAAAGGTGTAATTAAAAGTGTGTCTAATAAAATGGCGTTAACCTTTCAAATGAATCAATTTTGATACGATTATGTAAATGTTAATTTAAATTTGAAAACATAATTAAGAAATAATTTTTAATATCAATTTTGATAATAATTCTGTATTCAATCATATATATATATATATATATACTTTTTAATTGGATTAATTTTTAAATTTATTATTTTTTTTATATAATATTACAATGTACATTGAAGAAGAATTATTTAAGATTAATTTAAATTATTTGCAAAATTAAAAATTAATATATTTTCTTTTTCCACATTCGATAAAATTTATTTTATTATTTTTAAATGAAGATATTATGACAATGGATAATATTATAGCTCTATCATTTTAAAATGAATACTAAAAAAAAAAAAAAATATTCAAGTTGACCTAAATAATTATCGTTAAATGACTATAATTATATTGTTTCAAGGTAATTTGCATAATAATCAAGTATAATATAATATTAGGGTTTGGTCAGAATATCGAAACCTTGAAACATTTCGAAATTTAAAACATTTTTTTAAAAATTTTTTTTTTTTAAATTTAATAGGAAATATTTTTCTGTTTTTATGATTTGAAGCTTTTGAAAATCAAAAAAAATTAAATTTTCGAAAGAAATAAATAGTTATAAGGATAGTTAAAAAAAATACTATTACTAATTGGCTAATTATGAGTTTATAAGTTTAAAAAATTTTAGAAATTAAGTTTATTAAAAAATTTTAATTCTTGATAAAACATATACTTTGAAAAAAAATATTCAGGGTTCCGAGACATTCGAATTTTAGATTCAAATTTTCTGAATGTAAAAATTATATCTCGTCTCTATATTATAACATGTATTTGTTATATAAAATAATATTTTATAAATAAACATAGCACGTATTTCATGCGAATGTATTTACTTTTAATAAATTTTTGATTGAATTGATTTTGACGGAAATAGGTAGATAATTAAAAATAGAACGAATCGTGAAATAACAATTCTTTTTTTTTTTCAAAATAACCGCACAATATAATATTATAAAATTAATAAATGCAGTTTTATAATAAAAAAGAAAAAGAAATGCTAATAAGAATTATAATCGTTTTAAAAATTGAACAATAAATAAAATATCTTATTACACGATAAAAAATTTACTTCGTTGAACGGCAATACAATTCGTTTAATTCGAATAAGCAATTTTATTTTAAATTTTATAAATTGATTTTGCACAGTTATACGTACACACATATCTTGAAACAATTTTAAAATATATTGTTAATCAAATACACAAATTTCGCTAAAAAAGAAAATTGTTTCATATATAAACCATTATATTCTGCATAATTATAAAATTTCGTTAAAAAAAAAAAAGAAATATTTATTTTTTAATTTTTTAAACAAATTCTTTATTTTTAATGAAATTTTATGAGTAATAAAGCATAAATAATAATAAGTTATATATAGACTAATTTTTTTCTGACCGAATATTATTTTCAACAGGTGAAATCAATATATTTTTCGTTTTTTAAATGTTTTAAATAATTTTTTAATGTAAGATATAATAAAATTTTAATATTATTTAATATTAAATAATAATATAATTAGATAAATTAAATATAAAATTTAATAATTTCATTCAAATTTTATTATTATTGTAAAAAAAAATTATAACGCAAAATATAAAAATATATTGAAACTTCAAGAGTTGATTTCACCTTTTAAGGAAATTTTTAATCGACAAAAACATTGCTCCATCTATTACGTTTTAACATAAACTTTCATTCAAATAAATATTTTCGGGTTAAATGATTTCTTTCTAAAATATTGTTCAAATACTTTTTGTGATATTATACTTTGAAATAATATTGGTAAAATTTAAATATATAAAATTTTCATATTCCTTTTGATTATCAGTTTTTTAATAATTCTGTGATAATTTAAATTATAAATACAATTTTAAATTAATAATTTATGAAATGTTTATATAATTATCTTTCGTCTGTACATAATATATATATATATATATATATATATATATATATATATATATATATACATATTAAAATCAAATCAAAATTCACAATGACAAATCTTAAACGGAATGATTTTCTAAATTCGTATTATCGTATTCAATTGAAAGGTTAACAAATTACTACTTGGCTAGAAAAAATACAGTAATTAAAATTTCTATTATTATTATTTTATCAAATAAAATAGTAATTAATGTTAATTATTTTGAAAATATAATTATAATATAACAGAGAAGATTAAAATAAAAAATAAATGAAGAATAATAAAAAACAGACTAACAAAATTCAGAAATAAAGAAATTTATTTTATTTTTGTTAAATATAAGATACTTATTGTAGAACTACGATGAAATTTCCATAAAAACGATCTCTCTCTTTTTCTCTCTCTTTTTCTTTCTCTCTATTAAATTTATTTATTAAAAAAAAGTAAATTTATAATATTAATAATTTTTACTATTACATTTAATAAAATAATCTATGAATTTGTTGGAAGAATTATATTATCATTTTTTTATTACTAGCGATAGGATTCTTTATAAATTTTTCATCATGTTTAGATGAAGGAAACTTATTTCATAAGCTGCAAATTTTTTTATTTAAAATATATAAACTCAAAATCTTGTATCTTTTTCATCTCTATAGTATTATGTATTGTAGTATTTTATTGTTCTTATACAAATTTTATTTGTATATATTATTTTGATATATTTCTTTTAAATTATTATATCTTATCCATAATAAAAAATAAAATAAATTTCTTTAGTTTACACAATATTAATTTTTTAGTTAATTTATTATTCTTTATTCCTATTTTTCCATTAATTATATTACAAAGTTGATATTTTAGAAAATATCTTACAGAAATTTCATCCGTTACATTTACAGTAATTTTTTTAATTTTCGTATTTTTTTTATTCAACGTCAGATATTCAAATAAAAAAAAATCAGTCATCAAGATTTTCGGTATAAATTCAAAACATTCAACAATACTATAATTATTAATAATTCCTAGCCAAGTTTAGATCAAAGCATAAATAAAACAGAAAAAGAGAAATTGTTGATAAAATTTCAAATACAATGTAATAAGATGCAATCAAGTACAAACTTACCGAAAATCAGGTGAAAGTTGAAATCCACTGCCAGACTGAAGGGGACTGTCTGGAAAGAGATCCAGCCCCTCATTCACACTGTTACTGGGGCTAGTTGTCGTGTCAGCTTGTAACCCACCGTTTTTTAGCGCCTCGATCTTCTTCCTTACCCTACCACGTCGTTTCTCAAATTTGCTCGTCTCCATGGTTATTGCTCTGTGAGTCATCGACAATACCGTGGCAAAACGTGCACCGTGACAACGACCAATTATTTCGCAAAACATATACGATTTACTTACCTTCTACGCGATTTCCCTGGTTTCGCGTCACGATTGATCATCCACCAGGAACTCTTCCCGGTACCTTCGTTCTGCACCCGCATAAATCTGCTGTGTAACGATAAGTTGTGCCTTATAGAGTTCTGCAAACAGAAAGAGAAATATTTCGATCAGAGAAAATTGTGGATAATTAATACGAATTAATTTATAACATTTTTTTTAATCTTTTTAATGAAATTAATGACTCAAATGAGATGTTAAAAGCAAATCTTATATATTACAAATAATCTTATTGTCCTATTTTACATTGAATTGAAATGAAGTATTAAAAAAAAGATTTAAAAAAGTTTATCAAGTTTATATGCAAAATAAATCGGTTCATTATTTTCGCAGATGGAATTTTATATATTTTTATATAAGGTTCACTAAATGTATGGATATTGATTAGATATTGTCATTTTGATTTTCATCAATCGTTATTATTCATAGCAAACAATTATTTCATGTGGATGGAGTTGAATGATTTCAGGAAGATTACATTCTGATATTAGTAATTCTTTTAATAGTGGCTTATAGAAATATGTGATGAACATTAATATTTTTTTAAATGGAATTATATATTTTTTATTGTAACAATATAATTTGATGTCGTTTAGAAAATATTAATTTACTTACGTTCAATCATTGGTTTAAGAAATATTTCAACTTTGTAAAATTCACAATGAAAAATAAAGAGAAGATAATTAATAAAATATCATTTCGCATATTCCTTGTCTTTCATATGTTAAATTTTATAAATTCCAAGTTAAAACTTATCTCATATTAATCATTTTTTAACATGTTTAATGCCTTTTGTAGAAAATATCAAATTATATTAATTGATGCGGTAAAAAAACAAATGATTATCTAAAAAAATTATTAATATCAAAATATATTCTTTTTGAAACTTCATGTGAAATATTTTTTACTACAGATAATAACTGTGATAATTGTGAATTATTATGGAATAACTGTGAAAATTGAGATGGAAATATTTGGTGAATCATCCTGTATAATTAGAATTGTATCGTGTGAATAAAACGATATAAATAAAAAATGAATTCATTAAGTCTTATGCTTAATGACATTTATTACGTTTGTTTCTTATATTTATAATATTTGATACATTATTATGAGTTTTAGAGAAAATGTTTCATCTAATTTTATATGAACTATTATTAATTGGATGAAACATCATAAATGGAAGAATTGGACTTCTATTATATGAATAATCTGGTTATGTGAACATGCTTACCTCCAGCAAGTTCATATAAATGGAATTTGATTGCAATTATTTCAATCGTTCATGTCAAAATACGAATCATTTTTACTATACACTTGATTTCTTTAATAATTCCTTTTTATCATTCAGATAATATATTAACATTGGGTTACATAACAATATTCATTTAATTTCACTTTGCATTGTAAAATAAATATAATTATTAACTCTTTTCTGTCAAATTATTAATTATATTTTATAATTACGTAATAAAGCTCGTTGATATCGAATGAATGTTATTGTTAATATTATTGTTTATTTATCATTTTCTTGAAGTATCTCTAGCAATTTCATTTCAATCATTTTGACATAATCTAATTTTTTTAATCACTTTCACATGATGTTGCATATTTTTTATATAACTGCTCTTTATTATATTATATTTTATTTTTGATTGGATTAGAACTGTTTTAGATCAATGATAAATGAATATAATCTTATTTCTATCATATGGTCATTCATTTATGAATGACAAAATATAAACTTTTTTCTGTTTCCATATCATTTTTACTTTTATAGTTAATGATATATACTTTATTTTTCTCTTTTTACTTTGTTTTTTTTTATTGAAGTGTTGTTATTATTATTATCATATCTTCTTATTATTGTTGTAATATTCTTTTAAACTGTTATATTATTGTTTTTTATATTTTTATATGTATATATAATTTTAAATATTTAAACATATTGTTTAACATACGTTTCGAAAAACATTTTACTGCAATGTTTATAATTGATGTGTATTAACATTATTGCTATTGTTTTTTGTTTCCAAACAATTTATTTCTGTTTTTTTATTGTTAATTATTGTATATTTTTCTTCTTCGATAATAGTCATTACATGTCAATTAAATATATCTCTTTCTTATTGAAAAATATATTTATATGTGTTTATATTAATTGATATTGTATAACCAATTGTATATGATCTTTGTTGCGGTATCATATCCGTTATATAATCTGTTCCGGTGAGTAATTCGCAATCTCCTGTAATATGGTCTATTGTTTTACTACATTGATTACATTTTTTACGCCTATTTTATTAACTACGATTTCTTTCGTCACACATTACATATGCATTTCCTATTATTTCTATTCTCTTCCATACTATTATTATTATTATTATTATTTATTATAATTCTTCTTAATTTAAAAAAAAATATTATAATCAAATCCACATTTTTTCCACAATATTTCTTTATGACAATATCACATTTAAATTTTATTTATCTCCAATATGACGTTACAACAACCTATAAACATTTAAAAAATTCACAGTTTCAGATATAATATACAATCTAAAAGATACACGAATCGAAGAACTTATCAAATTTATGTCAAAATATTTTATCTGCAAAATTTATAATTTCAATGTTTGCAAAAAAAAGTTACAAACATTTAACGATATCCTTTTACCGTTTTATATTTTCGAGGCAACGCGACGACTGCTCGACAAGCTGAACGTTTGCATTCTCAGAGTAGTTTTACGCTATGCACAAAATCGAGTGGAACAATGCGTCATGAGAGATCCCCGTGTTTTATGATCCCTAGACAGAGACGTTCGAAACGGAGTTTGTTCATTAGGCAAATTGAATCGATACAGTCTGAGACCTGGACCCTTCCTCCTCCTTCTAAAAATTTCGAAAAGGTTCTACTCTAATAATAAAAGTAGCGTCGAGAAGCGATAACAATTTCCTTTCGTCTTCGCCCTATAGCAGTATCTATCTGAACCGTGGTATAGTACAGTATGCGCACACAGGCCAGGAGAGACGTGGCTTTTACGTAACGAGGAGGGGTGGCGCGATACCGCGGCACAATAAAAATTACTTTTACCAAATTGATGCTCGTCGTACTCGCTTGAAACTCGCGACACACTCGCGGATTGTTCGCCTGCAACTTTTCGAAATTACAAGGATACGCTCCTATTCCTATCGTACGCTCGAAATGCAGATTTTATTCCGCGCAATCGGTACGATACCCTCGCGGAATTTCAGACATTAAGCGCGAACGAATCTTATTTGACTGGTCGTAAGTGTTTGAAAGGTTTCAGATTACTTTTCGTAGAGGACAAATTTAAAATTGAACGCCGATCTTTTTTGCATTTTTTTTTTTAAATGTATAATTATTCTGGACAGTGATGGAAAAATTATTAAAGATGGAAATAAATTTTTTATATTAATCAGAAATTATATCGTTCAAATATAGCAATTTCTTAAGATACAAATTACAACTTGTAAAAATTCTTCATTGGACAGGTGGATTTAAGAATTGGTCAATTTCTGCTATTGCTTTTTCATTTTGTATAGGTAATTGATGTTTTATTTGCGTCATAGAAATGAATATTCGTAGATTAAAATGAAAGATATACAAAAAAAGAGATACAATATTAAATGATGGTATTACATATCATATATTATACATACTTCTTATTATAGAAAAAGTTAATAAAGTAGAGTATAAATTAAATGTATTTAGATACAAAATTTTTTCAAAAAATCAACACTAATACGTTCCTACGAAACATTAATGAAAGAATAATATATCGATATTCATAATTTTAATAATTGTAATAGTTGAATATCGATATTTATTACGCATTTATTAAATACAAAAATATGTATTAACCATCATAAATTCACATTAGAAACGAACTAATCCACAATTAAAATCATACCAACGTACAATAATCTCGATAAAAAACAGTATCGTGCAATCATTCGTGTCTTGATAATCTGTGCGCACGTTTCAGTGGATCCAGTTGCAAATAAATCTGCAAAATAGGTATAGCTCATTACACTATAACGTTTCCTTTCTTTACTGCGGATTTTGTTCTTAAAGCTTGACCTATCGACGTGCAACCAAGGAATATGCATAGAGAGAGAGAGAGAGAGAGAGAGAGAGAGAGAGAAAGTTAAAATATTTATCGGCAAAAGGCGATTGCTTGTCACGATGAGGATACTCTTATCGATCGATCCACAATTCTTTTTACCTTTTCTTTCGGTGATAGACTCTCGTAGCAGGGTTCACGATAGCGATCCAGCTATTCGAGTCGTTCGATCGCGGGCTATACACCGAGAGTTTACAGCCCTATCATTTCCCTCCCTTTATCGGCGTTACACTTCGAAGATGAAGACATTTTTGGCGCCGCTATTCTGATTTTTAAATCGATCTCGGTCGTTCGCATTCCCGAGAGGGGCGAAAAGAATCAATCGGCCGACGAATTTATTTTTCGCGGCTTTACAACAAACGGCCGTTCTCTTTTATCGCGAAACATTTTATGTTCTTTTTCTTTTTTTGTTTTCTGTTTTTTTTTTTTTTTTGATATTGTTTTTTCTTTTGATTAAATTTAATTCGGAAATTTTAATTCATTCATTCAAATATGTAGAATGTTAATATGCATGGGATACTTTTGGAAAATCGATTTTAAACAAAAACGTAAAAAAATATCGAGCAAGCAAGGTTTATTTATTAATTAAATTATAAGCAATTGAAGAAGTTTAGCCTCAGATGAAGCGAGATAGAGAGAGATAGTTCTATCTTCATCATCGTGCTTTGTTTTTCGCTTCATTTAACTCGAACTTAAACTTAATTTAATAAATAAACCTTAACCCACATTTTTATATTATATTTTTTGTGTTTATTTTTATCTTCAGACCTTTCAAAGATGTTTTACGAATATTTTAATAAAAATTATTGTAGATTCTTCTACTGTTAATCTCTTAAAAATTTACAAATAAGATTTTTGTCGAACGAATCGATTTGTTTTAGAAATTGTAAATTTCATTCAATAGTTTCGTTCGAGTTTCTATTAATAAATAGAGATTAATATTAGAAGACTGAAAAAGAGAAAACAATTAAAAATTAAAAAATTTTAATTAAATGAAAGTTTGAAATAACACGAGCTTACGAAAAATCTTCATTGCTTACGATTATTCTTCTTTAGATAATTACGATAAAGATAATTATGATATAGATAATATATAAAAAATTTACTAAAAAGAATTTAAGAATTTTAATTTTATAATATATTAGTTAAGTTAAAAAATGGAATTGATAGTAAATGGAAATTGAAATTCTTTATATTCTGCAATAATATTTTTGTAAAATTCTTTGAATTATCGTAAGTTTCTTTTTTCAATATAATCGAATCATAAAACATCTGTTGACTTATAGACGCAGCGTATGTTGCGATACGTATTTTTCATTTTTTGAGTCTTTGTATCGAATAATATTTCACAAATGTACACATCAAAAGGTACATATCGTGATAAAAAACGAGAATCGAAAATGGGAAAAGAATTGAACAAACTGGCGTAGTAACAAAAGGAGGAAATAAAAGGGACAAACGTTGTCGGGGCAAATTTTTTCTTTGATTAGTACAATGAACGAGAAGTGTAGTTAAAACAACTCGCGATATGACCGTTGTCAGACTTTATTCCAGTTATTGAAATACAGAAAACGTTTGCGCTTGCAACATTCATATAGGAATACTCATAAAAAGAACGAGATCTCGACGAATATCGGGGAAAAACGAAACTTAAATTTTATTGGTAAAATCGATCGGCAAACTTTCAACGTTAATGGTATCCACTCTGTTGAAAATATCGCGACGATAAACTATGGATTTCTGAAATAAAGCATTTTTTTACTTTTGTCATAATATATTTGATTATCCTCTTTCCTTGATCGTATTACATTATTTACATTAAAAATAAATTTCTCTTAATTATTTGAAAAGAATTGATAATTGATTAAAAATTTTGTTATATATTTTTTATTATAAAATTGCTGAAATAAAATATAGAAAAATCTACTATTCGAAATTATTGACTTTTTTGTGTACATTTATTGAAAATTTTCGAAAAAATATTTCACACGATATTAAATTTTTCAATCTGATTTTACTTTTGTTATTGTCTCATTAGAATCACTTAACCATAAAATACAAAATAAACGTGACATGCAATGCTTTTTCGTATCACAGGAATTTGAGGATTACTTACGTAGTCTTCTTACGATTTTCGTGTCACACGCAATATTATCGATTCAGTATAGAACACGAGCACTGTTTTGTAGCATTAATAGTTGGAATTAAGTGAAACTTATTCGTAAGAAAATATAAATAAGATATAGATCAAAATTTTAGAATAAAGTATATGTACTTTTCAACTTAATCATACTTACGTGTATATGCATAATTTAGATAATTATGAAATATTTAAATTTATTATACTTTTATTATATACTTTAATGTCTTCTAGTTTTATCACTATTGTACAAAAGAGTATTTTTATAATGTAAAAAGTAGAAGAAAAATATTATTTAGCAATTTCTTGAACTCGAAATGCTTCACAAAATATAATTTTATTATTTCGATCAAATATTTTATTTAATTGATCTCCAAGAGAACGAAGATTTAAATTTGCTATATATGTAAAGAAAATAGCATTTTTGCAGTTATTTCATTAGAAATTACTGACATTGTTAAATGAATGAGTTTGATAAATTATAAAAGATTCAGTTTTGCAATTATTTAAAATAAGTATATTTTTAACCATTGTACGATTCTATCAAAATTTGATGATCTCTTTTGCATTTTATCAAAAATAGAAAATGAAGTGAAAACAAGTGAAGAAGAAAGAGAGCAGAATAAACAAAACATGCTGATGAGAGAAATACAGCGATAAAATTTTTCAATTTATAATTTTTTAAAATAAACTTTTTATCATATTATATTTTCAAGTTTTTTTTGATTAAAATAAGAATGAACATGATTTAATTTGGATAATTTATTAAACAAATTATAACTTTCGTTTTGATCTATGAAATAAGTATAATCCAAATTATACGCGTTGTATCTTAATTTTAAGAATTTCACAAATAACTGATAAAAGTTTCATTTAAAAAAAATAACAATAATAATAGAAAGCAAAGAATTTGTGCGAGTTTTAATTGCATTAATATTATTTTACTAAAAATTCGAATTAAGTTATCGTAACGTGAATGAATTTTATGCAATATATCAAAAATTTGTCTACTCTTTACTTTGAGTTTATCGTTATTGAATGCATATCATGAATAATCTTGTATAGGAAAATGATGACGCGTGAAAAATTCGTTCTTTCGTTTTAACCGCAAGAATTCATAAATCATGGTGTTATAAACGAGATTCTTATTGATCTTAAAATTAAATCTCGTTTAATTATTACAATTAACTTATAAATATAACAATTGAGTGTACCATATTGATAATTCATGCAGGATTAATTACAATATTAAAATTTCTAAAAATAATAATTTAAGTGAAATTAAAAAATTAAAAAATTGTTTTATCAACAAACGATATGCATGAGAAAATGTTTTTTTCTTTTTTGAATTTTTGATAAATAATAATATTTAAATCAGAATATAAAAATGTAAACTGGATACCATATTGAAAATTCATCTTTTATGCGTAGCATATTGCTATTAGCTCAGTTGTATAGCAGATTTCTTTTAAAGCTTTAATAAATGAAGATCTTTTCGTAGCTATTAATTATGTGCTGTATTATGCATATCTGTATATACAGTAGCGAGCAAAAATATAAATTTGCTTAACGCTTGTCTTGTCTAAAAAAATGGAATAATAATTTCAATCATAAAGTTTGATATAATAATATAATTATAATTACAAATTGAATTTAAAAAATAAAATGTAATATTTTATTTTTATTTATATTAATAATTATACAAAGTATTTTCAAAAATAAGACTATGGACAAAGTTTTTCATTTTAAGATCATATTTATAAGTTTTGACATTTTGAATTAATATTTTTTCTGATTTCCATAGTTTACGAACCATATTTGTTGTTAAATTATATAATTGTGATTTTTATATTGTATCTTTTCTGTTATGCATATATTCATATATGACGAATTCTCGAATCTGCATTATGCTGCATTTTATTCGTCGAAAAATTTTAATTACGAAACCAATTTTTTATTATTTTCGCTATATATTTTAGATCCTCGTCTCCACAAAAAAATTACTTCATCTTCATTATATCCGAATGAAATTAACAACTGCCAAAATTTTATAAAATATTTTACAAAATATCGCTCCTTTTAATTCTTCAATTATTTATTCAATTTTTTCTTCGTATTTCTTATTTCTTCAATTTTTATATAAAAAAAAAATCTCCATAATGGATCTTCGAATTTCATAGTTTATTTTACTTTGGATGTTCGACGAGATTCAGAATCGATTTATATTCTCATCGGGCTATATCATTTTCTTTCAATCATCCATCAACCCATTCTTTTTTTTCTTCAATCTTTAAACTAATTCTTTTCAAAGAAGAACGAATAGTTTATTGATTAGTCCTTTTTATTAATTTTTTTGGTATCTTTGTACATTTCAAGCGAATATATCGCGAAATTTCATATCTCTCTATCGGAAATAATTCGTGGTTCTTTGTCGAAATTGAGGCACAATCATGTTTTTCTTATCTTGGTCACTATTGTCTATTTCACGTCACATTTACTTGCAATTTCACGTAGCGATAATCCTTTATCATACAGAGAAATGCTCGTTTTCCTTTTTTCTTCGCTGAGTGGTTTCATATTGAATTTCGCGATTTAAATTTGAAAGACCGAGAAAATATATGGATTTTGCAAAACGTATTACTTTCCATAATCGTCAACAGATGATAATTCCTAATTATTTCTATTCCTTTGTGAATATTCATCTACGTTACATTTCTAAAACGAGATGTGCGAAATTATAAAAACAAATCAAACTATTATTTTTGAAAAAAACTATTCTTAATTAGTAAATTGAAATTATTAAATATTTACAATTTTGCTTCTCATAATATATATATATATACATTATTTCAAAGAATAAGATAAAACATATATAGATAAAAATATAATTCCTATATTATATATCTACAGTAAATTGCACGCAATCTAAGAAACGCTCTGCCTTTTTTTCGAGGTTAGTATCGTGACACAAAATCCCATAAGACGTCATGTCTATCTTCCACCTCGTCCGTGCCTCTAGCCACTACTACTATCAGAAACGCCCACAGCGAAGACCGGGCCGCCATCTACCAGTCAAACACTTCGAGAGGCGAAGTGATCCGTTGGTGAAAACCCGATATTCTGACAGCGATACTGACACGGTCGGTCCAAGCGAATGACATAATTTCACGGTGGACAGTCTTCTTGCATATCGCGATACTTTTCGTAGGCGAGGAGTGGCGCGGAACGAAAGGGACAGGATACATTGTAGGTCGTGCTCTCTATATCGGGGAGTGGCTCGTTGACTCGCTCGGTGTCCAGAGTCGTAGTCCTCCGTGACCGCCGATAAACTCGCCGACACTTTCGTCAAAAACCGTATAAAGTCTGCGGAAACGGCCCTCGTTGTCATGGCGAAAGGAACGAAAGCTACGAAGACTCGCGTCACGGACAACCGAACCTGGTTATCTCGCGACCGAATGGACTGTATAACGCGCAATTTATGGAGCATATACATACTTGTCCTTCCCTTCCTCCAATGGAATGTTCGCTATCTTCCGCAGCACGATAAGGGAAACTGGAAAGTCCCTCTCGCTCCTTCGTGACGAAAGTGCGAACCACCGTTTCGTTTAAGTACAACCGCCCCGTAATCGGGTCCCGGATTAATGACCATCGTGAAACTATACGTGGAAATTAACCGTGCCGGAACGATGTGGCGTCAAGACTGGGGCATTAACGTTGCTTTTTCGTTGTTCTGGTATTCGCTGCTCTATGTCTCGGTCGTTGAGAAATTTTAGGCTCGATCGTTCGAAGCGGTAAATTGATTGTTCCTTGTTTCTAACTTTTTATATAAAATGAAAAAATAATGTTGGTTGGGTTGAAGTATTGGGGAAATAATAATTCGGTTGAATCAATGGATTTTTACAAAATGTTCATTTGAAAAGTTTCAATGCAAATACATATATATATATGTATATATATTGAAAACAATTTTTGCGAAAAATGTTAAAATAGAAAAATTTCATGGTTTCGAGGGAAATGTAACTACTTTTATTTTTTAATTCTGGTTTCAAGATTATTTGAAAGTTTCTTTTTTTAAATGAAAATTTTATATTTTTATTCGTAGATTCGTATTCTATCTAAAAGAAAAAATTGTTTGTATGAATTATTTTTTAATTATACTTCGTCTTGAGTAAAATTTATTGGAATTAAAATTAAATTCCTGAAGAAAATGGAAAATTAAGCAATATCAACGAAGCAATAATTTTTAATAAAATAATAATAACAATTTTGTGTGATTTTCAAAATCGAAATCGAAACTTTTTCTTCTCAAAATAAGAATCTATATAAAACTATAAAAAATTAAATTTCATACAAAAATATATTTCATTAAAAAAAAATAAGTAACCTTAAAATATCCATCCAAATAGAAATAAACAAAAGAATTGTATTTTTCGAAACAGTGAAACTTATGTATTTAATACTTTTCCCAAAAATGGTTTGTTCTTCAATATTTAATTGAACTTGAATAATTATATCTAAATAAGATAAATCGTAAATTGCAAAAATATTATCTATTTTAAACGATTCAGTTAATGTAATCGAAAATAATAATGAAAACATTGAAAATAACAAATCAAAAATAGATTAAAAGTGAAAAAAAAAATTTAACAAAATTACTTAAAACATTAAAGGAATATGTAAGAATCGGTGTAACACGTGGTGTAACATTTATGCTTTTAATAATGTAACACTGATGACAAAGGAAAACATCCATTTCTACTAAATTTTTGAACTGATCAAAATTGTTTATCGTATTATTTATCTCAATTTCATTTTTTAAACACGTATTTCATCTATTCGATGCAATTCGTCACAGAGAATTCGCAATGACAACGGTCAAGACAAGCACCGATTTGAATAATAAACCACGATCGTTAGTCAAATCTGACACGAATGCTTTAATTTTTCATTCGCACGTGAGCATAAAGATGAGTGAGCTGCCGAGCCCGTCCACGATCGATAGGTACACTGTCATCGAATTCATTTTTAAATCATGTTCACCCACGAGCTTCTATCATTTCTGAACTTTCTTGCATGCACGCTTCATTCCTGTATCAATATGTGTATGCATCGACTGTATGCACTATATTAATAGGCCACACAATAATTACACGCTATATTTTTAATTTTCAAATATTTTAAATACCGCAATTTAAAAATAAATTCGAATGAATTTTAATTATAGTTTCTTTCAAAAGATAAACAGAAAGAAAAACATGTCAAATAAGGCATAAAAGATGCGTAAAATGATATAATATACTGATAACGATAAAAATTCAGTCAAATTGCGGTAAACACGAATGAAAGGAAACAGAGGTTTGTTAATGCGGAGGATGTGGCTTTTGTCTTGTCAGTACACCATCTTTCTACAACTCCTCTTTATGGGAAGGAAGTAGATAGTAAAGTTGCGGTTTGCGGACACTCAAAAACCGCACATTCCACATATATCACGGTTGCGGTGCTAAACATATTTCAAGAAAAAAAAAAAAAGATTGTTTTGTCGTTGAAAACACGAGAAGAATAGCTCTAATGTGATCATCACTTGTCTAAACTATGTTTAATGTAGAAAACAAAATTTTAAAATCACGCTTAATTTTTGTAAATTTCTCATTCATTAAAATATAATAATCTTGTGTATAATACGTACAATATACACACAATTGTATACACAATATTACAATTCAACAATATATAATCATACTTTGCGAACAAAATGTAATTATTTAATAATTAAACTATTTATAAATGATATAGCCAATGCAAATATCTACAAATGATTGTAAATATATATCCACTCAAACCACAAGAGATTAAAATCTATTTCTATTTTCCAAAAGCAATTGGAATTTCTTATCGATCCTCTTTCTACGATGATTTTGATTTTAACAATGATTATAGCATATATATTATATATTTTAAAACACGTACGACTGTAGCTTTTAATATGACTTTGTGTCACATTTATATTCTAAAGTAATTATGTAGATAGCGATGGACAAGCAATCGACCAAGACTGTCAACAAGACCATCGCAGCAATCTACACGAACGTCTTGGTATACATTAAATTCAATTCCATTGACGAGGTTAATTTCGTAAAAAGCATTTGTCGGACGATAGATAAAGGATCGATCACGTAGTCGCTTAATACCTACATATTTGTATTCTATCCGCCTAGAGTCGCACAGTGGCCAAAATGCTTGATGTATGACAACAGTTCCTTTTCATATAAATCACCTGTGTGAATGTATATTTAAGAGGCTTCTTATATTTCGTATATGGATTTTCATTTCATTTCATTATATTTGTAGATTTGAGTTAAATAACAGACTTTTCCACTTTCGAAGTTGACAAATATTAAGCAATTATGTATTAATTGTAATGATTAATGTCAATTATAATAGCTATGCCTTTTGAAAAAAATATTAACCAAGAATTACAATTGTCATTTTTAAACGAGTCAACTATTGGAGTTATAATTAGAAATTGTAATTGCTTTTGAACGATCAATTTTTCTTTCGATAGTTTTACAATTACATTTCGTTTATAGTGAAATCAAAAATTCTTGCCGACACTCTTCATATAGTAATACTCGATTGCTTGATGGAAATTCCTTTGCATACAAATAATTTTTAAATACAGATTTTTCTTTATTTTGGTACGTTTTATAACATCTATTTATATAAAAATTTTCAATAAGGTCATATATCGAAACTTTCTCAATATGCTAATTTAAGTAAGTGAAAATTGCAGATGCATATAATAAGATTTTTGAATTTATCAACTTCAAATTCGAATTCAAAGATGCAAGAAATATTGACTTTTAAAATGGTAAATACGAATAATAAATAATTTAGATTTTTTCCTCTTTTATCGCATTATATTAATAAAAATATAACATTTTATTTTCCAATTAAGTATTTTCTTTGCAAAATGTGTTATATTTTAGTAGCACCAATTGAACTAATATAACTAATAATTAGATTTTTTATAAGATCTGATGAAATAAAAGTTTCTGTTAATTATTTCATTTTTTTTTTATTCTTTGCTTTCAATTATTAAAATAAAGAACAATGAAAACATGCGAGGAAATAACAAACGTGCAATGTCACTCAATCACTCGTTTCCTCATTGATAGATATACTTCTTGTCTTCGGGCTAGAGGTCATCATATTTAATTAAATTGAAAATATAATTATCAATAATTACATTTTCACTCTTATAAAATAATTAAAAAAAAATAAATCTAGATTGTTTCTTTATAGTTTTATAATTTTAGAAGTCATTATCTTGAATGAAACGAGAGCACATTTACATTAAAAATGTAAATTCTTTATATTTTGAAATTCTAAATTCATATTTCAAGTTCTTATATTGATAAAAATTAACAAATACGCTTTTCGATTTTAAATAAATGCATTAATTATAATTTATTTAATACAGTTAAAAAACTAGTGCAAAAGTAGAATATTAGATTAAGTATAAAAATATTCCATATAACTTTGTTACATTTTCTCGTTTCAGATTTATTTAAATGAAAAACAAATTGAATCTTCTATTCTCTTTTTGATCCTACTTTATTGTTCAATGTTATTTAAATCAGTATTTTAGCTATCTTGTCGACAAAACTATATTTATATTCGTTTTATATATAATTTAATTAGGATTTAATTATATTTTCTAAAAATTATATTACTTCTAAATACAATATTCCAAAAATAATATTTTATTTTGATCTACATAGACATAATGTGCTCTAGTATGGCTAAGAAGTAAAGAAGTAATAGAGATGTGCACATTTCTAAGTGATTTATTGCAGAAATTATAATTAAGAGTTTTGTTAAAATGACAAATTATAAGATTATTTTAAAAAATTAACGAAAAATATTCATTATCGAATTTTCTTAAGTATTGATAATATGGATGTTAATTAATTTGATTAAAAATTTCAAAATCATTTGATAGAATACAATAATATTCTAAAAAAAGAAAAAGAAAAAAGTAAAAATTATAGGTTTTGCAAGTTTCGATACAAGTTTACATTTTTAAATTAGAATTGTTTTAGGAAATTAAAAATGAGATTTTAATAAGTATCGTTTTCTTCTCTTCTGAAAATCTATTGAAAGAAAAGAATATTGTTTTTTTCTATATTGCAGAAGAATTATTAATAAATGAATAAGAGAAAAACGAAAAGAGATAAGTTATATTATTTCTAAAATTTGGCAGTGTACTTTCCGATGTTAAAAGTTAATAAAATAACACTTTAGATAACTTATTATAATAAATTATTATAATAAAAGGATAGTTTGTAATTGCAAAAGTTGTAAAAAATTTTATTTGCTGCAAAATGTTATTTTTACTCGATATAAAATGTTTACATAAGGTAATTTAATTAATTTTTCATTCTGTGCGTGGCGATTTAATTCAAAACTGATTTTTCTCTGTCAATATACTGTAGTTTTTGAAGCGCAATAGGAATTAAATAACAAAGTGTCGTTAACTCATTAATTCTGAATAATTTTTATAAACATTATATATAAATGGCAGAATAATAAAGCATAATACAAAGAATTTTAATACTTCACGAAGTTGCAAGATCAAAACAGGAAAAAAGATAGAGTAGTTATTTTCAACGTTTTTCCATTTGCTTTTAATGCATTAAAAATTTTGCTGTATGGAGAGAAATGAAATTGATGAGATTGTCGCGACATGAATAATCGAACTGGTAGATTTAATTTAATTCCCAAAGTAAAATCCAAAAATTATACGTGCACCTATCTACAATTAATTTTTACCAGTGTATGCATTAATTACCATAAATTAAATTAATAATCACGATGATGTTACAGGTGAAAAGCTTGCTAAAGATAAAATATTTATACACTTTTGTACGATACAAATGAAGTATAATTATCGTGTACGCGTATTTTAATTACAAATAGAAAAAAACGAAAAAATATAAAATTTACACGAATTATTTTAAAATTTTTATTTTAAAATAAATAACACGAAACTATCGAAAACTTATCGAAAAAATATTAAATATAAATTAACTATAACGTTTGAATGTTTATTGCGTTAACGAGTAATTTGCCTTAACAACATTTTAAATATATTTAAAATATATTTAAAATGTTGTTATATTTATTAATTATCATCAATTTTATTAAAAATTTCCTATTCCCAAACTATTTTTATTATTATATATATCCTCTATTCTTAAAAAAAGTTTTATTTTCGATATAATTAAGATTCGAACAAATTTTCCTTTATCGTCTCATTATCCTAAAATCATATCCTCAATCGTAACTAAGCAAAAAATAAAAAGATATCCAAAGATAAGAAGAAAATTTCCACGGGACGTGAGACGAATTTAAAAATATTCCAAAATACCGACAGAAATAAAAAAAAAAAAAAAAAAAGCCAAAAGTCGCGATAACCAGAAAAATCAAGAAAACCAGCTCAAAGGGCAGAAGAAAACGCATTTCTCTAGAGTCTGGGATGAACGCCAAGAGAGATATCCAGCAGACAATGCTCTATGCCGTGTAATTCTGCGACAAGGAGATTCGGTTAATTCGGCCGGAGACTCGCAAGCTGTACAAGAGAGCCGGATTCCGCCCGATTGCAACCACTCAAATCAGAAATCCAGACTGGCAGCCAAATGCAAGATCGAACGTTCAATTCCGGGACTGTCGGTGAACTGGCAACGTTGACTGAGGGTAGATCCCTCGAATGAGCCGGGGGGGACAAGAAAGGAGAAGAGGTGGAAAAATGAACGGCAAAGGACAATCGCACGCGGGGGATGGAGCGAGAGAGGAAGGACGAAGACATCGAGGGAGAGAGAGAGAGAATAACAGAAAGAACGGTAGAAGTGGATATAAGGGAGAAACAGTGAGCCAATTCGCTAATCCCGATTTCCGATCGCGAGCATCGATTCATGTATTTACGTTAACAGCTCCAATCAGTTTCCTCTCCATTTCCTTACTTTCAGATACCGAGAAAACGGTATTACCAGATGCGTTCCACTCGGGTCGTTTCCGTCTTTGATGATCGTCCGATTCTCGTGTCCCGCTCTTTCACCACTTTCATTTCCTGTTTCTTCTCGATCTCGCCAATATTCCTAATTGTTCCAAAGTTGACGATATTGTTGATCGTGTCCGGAAAAGATTACGCGAAAATATTTTATGAATATATTTTATAAATTAATCGGAAAAATTGTACGAAAACTTCGCAATAGTTCATGTCTGTTCATTGTATAATTTATTTATAATAATAATAAGATTTTGTATTATTATATAATAGATATATATTTTTAATAAATGAAATAGAACAAGAAAGAATAGAATTATATTTTTGATTTTGATACATGTTAATATAAAATTATATAATATAGTAATTGTTCAATACATTAGCATGATATACGTGTTGAATCAATTTGAAGTTTTAAGTTTCAATATTTACGTGTAATAACGTTAAAATTTCAATTAGATTATTCTGATTTATAAACGCAAATATTATATATCGAAATTCACTCGCAAGTTTCAAGTTAGTATTTCTCGTGTCTTCTAAATACAAAAAAAAAAAAAAAAGAAAGAAAGAAAGAAAAAAAATTCACAATAGAACTTATAAATATTTTCCGTATAATGGTTACCGCGATATTTTATATTTTTAAAAATTTATATAAATTCATCAAGTTTCATTTTTATAAATTAAAATTATGAGCATAAATGTAAACTTTAATTTGCAAAACATATTCTTTACTCTTCACGATTCTATTATTTTCCTCCAATAATATATCATTCCCTATGTAATTACGTTTTACAAAACATAATATTAACATTTATATTATGAAACCATTAACATTTACAATCCCTCCTCAAAGGAAGCAATAATACAAGAATGGAAGAAATTCAAACTCGGACATTTTTTTGCCACTCGTTTGCCACGCTCGACGCGATATAAATCGATCCCCTGGCGACCGTGGGCAAAGTATATCAGACAAAGGTAATTAATATTAACACGCGAACAACCGACCACGTCAGCGATGTTGCTTCCAATAAAGTCTCCTCGCGAAAGCCCACAAATCTCCCCACGAGAAAGAAACTCCTCGTCGGCTGACTTCGTCCGGCTCCAAAGAGGAGAGCAGCAAGAGGTTTCCAGCGGCCAGATAAAGAAACACTATATTGTAATCTGAGAAATTCGGCAGTCCACGTCCTCCTCTGCGGTAATAGATTCCTTTATCGACTTCAACCTCGGACCAGACCTTGTCCCGGTTTCATTCTCCTCCTCTTCCTCCTCCTTCTTCTCTCTTCTATCGCGGTTGAAATATCGCGGCAAATAGAAAAGAGGCGGCCGGTATCAAGAGAGGTTGAAAAGTTTATCGTGGCATAGGTGCAGATAATTGATCGAAAACTCCTTCGTCCACTTGTTTTCCCAACTTTCTTCCCAACGTCACTGGTAATTTCTCAATAGACATGAATAGATCCGTCCGAGGCACCGATCGAGAATCAACTTTTAAATTATCTGCGTTTCTAAATTAACCTGTCGCGTTAATAAACTTTGGACGAAAGATGTCAACGAGGGATCAATTTCATCGATTTTTTTTTTTTCAAACGGATACGGAGAATTTGAAAATAGTATATACAGGATGGAATAATTTTTTTTTTCTGAAGTTTCGTTTTCGAGAAATAAAGTATGATCTTTATGAAGAAAGTAGTATTCGTAACATAAATAATAATACGTGAGTATGCTATGCTAAATATGTTTTGCATATCTAAGTTTAATATTTCTTCAGTAAGCCTCAATTATCTAATTGCACCAGTTTCAAAATTATAATTGAATGAATATTAATATGAGTCGTATCTTTAATCATCAAAAATTCCTTTTATTCCTCGCCTGACCTAATCCAATCTAATTTAAATCTGAAAAGTTTTTTCACGAAAATATATATATATATGTATTTTCCATATATGAATAGATGAAGATATACATAAAAACATGTCATTACAAAATCTATCAATTTGCAATGAAATGAAAATTGAAATTTCGATTTTAAAGATTCGATAAAATTGGCAAATTGAATATGACTTTATCATATATTCTATTATCGGCAGTTTCTAACCGAGCTAGAGTTTATAAACTTCTTAATTTCTTTGTCCGTGTTAAACAACATGTAATAAGCTATTATATAAAAAGGATATGCAAAATTCTCGAAGAGTTTGAAAAATTAAAAGGCAATAATCCATTATGATTTCTCTAGTTATTTTTAATTTAGCCAAGCAAAGTTATGCACGCAACAACGGGAAAAATAAAATTAGTAATAAACAATAAAAAGCAAATAATCTGTAAGAATATTTTGTATTACTTACTAACATTAGAACTGGCCTGTAATATTTAAGTATCTACTTTACATATAAATGATTGTAGTTAAAGTGATGTCATGAAAATAAGCAATAATAAGTATAATGTAATTACATTTCTATCTCAATAAATTACAATATTAATTTTGTCAAAAACATTTTCATATTTTCAATATCGTAAAATAAAAAATATGAAATCCATCATTTTAATTGTTCTAGTGTTAATCACACTATGTTTATAAATAATATCTCATCAAAGGAGAGACTTAAGAGAGAATACACGATCTAACTAAAATCGTGTTTAATTGGCGAATTTTCAATCTCTAAAGTTGATTTCTTCTCGAAAAGAAAGTCTCGAAGAAGCCTATCAACATTTTCTTTTCGATTTTTTTCATAGAAATCAAATTCATAGAATAAAATAACTTGTCCCCAGTTTTAGTACGATCACACTTTTTTACAAGTTTCAAAAGTCAATGAATTTGTAAAATTATTACTTTTTTGTGACAGACGTGCATTTGTGTGTATTTTTGTCGTACACGCAACATGACAAAAAAAGAAAATTAATCTCAAACAATACAATCGACAAATATGATATTGCCACATCGCGTGCGTTGTAAATTCGGGCGCAACAATGGAAAATTTAATTGTTTTACATCGTGTTGATCGGTCGGTTAAATAAGAACAATTGTTTAACAATTGTCTATTTTGTTGCCTATTGAATATTTTTTATAGATAAAGAACTTAAAAATCGTTCTTTTACTTCTTTCTTCGCGATTCGTGACCAATAATAACTTCTTCTAAATTTCTTTTACAAATCAATCCCTCTAACGTCTCAAAAAAATTCGAGCTGTTCGATCCACAAAATTGTTGAAAATGTTTCAAAGGATATCCGAATATTATTATCAACCAACTGTATTATGTTCACATTTCGTATTATAAGAGATGAAATCGAGAGAGACTAGTAATTGTTTACGAGGATTTCTGATTTTTTATTGCTAATTGCTGGCTAATAAATTGGCGAAATCCTTTTGTTAGACTTTTTAGCCTGGAATGGGAATAAATATCTCAACAGATACGAAATAATTCGAAAATAAGGGAGGGAAAAGAAATCGATAATAAGCAGGAATGCGATCGCGTAGAAAGTACGTGATTTAAAAAGGAAAAAAAAAAAAAAAAAAAGAGAGATTAGAATTGAGACGATATCGATTATGGATATATTTTATCGATATCTTATTGATATATCGGTAATATCGCTAATATATTGTTAAAATAAAAATGAATGAAATAAATTATTTACTTTTTTCTTATTGAAAGTTATTATCGAATTATTGTTACGAGTGTATATCATATATAAACGTTATCTGTAATGAGTTGCAGTAAAAATAAATAGGCTTTATTTTAAAAAACTATATTATAGCTTGGTTAAGCCATTTCTATTCGTGTTATTGATATCTTAATGATATTTTGGACATGTCGATAAATCAATAGAATATCATTAGCTCATAAATCGTTAACAATATCTTTAATTATGACTTTAAATAAAAAAGAACAAAAGAATTCTAATTATTTTCATTCGTTATCGATAATGATATTATTGATTGTATTAATATTATTAATTTTTAACCGAGAATGATATCAATAATCATAATTTTAAGAAAAAATTCCTAAGTCTACGAATTCTTTTATAAATATTATATCATAAGCTTAAAAGAGTTGTTGTTTATCACAAGAATAATTGTATAAATTATTAATTTAAATTCTGAAATTTTATAATAAGGAGTAATATTATAATCATCGATTTGTTCGATATAAAATTTTTAATAAATTGTTTTTATTACGTATAGAAAATTTATTATTCAATTTTATATCGTTTATACTCTTACTTCGTGTAAAGTAACAGCGTTAAAAAGATTTCGTTAATTTCTTTCTTAAATCGATTTTCATTAAATTAATGAAAGAACATAAGCATCGATTATAAATTATGAACAATAAAAAAAGTCAAAAATCTATAAATTTTGAGATTAACAGATTCGTAGACAGTAAAGCATCCATAGAATTACAATACTATGTATTATACTATATATTAATTGACTTTTTTCATAATTGTAAAATATAATTTAAAATTTGAAAAAGATAATCATATAGATTACTCTATAATTTTATTACTGTTACTCTGCTATTAATAAATTATTAGATATAGTAGCAATATATATTACAATTATTCAATAATAATTAATAATAGGAAAATTATTAAAATATTTTGCAGATAACACACAATTAACACTATACAAATTATTATTAATATCCTTTTACAAAATATATCACCAAATTTACTAACATTTTTCTTAATTTCCATTCCATACATTTCTCATTTGATTACTAAATTAAAACAATCGTCATTTAAAATTATCAATTTTTAACAATTTCAACAAAATCGGACGTATTTCTATCGTCACAATCTTTTATAATCTTTTATCGTCACAAAAAAACGAACATTATTCGCCGGACGAGCAAGCAGCAATCCATCGATCCAGAAAAGGAATCTTATCATTGCTCGATACATGTATCGAGCGAAGTTGGATTCATGGGCATTTTTAAAAATGAATGTGGAGACATTTTTGTCGCCTGTATACGATACAGGAAAGAGGATACGGTCAGAAACGGAAAAGGCTTTCGCTCAAATTAGATCCGGGAGTTCCGGACTGTCGGCGTGCGCCGATTTCCCCACAATTTATACGTGGTAGTATTTTTGCGCAATTTGTGCCGGTTATGAGGACGTGGAAGCGCGATGGTTCCACCGTGAAAAATATAACTCGAATTTATCGGGGAGCCCTCCCCATCCACTTCTCTTTTCCTTCCTCTCCATCACCGACAGAATATCCATTATTCGTCACTGTCCATGGCCTTCGAGTGACTGACCCGAGATAAAATTACCAGCCGATTCTATGAAAATCGTCTTCGTCCCACGAATATCTCCCCAGATCGTAACCGGCGCGATTGTTAATTCATCGTTTAAACATCAATTCATCCTCGTTTTCGCACTCGACAAAGTTTCCATCTCTTGGTTGGTATGTTTAATCGGAAGATTCGGAGGCCAATCGCATTATATATGAAACGATTTACATATATATGTAGCTCGAAAATCTCTTATTGTTATTTACATTTTCAATCGACAAACTGTTGAAGTATTTATTTAATTAGTTCGTTGTAAATGTAAAGGAATTTTTAAGAGAATGTGGTTTACGCTGATTGATTTCTGAATCTCTTTAATTATTGATATTAACATTATATTGAACTATTAATCATAAAGAATTTGTGAAATATTGCACAAGTGAAAATAAGATAATAAAATAAGAATATTTATATTTAAGGGAATGTTAAATAATGCTTGCGTTAAATTGTTTAATGTTGAATATTTAAGATAGAATTTAAAACGATAGAAAATATTTATCGCGATAATTGTAAAAGAAAGAAAGATTGTTAGAAAAAAATTACACGATAGAAAATATAGAAAAATACAAATAGAATAATTCAGATTGATGGACTGAAAGCAAGTCGACTAATAAGATCTTATGAATAAAAATTAGTAAAGTATAGTAAATATAATTCATATGTATTCATTGATTGGTTCGATAATAATAATACCAATAACAATAAGTTATAATAATAAGATCAATTATTCTCAATTATTAAATTAAGTTATGCTGTACGAATATATATGTATAAATACGATACGAATAATAAATTAGTCGGTGCTATTAGTTCAAATTTTTTTCTCAATAATATTTTCGAAATTAAGTCTTAATTAAATTACAAACTTATTTTATGATTAATTTAAAGAGTAATAAAGAGAAATCAATAAATAATAATTGAAGATATCAAAGCACGGTTAATAATATGTATGGACACACAGGTATGTACAAAGTGTGGCGTATTGAAAATCAAAGGTATATTGGAATTATGATAAAGCAGAGAGCTAATAAAAGAAATAAGTTCCCGGAATTTATAATTTCATTCGATTGAATTGCAGACTTGTGAAGATTTCATACACACGTAATACGAAGAGAAAGAAAAAATTAATTAAATGAATGGCTAATGACAAGAGTATAAAATGGAAGAAAGATGATAATAATGGAATTTGTATTTTTATCGTATTAGTGGATATAATAATAAAAATGCAATCTATTATCAGTACATTATTTTCGTATTATAGATATGAAATGAAAAAAGGAAAAAGAAAAGATCTTACGTTAAAGATTGTCGACATATAACCAGGAACAACCTTAATTTTTATTATAGTCGAATTTTGATAATTCGAAAACATTTAAAAAACTATAATTTCGTTCATTTCTATCCATTGTGAAAATCTTCAAAATCGAAATAAAATTTACTAAAATCTAGATGCATTATTTAACTTCCATAATTCGAGGTTTGAATAATAATCTTACGTCAAAGTTTATGCTATCTTTTAAAATCGAATTTCTATCATATTTAGCTCATTTTACAACTCAATGTTTATATGTAACAAAATATGAAAAACAATCATTTAATGTTTTTATTTAATGTTTTTATTTAAGATACGTGCTTTTTCTGAGAATAAAAATTGTCTCGAAAATATTTCTTGCGAATATTGATTTTATTGAGAATAATAATCCAAGAATATTGCTCAATTATCTGAAAGAGAGAATTTTTTAGATTACTCTCAAATGATACGTAACAATATATGATTATCAGATAGGTAGATTCGCAATTCGAAACAGTTTCGCATTCTGAGAGTAGTTATCGCGAGAGTCGGTTGACAAGTGATGAAATGGCAAACATAACGTAGCTTGGAATGATAATGAGACAACAATGAGATAAAGACAGAAAGTAGACGCAAACCTATTTTTACTGAAAGATTCTCACAGTTCTGTCGTGTGGTAAATTTTCAATGAATTTTCTGCCAGTAAATTTGATGGAGACAAATTTTGATATTGAACAAAAAATTCAGACAAAAAATACTCGAAAAGGTGAAGCTTTGAAATTTTCAAATGTGTATCTTAATTTATATTTTATATAAAAGAGTAACTTCTAGAAAATTTTATTATTTAAAAAACTTTTATTTGTGGATTCTATTAATTTTTACTAATTTCGTTGAATTTCTTTTATCGCGTATTAAAAATTGTTTGTAAGTTAAAATTCGTATTATTATATATTTCTTTAAGAAAATTTATATACATTTACTGTTATATCACATTCATAGATGATCAAAAAATGTTCGAATCTATTGCTTACATCGTTTGTATTTAAAACAACAACATATCAATTGGATTATTTTCTGTTTGATAATAAAAAATAAAGCTAAATTTTTATCATAGATTTATAATCAGTACTCGTTTAATCTAAATAAACAAAAAAACAAAATAGTAAAAGTTGAAGAAAAATAAAGTAAAATTTTCAGTTTGTCACAAATTTTAGGTGACGAGTGAGATAATCTAAAAATTTTTTTTAAAAGATTCAAATTTCCGTTAAAAAAAAATCTTTAAATCAATTAAATATATATATGTATATTTATTTTTATATACATATATTTTTTCAAGAGAATACAAGAATGCATTGATGAGTGCAAAAAAAGAACATATATATTTACAATTTCATTAAAAATTGTAATCGATCTAGATTTTTTATCGGATAACAAATTATGTATTATGATGACTGACATTGAAAAGAAATAATTCTTCTTCATAGAATTTCTGCAATTTGATTTCATATTAGTCATTTCTTTTTTTTTACTTTTATGATTATATCCTTGATTGTTTTTTTTTTTTGTTATGTACATCCGAATCATTTTTAATCATAAAAATCCAATTGGCCTTATATATATGAACTTCGAAGTGATGATGATTTAAATTTTCAAAGCTACTTTCTTTTTTAAATACGAAATTATATATATATATATATATTGTTATACAATAACTTTATTGTCGCATAATATTAACAAATACAAATTAAGATTATTTATTCGATCCAATACAAATTATTTTTATCAACAATTTTTTTTTTTCATTTCCCTATAAATCAATCTTCACACATTAAGCATCAATCGTTTGAAAAATATTCGTCTAATCAATCGACCAGCTGTTTCAGCAGTGAAAATTGGCAAAAAAATTTTTTTATTCGATAAAAAATCCAGGTCATCTCAACTCTTTTTTTTAACGAAGATACATATTTTTTCATGCACTCATCCTTGTATCGTCCTCTCGAAAAAGGTGATAGGTCGAAAAAAATTGATTATCGCAAAGATTTTCGCACGCCCGTGCAATCGACACCGTTCCTCCAGAAAGACCTTAAGTTATGTTGATGGCAATTCACGAGCGGATATGATGGATGCCCCGACGCCCACGCGGCGTCACGACGCCTGGGCCAACGTCGAATCTCCGCTCGCATCGCGATGCATCGTCCATGAAACGAAATTCGGTATGATCGGCGTCGAGTATCCTCCTCCGCGAAATGGTTAATTGCCCGTGTCGCGATGCCACGTTCCAGTTGCCCGCGACAGGTCGCTCCTTCAATAATTCGCGACCTGACCGTGTTCTCTGGCCACGGCCTGATAAATTAAAGCATTTGGAACGAGAGATTGCGGGATATTGAACTCGAAATCCGCGTTAAATCGACGATGCCTTTCGAAATTTCTTCGTTAGGGATTCGAGGGATTCTTGGAAGATTTCTTGTGGGGATTCGTGGTAGGTTTTTGGAACATGGCGATTTATGAACGTGAACGAATTTTCGGAGGATCGATGTTTGTAAAATTTCGAAGTGTAGGAAGAAAAATTATCGGTGAAAATAATTTGTAATACTGAATTGATAAGTTGATACAAGTTTGTATGAATATATTCATAAGTAATCTTTGAAGGGTTGATAAACACCAAGATATATAGAGAAAGAAATACAAGTAGGAGATAGATAGAAGGTTTTGATATAGTATTAATAATTTTGACAATAAATATTATATTTCAAATATAATATTATATTATATATATATATGTAATAAATATAAATAAATGAAACTTAACTCTCTTATAACAATTGTTGTTTTTTTCTTACAGCCACTTTTCTTTTGTATAATGGATATTTTATGTTTCGAGTATAATGTGAAGTTAAAATAATAGAAAGAATAGAAAGTGTGTTTATTAAAATAAAATTGACTTTAGTTTATTAATGAAGATTTGAAATATTCGTATTTTTGATTGATTTTGTGATATAATAAGAGAAAGCGAAATAACGAGTGATAGAAATATGCGATTGACTTGACTAATAATAATAATAATTAAAATTTTCTCAAGAAATTTTAAAGAAATATATGTCTGATCAATTGAGGGTTATAAATTATAAAAATATATTATCTACCAATTGGGAATCCATGCGATTATGCGGATCTAAAAATATATAATTTACACGCGTGATTATTGCAAAATAAAATAAATTGTTTGTTTAATTGTTCATTCGTTTGCTTATTTTATTTATTATTATTTTGATATTTCTTATACCAACAAAATTGAGTATCTTCATATTCGTGTTTTAAAAGTTATATAGAGAAATAACGATTGTTTATTAAATTATAAACAATTTAATTTCATCTTAAATAAAACTACTTATCAATTCAGTGTTACAAATTATTTTTACCAATAATTTTTCTTATACCTTGATAAATAAACTTGCGTTATGTTTATATATCTACTTTTTCTCGTTTGTTTTGAATATTCAAAAAATATTCCATGAATTTTCGATAAAGAAAGTGGAGAAATTAGAAGAATTAATATCCAAAATTAAAATTCGAAATGTTACGTGTCATAAAATGTTGTATGTTATGAAATTTCTTTCTATAATATTATGATTTCAATAAAGGATAATCTCTTCACGCACATATACATATAAATGACTTAGTCTAAAATTTAATTAATATTAAATTTAATTAGTGTTTAATTAGTGTTAAATTTAATTTGCGAAACTTCATCTGTTTCATTATCAAATCTGTTACTATCATATAATTTATACTCTATTTGTATAATTGTTATTACAATTTATAATTGTCGTGTAAAATTTCATTAGTAATATCAATTTTGTACAAACAAATACAATTTACATTGTATTAAAATTAAAAATTATTTTTATAAAACTAAATTATCAATTTTTTAATATTAAACGATATCTTTGGTATATCATTTTATATTTTATTATTTCTGTACAACATATGACAAGATGTCATTTAGTTCCAAGGAATTATTTGATTTATGCTAGAAATAAATGATTTATAATTAGACATATACAGATGTATGTCAAGTGAATTTAAATATTATTCTCAAATTTATATAAATGTATATTTATATAAATATAATATTTCAAAAATAACTAAAAATACCTATAAAGATTATCATCTTATATCAAGGTTAAGATTATTTATAAATTTTCTGTAATATCTATTTAAAAATAATGATAAAAAAATTTTCTTTATTTTAATGAAAATTTTAAATTATATTGAGATATACTTATCGTAGATATATCTAATCTAAAATAATAATAGATTTATATAGCTAAAATCTAAAATAATTCTTAAAATAAATAACGATAATTATCTATTTTCAAAATCCATCGGATTAATCCATCTTCTGTTCACACGAATAAAATTATATACTCGATATAAACACGATTAAACTATTAAATAGAGCAAATATAAAATCTATTTATTTCAAATAATATTAATAAATGACAGTATACAAAAATGAAGAAACACCTTAAACAGTAAATTCACAATACTTCAAAAAACAATTTGATCAACATAAAAGATCAAAACATATTGAAATAAATAAATATTTCAAATCAGTCCAATAAATGTACATTGATCAAAGCAACATTTGATCGAGTTTTCGAAATTACGAAGCTCAACTATTTCCGAACATAACCTAACCGAATATTAGAAAGTAGAAAAACGAAAGACGTGTAAATGCGATTCTTACGGCAATTAAATAAATTGCACTTGTTCGACGAGTCAATCTTACTCGCTGTTCACCTCGCGCACTACCCTATCTTTCCTTTTTTTCTTCCTTCTAATCAAAGTGCATGCAATCGAAACAACGTGTCCGATAATCCGTTACGTAACGGAAATAAGTGCCGTGAACGCTTATTCCCATTAGATAAACCTATCATCAAGTAAGATAATTGAGAACGTACGTTGCGAATATGTACGCGCTTACACGTGGCGCGACATATAACCTACACCTCGAGAGCCAACAAATCAGCCAACACTGGAGGAGGAAAAGAATACAGGTGTCTGGTGGAGGATCGATCCGCCGCGGTCATCCCTTTTAATTAAAAGCCTTCCATCCGGTTAAACGATTAATCGGTTAAGAAATCGAGCCGGTACGATCGCTTCGATAGATTCGAAAGATCAACGCCTCGAACCGATTATCCCTTTACACCATCATGACGACGTGCTGTATGCGAATATAGATTTTTCGAAGAAGATTTAATTGGTTTATAAATGGACTTTTGTTGGTCTGTTCGAATGAAACGTATGGTATTTTTGGTAAAGGGAAAATTTCGAATGGATCGAGTTTAATTTTCTAAATGAGCAGAGTATTTTTAAATCGAGAGTATTTGCTGCATTATGCTGATACGGAATTAATTACTTCGTAGCTTTTTCCATCGATTGGCATCAATCTTAGGTAATTAAGATTTGAGAAAAGTTTGAGAATTGAATGTTAAATGGCGACAGTTTAAAAATTGTTTATAGGTAGAGTATTTTTAAAAGTATTTAATTAAAAAAAATCAATCAAGTGATAAAAAGCTTTCGATGAATTCATGAATAATCTTAAATGTATCAAATTCAAAAAAAAGTTTTATATTTTATATTATTAAAAGTATCTAGATAAACATTTCACCTCCACACGTTCCTAAATAACAAAGATTTCAAATACCAAACGCAAGATCGATCGAATATATAAAATAACTCTAATGATTTCTTTTCAGAAAATTAAAAATTTATTCACGATAGCACAGTAGCTTTCTTTCGTCAAGCTTTATCTCGTTCCAAATCGGATTTTTTCTCTTGTCACACAAGGAGTGATAACAATTAACCGGCAACATAACGATAAATTATGTAAGTAGATATAGTAGTGATAAAAGATAGAGATAATGTAATTTGAAATCTAACGCTTTCGAATGCGTGTAAAATTCCAGAAAATTCGAACCGCTTTCGATTTAATTCTTGAAAATCCTGAAAATCTATTATTTTTTTACTTCGCTCCACTATCTATTATTTCCTTACTTTTGCGCATGAATTTTGCATGCACGACAGAGAAAAATCAGAGAGTCGAATAACATTGAAGTAAGAAAGTATAAGAAGTAAGCAGTGTGACCGAGATGGTAAAAATTTTGAATCTTTGAAGACTGGAGAAATCTAAAAGAAGAAACAAGACTTTTATGAAGATCGAGATTTTCAAGACTTTGAGAACATTTTTAGACTTACAAATCAGACTCGATTTTATTTCATAATATACAATATTCATTCGGATCGATTCGAACCGTTCCAAATTCCATATTACATTACCAGATGCAGGAGCCTTTTCCACCATTTCTTAAAACTGCTTTGG
Organism: Apis florea; assembly: GCF_048593485.1. NCBI lineage: Eukaryota > Metazoa > Arthropoda > Insecta > Hymenoptera > Apidae > Apis > Apis florea. The sequence goes on along the minus strand of NW_028256714.1, from coordinate 7,214,805 downwards.
CACAACGAACTTTTGCGTTTCTCTTTTTTTTTTTTTTTTTTTTTATATATACACCATTTTAAAAGAAACATTCGAATACCTTTCTTTCTTTCGTTCACGCATATCGACAAATTTTACATTATGACATTTTTATAAAAAAAGTAATTTTCACAATTTATTACTTTCCTCGTTAATAAACGCGACACGGTTCCAACGTACTTACATCCACTATCAAAGAGCTAACTGCATTAAGCACTACATGTACATATATATAGTCGCATATAATAACGTAATAAATAAGATACATAAATGAAGTTATTATATTACGTGCATAATAACCTTACCCACCGCAACGATTATTCGAGTGGGGTAAGCGCCACCAAGTGGTTCGATCTTCGAATAATTTCGCGGCAAAACGAATCGCGAGACACTATTGATAACGATATTCCCTTCTTTTCCCGATTTTTCCACTCCTCGCTGCAGAAAATTTCGTTCCTGAGATGAGGTGCATCAGGAGAAAATAATGTCGATGCCGCATTTTTTCGATTAAGGCTATGCGCTCTCTCGCTCTCTCTCATTTCTTGCCGGTATATATTTGTCCATCTTTGTCTCTTGCCATTCGAGTCTCTCCCTTCCTCCAGAATCTGGCACGGATACGAATATCCGAAAACTAATAAGGACAAGATGCTGGAGGGGAGAGGGGGAACAAAAAGAAACGGGGACAGGAAGTTAGGTGGGATCAAAAAATTACAACGTTGCATATTTCGTTGTGCGAGTGCGAAACAAGAGAATTTTGAGCTTGAGTTTTGTTTTATATTTTATTATTTTTTTATTTTATTGTGTGTGATAAGATGTTAAGGAAATGCAAATTAAAAGGGAATTAGCAAAAAGTTATCATACAGAAGATTTTGTATTATTAATCTACGATTTTTAACAATTTTTTATTATGTAAATTTAAGATAAAAATAAAATTAATCGACGAGGAAATATAAATGTAATATTTAACTTTATTGGATTATATATTGATACTTTAAAATATTTCTCTTATTCTCATACTTGTGCTAATCGTTTGGTAAATTTAAAAAATTTTTCACCATAATAGAAATTAAATGTATCTTAAAATGAATAATTCAATTCAAATTTGATTCAAATTGTTGCGATCGTCTATGGCTCAATGATATCATTAATATCAATCATCATAAAAAGTAATATTTTACTGTGCATCTTCGAATACTATATATAAATCTTTCAAAACTTTCAAGAACAAAGTCAAAGAATTTTTAATCGTCTTAACAACATTCGAAAACAAAAATTCATATCAATGGAATCTCTATATTCTGTTCTTTGTTCACCTCTAAATTCGTAAAATTTCTCACTATATTTCTATCACTTTCCGTCATTATTTTTCGATAAAAATAAATTTCTATTTAAATTTTTATTTATTTATTAATTCGAGGATAAGAAAAAATTATTCCTCTTTTTTTCGATAATTCTTATAGGAAAATTTGATTCCACATTCGTCCAATTCAATTTCCAATCCATTTTTTAATGATAAATATGGATGTTTTATTGTGTTATACTTTCCAAAATGTAATTCGCAAAATCTGACAGAATGAATCATTAAACAATGTTTACGAATACGAGAGAAAATACGAGCATCAGTAAGATTGTCAGCATGAAAGAGGTAGCATCTATTTTCCGTCCAACGAATTCTCAACGTGGCACTCTCTTTTCTCTGTGAGCTGAAAAATGAAACCTGTTTACGATATCTATGTTTTCGTACTGATAATTAATAATCACGAGTCACCATAGAAAATGATACAGTTAAAATGACATCGATGAAAAGAACGTTACTTTTTCTATTTTTGCTAGTTCAAACAAAAAATGAAATAAAATAATATTGCATTTCTTTCTTTTATTATATAGTTGATAATTATAGCGATGACAAGAACAATCTTTATTAAATTATTTGCAAATAATATCAGATGAATGTATTTTTAAATTAACAGAAAACAAGTAAAAGAGATTATGAAATGATATTACATAAAATATCATTTCATTATATTATTATTTATTATCTCTTTATATCTCATTTCGTCTAATACAAATTTCAATTGCTTGCAATAACTAATAAATAATAAATAACAAATCTTGATATTATTGTATACTAATTTTTGTTTGTTTTGGCTTCTAGAAAATTATCATCCAGTTATATCCCGCGAGAACATTAACATTCTATATTTGATCCTTTTCAAACCATTTCTATAAAGTGAGGATCAGTTACAAATCTGCTAATAAACTTATTGCTATATATTTATCGACGAATCCAACTAACAGGCTACAGATCTGAATTACTTAGAGACATAAATAAATAAATCTACATCCAAAAATATTCACAAAATTCAATCATCTTCACAGTATTATATATATTCATTCCTTATATTCAATAATAATTTCTGCATATTATAGATCTTTACTGAAAATTATACCATTAATATCTTTAAGAAAGGATCCATACGTTCTTTTTCGGGATACATACTCTTTTACAATACAATTTTTCCACATTTTTTAACTCCACAAAATAGTAAAGAAATGATCGAATTAAAGAATGATCAAGAATTTCTTTTTTTTTTTTTTTCTTTTTAATCCCGCAGGACAAATTACACGAGTTATGTAGAGGGAGGATAAGTGGTGAGACACGAGTCATTAATTATCCCCCTCCTTCAATGGTGAAACATGAAAAAGCGTTAATTGATCGTTCAAGTGGGCAGAAAACACTAGACGGCACAAGAACGATCCAGATAGAAAAAACGCTTATGTCGGCGAATAGCCGATTTAGTGTCTTTGCGATAAGCATGCCAGATCGGATGAGTAAAAATAGATCGTCTATTACGAAGGGGAGAGCTTTATCGTGACTAATGTAAGATAGGGTGAGTTTGCGAACTTGTAGTGTGCAATAAAGGAACCACACATAGTTTCACGGAATCCAGCGATGTCGAGGATACAGTCGTCGTCTGGATAATTTTCAGGGATGGAAGAGAAAGGAAGATATGCATTGGAAGAGAGAAAAAAAAAAAAAAATGAAAAATTGCGGAATCCATTGGTCAATAAAAGATATATCGTGTCCATTAGTCAGTAATTTGAGTTATTGAAATTGTGAAGAATTACAAATGGATTGTTTTATGATTTTGATATTTCCATTCGAATAGAATTACACGAATTCTAGAGAGAATATATAAATACTTAGTGGAGTGATATTGAAGAGATAAATAAGTATTGAAATATTATATGAATAATACAGAAGTAAATACAGCAATAAATCGAAACTAATTAAGAAACAGGAATATTTAGATGAAAGAATTTTCGTAATAAAGCATGTTATCATTATTATTACATTCTAATTCATTATTCAAAGTACACATAATTCTTTAATTATTTTATGTTTCGTTAATAATTTTTGATGCAGCGAGTATAGCTAATGAATTAATGAAAAAAAATTAATTAAAAAAAAAAATAGATATGCATTAGAAAGAACAGTTCCATTTTGTCCATGTAGATATTTATGTACCATAATTTAATGCCATTTTGTCATGTAAACTGTTTTAAAAAAAAATTTAATATTTTTTATTTCAGCTTGAGATAAGGATTATACAGGATAAAATCTGAAATATTTTATTTGTCATAATGATTCTTCAATACTCGAATTAAAAAAAACAATTATTCGTGTCATCATTACATTAGAATTTCTATACATCAAATTTCTCACATTTTGAAAATAGTCTCGATAGAAGCTTTTATTCAATCATTATTATTATTTAATCAAATTCGACGATTGTTTAGATTCATGTGATACCATATATTTCATCCGCATTTCTTTATTTAAAAGGAACTTTAATGTTTTGCTTTGGCCAACTTTCTCCTATACTGAAAGTAACATTTCAGAAAGAAATAATTAAATATGTAGGTACATATGTACTTGTTTACAAGGAACTACATCAAAGGATTTAAGAAAAGTACGCGTTTTTATGATGATTAAAATTTAATTTCCCAGTTAAAAAAATTCTAATTTATTATTTATGATAAAGATTTTATTTAAATTTAAAATTAAAATTTAGTTTAAAAAGTTAAAAGTTAATTAAGTTAAACGGTTTTAATCCAATCGTTTAATTAAATTTCAAGATTTTTGAAAGCCTAATAAAAAGTTATAAAATATTTTATAATAAAAGTAGTGAAATATTAAATAAAATATTTTGTTATTAAGCCTTAATATTATTAAGTAATGCAATTCAAATTTACCTGGTTTATTATATCGTATGATTGTTAGACTTGCAACGATAACTTTTTACCTTTATTTCAATATTTGGTAATACTTGCTTTTAATGAATTTCAATTATTTAAAAAAAAAATCAATAAATACGTTTTGGACGTTACTATCTCTTAATTATTTTTTTATTGCGAAAAACTCTGTCAAAATTTTACTAAAAAGTTTTTCAAATTCTTTAAATTGTTTCTCCTATATTTATAATAATAACATAATATTATATAAATAAAATAATCAAGTATTTTTCAAAAGTTTATTAATTTCAACGTTTATTATCAATCTTTCAGCAATAATAAATATACTTTCCAATAAATATGCACTTATTATTTTCCTATCAAGAAATTTAATGATTCAAAAGGATTCAATTGATCACGTTTAAATTATAAACAAGTATCATATATAAGTATTAGTGATTAAATTAAATGATATATCGAATCAAGAAGAATAATCTTATTTTTAAATAGAATATTAGTGAAATTCTTCGAAAAATTTTTTCTTTCTAGAAAAAATATAAACAGTTGGATGTAACGTATTACAAATATTTTATATCAGCTTAGTCTTATCGTAAAGATAAAAGATATGATTAAATTTTAAAGATATAATAATTGTAGATTTTGAAATATTTTCTTTTTTTTAACAAAAATCTTGCTTTTATCATTTTTCGGCAAATTATTGTAGGTATTTCAAATTTTTGTAATTGTAAATGATAGTATTAAATTGTTTATACATAAAATATAAACAAATTTAATTTTTAACATATTAATTTATTAGATTTGTTAGATTTTACATTTCTTAATTGATTAGGTTATAGAAAATTATTTTTTTTTTAGAATTATTGAATTTATTTTTTTGGAAAATAGATATTTTATACAATATATACAACGAATAAAGTATTCAATATACAATATAATATAAAAATTCTACAAACTTTTAGTAAATAAATAATGCTCTTTAAATAATTGTTAATCTACAAAAAAATAATTAAAATATCTATAATAAATAATTCATATATGTTTTTTTTTTTTTTAGTATTAAATATTGAACAATGAACTTAAAATTATAACAAAACTTTAAAATATAGTAGTTTAAACTAGTTATTGTTTTATCGCATAGATACTATCTCTTCATCTGCCTTTAATTCGTTTTCTATTTTTTCTTTTTTTATAATCACGAAACGATTAATTCTCAGATCGATAGTGGCACTTGTATTTCTAATCTGACCTATTGATCAATAAAGATTTTATATCTTACGGCTTAGAAATGTTGCGAAATTCTGTTTTGATCCAAAAGTGGCTTATGAAAAGGATTTTATAAAAGCAAAAAAAGGATAATGAATTAAAAAAAAAAAAAAAACGAAAAACCAAAATAAACAAAAAATTAAAATTATATCTTTCTCCTTTTTTGGTTCTTTTCCTTTCTCTTCCTTGAATAAAAGCAAAAAGAAATTCATATTCTAGATAATCAAATCATGCTCTAGAATTAATGTTTTCCTGTGATAATAAAAAAAAAAAACGTGCGTAAATTATGAATTGATTCACTTTATAAAATTAAGATTTATAAATTACACATATTAATATTTAATAAAATAATTTTTTAAAATAATTCTGTTTCATTTGAAGTGTATCGAATGTTTAGATCGAATCAAAAGGAAAATTTTATTTTACTTTTATCACTCTTTTTACGAGAAAACAAAAATAGTTCGTGCAATACTATCCAACTCTAGATCTTTCAATCCATCAGTCAGAAAACTATGATTGATCGAATTCATTCTACTTCTCTCGTACTACTTTTACATTACAATTTACACCAACTAAAATTAATTTGATTTTATTACCACCAAATTCTACTATATCATTCAATTCAACGAATTCTCAAAAATCACCAATTCTCTCGACACGTTAATTACTTAATTACCCAACAATCTAAAATCACTAATTTCCCCCAATGATAATTACATTAATTATCCGACAGCATAATTAAATATAAACGCTTCTCACGTTCTCTTAATCATCATTGATATTCATTGTTAATCTTGCACGAAAGGAGAGTTTCAGAGGAAAAGAGGCGGCGAGTAAAGGCGCAAGCTTTGTTAAGCTTCGAAACGCCCACGCGGCAAAGAAAAATTACGAGGACACGTCGCCTCGTGGCAAGAAATCCGGGAAGAAAGTTCACAGGAAACGGGGGAACATTACCATCGTCACCGGCAACATCGAGCCTGGTCCACCCACATTTCCGAGCGCAACCCCGCCGATTCAATCCGATAAATATCGATCGGGCTGGCTGCTACAGCCTTGAGATTCCATTTAATAATAATAACGGGACCTCGTATGAAGCTCGAGCAGAGAGGGAATAACAAAGGAAAAGGAAGACTGGTCAGAGGGATGAAAAGGGATGGGGGGAAGAAATGAAGAAAGAAAAAAGAGGATGTAAGGAAGAGGATAAGGAGAAAATAGGGTGGAAGAATGGAGGGAGAGGAAGGAAGGAAGGAAGGAAGGAAGGAAGAACAAAGTTGCCAAGTTTCATTTATTATTATTAGCATAATACCTAATTGCATAACTGCGTGAATGTAACCTCAAAGAGAAAAGATTTGCAATTAAGTCCACGTACAGACACGGGAGAACCGAGTAACGAAAACATAAATACGGGAGAAGGAAATAAAGCAAGGAAGAAAAAAGAATAGTAAAAGAGAGAGTAAGAAGTAATACGGAGGAATAGAAGAAGGGAGAAAGAGAAAGAGGAGTGGAGCTTGGAAATTTTACTTATAATCATCATTGCTAACATAATATCTAATTGCACGATTGTTCGAGAATAGAGCAAAAGGGGAAAATTCATAATTAATCCCAAACACAAGAGAAACATCGAATAATACGAATATAAATACAGAGAAAGAAATAAAACAAGTGAGAAGAATATAATAGAAAATAAAGGAAAAGAGAAGAAAGAGTTTCTGAAGTAATCCGAGAAAGAAAAACTTCGTAATTAAGTACAGACATGAAAGAACCAAGTAACAAAAATATAAACGGAAAGAGAGATAGAGAAAGAGAGAAGAGAGACAAAGGAGAAGATGAAGAGAAACAAAAGATAGATAGAGCTTTCAAGTTTTATTTCCATAATTATCATTACTAATACCTAATCCCACGATTATGCGACAGTCTTAAAAAGAAAAGATTCGTAATTAAGCCCACGAATACGAAGAAACCAAGTAACAAAAATATAAACACACAGGAAAAAGAATAAAGCAAGAAAGAAAAAGAAAGAAGAATATATATTATTATTATTAACATAATACGACTAATTCCACGATTGCGTGAAAGAGTAATCTTAAAGAGAAAAGTAGTTAGTAATCGAACCCATGTACACGAAAACTTGGGAAGAAAGGAAGAGAGAAAGAGAAAGAAAAGGAACGGTGATCGGTATATTCCGGAGTCGGATGCGCCGAACTTTTCGGACGATTTCTGCCAGGATATCGAGGCCGACTCTTTTTCGGGACGTGAAAGAAGGTTACGGGAGGCGGAGTTAACCCAGTTGCCTGTTGAAAGGGCCACCGTCCCCGGAAAGAAATTGCATTTGTCCTCGAGACTCGGATTCAATGGATGATGGAACGCGTCCTCCCGTGTTCTGCTTACCCAAACACGTTCCAGCTTTGTGTAATTAATGATAATGTTATCGGTGCTCTCTTTACCTCACTTCTACCCTCACCCTTTGATAACAGTGCAATGTTTATCGACAGATTAATGGAATATTACCGTTAAAAGAGAATTAATCGTGTTTAAAGCCCTTGCTGGCTGCCGTGTCGCTTCACGATTTCCTTTTCGTGAGCGCGATATGCGTTATTGTTTCATGATCGAAAATTCTAATTGGAGATTTATTAAAATCGAGGAGTATGTAGAGTACTCTTTTTACGTGATAGTTTCAAATAATTAATTATATTAGTGAATTGATAAATAGCAATTTGCGGGTTGGGTTAAGTCATGTTAAATTTTAAACAATAAAGTATAAGACATAGACAGAAGTTGGCTTGTAAGCAGTAATTTAGTAATTTGCAATATGCAAGTTATAAACTTTTGCAATTTTATATTACATGGAGTAATTAAATGATTTACGTTTTATAAAATTTACTCACTTCACTTCTTGTGAAACTGTTTCTCTTTTTCTCTGTTATTAAATTTGAATTAATTAAACAGCTAAATTTATCAATAATATGATTAATGTGTTATCAGTAATATATTAGATTTAACAATAATAATAAATTGTTATTATATTATATATTAGGAATGTTAAAATGTGAAGATTGGCAGGAAATCGAGAAAAAGTGAACCATGATATGACGATACATATTACAAATAAAATAATAAATAAAAATTTTTACTAATGATTTTTCGAGCAGTATTTGATTCTGTATACATAAAGGATGAAGCATTTATTGAATTTCCTAGTATTCATATATATAATATTCACTGAAAATTTTAAATAAATTCTAGTATAATTTTAAATCAGCTGGCTAATTTCTCCAATCATTGTTTATAAGTTAAAAAAATTTAATAAAAATAGGAGAAATAATTTTTAAAAAATACCTGATAGATACCTGGCAGATATATTCTTGATTAACCGAGACAAAAGCGGAGGTGACTTTTGCTAAAGGAGAAAATGGAAGAAATCTCGAATTTTAAGTAGGCGTTCACGAGGTTGCACATGAGATGTTCATGTTTACAGTAGTGCAGAATACAGTTAACCGAACAGTAACTAAAGTTGCCAGTATTCTCTACAAACGCCAAGACTGGATTTATTTAACAATACCGGTTTATCTATTAGTAACGTTACAAAGACCAACTGTACACTGACCTTTCTTTCTAAAATCTATCATCGTCAAATTCATTTGAATCGGGTGACAATATGATGAAAGTAATTAATATGAGTTAAGTAATTCTAAATGATTGACGCTCGGGTTCGAATGTTCGATACGTGGATTTCAGTCGACGAAATATATGTTTCGAGAAAAACTGGAGCTTCCAGCGTTAAGACAAAGAAAATACTTGAATCGCCAAGTAAATACTAATAGTATTTATTTAAGATTTCTCATCATTTATTATCTAGCAATAATAGAAAATGTATGTACAAGAAATCTTTGCTTTTACTTATATTTAATACTTACTTAAGTGTTTATTTATTTTTATGCATATGACCTATTATGATATTTCGTATCGACTAAAGAAAATATTATATATTAGAAAAATTTTATTAATATTATTATTACTTTAATTGTACAAAAGAGATTTTATAATAAAGAATATATTTAAGTTATCAATGAAATAAAAAAACGTTTTGTCTAAAGATTCTTTCTTCAGTTTTACATTTAGAATTTCTATTATTAGAAAAATATTGATATTTGATTGATAATTTATATACAATTTTCAAACATAATAAAACATTCATACATAAAATTATAAATTATGATGTTTAATTGAAAACGTATCAATCAATGAAGAAGATTTATATATTAGTTTTTTATTTATCAATTTCGAATATTATTATTGATATTATTGAGATATTATTATTGAGATATAGGAATATTTTTCTCTTATTCAGTGAGCACAAAATAAATTTTTTCTCGTGAAATTATCTTATAACTATTCTCTTTCTTGAACTTTTAATTTTTAATTTTTTCATATTATATTGGAAAATTCATAAATTCATTCATTCTTTGTTATTTCTGCATATTACATAAATAATTTCAAAATGTAATTTTTTATAAGCTTTGAAAATAACTTTATATTAATGTTTTATTTTAGTTTTATTGTGAAAATAAAGAAACTTTGTATTTGATTAAAATTAGTTTACAATAATCAACTTTTTCCATTAGATATTATTATCTTTTTAATAAAAAATGAATACGACATGTTATATTACATTATATTTAAAAGTTGATAAAAATAAGATGAAAATGAATTTAATCAAAATTTTTGTGATTAACTTTTAATTCACAAATTGATAGAAAGATTAAATTAAAGATAATAATTATATTATTTAAATATTTTCCTTAATATAATTGAAATTTTCTTTATAATGTTAAAAATATTTCATCATAGAATTAAAAAAAATTTTTTTATTTGAAAGTAAATTACTTATATGAATTTTATGTTCATAAAATTAGTCACAAATATAATGAACTAGAATAAATTACATTAATAATTAAAAAATGTCGATAAGGATAAATTTTCTAGTTTACAAGCATCTATATGTATAAAATTTAATTATGTATATATTATTTTTTTAATAAAATCTCAATAATCAATATATGTACATATGAATATATTTCTTTAATATTTCTGCATTCTAATATTTTTTTTATTTTTTAAGAAATATATTATTATTTTAGAATATTATAACAAGTCGCTTATATATTGCACGGAAATATAAACAAAGTTTCATTGAAAATTGTGCAAAATTTTATTGTAAATATAATTCAATAAAATGTATAATAAAAAAAATTATAAAAAGTAAAATTATTTAATTTTATTACTTAAAGATTGAAGTTTCATTCGTATCACTTAATTTTTCATTTTTATCTTCGAAAATAGCAAAATTGAAAAATATTCTTATTTTATTAAATAACCTTTTTAAGATAAAGCCTGATAAAAAATGTTTCTTCTTCTCGTAGAATAAATATTTAGACCCAAATATAAATTTCTATTTCGAGAAAGAAAATTTTCCTTCAAATAACCTTGAAAAAGCGTTCAACAAATAAAAAATAAATAGAGAATAGTTGTACTCCCCCCCCCCCCCCACCACCACCACCTCGAAATTGTGAAACTTTTGTATTTAATATTTTCCCGAAAATGCATTGTTTTCGAGATATTTGCATTGGAAATTTCTAAATGAACATTTTGTATACACATGTTGCACTCATGTTAACTACTGATCGACTGCGTAACTGTATTGAATATAATAGACAATTTTTAATAGATAACACGCAATATATATGTATATACTGATACGTGTGGTGGAGAATGAAAAGAGATGAGAAGAGATGAGGATATACCGCTATGTTCACCCACTTTCCATCTACGAAGCTGAGCGACTACTCGCGCGTTTCGTCATGGCCATTCGCATTTATTCGTCGAAAAATTATCACAAAAATCGAAATTCTTCCCCAAAATTGGCAAAAGAGCTGATAATTGAAATTTTTTTCAATGGTAAGTTCGAATATGAATATATTCCCGATGCTGAATCGCTCGAAGATAATCCCTCCCCCCTCTTTGTACATATACAAACATATTTTTAATATTCTTTCTTTTCAATAAGATTAAATAATAATAAAACTATGAATGAATTTATAATTATTTTATTTCCTTTCTACAAGACAAATTACATACAAATCTATCCAAAAATGCTGCGTATATTTCCATCTTTTTTTATAATATTCGTATACGCTGAAAGCTACGCTTTTTTTTTCGAAATTTTAACGTTGCTCATTGCTACTTTCTTCTACCAATTTTGTTTCTGATGTGTCTTTTACTTGCATTGCGTACTTTTATATCGTACACTTTTATATTAATTTTTATTAATTTTGTTTTCATATAATCCTAGAAAAATTAATCAATTAATTAAATTAATTATAACTAGCCTAAGCCTAACGCTATAAAAATATCGTAAGGCGAGGGATCCAGAAGTCAATTGGGGGAAAAATTCGCGCGAACTTTGCCAAATCAAAGTTTACCATCATCATCGAGATTGCCCGCCATTAAAGTTCGAAAAATTTGTTCGCGATAACCAAGGAGAGCCACGTATACGCGTGTTAAATTGGAACTCGTAAAAAAAACATTTAACATTCTTTCAACAAGGAATCCCATCACGGGTCCATCGAGAACGGCGCGCGATCGTAATAAGAACGATTTGAGAGGAAGAAAGGAGAAATTGGAAAGTGCGATTGCACTCTCGATCGAAGTTTTGGAAATTTTTGAACTTCTTGCCTTGTCCGCGCATCAAGATGACGAGGGCAGCTGCGCAATCGTGCTCATTTGAATACACGAGGTATACACGCGGAAACGGCGCGACAGAAATTCACGATTTGTAAGCCACTTGGACTTTCGAGCACATTCGAAACGATACTTCATCCGCCCTCTTCCCAAATGGGTTACGCTGCGCCGTGCTTCTTACGAGTCGGCCAAGTAACTCGGGCAGGGATTTACTAGGGAAATTTCCCCTAGGGAAGGAGATGTGGTAATGGTCGCAAAATAAGAGCCACTTCAGGACCCGCTTTCCGGGACACTCGTGGCGCACTAACACGAATTAACCGCCATCCGGTATACGATCGAAGGGAATTTTTCCGTCTACGTGTCTGGGAACTGCACTTTGGAACAACGATGCTCGTATAGTGTACCTACTTGTTTATGTCCCTGGCGCGAATTATCTCGCGTAAAATTAACGAGAAGATTTATATAAGTCAAGAAAGAAAGAATAAAATTTAAGTGGAACATCTGGTTAAGCACGGATTTGGTTAAAAATACAAAAATATTATTTTTGAGAAAATCGATATATATCTTTCTTGCTGATCGTGTATAGAATAATTTCTCGAGGATTACATCCATATTTCGTTGAAAATTAGATGTATATAGTATAATATATAAAATCTAAAAGAGTTTTGTTCACTTTTTATAACGGATTTTTTTACATGATATTACATAAACCTTCGTCATTTACCAAATACCCGATATAAACCCTTAACAGCTTTTATTATTTAATACTTTACAAGTAAAATTTGTAAAAATCACTTTTTACTATTATATCATTGTGAGTCAATATGATGATATTATTCACATACTTGGAACAATGAAACTATTTCTGATAAGTATGCAAGCCGATAAAATGTTATATAGTAAAAAAAATCATTTACATATAACGATAAATATAAAAAATTGATTCCGAAAGATTGTTAACCTTTAATAATATTATCACATTATTATCATTATAATAACTTATAAACAATTTATCTTCGTCATCTTTTTATTTCCGTCACGCTTCATCTAATGCGAAATTAATTGTCTATAGAACCTGCTGGAAAAATAAGCTTCAATTTTCGATTCGAATGAAAAACTTTTATATTCCATTCCATTTTCAACTTCCCTTTCTTCGAAACGATGTACACCGTGATAACGAGGAGAACAACAGAGGCTTAATTACTGGGAACACGATGCTAATATCACAAAACGATAAGGTTCGAAATCGTAATCCATAACAAATTGCGAACAAGCCCATCCACCCGCTCTCTCCGTCTCCGTCCTGTTTCTTTAATCACCTAATCGCGTGGAAGCGCAGTCGCGCGGCGGATCCACGATAATTGCCTGCAATGATAAATCATTTCCACGGAAACGAGGGATCCTCACCCTCTTGAACATGGTACGAGCATGATTCGAGAAACCTCGTCCTCCATCAAACGGAGCGGGTTATCGTGGACGCCGCCGCATTCAAAATCGCAAAGTGGACGGTGCATTCGAACAGTGGAAGAAGGAGGGAGGAAGAGGGAAAAGAAGAAGAGGAGAGGATGGCGGAAGATGGAAGTTTCGAAGGTGCAGGAAGGTGGTCGTAGGGGTGAGCTCGTAGACTGGTAGGTGAGCGTCGAGTCGAGTCGAGGAAAGAAAAATGATCCATTAATCTGAAACCCAAAGTCTGGCGGCGCCGGGCGTCGCGGCGGCGGCGGCGGCAGCGGCGGCGGCAGCATCGACACAGCCGGCTGCTGTGCAGTGGTGGTTTCGACGCTCACGCGTACACCGGCCGGGTATTCGTGGACCCCAACACGTTCTCCACCCACCCTCTCCCTCACCCTCGCCAATCCTCCGCGTTCTTTTCGACCCCTTGGACCAGTGATCGTCAACCTTTCCTAATAAAGTATATCCACCGATCGTATAACACGTGAACGCCGGATTCTTGTACATTGGGCAGCATTCATTATGCAGAATGCCACCGTTTCAACGAGATAAAATATCTCGCGGATAAATTGAAATTTATCTTAAATAATGCGTTGAATTGAAAGTTGTCAATTGTTCACCTTGTTTCGATAATGTTGCGTTCGAATCGAGGTTTGCTTCAATTTTTTTTTTTTTTAAATAGGAATCTTTTATGAAAAATTACATTGTTCTTCTCGATCTTTTTGTTCGTTCAAAAGATACTTGATTCTTCGCTACGTCTTTTATTCTCATTTAATGAGTAGATTTATTAATTGATGAGATTGTCAAACTTCAATTGTTTCACACGATCGATTTCATAAGAAAATTTTTTATTGGTACAAAGATAAAATTAAATTAACATTTCTTATAAATCGTGAATTTATATGCACATGTTTTTCATGGAAAGAAGATAGTAAGAAATTTGTATTGTACAACGATTTTCTCGATTTGAACATTTGAGTACTGTCAAAAACTCGAGAAATAAGTGAAAATTTAACGATATAATAATCGCAGATTTATTTAAAAGAAATTTAATCGATAAAAAATCCTTTAATGAAGGATATTGTTAAGTGTTAACTGTTAACTTTTGTCGTGCGAGGACTAAAAATGATTGCCAAATTAAATATCGAAAATAGAAAGATAAATTGAAAAAAGTATAAATATAGCAATTTATATAAAATAGAAATTTTTTACTTAAAAAAAAATTAAGTTAATTGTGATGTAATTAAATAACTTTAAATGATTCAATATCCATGCTTCTATAAAACCTAGAACTTTTAAAACTTTTTTTTTAATAAAATTTTATTTTTGAGATATAAATCTAATTGTAAATTAAAATAGATTCTTTATATATTATGCATTTTTATTAAATTACTTTTATAAATACGTATGATGATTTAAGATAGTATATTAGTAATTAATTAGACGTCTTTAAACGATTTGTTTTAGATTGTAATTTAAATAAAATTAAATATTTTCTGTCCATATCGAATATCTAGGATTTTATAAAAGAAAAGTATTTAGAATTATCCATGTTTCGGGTTATTATAAAAATGATATAATTTTTAGATGCATTATTTATCTATTAAATAGATAATTGATAAGATATCAATTCTTATAATAATATATCAACAACGTTGTTTTAAAAAATAAAATTTTCGTGTAAATAATATATATTATAAGGAAAATTGAAAATTCATTGAAGAATTATATGATTAGAATGTTCAGAAGAATAAGCATTTTAAAATTAGCATACGAAAATATATTTTCCTATTAGTCTTAGCATTGAGATGACCCTTATTATTATGAGAATAGAATTTCATTTAATATTATACTTAAAAATAAAGTTACTGAAAACTTTTTCAAAATATTAAAAATAAAATTTTATTATAGAAAAATATGAAAATAATGATTTGAATAAAAATTAAGTGAAAAATTATAATAAGTTGTTATATATTCTAATTTTTTTATGATAATTGTAGTTTAAAAATAATTAAGTTTAATACGATTTTTATAATATAATACAGAAATATTTGTTAAAAAGTATATTCCAATTGAATTTTTATATAATTCAATAATAATTTTTTATAATTTTAATATTTTAAAAATTTCTGCATATTTAGAATTGTGTGTAATATTTTTGTACATTTACAAAATTGTATGTTATAATATTATGTAAACAATAATTTAGCTTTTAATTTATTTATTGTCAATTAATTTTAAAAAATATATTTAGAAGTTTTTTCTTTTCAACATGAAATTTAGTAATATTAAATGCTTTTCTTCAATAATACAAATGATAATATATTTGATTGTAGAAGAATTATTTCAAACGATTACTTTACAACAATTCATATAAAAATATGATAAGAATTTTTTGTTGTAACAGTTTCATACATTGTTTATTCAAGACCATATTTCTTGAAATTTCAACTGAATAATATACTTTTGATTTAATTTTTTCTGAAAAATAGTCCATCCACTGATTTTACTGTGCAATATGCTAATAAACAATTATAATAAAATTACAAATTATTTCAATTATTTCTCAATGTTATCTTAAGATAATTTAAAAAACAATAATTAAACAAAAAAGAGACAGAAAAAGAAAAATATAGATAAATAAAGTAAAATATATATAAATCTTCTCATAAAAAATAATTAGCATAAAAGTGTAAATAATAATATTGTATTAACATTATGATACACTATTTTTTTATATTATATTTTAAAAATACAAAGAAAATATTTATTAATTGTTATATAAATTAAGAAATAAATATGTAAATAATTGAATCTAAATTTCATATTATATTTCTATAAATTATTTAATTATAATATTTTTAAAATTCAAATATTATAATCGATCATCAAGAATGAAATCAATCCAAATGATAAGTTATATAAATACTAGTTTCACTTTTTGCATTTCAAATCTTCTTCAAAATTAATCTAATCAAATTAAACGCTTATAATTTTAGGAACAATCTTTGAACAATAAATAATTGAAAAAAATCTAAATTTGTCCAAAATCAATAGATATCTTTCCTTTCCCTTTAAAATCAATTAGACAATTCGAAATTAAAATTTGTTCTAAATAATACAAAAATCATAATAATACATTATCTAAAAATATATATATATACAAGAATCAAAAAACAAGTTAAATTAGAATTCCCTCACTTTTAAAAATACATTCATTCAAAATCAATCGAATAATAGATTGAAATGAAATTACAATTTATTCGAATAATAAAAAAAGGATAATAAAATTAAAGGAAAAAGTTGAGATAATTCTATATTTCTCGATACTGTATGAAGTCATATAACAGCCATAAAATAACCTACTAGTGAAAAAGGAAATAAAAATCAAATGAATCTTTAATAATCGCTTGAAAAATTTCTTAAAAAAATATATATATAAAAGAAAGAGAAATAGGAAAAAATTCTGATCTATCTTTATATCAATATGTAGAGTGCATCAACCTATTCCCACGTATTTGGTTGATGACGACGGACGGTCTGGTTGAAGAACACTGGCTCGGCATAAATGGATCTCGCACAAGTCTCATTCTCGCGTGTACGATATGACACACGTACAAAAGGGAGACGATCTTAACTCGAACGTAGGAAAGAATGAGGCAGCCTCGCCGTGTCTCCGTGAAGTCGCGGTTACGGAACGAGGATGAGCGTGTATGAGAAATGAGAAGCACGGTGGAAGAGGAGGGAACGGATAAGAGATCGAAATCCAGCCGCGTGAAGTGTTGGGGCGAGAGACCACGACGAGGACGAAGACGGAGGCCGCATTTGAATCCCAAATTCGGCGGGACCACGGCGACCGTGATTAAAGAGTTCGGCGTCGTTGTCGATTGGTAACTGTGCCCTGAAATCGGATGTTCCCTTCTTGGCTCACTCAACCGTGGCTTAGCTTCTTATTCGGCGCTGGAAACGCGCACGTTAATGAGTTGAAACTTTTTCTCTCTCTCTCTCTCTTTTCTTATATGAATGATACATTTCGTTAGGTTAAAGAAAAGCGTGAAAAGCTTTCCATATGTAATTTTATGAATGAAAAGTTTAATGAGAAAGTTGTTTTTTTATCGAAGTTTTAAGATTATTCATTAAATAGAAAGTCTGTATCAATTTTAATTTTAAAATGATATGCATTGTAAATAAAAAAATATGTATATTATACATATATAAGTCGTTTTATTAAAATGCGAGAGATATAAAGAAGATAATTAAAATTATTTCGATATACAGTGAATACAAATGAAATTTCTGTATTTATTTAATTTATCTATATCTATCTACATTTAAAATGTCGAATATTCTGATAATTTATGATTAAAGAAAAAGTATAAAATAAACAAGAAATAATAGAAATCGATAACATTAACGATTTATATAATTTTACTTTTGTTATAAATACAATAATTTAATTATAATGATAAAATTCAATGAAATTCGTTCTTTTCTATTAACTAAATTGTTGAATAAATAAATTTGTAATGTTAATAATGTTAATAATCCCGCAATATTATATCTAACGATTTTGAAATATTGTAAAATAAACAATATTTCATTCTTTGTATTAAAAAATTGTACGTTGTCTTATCGATTTGGTTCTACTCGTATTTTATTATATTTTTTATTTCTTAATGCCGTTATATCGCTTTTAATTTTTCTTTATTGTCCGCGATAGAATTTCCATCAGGTTCAGGTCGAAGGGAAACGAAGGTCATTCCAGTTGCAAATTTTTTTACGTAAACCATTCCTTTGTCCCCTCAGCATTCTATATTGTATAAAATAAAATTATCTTTATAATTACGGTCGATGAATCGGATTAAAATCTCTTTTGACCAGTCGATATACCAGTCTAAGTTCATTTCCCCACAAATTTTGCATATTGGTGGCTTTGTAAAACTAAACAAAATTAATAATTACATGAAGAAGAAAGAATATTATATTTTTTTTTTTAAGGAAAAAAAAAAAGAAAATTTAATTCAAGCAGTTTTAATGATTTTAAAAGTTATCAACACGATTTATATAAAGTTGATTGAACCATGAGAAGAAATTTCGACAAAGTAGAAGTTTAATGATTTAAGTAACGTTTTGAAAGATAATATATCTTTTAAAGATGTGTAAAATTTGTGTGAAAATTAAATTGGATAAATAATAAAATGGACCAAAAAATTTGTATTTAATAATTTATAATCATCGCAATTCTTCAATCTCATGGAATACTATCACGAGCAATAAACAAAACACAAGCAAAATCTTGTTTAATAAATTTTAGTATAAAAAAAAAAATAGAATATTCGAAGTTGTTAAAACTAATGATAGAATTATCAGTTGTAAATCATTCGTGAAAAGAAAAAAAAAAACGAGGCAATATTTACGTCCCATTGTCGCTTCAGTTATTCTCTACATGCAGTAGTTACTTCCCCTTCCAAGGCGCACTTTGGGTCACGCTTCGCACCGCAAAGATTTTTACCACAGATTTAACTGGCCGTCAAATCTGCAGATTTAACTTCGTATTTTGGTATTTCGATTTAAAATCTCTGAATGAAATATGGCCTAAAGCGTGTGACGGAACGAGAACCGATGACAAAGGATAACCGGATACACAGCGTAATCTTTGTTTCGCGAATGATCTATAAATTTATTTTATTTAAAAAATTTATTGGAGAAAGAGAGAGAATATCCTTATGGAAATCCTTATAATATTTCTATATATTATTATGTTGTTGAGTTAATCAAAAATAAAATTTATTAATTAAATCGGTTCTAAATATTGTTTCCTCCACTTTCTATTGTTCTTCATTCGTTTCCTCTATTTTTCTTTTAATCATATCAGAATGCTTATATACTTTTAAGAATTTTAAGTATCGGCCCTATAAAAATTTCGTCCACTCCAATATAGATATTTACATGAAACGATATTTACGTGAAACGATATTTATATGACGTCAGTTTATGCGAGATGTTTACTATCCCCATATATTACATTCCCATTGCACAAGCCATAGATCGAAGAATCTCTTCACTCGTGAATAATTGTTGCATTTCTATATGGAGTTCAACAACTAATCTGACAAAAATTAGTTTCAATAATTAATAACTCGACGATCTCGATTCGTAAACACAAAAAAAAGTTAGATGAATCGTAATGATAAACAAACTATATGGAAATATCGCTGATCTATTGCTGGATCGTATCATAATAACATTAATTGTTCTTTCTTTTCACATCTAGCGTTTTGTTATAAATTTTTAATAATGTTTCTTTTAAATTTAAAAAATTTGATGGCTAAAAATTAAAACACGTATGTCTTATTTCATTATATTGGAGTCGAAATTACTGCATTAAATTATTGCATAATTTAAGAACATTGTTAAAACGTTTACATCAACTTTTATCGATCTAACAAATTGATAGATCTCGAGTCGTTTGAAAGTTTTTCACGTAAAGTAAAATCAGGCAGAATAATCAATCGAAGTTGAGCAAGTTGATTTGTAACTTATCTAATATATAGAGTGTTCCGTTATTCATAATCCATCAGATAATGATAAAAAAAAAATAAGTCGAAAAGAAGAAATAAAATTTCTTTCACTCACGAGGCATCATTTTCGAATAATTCAAGTAAATTATTAAGAAGATAGTTCTACGATCAAATGAAAAGAAGCAAAATATACAATAATTCTTTTTCATTTAAAAATTAACTTTTAAAAAAATATAATTTAAAATCGCATTGATTATACGACTCCTTCATCATGATATCATAATCTCGATTTTCTTCAAAAGCAAAGATTTAAATAATAAAATTTTATCAAGGCTGAGAAAAAATTCAAATTCATCCCATAATGGACAACATTTCAATCTAAATTCATAGATTACCGGTCATAAGGGGTCGATCAAATGCCAACTTTTCAGGCTAAAGATTTCTCAGATGACAGAGGATCGAGCCGTAGCGCAAAGTAAACCGAGAGATCGTGGAAGAACAACAGATTAAGAACGGCACGTGGAGAATCCAACTCTTCGATGGAATCACGCCCGATTAATAGAGCGTTCGCAGACGGAAATGCGAGAA
This sequence comes from Apis florea, assembly GCF_048593485.1. Classification (NCBI taxonomy): domain Eukaryota; kingdom Metazoa; phylum Arthropoda; class Insecta; order Hymenoptera; family Apidae; genus Apis; species Apis florea. The sequence continues at coordinate 7,193,971 of NW_028256714.1, read as the reverse complement.
GTCACAGTTTAGCGTGGAAGGAAAGGTAAGGGAAAACGTCGAAATCGAAAACTTGGATCTCGCACGAGCCGAGGATTGATATCAAAAAGACGAAAAGTTTTTCTCCTCTCATCGAGCTTTTCTCCCAGTTTCCGGATGTTCGACGAGAGAGGGTTGGTGAACGAGGAGGAGGAGGATCGGCCGCTTTTTTTTCTCCTTCCAAAGCTCCACCCTCCATAAATGGCCACGCTCGTAATTTAAAATAAAGAAAATATAACTGTGCATGTTAAACTCGGTATTGCGGTGGCCTGCTCGAAGAAGACGGAGGGAAGATTCTCAGGGAACAGAGGAGGACAAGAAAATGGGAGGAGGGAGAAACTCGTTGAACTATTAGTGGCACGCCATTACCCCACAATGCATTCATAACAGCTACGTCATCGCTTTCTCCCTTTATGGTTTTGGCGAGTCAAATTTTTAAGACATCCTCTTCTGAGGGTGTAGTAAACCGAGAGGGGAGAGAACTAGTATTTCTTTCGACGTATTAAGAAAATGGATTCGTATTCTTTTTCTTTTTTTTTTTAAATTTTTAAAAGGAAAATTAACAAGAAGAATTGAAATTCTATGAGCGATATTTTTTAATTTTTTGAATCGCGATCTTTGTGACATAACTCTTTCATTTTCGGAAGGCATTATAGTAGATCGCTTGGAAAACAAATAACGCTAGAAAGTATAGATATTTTGTAATTATAAGAGTAATCTATCATGTGAGAATCGAGAGAACGAAAGGCCTGGTTTTCTTATCAATTTTAGTAAGATAACTAGAATCAAAGATATGATATCGAAGTACAAAACACATCTAGATACTCGGAATTGAGACTCAATTTCTCGGTAAACGCTTATTAATTTTCTCTAAGTGATTACTCAACTCATTATTCAGTTGAAAGAAGAAAAAAATATCATTCCCTACATTAGAAGTGATAAATGTTAAAAGTAAAAAATATTAATTTTTGAAGAGTAATATATTTCAATAATTTAAGATCTCAATTATAATTTAATGTTTACATATTTCATGGATATCCAAATAAAATTTTAATAATATTAATGCTGTCCCGATAAAAAAAAAATCAAAGTACTTTTCTAAATATTTAAATATCAAATATTAAGTATCAAAATTATATATCAATTAAACTTTAATTATTTTACTTATTCTAACATATATTTAAAAAGTCATTCTTAATAAAATAAAAGAATATTGTTTATAAAATATACTAAAATATCCATTAAATGATTAACAAATACCGACAAACATTCTTATTTTTTTAATTTCGTTAACAAATTATGAATCATTAAATCGGTCGACATAATTAAAGTACTATAAACAATATGCCATGCGAAAAGATCTCACCGGTTTGGAAACATCGTCATCGATAAAGTGCAACGCTCTTAATACGATGAAACGATAATTTTCGCGACCAAATGATCAACATTTGCGAAAATAAAAGAACTACATTCTCTCGAACTTATTTAATTTTCAGACAGCAAGGTCAACGCGATATCAGGTGCAAATCGTGGACTGGATTCTCACGACTGGAATTGATTGCAATTGATCTTTAATTCCATCTGCTTGGTACGCAACCTACGCGTGTTTTGTCCACGCAATGCAACATCTGCGAGTAACACTGCCAGTTTCAAGGCTATGGTATCAGGATTTCTCAAAAAAAGAAATAATAATAAGTAAAATTTAGTGTAGTAAAGAATGTATGTGGATACAAAGTAAGATCGAGAAAGAAGAAAAAGAAAAAAAATAAAATTAATGAGAATATCGAAGGAGACGAATACAAAATAAAAGAAACAAATGATATTTCTCTGTTAATAAATTAATCCTCTAGTGATTTTTATATTTATAATTAAATTGTGGATGTTTATGTAGAATCAAAAATTTTTTTTTATCACATATTTTTCGTAAACATAAATGAATGTTATATACTTATTTTTTAATATTAATTTTATTTTTATGATAATTAAATAAAGTATAGCTGACAAAGCTTTGAATATTAATTATTATAATTGTTTATATACAAGTAGCAAAATAATATTAAAACAATATATTACATAACAATATATTTCATAGCAATAGTTTAACAATTTATCAAAAAATCATGAAACTTTTAAATAATGTTACAATTTTATACAATTAAATCCAAGCAATAAAATTATTAATAATTTGCAAATATTATTTTGACGTATATTTTAAATAACGATATATTTTTTTATATTATGTTAGTTAAATATCCGATCTTGTTTTAGCTCTATTTATAATTAGATTACGAATTTTTATGCAAAATCAAATTTTTACATGACTAAAGAAATATAGCTCAAAAATATATCATAATGTATACTTTGGATGCTTTGTATACTTTTTGCATGTCATATTTATTTCGTAAATTCAAATTTTGCATAAATGCATAAATACCTGCAATCTTTTTATAACAAAGACATCTAATAAGTAAATGGCGTAACATGTTTTACTTATTAATTATTCAAACAAAAAAAACATGTTGACGTTGCAACGTATAACATAGTTGTCGCTAGTAATAATCTGTAAAATGAAAATTTTGAAACGTGAATTTTTTGCAAATTAAGAAAAATTAAAAAATTAGATATCGAAGAGAGATAGCATGAATGCAATATATTTATTTATAATAATATACAAATAAATGAACATTTTAATTTAAATTTGTATCTTAAAAAGATCAATTATTTTATCAGAATAACATGTAATACAAAAAAATCTTTTCTACATTTATATATTGTATTTTTTTCATTTTTAAAAAAAAATATATTCTATCTCATTTATAAATTTGTATGAAAAATAATGAAAAAAAATTAATCATTCGTTATTCATGAATTAGCAGCAACTTCAAATTAGGCATGGTTGAATATAATCTAGCTATAAAAAAAATATAATTTATTACAGCAAGATAATTATATCTTTTCCTTTTCTCTTATAAAAAATGAAGAATCGATATTTGTAACTTTAATCAATTTTTAATCATATTTTAAATGTAAAATTTAAAATTAAAAATTTTTTCAAATTTTATCTATTTGTACAATGTTAATTATATATTAATAAGACATTTTTAAAGGGTAGATTCTAGATACCAAAATATATATATTGATAACAAAAATATTAATTTCTTTAAGTTATAAATAATTTAAATTTTCATTAAATGAAATTAAATATGTAGGAATGTACAACACAGATATATTTATCTCATCTTCGCAATATTGTCTATCTTTAAATTTTCTATTATTTTAAAACTTATTTTGAATAATTTATTATTTGAATTATGAAACGATTATTGTGTAATTAATAAATTTTAGTTGTATTGAATAAGCGTTAATATAAGAATGGAAAAAAAGAAGTTAATATAGTTAATATATAAAATATATGAAATCTTGTTGCAACTCTCTTTGTTACATGGAAAATTTGTTCATTGAATTTTAGCAAAGATGTTTTAAAAAAGATTATATGTTACAAATTTTTCGAAGCTTTTTCATGGAACAAGAGCCACTGTAATGAAAATTTTGCTTTTGCATTCGATACTTTTATACTCTACTCGAGATTAAAAGTTGCGTAAAACAGTTATAAGAGAATGGAAGAAAGACTTATGTTATTAAAAGCCTTATCATATATATTGATTATTCACTTTCATTAAAAAATTATTTTTAAAAAGTATTGTAAAAAATTGACATATGTCAAAAATAATAATTCATATCCAATTTAACAGGATGTAAACACATTTTAATAAAAAAAGTAATGGTTTTTGCTTACGAAAGCATAAATTATCTTTATTAATTAATGGAATACATAAATTAATTTTATTAATTAGGATAAGAAAATTTGAAAGTTCTAAAGTTTTTAAAAATATTTAAAAAAATTCATTATCACAAAAAATTCTTGAATGATCAGAATTTTCTCGAATTGATCCCACGAATTTTATATATTTCAAGTTACGAAATATTTAGAATAGAAAAAATTGTCAAATTATACTGTTTTTATTTGTTTTTAAATAACTGTTTTAAATAATGCAACATGTAAAACAGTGGAAATATTGAAATCAGCATATCTTCCTGTGAATCAAATATCCTCAGGGAATTTTAAAAATATAAAAATAATAAATGAATTATAAATGAAATTTTTTATGTCTATTAATCCAAAAAATACAATCAAAGGATTTTTAATCAAAAGATTTTTCTATAAATCTTGAACAATAATCATTCTTAAAAATGTATTCATGGATAATGTAAAACGCTTTATTGAAAATCTGAAAAAAATTTTTTATCAAATTTAGGCGTTATAAAAGAAAACAGAACAGAAATTGAAGAAAAACTTACGCATTGTCGAATTTAATGATTTAACAAACAATGTCATTGATTGAAAATAATATTCATTATTGACTTTTCTGCAACAATAATTTTACGAGAGATTACATGACAACAATAAATTGGCATCATTGTATTATATAAATTTATAAGTTAATAATGAAGAAAATATACATACCGAAATGTCAATGAATGAAACATTACAAAAAATACAAGAAAAGGAGACAGATAAAAACATGATCGTTACGATGCAATTAATTCATCAAAATTAAATTTAATTCATTATCTTCAACAGGAACAAGATACGTTCAAATCAAATAATTTATTTACAGAATATTTAAAAAATAGTCGAAAAAGAACTTAAAATAAAATAACGTATATAAATTCAAATATATAATAAAATATAAATGATTTTTAATGCATATTTTTTCGTTAAACATTTCATTTCATATATAGTGAATAATATATAGTTCTGTTATATATATTATTTCCATCAAACAATAATATTCCAAGCAGTTTAGAGAATTAAAAAAATACAAAGTGAAGAAGTAAGGAAAAGTTGGAAGATCGTATAATTGGTTACCTCTTTCGTTTCACACATCTTGATTTTTGCACGCACTTTTCAGTGCCGTTTCATGTAACGAGTGACGTTTTACTTTTACAACATTATTCTTTTTTTCAGCGTTAATAGATTCAAGTATGTTGATTATTGTTAAGAATTTTAATTCATTCTTAGGGATTATTAAAAATATGGAATTATAATTATATGGAATTACAGTATTTATCTTATTATTTAAACTCATTGAAAATCATTTCATTTAGATAAACATCTTTACAATATCTTTGTAATATACATCTAATAAATTATAAAATAAATTAATTAAGTATCAAACTTGTTACGCTTGCGAACTTCCCTTTGAATTTATAATATTTGATATAATATTATGCATTTATTATACTAGTGATATATTTTATTTTTATTGTTACATTTAAAAAAAATATATATTTAAGTCAAATCTTTCTATATAATAACGTGAGCTATTATTATAATGGACGAAACATCATCATCCACCTGGCGGAGGAATTAGATGGATTCCTACAAACAGCTTAGTTATGTGAGCGTGCTTGTCCTTCGACAATTCGTATAAATGAAATTCTATTGTACTATTAGAAATGAAAGATTCATTAGAATCAAGATTATTATTGTTTAGTGCGAGTAAAAGATTCATTGTAAATTGTGAGACTAATTTTAGAGAAGATTGTGAAGATTGTGAAAGAAATGCTTAACAAGCACGGAATAGAAATTCATTATATTGCTGCTTGTAGTATGTCTAATGAACAGACTGAAAGGTATGTATTTACTTATTGACTACATTAACATGTGAAACATTATAGTGAAAAGAAATGTTTGAATATTGTGAGTAAAATATATTCAATATTAAATACAATTTTTGAAGAATGAAATATTGAGTTACTTATTGAAATGTGGATGCAAATTTCTTTCATTATCCTATTAATAGAAATATCTTCTTTCTTTTCTTTCTAATGATGGACTTGATACAAGAAATAAATGATTAAATATATAAATTTGTGATTTGATACAAGAAGTATATTAAAAATATCAGTATATTAAAAAATTCATGTTCGAATAATTTTTAATATTAATTTAAAAATTTCTGTTGTTTCAATTTTTTTCTTTCTATTCTTTACATTAAATATGCATTTTTTTTTTTTTATAAATTTTCAATACTCAAGTTTAACTCATTTTTGTAACATCATTTTGACATCAAGTCACAGAAATGAATTCAAATGAAAAGAAAAATCTGATAGTAGAAACAATATAGTTTATCAATTTGAAAACATTGTATTTTTATAAAGAATAGAATACTGGATTAAAAAAAATTGAAATCGAAAAACAAGGAAGCGCTTTATTCTGAAATCATTATAAAACAAAATTTTATGTCGATTCCATATATGTACATAAAAGATTGATTGCAAAAATGAGATATTTCTAATGACAATCTATTTCATGAATAATAGATTCCTTATTAACGGAAAAAAAAAAAAATATAAAAACTTACTAGACAAATGACTGTCTTCTTTACGAAAAGATCAATAAATAAGAATAAATTACAGGTGGTTGTCGAATAGTTTATAGAGAATATTAATTATTAAATATAAAAGCAATAATTCAAATTTATTTGAAAACTTAAATAATAACAAAATAAATTGAATTAAAATTATTCATATCGTATTTTTTTTTTAACATCTATAATAACATAAAGAGGAAATAAGATGTATCGAGAGAGAGTCACAAGTCATGTTGCGTCGGCGGTTGTTTATTCAGTCAAAAAAAAAAAAAAAAAAAAAATCACCATCGAATATACGGATACAAAGAAAATAAAAAAGGAAAGAAAAAGGGAATATTATTCGATTGTTAACAAACAAAATAAAATTGTCCATTGCATTAAAATATTATTAAATAGTTCGAATCGTTTAGTTTTTGAGTTAATTTCTATCACGCGGCAAACAAAGGCATCCTGGTAATATAGTCCAGATCAGCCAAAGTGAGTTGACCCTGGCTGAGTCGCAATTGATCTCAATTAGAGTTCTCTCTCTTCGTTTTGCTCTATCTATTCTCCTTCTCCTCTTCCTCCTCGCCCAGCCCCCCTCCTACTCCTCTGCCTTCTTCATTTCATCCGAGCGACTCGTGCGTCGCATTTGCAAGCCTCTCTTTCTTGCCGGCAGTGAGCCGTGGCAATTTCTTTTCTTCTTCGTTCTTAAGCCTCGTCCTCTTTCTTCCCTCGAGCTAGTCGTCCCTTCTATTCTATATAAACGTCCCGCTACTTCCACCTCGTGCATCGTTATGCAATTGAACGAACACCGCTCTGCGAAAGGGAACTTACTCCCGACACATCCTGGCCATGCCGTGCGTGCGTCGCATCGTTTCGATCCCTTCGATCGCGCTTTAACCGAATTCTTCCGATCCAATCACGTTACTCCCGACTTTTTCAAAGAGTTTTCTCATCCAGCTCTTTTCATTACTATATTTAACACGTTATTTAACACGCGTTGAATAACACGAGGAAAGTAATAGAGAATTTATTAATAAATCTTCAATAAAATAAACTGTTTTTTTTTAATGTAGAAAGAAATTATTATTATTTATTTATTTGTATATATTTGTATAAAATATAAACAAAAATGTAAAATTTATCTAATATGGAATCATATGGACAATTTAAATTATGTATTTAAATTATTATAAATTTCCACGAAATATTTAGAGTATTTATAAAAATGTATAATGTTGTCTTAATAGTGGTAATATGGAATGATTCCATTATTTTAAACACAGAATTGATCTATTGAAGATATTATTTGCATACTATTTCTTCGTAAATATTTATAAATATTGAGAAGATTATCATGATAAAAATAAATGTTATATTTTAAATAATATTTATTAAATATATATATATAGTGTGATTAAATGGGAAAGCTTCTACATGAAAAAAATAAATCAAAAATATAAAATAACATTTTTTCATATATGAGGTTTGGCTTTAGTTTTTCAGGTCAGCTTTAATTATATGAAATGAAATTTATTTCTAATAGTAGAATTATATATTCGACGATGATGAGAAATATTTTCTATAATATATGAAGTAATAATATTATTTAATAAATTTATTATTTGTATCATTTTTTGATAATCTACTGCAAATCTAAATCGAAATAATTTAGAATTGGATTAAGGTAAAAATATAATCTAGGCGAATATTTAAAGTCGATTTTTTTCAAAAACCAAATTTCATATGAAAAAAATATTATTCTGTATTTTATTTTTACAGAAGCAATTTTTTTCAATTGAATTGTACAGAATATTCTGCATAAATAATAATAAGAAGAGACAATGATATTAAATTTATTCAATATTATATTCAATATGTACATTAAATTATATTCAACATGTGAGAATTAAATTTTTTACTCAAGAAAACCAGGATTCCATAATATCCATACTAAAACTATTCAATGAAAAAAATAAACTTTTCAAAATAAAGATAAAGTTTTTTAATTAAAAGTTTTGCTTTTTATTTGAAATTCTTAGATATGAAAGAAAAATGTACGAGGATTAAACTGAAAGCAAATTAAAGTCAATGAAAGCACTAGTTTTCGAAAACATTATCGAAATATAAAATGGAATTCCATATTATGTTACTTTCTCTTATATTATATTAGGCGAGCTTTTTAAAGAAATTCAAAAAAATATTTTTTATCTCAATCGAAATAAGTTTTATATATATGATTGTTTTCAGATTGTTATTTTTTATAATTTTATAATTTTTATATTATTATATTGATATATATTTTGGAACATAAAAATACCATGAAACGTTAAAATTTTAATACAGTAGATATTTAAAAAAAATTAATAGAAAATTAAAAATAACGAAATTAATAATTGCTTAAAATGAAAAACACAAGTGAAACACAATGAAAAAGAAGAAATTCAAAACACAAGTGAATTTAATTAATACAAATATAGTTTTAAATTTATAAAATCTTGTAACATATTTTATCGTCAAGCTAAAGAATCAAACCATGAATAATTATTTTCAATTTTTGAAAGTTCGTTCAAACGAAATGAAGGAAATAAACGAAGGACGAATATTCTTAGATAAAATTTTCGAACGACTGACGGACTGATAATGGATATTACAGTGAGGACAATAAAAATTAAATCGGCAAACTTTTGGACCTATAGTGTCGGTCATCCAATGGTGAACAGTCGAAGGATACGGAAACGAACGATAAACCTTTATTACTTCGACAAACCACTCGACCACCGGACATTTCCATGCGAACATCGCCATTCTAAAAGTTTATTATCTTGATCTACCGATGATTGCTCTTACAAATAGTATATCATGTTCGGAAACCTTTCTTCCATAAAAATTTATAGTAAAATAATTTCGATTAATTGTAATTATTATGATGTAATAATATTACATTTCGAAGATTAAGATGATCAAGATGATAATAAAATAAAGAAATGTTATCAATTATATTTAATAATATTTATGTGTTAATAACTATGAAATTAAATTGTTTTATTTCATTTAAATATAAATCTAATTTGATCTGGAAATTTGTAATATACTTGTGTATTATTATTTATAAATCAAACATCAAATTTAGTATTTTTAATACAAAAGTCATTATCGTGATCATATAATGTAATAAATTTATAATATTGTAATCATATTAATATATTGTAATTATATTACAATCATATTATGAAAGATAATTGACTAATCTCATATATTTGGTAAATATCACATTAAAGTATTTCTGTTAACAATAGCATAATATGAAAATAGATGTTTAATTATTCTATTGTTTCTATATATAAATGTATATGTTGTATAAATATAATTCTACATATGTATGCATAAAAAGGCTTTTACACATAAAATTATTTTCATTTACTATAACGAAAATTTCACAATTCTATTTTTTCTTTTTAATTTAAATAATAATATTTCCTAAGAAAAAAAAAATGTAAATTATTATAAAAAAAGATTCGAAAAGGAAAATCTTTTTAATAATATCATAAAATAAATAAAATTAAAATTAATAATTATAAATAATATTAAATAAATCAAAAGACAATATCTTTAATTTAAAAATAATAGATAGATACTTTTCGTATAAAATATGTTAAACGCTTCATAAATCATAAGTTAAATTTAAAAAAAGGAAATAATTTCAATAAGAACATTGAATTATAATATCTTTTCGAAAAATAAAATAAATTAATTTTTTACTAAACTAAACAAAAAAAAATGCAAAATCTAAAAAGAAAAAGATGATAAAAGTAATAAAAATAATAAAACGATGAAATTTCCAGCTATTTTTTTCACAAGTAAATTCAATGAGATTCGTGCTTTTGATTATATGGCAGGAAGGATAAAAAAGAGGCACTTTAGGCGCGAAAGGATGTAAATGTGGATAGGTGTGTAAAAAAAGGGGCGAACGAGTAAACGAGCGGAATTCAATGAGATTGAGGAAAGTGAGGTAGTGCTAGTCCTAACCCTACCTTGTACTACCCACCTGTTGAATTACGTGCAACCAACCCTAAGCTGATCATCGTGGTTTACCTGCGTGCAATCTGATCCTAAATCATTCTTTGCTCTCGCCGCAAATGGTGTTGGAATAATTTAATCCAAAAAACTGTGTTATCGATCCGCCATTAAAATGTTCACGGCTTGATAGTCTCGCTATTTAACGCTCATTTAACTTGGCTAACTAGTAGAACGAGACGGTTCGTAATAGAATAGATTTATCACCTATATTAATTGCATGCAATTAATCAGATTTTTGAAACTTTTAAATTTGAATTTACCACATTTCCTCAATTTTATTTGTCATAAAAGAATAAAAATCTTATATTATAAATAAATTATTATAAATTCAACATGTACTCGTTATTTATATGTATTAAAATAATACGATTTGTAAGAGTTTGTAAAGATTTATGAATGAGAAAAATTTAGTTAAAAAGTCAATTTTATTACCAAACTTTAATCCGACTTTTTTGAAAATTTTTACTAAAAAATTTATAGATTTCTAAAAAGATAAATTTTATTTGAACTTTTTTGATACTACGTCTATCATTTACAAACGAATAAATAAAAAATGAAACTCAGGTAAAGGAGATAGACAGCTTCTGTTTCAAAATAACAAAATAACTCGAAAATTCTTCGACCAATTGAACCAATAAATAATTGCACGAAGTTTCATCAAATCGATGTGTATCAATCACAAACGCCTTCTAAATAAATAAATAAATCGGAACGCATGATATTTCACTTCGAATGAAAATCAAAATTCTAAAATGTCTATCCTTCCAAGAAGAAGAAGAAGAAGAAGAAAAAAGAGAAACGAATATTAAATATCTTTCCACTCGAACAATCCGAAGATAAAGTGTGACAAATTAAAATCTAGACCCATCCTTCGAAACCTCATGGCGCCAGGTCTCTAATCGACGGAAGCAGCTACTTAAGTTATATCATAATTTGTAAGCGGCTCTTGCCCGCGTCTTCTCTTCTCCCACCCTCCTCTTTTCACGGCATCAAAAACTTAAGTGGCTCGTCTCGTTCGCGGCAATTCAACCGAGGACTTCACAGGTTTTCTCGTTGAGAAAGGGGGTGGGTCTCATTACGGGAACGGCAAAAATGAAATTCCTGAAAGATTATCCCCTCCTAGCATTCCTGCCAGACTCCTGGTTGGGCCAGATAGCGTGAAACAATTCAATGAAGCGAACCTTGATTAATCGGTTTTCGGTTGGCGGGAAATTAACGTGCACAACGGCCTTCTTCTTCTTTTTTTTCTTCTTCTATTCTTCTTCTTCTTCTTCTTCTTCTTCTTCCTCTTCTTTTTCTTGCGGTCATTACCGAAGGGCTGCAGGGATTTTTAAAAAGATAATACCGGAAGGTGAAGGGTAAAAGGAAGAGGTAAAAGGTTGGTAGCACGAGGTTACGCGAAGTGTTCATAACAAGATCATTATTCAAACTTTACAGCTGTTAAGAAGGGCGCAAATTCAAACAGGCGAACGTCCCCGCCGAGTAATTTTAACCGTTCGTGTTTTACCCTTGATTTATGTTATTTGCGTGAATACGTGCATTTTTTATCCCCGAGAGCGAAGGATTGTCTACGTTGAAGAGTGGAAAAGTTTATTTGATACGGTAGACGTTGCCATATCCGAACTTCCAATATTCGAATATTCTTCTCTAATACTCGAACAATTTATTATCCAAATGTTCTGCTACTCCGAATTGCCCAGAATAAATTTGGAACGAAATGCATATACGTGCAATGGCCCAGGAAAATATTTGAGGATAATATATTTTATAGAGAAATTCATGAAAATTTTAATTTTAATGAAAGCCCGCGTGGGACATAATAGATTAAATATCAATTTTTGTCGATGGGGAAATCTCTTTGAGGATGATGGAATTAAAAAAATTTCAAAATTTCGAATTCAAGCATGTTTTCGTTTCTTGCAAAAAAGTAATATATAATACATCTCTGTGTGTCTTGTATAAAATCATTGTTACATGAAAAAAAATATTCTTCGAATAATGCAACATATTTGGAATTGTCAAATTTTGTTTTCTGTTTAGAGAGAGGTTCTATTCAGAAAGGTATTATTTATTCTAATTATTAAGATAGTAAAATATCTTCGTGGAAAATACATGTATATTATAGCGTGTTGTACGAGAATCTACAAAAGTTTATCGTATACAATTTTACTTGGAAGTTTTTTTAAATTTTATACATTATGTAATTTGACTTTATATACATTATTATATTTAAAAAAAGGAAAAAAACTTTGAATGTTAATTTGAAAAAATAAAAATAACTAATTTTCATAATTTTCAAATACTTTTATGAATCACTATATATTTCTCGATTCATTATTTTGTGAATTTAATTTTTTTAAATAAATTAATGGTATTATATTATTATATTATATATAATATATAATAATAATTTATATGATTTATATTTAATGAGCAAAAAAAGACAATGAATAGTTTACAAAAGTTTGTGAAACAAAATTTTTTCCCTAATCATATCTTCGATAAATCGAGATCAATCGATAATTTTAAAAATATACTAAATATTAAGAATTCTTACGATTGAAAATTCATTAACGAACGAATCGGGAAACATCCAATATTCTCACTTCCGGTTCGCTATTGTATATTTATTAAACGTTATCGTGTAATAGGTCATTGAATTCGTCTGAGCAAATGTTTTCGTATAAAAATTGAAATGTAAGAAAATATAAAAATAAGTATGATAATGATATTAACATTTTACAAATTTGAAAAATTTAAGTTTTAGTCGTTATATATAAAAAATAGTAAAAATTATCTTTTCCATATTTTTCTGAAAATTTTATCATTTAAAAAAAAGATATTGGAAATGTGCATGTGTGTATTTGTGCGTTTTATCAAACGAATAGTGATTGTACTTTATTACAGAGTTAATAGAATATTGCTATAACAATAACAATTAAACAAAAATGATATAATTTTCTATTATCAAAAACGAAAATTTAATCAAATTAACAAAAGAAAATGTGGCTAATCACAGATATCAAAATATATATGATATTTTAAATAATAATATGCAACGTAGATAAATATTTCAAATGTCAATATTAGGCATTAAAAAATTTAATAAATCAAAAATATATAAGTATCCATTTCTAAACTTGAAAATTAAAGTAATGAAAAATAATCAAATTTTCAAGAAAATAATATTAATAAAATTTAAAATTTAAAATATGTGTCATGATACCTGAATTTACGACTCTTTTTTACTACTTATTTTACATTATTTATATTGGAAAACGTGATTTAGCATTAGATAGATATGGAAATCTTAAATATATAAACTGTCAATCGTTGAATATCAATGAATAAAGTTTATTAGAAAAAAAAAAGAGGATTATTGTATTATTCAAAAATGCCTTTATTAAAAGAATTTATTTATTAGTACAAATATGTTTATTAATACAAAAGCTTTTATTTCATTTAAAATATCATTGATGCAACAGTAATATTTCTCGGACAAATCAATTTAGAATTGTATCTTTCTCTTATGTAACAACATGTATAGGTTCTTAAAAAGTATGATATTTCCTGATACAAGATTCATGGAAGAACATTTCGAGTCGGTATGTTCAAGAATATTATCAGTAGCAACACAGAAATAAGACATTCTTAACCCATTTAACGACACTCATTAACCGAAGCACAGAGCTAATAATAACGTTCCGTAATAGAGTTCAACAACTTTGTACAAAATTTTAATGCATCTATTATAGATAACATTCTTTATACAACATTTTTCCAATAGTCTTAAGAAAATTTCGTATTTTTATTTTTTTATCTATAATAGATATATATATATATAAAGAATAGAAATATCGAATAATAAATATTTTTTATTTTTATATATCTGATATCAATATGTAAAAAGGATAGTTTTTAAAGATTAATGATGAATAAGTATGAAATCCGAAATAATAATATAAGCAAAAAAAAAAATAAATACATACGAAACAAAATACGAATACGAATTTATATTAATCAGAAATTTTATGATAGCGCAACTTAATTTGAAAATATATTGAGTATTCTGCTACAGATATCCAAAAATGTAAACGATGATTTTATAAATTAAAATGAGAATATATGTATAATGTAGCAAACAAGCCAATATTTTAAAGTATTTGATACTTGAAATAACAATAAAATGAATTAAATTTGGATTATCTTCTAACTTTCATTCTATCTTATTTTTTTTTTAATGCAAAATCTTCTTCTTCGTGCAAAAATTTATTTAGACTTTAATTGATGACAAATAAATAAATATATGGAAAAAAATTATAAAAATTAATTTTAAATTCTCTATAAATTAATATTTTTTTAATATCTTGTAATATTTTTTGCTGCATCATTATTATTAATTAAAGTATACTTAATATAATCCTATAGAAAACAGATTATCATCTTTATAATTCACACAATATATTACCTCTGTTTTCCATGATTATACTTTAGATACCTTTTCATAATTAGATATTACTTAGATATTTAGATAAAGAAAATCCAAATAAGCAATTAAATTAAAATTTTGTTCTCAATTACTTCTCTTTTTTTTTTTTTCAGAATTTTATCAGATACCTATAGATTAAATTAATCCTGAAAAAGGATTATAATTAATGCTAAAAATAGATATTATCTTTAACTGATGGACTAATCATAGGCTAATGCTTGTTAATATATTAGAAATTAATTATCCAAATTCAAATTTTTAATCCTTCTAAAGTTTATGTTTACAATAAATATTTTATAATACTTTAAAATTTATGTGAAAATTTATCCATTTCTGAAGTTTTACTATAATGTATTTTAACTCTTTTGAAATAGATTTCTCTTCTAACAATAATCGCAGTATTATATTATATATATATAATAATATCAACTGTATGAAAGTAAAGAAAAATAATCTAAGATTATTAATTTTCAAAATAGAATATGATAAGCAAAATTGAATCAATAATTAAAAATTTTCTATAAATCTTTATTTCTTATCGTAAACAATAATTATTGGAGAAAATAAATATCACAGTTTACAAGTTAACATAAACAATTTTGTAAAGTTCTCAATTTTTTCAATTTGTTTATAACAAAGAATATTTATTGACTCGCTTTTGCACAATATTTTCAACAAAGGGTTTTTTTCATTTTAAAATATTTTGTCCAAAATCTTTTCTAACTTAAGGCGATTCGATCGTATTTTTAACTAATTTCCAATAATCGGAATTGTCCCTTATCACTGTTCTTCAATCTTCCTCTATAATTCAATGATGGTGATTCATAAGAATTCTATAGAATTAAAAGTATCCAAATTCGATTGAGATCCAGACTTCGTCTCGGCTATTCTAAAATTCTTTTGTGCTTAATTAACTTTTTATATTTTTAACGATACGTTTCGATCATGTTTCCCATAGTATCTAATTTTTTTCTAGAATATCTTTGCTTATTGATTCATGATACCTTCTATCCTCTGTAATGAATCAATATACCTCCAATACATAACACAATCTCATCCTCATTTTGAGGGTTTGTTTTATATATTTGCAATCCAGCACCAAGAAACGTCCGTTACTACCACTAATTCGATTAATTTTTATCTCATCCGACCAACATTCAATCAGAGATCATCCAGTTTTCATATTTAAAAGCATAAATATATAACGTAATTTAATATTAATAATATTAATAACATTATTTCTTTTCAACGTTCTTCGTGCAATCCACAAACTTATTACATTACATCTTTCTCTAATTCAATGTAATGTAATGTGTTCAACTTTATATTCGATTGTAGATAATTTCTTAGATCTTCGTTCTAAGGAACATAACCGTCGCACAGTAAATTGAGAAACGCAACGTTTCAACAATTTTTCGCATTGATAATTTCTTATTTATGAGAGAAATGGTTTTTCTTACTGTTCTCACGAAAAATTGATTTTCACTTTTATATTCTATCTGATACAATAATAACAAATGCGTATTTCAGAAGTATTCTTATCGACAACAAACAATGTGATAAGTCTCACGTATGTACATTAGCTTAAACTATATAAAACGTTATTGTGATTTTCTCTAATAATTATCGTTTATGATAAAAAAAATAAAGATTTATACAAAATTTTCAATTATCGAAGTCCTAATATAATATCGTTCAAAATAGTTAAAAAAATTCTTATAGAACCGATCTTAGAGAATATTAATCCTGAAAGATTCATAAAGTTTAATAAGGAAAGAGTTGAATCGAATTTTTTTTCTGCTAATAAAAAAGCCAGAAGACAAAGAGAATTTCAAAAAATATTCTCGTTTTATCCCTTCCGTATTATATATAAAATACATCATATTTATGTACATTATATTATTACAAAAAAGTATCTCCCACATTGTCACATATGCTGAACCGAAGTAGAATACAACAGGAAACAAAAATGTAATCAATTCACGAACGACAGTTGTAGCGCATGGCTCAAACTACGATAGAAAATTCGCTACTCTAATCTCTACTTAGCGCTCTACAATTAATTGAATAAGTGTAGGATTCGCGTCGTCGTCGTCGTCGTCGTCGTCGTCGTCGAGAACAGAATATGTAATATAGAGAGCTTACAACGGGTTTACCGATTCGATGCGTTTCAGTCGATTATCGACGCCACTCCGGAAGCGCGGTACAATAATTAAGCCCGATTAAATTTCTTGCGCGCCTTGTGTCCGTAGTAATTGCGACCCATTCTGCATTCGCAACGAACAAAATGAAATTCAATAGTCGACGATATCCAGTCGACATATCCCGGTTCATTCACATCTCTCTCTCTCTCTCTCTCTCCCTCCCCCTCTCTTTTTGTATAATATATCTACATGCTCGATCAATGTGTCGAAACGGTTACCTGGAAAAACATTTGAGAATAAAGCTGGAATAAACTGGAGATAGAATAATAAGCGTTCGTCGAAAATTCCTTTGTTAAAGGCGCCCACAGGTTCATAGATTTAGCAGTATACAAGTATGTATCTGCTGGCTTAAAATCGCATAGTAATCGGAGAATTATAATTATAAAACTTAAGTTTTTGAAATTTTCTGAAAATTGGTAAGGTTTTTTTTTAAAAGTTGATAATTTATATTGTATGTGTCCGTTCAAAACGAAATGCAATAGAGAGAGGGTTAGCTTTTTTGGAAAATCTTTCGAACGAGAAAAATCAAAAATTGCTATCGAAGAAGAATTTGATATTATCAATGGTGTTATCTATCTTTAGATAAACATGATCGAAAACAAATTTCGGATGTCGAATTGTAGAGGAGGCGGTAAAAACGGAAATCAAAAAATATTTCTCAATCGCCAATTAATGAAGTCGCGAACACTGAGATCTTATTGTATCATTGAGGGTTATTCAATGCAGATAATTTTTTGCGGAGCGTTTCGATTAGTTGAGATACTTTATGTCTCGGACAAGATTCTCGAGAAGAATGTTTTGACGTGCGAAGAATTTGCGTTTTATATATAATACATTTAATTTAATTAATTATTGTATAATAAGTATTAACAATTATTATATAGTAACAAGCAATTAAATATGAAGTGTATTTTATATTTTTATTATAAGTTATAAGTAATTATCTCATCATTTTTGTATTTAATCAAAATTATTTTTATATTCAACGTTTAATATATATTTATCATTTTAAATTATTACATTATTGCAATTCACTTTAATTTAAAGTTTATTTTAGATTTCGAAAATATTATTTTTGATTTTGGAAATGAGCGCGTGTGAGTATAATATTTTCAAACGATGATATATTATATGAAAAGAATCTTTCGTTTGTTGTTTGTGAAATTAAAAATTGATAGTATAAATAGTAAAAAAATGCTATTTTTGTTAGAAACAAATTAAACTAAAATGTCCGGTTTTTTTCTTGAATGAATAACATAAACCGATTTTTATATAGCAATGTTTTTTTTTTTTCCCCTAAGGTTTTTCCATCGATCCCTCGCTCAAATTGCACTGTTCGATACTGCTATTTACAAAGAGAAAAATGATTGCCACGAATCATACATTTTTCATTACATTTCACATTAGGTGAGATATACCAGTGATTTGAAATACTTCGAATCGCTTTAAATCTGATTCGAAGCTTAAAAATACTTTCTTAAAAATCTTGATCATCTTGGAAGTATCGAAAGTTTTCGAGATTTTCGAAAAGTCACAAAATTCTTCAGAGTTATTTTCTGATATTTATAATCTCATTCCGCGTAATTCTCATTTTTATTTTTAATACGCGTATAACAAAAAGTTAATTAAAGTTGATAAAAATCGAATATACATAAGTAACAATAAAAGTGGAACCTTTATAACTCTCAAGACGATCGAGATTTTTGACATCTCTAAAATGATTAAAATTTTTAAGATTTTCAAAAGAATTTTATAGAATCTTGTGAATCAGATTCGAAATAATTTATATTTATTTCATGCTTCACGATATTCATTCGAATCATATTAATAATACGTTGAACGTTTGAACTATAAACTAGCATGATTTGTCTTAAATTTCTTAAAAATCTTCAAATTTTTTAGAAATGTTGCTGTATGATTTTGAGTACATCCTTATATAATTTGAAATAAATTAATTTCGAAATTGTTGGAAATTAAAACCACTTTTTTTTTAATTTACTTATTTAATCTAAATGATTATTAAAGATTTAAAATCACTATCTTTCTTCTATCTTTTACTTAAAGAGATTTTAGATATAAAAAACATCATGTCATAAGACATGAAGCTAAAAAGAAATAAAATTTTGAAATATCCTATTAGAACAAAACACATAATTTTCATTACTCGCTTCATAACAAAGTTATTTTAAAATCATTGGTCCAGTACCAATGATCATTGAATCTTTTCAAACAAAACATTTTAATTCATTAACGCTCTCAGTTAATGAATTAAAGAAATACATTTGATATTTTGACTATCATTGTCATCCAATAAAATTTCAAAATGCATTTGCAACACAATAATAATTATTTTGAAAATAATCATCTAAAATAACCAAAAAAAAAAAAAAAAAATCATAAAATAGACATTATCAAAGTAAATTAAAATACGAAATTTCACAATTGATTTATATTTCAATGATTGTATGTAAATATAAAAATAATAATAAATTTTTGTGAAATAGCTAAATAATTGAAATTCGAATTGCATGAAGAAATCGGATGTTTAAGATTAAAAAATTATTCAAAGATAAAAATTACTCATCTAAAATCTTGACAATAAAAAAGTATAAAAGAAAGAAAGAAAAAAAATTGTGATTTGAAAGAGAACATTAGAATATTTATATGAATATCTTAGCATCTATACATGGAAATGTGAAAAAATGGAGCTGAATTTAGTTTTTCATAAGAATCATCATTACATTGTCTTAACGTTATAAAACATTAGAAACAAAAAACTATCATATACATTCACAATATAACAATATAACAAAAAAAAAACTTCAAGAAAATTATTTTTTATCTTATCTAATAAAAATTCAAAAATTCACTTGAATGCAATTTATTCATACCAATGCATTGTCGAAATCATATTTCTTCAAGAAAAACTTGCAATAAACAATAAAATTAATATATCAGAAAAAAAATCGTCCAATTATGCTCAACAACAAAATATAGAAGAAAGAAAAAATTGTACATAGAATTGTAACGTGCATCACAAAAAAGTCTTTTCTCAGTGAGAGAAATTATCGATCTCAATTTCTTGAAACTATGCCTGTCCAGCCAAACAGAGTTGACGGTTTAAACCACAATGGCGAGAACATTCCCTCCCCATGAAATAAGAAGAACGAAATCTCTCGGACGGAAGAAGAACCGTTTCATTCTGAATGATGCACTACGTGCAAGCGTTTCGATCGAGTTATCGAGAGAAACTTATAATTGGGCCGACGACTCGATCCGGGACACTATGGTGAATTTCAAATTGAGTGGGGCAGGGCAGGTAAGTCGAACGGAATATTTCGGTTATCAAATTCATGGAAAGGCTAAATTCCGGGATCGGTATTCGAGCCACGTACGCTATCCTATGGAACGCACGAACGAATACGTTCTCGCAAACAAAACAACGAAAGCACGTGAAGAGAGGACGTTTCGAGAGAGAGAGAGAGAGAGGGAGAGGAAATTCAGGAAGCAGCAACAAGTGTGACATCCCTTACCATCGCTACCTTTTACCTTACCCCGGACACCTAACCACCCTTCCCAAGGGGCGAGAGAGCCTTCGTGTCGTTCCACCCACGTACCAAGTGGAAGACAAATAACACGATGTGTTCGTCTAACCGTGTTACAAAGAATCGAATAAACCTCTCGCCTTCGCCGCCTCCGTGGTTACAATAGAGGACGAAAGTATTTGTACGATAAGGATGTAGAGATAAAAAAAGTTTATCTTTTATACAGAGTGTTCCTTGAACCTTTAGACATATTTATCTTTCAAACTTTTCTATCGATTCTTTCGGTCGGAAGTTAATTTTCCTTTTTTTCTTTTTTTAATAAAATCAGATATTTTTCGACATATTGAATAAATGTAATTCGTAGCATTCAAGCTGTTTGTAGTGAAAAAAATTAATGTTAATTTTGAAAGTAATTTTGTTGATTCTCTAAAATTTATCATATAGAAAACAAAGGCATCATAATGCTTTGTGTTTTATTTATGTTCCATGCATATGCACACGCGCGAGCATCCATTACTTCTATGAGACAACTTGTATAAATAAGCCATTTGTTAGTAATCAGTATATGTCAAATTATATCAAGTTTCAAAGAGATAACTTTTGCGAGAAAAATATTAAAATCTATATCGGGTACACTTTTATTTCCAAGAAGAAAAATAAAATTAATTTATAAAAATAAAAATTATCATTACATTGTAAATCTTATTAGTATTTTTAAGTTTGTTGATTGTTTAAAATATGAAACTAATTAATAAATTAAATTTGTTTGAATTCTATAGAACATAATCTTCAAATTGTATGATATTTTTACTTATTTTAGTTTTTATAAATTAGTAGTTGTTATTTATATGTCTTGCACTTTTTCTGCAAAAACACTGTAAATTTTGTCGATATATTACTCAACTATCTTATTTATTTATTATTTTATTTTTTTTCTAAAAATGTGTAATAAATTTTATATAAATGAATTCGAGCTCTTTGAAAAGTAACAAAAGTTAAAAATAAAAAATAATAATCGTAGAATATTTCGTTAAAAACATTGAGACGACATTTAATTTCGGAAAAAAGAAAAAATTCGCTCCCAATTTATGAATACGAATGTGAGAAAAAAAATGGTATCACGTAATAAATATATTAGCATATAAAAGCACTAAAAAAATATCAATTTTTGCTTAAATACATGTGATGTTAGGGATGTGGCGTATTCATTTCAACAGCAAATTTACATTTATATTTTCAAAAAAATTCATTATATTCGCAAAAAAATTACAATATCAGCTTTTTCAAGATAAAAATGATGTTGACAACGAATGATGCATCGAAATAAGAAATTATATGTATATCTGCATAGAAATCGGAAGCTTTATTATTAAGTTGTGCGCTTAAATCTAAAGATGTTGATGATTATTTCAATAATTTAGAAAAAAATTTTAACACTATCGAAAAAAATAATAAAACTAGTAAAATCTTTGCAATAAAAACATAAGAAATTTATTCTTTAATCAATTTTAAGGAAAGAGAATATAGTTGCAATGTAGAGAATATTTTTTACTTTCTGTTCTTATAATAGAAGTAAAACAGAAAATACCATGATTTTCTGATTTCCAATATTTACATGAACGGATTATTTTATAAATTTTTTATAAAATTTTTTATTGAAGAAATATATTATAACTTGATAGACATGCATTGTAACGAAGTACTATTGTTTATAATGCAATTACATTTATATGTTTATATGCTTTAAGATTATTTTAATTCTAATTATATATGATTATTTATTTTATGATAATAACGAAATAAATGTAATAACAATAATAACAAAGACAATACTTCAATTTCAATCACAAGAGCTATCTTCTGACACCAATGTAAATACGTGCACTTGTTTTTAATAAATTTTGAAATATCTAACAAATTTTTTATAGTTACTGAGAAGCAACATTCAAATATATGTATCTCTACAGGGATAATTTCAACAAAAGAAAATTGCTATTGAGAAATTCATCCAGTGTTTACTGTACTTGAATATAAATTTGTTAGAAAATAAAAAAGTAGAATTTATCTCATCAGAATTTGTATGAAAGATTAAGAATTGATTAAAAAAGACAACAATAACAACAAAATTTTTAAAAATTTAGAAAAAATTTTAGAAATCACAAAAAAAGAAAACACAAATAAAAATAGAGGAAACAAAACGTTTTAGAAGAAATGTTCTAAGAAAGACATATATATATACATAAATTATGCTGCTGTATAATTGAACAATGTATTAATTGTTTGAAATGGTTTCATGAAAATTGTACTAAATGTACGAAACGTGTATCCTACAAAAAACAATGCATAGTCCGTGAAAAAAATAAAAAAAAATTTATTAATTAAATATTCATGTTTTAATTACATTCTGTGATACATTATTATATATTTCGTAATTGTTCCTATACCTGTATTCTTATCATAATTATCATTAGTTTGATTTTTTCCTTTCTTTTAATAAAAACAAAATTATTTCTTTTCAGTCTTTTTACTTTTAAGTCTAATACACGTTTTTAACTTTTTTAATTTCCTATGAATTGAAATGCATACCCCTTTCCAACATTGTTGTATCTCTCAATATATCAATTGTAATAAAAAGTTTTTGTAAAATTATTATTGTAACGTTGTAAATGAAATAATTTATTATAAACATTTTTTATAAACGAATAGATGGAATGTATTATTTTTTGTTTTACAATTAACTCACGAATTATTTGATCGACTCGCTCCTGCATCACGCTTTTTCCCCTTTTCACCGTTTCTCGGTTTTCTTACAAAATTCTTCAAAAATCTGTCACATTGATATTCATTACAGCGAGATACAAGCCCATTCATTTCGAATGAATATCAACGTACGATATAATTGTTATGAATTTTCATTCTACCTTTCATGCACGGGATATACAATTTTCCGACCGGTTACAACCTACTCAATCAACGAAGGGCATAAAATCCATCGAATATATGTACCAATTACCGTCCACATGCGCGTGTCTGCATTCCGTGATACGTAATATTGTGATTCTGCACCGGGTACTGGTTCTGCTTATACTTCATTATCATTACAAGTACAACATCAATCGATCTCCACCGAATATGTAATATATTCCTGGAATCTGCTCTAATTACTTTCCATTTAAATGTCCCGCTTGGCTCGAAAAATATTTCCGCGGTCGATAAAGCGAAATAAAATACGCGCTCGAACGTATAACTTCATAGCGTGTTGAAATCGTCGCATGGGTCTTTCGTTACAATTCCTCTCTTAATATAAGTGTTTTGATTGATAAGTTGTTTTAACAGCGAGAGAAAAATATTTATTAAAAAAAAAAAGAGGGGGGGGGAAGAATGTTGCACGAATTGAAAACATTCCGCACGTTTGATAGAGATTCGGCGGTGGATTTTTTTTTTTTTTTTTGTCAAAATTAAAATTTTTCAATGTTTGCGTTTTGCTTCGCGATAAAATGAGAGAGTGAATGATTGCTATAAATTCGATGACGCTACAAATGTGAATTAATTTTATGTACTTTATTTGCGTTCGGTGTTGAACGTTTATTCGTAAACCGAACGAAAGGCATCATGAAATTATTAAACTGTAAATGTATCAAACTGTTTCTCATTCTCATAAATATTTAATCGAATATAAAACTAATAATAAAATAATGCAACACAAAAACATTATTAATCGTGATGAAATGACAAAATATTAATCCAAGCGAAGAAAATTCCTTAAAGGTAAAAATTTTTAAACGAGTTTTAAGGAGTTTTATTCAACAATTATTTATTTATCTGTTTTCATTGTATTATCATTAATTAATAGTTAATTTGCAAGATTTCAATAATTAAATTTATAACTTCATTATGTAGATTTATCTATATAAAATTATAATATTATATAAAATTTTTCTTATGTAATTTTTCGATAAATAAGAAAGAAATTATTCTAAACGTCATGCAAATAAATTTAAATTTGTTTATTTAATTATCGAATAAAATTAATCATCATCGTCAGAAAATATATATGAAAAATATATATTTACATAAAAATTTAACAATCTAATTATCATACTGTAATCAGATATTTATCATTCTATTATCATTGAAGTAAAAATTATAATTTTTAAAATCTCAATAATTTATACAACATAAAGCGTGCAACGATTTTTATAATTTCATAGTATTTGCTCTTACAAACCTAATAATCTCCTGGATTTTTACCCAACTATTCACAATATATTTATCTACAATTAACTCTTCTCACTCATTTTCTCAAGAATCGAATTCACGGAAGAATAAGAAGAACGACTTTGCTTTCTAAGCACATGGAAAATCGCCGACACAAGGTGGAAACGATGTCGTCACAAGGGTTCGTAAGGGGCGAAACGTTACGGGAGGATTGACGAATCAAGGGGTGGAAAAAGATTGCGAGGACACCAGTTGCTAGGCAGCGCCTCTCAATCAGCGCTTCGCCTCACGTCCAAACCCCGTGTATCTAGGTGATCCATAATGCATCGTTCTTTACCAGAACGCTGAATCCCGACTGCTTCTGCTTTGCTTATTGCTGCTTTTCAAACGGTTCGCAAAAAAATCGCAAACTTGTCGACAAAATTGCGTAATACGTGTGTATCGTCGGTGACACGGGAACGTTCTGAAGGAAACGGATAGTTTGTCCCCGGTGGACACGGAGATGAACGGTACTTTCCCAGAACAAGCATGCTCTATCTGCGTCACTGACGATCGTATATGTCCGTCCATTTATTGGAGCGCGTGACCGGCGAAATATAACGTGAAAGGGAATTTTAAAGCCCACATAGTGTATCGAAAAATACATTCTTCTGAAAATGTGCGTTACAAGGATGCATTTAATTGTTGAATTTGTTCGTTGACGATTGAAACTTAAATTCATTGTTATTTTATTAATTCAAAAAAAAAAAAAAAGGAAATTTAACTATAAACAAATTGAAACGTTATATAGAATGTTGCATTATATATTATATTACAAAAGGATAAATACGACGTGAGAAAATAAGTCTAAAAATGTAGACGTAATGACATCTTTTGTATGGAGTTTTATTTCTGAATAAATCAATATTGAAGATTTCGCCGAGTATAATTGGCTAGACTTTTTATCGTGTTCATATTTATTATCAATGCCACGACTTATTATTTTGGAATCACAGTTTCAGTCTTCCTCGTTTTATTGGGAATATCTATGATACAATTATTGCTACAATTGTTACGAAGATAATAAAAATAAAAGAAAGAATAATATTAAATAAATAAAATTCTGAATTAGAAAAATTATTGTATAAAGATCTAAATGAATAATTTCGAAATATGGATCTTTTAAAAACAAGAGCAGTTTTAAAAATCTCTGAAAAACATTGATAAAAATATTATGTTAAAAAAGAATTTTAATTCCTGTATTATTATTATAATAAAACGTGATATAACAGATTAGATTTTCTTTTTCGATAAAATACTCATAACATATACTCAAAATAAATATTTAATTCTTTTTCGTAATTCTAAATTCGTAACGCAAACGTTAATAGAAGAACTGTTATACTTTTTGAACGCTTTATAAGACGAATGTACGATTAATTGCGATACTTTTCTGTATACGATGGATTACAAAAATATTGCAAAACTATATCGTATATATATCAATATATATTGCATATCTATCAATTATAATTATAAGCGAATATTAATGATACAAGAAGAACACTTACCACATTTGTGTCTATGAAGTAATTTCGTAATATTAATATATAATAAACTCGTGTTGAAATATTGTATTTCTAAACTAGTTCCACTATTTTCATTCAAAGTGTCAAGTGCAAAGAAACTTACTAATTTTACATCAAAAGAATTGATTTTAAAATCTATGTTGATTAGATAGCTTTTGCTTCTCTTGACGAGTATTATAAATCCTTAAAGCCTTCTGAATTCTATATTCTGTATTCAACAAGAAACTGATAATATATTTTTAGAGATCTTTGTAAAATTAAAACTTATTTTAAGAGTACAATTCAATGACAAATGATTATTGTAAAATTTGAGTAACGAATGTGATATCAATGAAAATTGAAATTGAATATTCTGGTTGATATACTATAATAAAACTAATCAAATTTGTTCTCAACTATCAGAATGGCAATATTATGAAAATTTGACACTTTTATTTATTGTAATAAGATGTATATATTCCATTGAAAGAATTTTTGAAAATATTATTCTTTGTGTGTCGCATATGAAATCGTCTTTATTACATTATGAATGCATAGTTGTTCCCCTTTTGAATGTTGATCTTTCGTTGGCAGATAAATTAGAATTTTTTATATCCTGGAAATTTACCATTATTTTAACGCTCATTTTATTATCATCTTACACTTAAACACGAAATAAATATATATGATTAATCGAACTTAGGTGAAGAAAGAACAAAAATCTTTATCATTTTAATAAGATTTCATTCAACTTTTTGATTTGTAATATATAAAAACAATAAGAAAATTAATAGAGAAGAAGGAAAAGATTTCGATGATTATTAAAGAAAATAAATCAAGTATATTTTATTTGAATAAAAGAAATAATTATTAACATAATTTAATCCAAATTTCATTTTCCATTTTACCACAATTATTATCACATCTTCGAATTAATTATAATAATTATTTAAATAATATAGATAATAGTCATAAATATTTATTAAAATAATGTAAATTTCATGAAATTCTGAATATTATTAAAATTTTAATCATGTAATTATACTCAATTATTGAAGTAAAAAAAAAAAAAAAAAATTTTTTTTAAATATACATTACATGCTTATTAAATAAAAAATAATGTTTCATGAAAAGCTATGTATAATCCCAATTTATTATAATTACGTAATTGTAAATAAAAATATGTATATCATTTCCATTTTCACGCCTCTGAAATTTAATGTGACATTACAACTCCTATCCATTTCGTAAAAATTCTATTATTCTATTATTCTTCATCCAATCAATCCAACGAAACGAAACAAGAGAAAATAATAAGAAGATACTATTAATTAAGACGTATCTCGTTTTTTCTTATATTCGATCGTCACTGGAGATGATAAAACGACGATAGAACGAGAAGCTAGAGATCGTGCAACGACTCGACGTGTCGACGTCGATCTCAGTGTGTGGATATGAAAATCGACGACGTTAAATATTCACGGCATTTCAACAGACAGAAAAACCAATTGTTATTTTTCTCGGTATATACGTTGGTCGCACGATAAAACCTGCAACAATAGAGAGAGGAAGTTGGTGAAAGGGAAATAGATCGGTCGGCGCCAGTAACCCTTTATCAATGTAGCAAATCGGGCAAAAAACAGATGATATTCGACGCCGTAAGCACATTTGTAATCCCCTATTCTTTAGGCACGAATTGAGCATTAAGGCTCAAAGAAACGGGGGTAGAAAAGGATGAAAGAGGAGGGAAAATGGGGCAGGGAGGGGGAAAGGCAGGAAAGAGAAGCTGGTCTCTGGGGTACATTAATTGCGCGGGGACTACCCCTCGATGGGCAGCAACGGCCCACTCGAAATGCAAAGCAGCTCCACTTTAACATGGTCAATGACCACGGCCAATAGACTCCAGCATAACGAAGCATTCTTAATTGTAATACCGTCGGTTTCAACCTCACTGACCATTTTTAATCCACTTAAATCCATCCTGCCGTGGAAAATTCGTCTACCTGTGATGGCGAAGATCACTGTTGCGTCTTCACGAAATCGACGATAATTCGTTGCAGAGACGCGTGAGAGAAATAAGTGATCTCGATAAAAAAGATGAAAGAATGTATATTCTACATAGGATCGAGATTAATTTCCTCCCAAGCTTTTTTTCATGTTTGGAGATAATCGACAAGAGTTTCAAGAGTTTTTAAGCAAATGTGTAAATGAATTTCACACGTTATTTTATATATTTTCAAAAATCTAATTTTTATACGTAAAACAAAATGGGAAGAAGACTTTTTAACTTTGTTTCAAATTAATTCTCAAATTTTCATCATCCTTTTACGTTTCATACGCAATTTCATCTGGAAATATTTTATATAAAACAGTATATTAAAACGTATTTTATAATTTTAATATTTTTCTCGCATCTATATATCGTATTATATTTTTTAAAAAATGAAAATAATATTAATATTTTAAGTATTTTAAATTTTCCTTCGAAGGGATATTTCGTTAATACAAAAACACTCTTCCCTACCTATAATCTATTTTATTAACACAACTACTCTATTCACAATGTTTCAATATAAAACGGAATTATTGTTGATTTTGATAACACAACTTCGTAATTATCTGTTAATTACTGTCAACCACAATGCTATTCGGAAGGGCACGCATACATCAAAGAATATTTACGCGAAAATACCGATTATTTTTATCGAGTGGATGCATTTCATAATGCAACATGGTTAAATTCCTTTACAGTGAAGAAATGATTCGATCGAAAGTTGGCATGAAAATAGGCTGTCGAGAAGCGCAGCTTAATTTAACGTCCACGGTGTACGCGCTCCATTGATTATCGTGACTCGAAAGCAAGAACCGACAAATGAGCCATCGGGTTCGCATAAAGACTCCGGACATTCATGCGGACGATGGTGTAGTACAATAAAGCAGCGCAGAACCGGGAACGACGAAAGAGGACGAACACACAAAAGAACAGGCAAAACCGAAACTATACACGTGGGAAAATTATGCGGGAAGTCGGTCTAGCAGGGGGTGATAAAAATAAGTTGTTTCTGAAAGTTCACGTCACGCCATCACTGTTACGCACTCCTCTCTTTGCCCGACGCTCGCTACGATAATAATCTTGCTTGATTTTCGCTAATTTTACACCGACCCGCGAAATTTATAGCAAAGATGTTGAGCTTCCACGTGGAAGGGAAGAATGAAACGCTCACGTGGAGGATAAAAAATTAAAAATAATCGACGTAGCTTAATTTTTATAAAATTATGGAGAAAAAGGATCGTGTAAAATTACAGTTGGTAGAAAAGATAACGCGTTTCACTTTTTACACGATGGAATTGTAAAATGGCTTGATAAGAAGTAAAAAATTATATCTGTTGTAGCGATATTAGTGAATCTAGTGGTTATGATTAATCTATGTAAACCTTTGATTTATCAATTACACTCATATATATATATATATATTAATATATATTTTATATGGTTATTAAATTTATATAATTTAAATAATTTTCACCAATTATCCGAATACTTTTTATTTTTATAAAAAATTTTGGCAAATTTTATTTTATTTTATATTATTTTACATATTTTAAACCTGATACTAGCGATATTGTGAATTATAAAAGAAAAAAAACTTGTTTTCAAATATTTTTATCACAGTTATAGTTCATGAATATTTCTAATATAGGAAAATATATTAAAACACAGTCTTTGAATATCTGCAACATCTTCGAACATAAACTCAACAACTACTTAATAATCTTAACAGCGTACCATATTATAATGATATCATATTAAAATCGCGATGGTAATTTTCTCGATGAGATGTAACACACTGGCAAAGAATACCTGTAAACAAATTTTCGTGCCACTAATTATTCATCAGATAAACGGAAAATGACCTATCATTCGACGTCTTTTATTCTCTTCACTATGCACCGCGGTGAAATCAGACAGAAAAATCCCAAGCGATGGTTATCAAGATAACGTAGTCGCTATCCCACTGTTATATGCACGCCATTGATATTCTATATACGGACATTTTCTCTGGATACGCAACCTTTCTCAGACACACACCAAAAATGTGAATTAATTTAAAATAATCCATAAACAAGAAACGAATTCCAGTCATTAATTCACCCATAATTATGCGATCAATCAATTCATTTTCTTGATTGCATTCAATTATAATTTATCTAACAAAAGTAACTATCTAGCATTGATTAATAACGTAATCGAGCTAATTTCCGATTCGACAATTTACTAAATGCTTAAAAATAAAAATATTGTAAATGTTTGAGTTTCGACAATGTTTTTCTCGATCAAAACTTGAAATTTCGATCAAAGATATTTTCAAATATTGATACGATTTAATCTTCCATAAAAAAATTGAGTAAATTTAATAAGACAAAATCTCCAAGATTTCGTCAATTATTCAAGAATTTTTATTCTTCGTATACCGAAGGACGCCATGCCAAATAAGGAGCGGGAACTAAACTGGATACAAGTTCACTTCGCGCCGATTAATCGACCTCTTTTTCCCGTGGAATTATCAGTGCACAGTCTCGACGTCGGTCGCGATATTATTAATGCAAAGCGTGTCTCACACGAGCATCCCCATATACGAATACCCACTCTTTCGATAACGTAAGTGTACAGACTTTCGACTAATTACTCCATTAATAATGCAAATGCGGGAGCGCGTAATGGGGTATAAATTACCGGGGAGTAAATGCCATCCAACGAAATCAGGACTTCTAATCGGCCGATTTTCCGATCTAAAGCGTTAACCGGTGATCTCGATGGGCGTTTAATGGAGTGGCCAGGGAAGCCGCGTCAAGGCACAATTTGCGCCATCTTTGCGGTCTCTGCCTCTCCCCCCACGATCAAACGATAATAAATTATATCCTTCCATAAACTGTATGGAATCACTGTTCGTGACTCGCCGCCGATGATAAAGATGCAATAAATAATATTATGAATTTCATAGTAGGTTACGAGGTCAACTTGGTACCACGCGTTTCCAACCATCATTTCTCTCCTAGATAAACGATCGATTTTGTATTTTCGAACCGGTCTTGGTTCATTACATTACATTCGAATCGGGCGAAGGTCTTTTCACTTATTTTTTTTTTTTTTTTTCCGAATATTCGAATATCGATAGAGATAAGGTGGAAATAACGTTGGCCGGCCGAAATAAAATTTACAGATTAACAGTCATCGGATTATCGGCGGAGCCACGTTTTTCAACGATCGTACGCCGCGTTATGCACGTGTGGTGGACCGGTCGCGATAAATGTGCCGCGATTGGTCGATGAAAAATCAAAAATTCGTCCCTCCCTCCTTATCCCTCCCGCGTACAAGCACATATTTTCTCCTCTCCCTCTCTCTCTCTCTCTCTCTCTTTTATTTCATTTTGAGTAACCGACGCGTATTTCGCGATTATTACGATCGATGCAATTTTACGATTTGTGTATACTTCCATAGGTATTCGCACGGGCCATTTTCCCGTTCCGTTCGCCACGTCCGTGGCCATCGCATTTGCATATAAACGAACTATTACCTATGAATTGAGGCTATTCTTGCCCCCTGATCGGATGGTAAATTTTAATGAGAAAATACCGCCCCACCCCACCCAGATGTTAATACAATTAGACGCCTTCTTCCTTTTCGTTTCGTGGCGTAGAGATAAATCTATTGTAATTAAACGGAGATTTTAACGAGCAGCCTGAAGCCAGCTCCTCTCTCTTTTTTCAATATGGTGCACACTTGCCGGCCTCTCGAAATCGATTCACCTCAATGATATAATGGCCGGCCGCATTTTCGCTAGGCTAAAATCGAACGAGCGGAGAACTATTTAACATGCATTGAACCAGCGATTATTTCGCGCTCGTGGTGTCGCCGCGTGTATTGTCGGTCGGGGACCATTCGTTTTTTTTCGTGACAGATTGTAATTAAGGAAGACAAGTAACCGGTGATTAGAATACGATCACGAGGAAATTGTCACGTGTGGCGAGAACTATTTAGAATAGATATTGGAATCGAGTTAAGTTTAACGAATCGAGGTCAGAGTAAGATATAGTTAATTCGTTGGGTAGGAAGAAATTGGAAATTTCGATATTGGATAAAAGCGATACCAGCTTTTTCGATTAGATTTAAATTTAAATAACGAGCCTCGAGTGGTTTAGCTTGATAAATAAATTTTCTTCCTTCCCTTCAAATTGAATTAACGAGAGTGAATGTTTTTTTACAGTTATTTAATTTAACATGTTTATATTTTAATTATGTTATTTATTTATTGCATTTCCACCGGTGGAGTTCGTGTTTATGTCCATTATTTTTATTGTTAAGAAATGATAGTAGAATATAACAGGTGTAATTTTGTATTTACGTTAATTGAGTAAAAGTATTAATATCGTGGAAAAAAAAAATAATAATTGTCTACACAATTGCAACGTAAACGCATTTCTATTTAAATATCTTATATTAATAATGTAATTTTATGAAACTAGAAATTTATTAATTTATAATTTCGAAAATCTTTTTAGAAATTGTCGGTTGTGCCTGCATATAAATAAGAAAATTGTCAATTGTATCAGGAATATTTTTGGAAAATAAAAAATTCTATCTAAATCGTAACATTGGAAGGAAAACTTGCACAAAATTATTATTGTGATATTCTTTATAAGATTTGTCAACAAAAATTATTATATTCATATCATGTACAAAGTGTTAAATAATCAAATATAATCAGACAAAAGATCATTCTACATTTACATCAAGATAAATCGAAAAGAAAATAACACTTTTTTGTTTTCCAGAAAATCAAATTTGAAAATTTGTCAAATGCAAGAGGTTAATTCCCGACTGGATACGAGTGGATTATTGGTAGAAGTTCGTTCTACATGCGAAAATAAATGAAAAATGTAGGATAAAATTTTTTCGTTTCAAAACTAATTTTCAAAAAAATCAAATTTGAAAATTTTCACAAGTACACGAATATATATGATTACTTCTGTTTCGATTTTCTTGAAAACAAGAAGTTGGATAAAAAAAAAAAAAATTTATTCTCTCACTTTTTATCTACTTTTGCATGCAAATTTCTTTCAACAATAATTCACTTATATATCAACAATTAACTATATATCCTCTAGCATTTAACGAATATTCAAAATTGTTGAATAATACTTGAATATAAATAAAAAATTATCAATTATATCAGAAATATTTTTTCAAAAATAAAGCCTTAAATAAAAAAATATTATTTCTCTTTTTCGATTTATTTTCAAATGTAAAGTTCGTATTTAATCGGAAATTAGTCACTTATCTAATTTACTAATTTTATTTTACTTATTAAAATTAAATATTGAATGAAAAACTTTATTTTATTTTTATTTATTTATTTTTTCCATGTAAAATCACTACTTGTACCGCTTGCACAATAATTTCATATTACTCAAATTACTTTTAATATCAATCATGCTTTTGAAGAATATTTCTTCCACGAAATCACAGATAACGAAAAGGATGAAAAGATCGTGTATCACGTTCTCTCTCATGTGTCGGAATACGTGAGAAAGCAATCGACCGCATTGATCATAAAACTGGCAGAAAATCCTTTATGCAAAAATCCCATCCATTCATGGAAACCCCTTCGGTCCAAAGCCTCGACCAGTACATTTTCACCGAAAAGTGCGCAGAAAGGATATATATATATATGCGTGGGAGAGCCGTAGGGGAAGAAAGATCGCGCGTTCTTAATCGATCCTTCGCGATCTGACATCTGTCGACTTTGCAGCCCCCGCGTCCAACCCTTTTTCCACGCTTTTCTCGAAAATCGTGCGCGCTGATCTGCATTTTTGCCAACCATCTGCCGATTTCTATTCGTTCCTTTTATTGTGGAGCTTCGTTCAACGGCCAGCTGAACCAGAAAACCGTCAAAGGATTCCATTTTGTATCAGGACGAATTGTATGGATTTTCGTGATTATTCATGGAATGGAACCACCGCTTCGTTGCAGATGCGTTACGCGACAATGAAGAATCGAGGAATTGCACAATAATGACTAATGCAACGATCGATGGATTTTAGGATTCTATCTGTCAATCATGTCGGTTGTTAGATTGGAATTGGTCGCTACGAGTCACGAGTGACTGGATATAAATATAGATGCTGCATACAAATGATTATGAGAATATGAAAATCCGAAATATAATCATTTGTTGACAATCTTTGTGAGAGTTAAAATAGGAAAGAATATTTGATTGAATTCGATTGCAATATAATATATATATTGATAAATATTAAATAATTATTTATTATCCTCTGATCTTAATGATTTTTTAATTGTCAAGAACATTACTCTAAATTGATATGAAGATTTTACTTGATGATTGTTTTTAATAAAAATTCTTCGAAATAATTTAGATTAAATTGGGTCAGGTTAATTTTAATCAAATTTATTGCTTACAGATTTATTGATGGTAGGTTATCTCGTGTCCAAATCGTGTGCAAATTAGCTATTAGTTAAATGATTTTTTATTCAATCTTGATTTGAAATGCAATTCAATTTAGAATTAACGTAAATTAATCGATGTCGAACAATTTATTTAATTTTTGGTTTATATTTCGTTTAGATTAAACTAGTTAACTTTTTATTAATTAGAATAGCCAAGGTAAATCTTCATTTAGAAAAACTATTCAATTTGATGACTTTGAAAACATATTAAAAAATTATCCGGAATACTATCTATT
The DNA here is from genome assembly GCF_048593485.1 of Apis florea. Classification (NCBI taxonomy): domain Eukaryota; kingdom Metazoa; phylum Arthropoda; class Insecta; order Hymenoptera; family Apidae; genus Apis; species Apis florea. Next base: position 7,158,685 of record NW_028256714.1, on the reverse strand, counting down.
TGTAAATATTTGTCAAATATTATTGTTTATGAAAGGTATGTTAATTTTGAGAAAATTTGATTAATGAAATATCTTGAAAGATCACACAGAAATTTTATTTTTTAAAACGAATTCATACAGAATATGAGTATTTTTCTGATTGAACTAATATGATTACATAAAGTGATCAATTTTTATCGAGCAATCTTATTATAAACAAAAATTTCATTCCATATAATAGATTTACATAGAATTTTCTTTTTATTTTATAAACGAATATTCTAAATCCACTTGATTTACAATTAAATATTTTCAAGATGACATTGACAATTAAACAAGTAGATAACTAATTTGATTTATCAGTAGATTGCAAGTATTTATGCGCAATAAATGTGAAGAAAGCATATAACATTATGCAAATATATATAAAAAGTGAAGAAATATATTCAGAAAATTTTTAATATATTAATATTCAATATTGAATATTATCAATAATTATTAACGATATTACTAAGAAATAATTAAATATATATTGTATTGAATATTGAACATGTAAAATTATTAGCAATATATTTTACGATTATTTATAGTAATTCAAGTTACAATAAATTAAAATCATTTTTTCTTTTAATTGATGATCTTTATTAGTACAAAATTAATTAATGTATCTCCAAAAACTCCTCGTCATATGATTTTATCTGTGTATATTTAATTACGATTTTCTTTCGCATTTTATACTTTTACAGCAAATTTGGCAATAAATATTTTTTTTGTTATTTTATCACTAACAAAATTAAAGTCATTTTCGATCCAATTTTCAATTAATGATATTTTATTTTTTAAAAATTCTCAATATTTTTAAAAATATTGAAAATCATTTCCATCTTATCATATTTACAATCATATTAAATTGTTCAAATTTGAAGTACAAATTGCTACATCTACATTCAATTAGCAACTACAAAAATACAGTTTGACCTATAATTAGCATTGACTACGAGTTATTGCTATCCACACAGTATATGTTATAAGAATTTGTAGATGAAATAAATTTGAGAAGATAAGATATTTTATATATGTAAGATTTAATGTATATAATGAAATATAGCAAATAAAATATATTGCATATATTCTTAAATGCAAATCTAAATTATATGTATTACACAAAAAATGTAAAATAAAAAATATATTTTTAGAATTATTTAATCACAAGATATGTTTCTGGATTTCTTTTTTTGTAATATATGCATCTGCACAAATATCTACAATCTTATTAGAACAATTAAAATTTTGGAAAAATGTCTACTATGAAAAATATATATATATTTTTTTTACTTGAGATATTTTAATTTTCAAAAAAACTATTTAAAAAGTTAAATAAAAAGAAAAAGAAAATAAATTCTTTTATCACACATTTTTGATACTCACTAATACTCATTGTAGATCCAAAATTATATTTTTATTTATTATACGTTGTATTATATGTTATATAATATGTTATACACTATTAAATATACATATATTTTTTTTTTATTTTATTATATAGCCGCAAGACATTTTGATTTATACTAGTTTAAAATTATGATAATGCCAATTAATTTAAAATATCATATGTAACACGTAAAAATATAAAATAAAAAAATATATAATACATAATATCACACATGATACATCTATAATAAAAATGACAACATTTTAAGTATCTAATGAAACTTCTTCCTCAAACATGATAAAAACTTCTTTACAGAAGCATGAATAAATATTATAAATATTAATTTCTAAAGATTTTTTTAATATTAATTTCGTGGAAAAATATAAAATTATTCTATTAATAAGCTCACAATGTATGGATACTCGATAAATAATTAGTAGAAATTAATAGAATGATATATTCAAAGAATTCAAAGAAATATTTGAATTCTGTGTGATCTGAGTGAGAATTACAAAATATACCAGATCACATTTAATGCGAAGAAAAATTCAATAATCTGAAATTCGTGTCAAGCTCTTTATAGTCAATATTGTATCTTCGTTACTACAGAACAGAAACGATTAATTCTTTGTTTTTACATTCTCTAAACATTCTCTTCTCTCTCATAGCGATGACATAGCGTGAAAACAAAGCCATGCAATATACCGGCCACATTTTATATATTCTAGTTTTGTATTCTTTTTTACTAAATCTTAATTTATTTTAAAAATTTATATGTAAATACAATGTTTTAATCATTTGTTTTTAATATTTTAAATAAAATGAAAATAATACGAAGAAAAAAATGCTTGTTACCATATTAGAATAGAAATACATATTTTTCAATTATATCTTATAATATATATGATAATAATATAAGAGAAATATTCAAAGATCTATTATCTGAACGTTTTAATAGATATTATCCTATTATTTAGATGTTTCAAACATTTTGTTATATTCCAAACATTATATTTTCCTGTTTTTATTATCTCACATAAATTGAATCATAGCACATATCTATTCTAATATATTCTTGTATTCTTCTTCAATTGAGTATTTTTTCTCATATTATTTTTATTGCTGTAGTATGAAATTGATATTAGACATTAATAACAATTTATTATTTTACGCATCGTGATATCAAGGAAAAAAATATTACATATATACAATGTATTATTAAAAAATGTAAATGTTAAAATAAAATAAAAAATATAAATAGAAGTTAAAAAATGGTGGAAATGCAGCAACCATGTATATAACATTGAAAGATCTATAATTAACACTAATAAACAAAAATATGCGATCGAAAATTCTCTACAATGTTTTTAAGTAAAATTTCGGTGTCGAAATCGAAAAATAAAAATTTGGATTCTGTTGTATATTAATGATTTGTATGAATCAGAAAAGATAAGATCTGAACATATATACTGCGCAAAAAAAATATTTTAACCAGTAAATGAAGTTTCGAAACGAATACTGATTGATTAACAAAATTTAAATTATACGATAATTCAATACAATATTTAAATATTAGATATTTCAGGTGAGAAGCTTTTATCATATAATAATGTTGCGAAAATTCGCATTGAACTTTAATAAATTGTTAATTGAAGAGAAGTATTCTTTGCAAAAATATATACAATGATAAGATAAGTTTGTTTTGAAAAGCATTCTCGGAAAAGATTTTAGTTTCTTCAAGAAAAATCAGCTATTGATCGTAAAATTAGCAAAGACCGCATTAAAGCAGTGTTTTGTTCAAACGCAACTAGATGCCATCGGCTCTCAGTGTTGACGATAGGAAAAAGTAAACATCCACGATGTTTTAAAAATATGAATATGGATGCATTACTCTGTACAAAAATCAACAAAATGCTTGGATAAATAAGGAAATATTTTCTGAATAATTCGAAACCATTTTTCCATCAGAAATTAAAATATGTTATACTGAAGATCTCACATATTATGTGAAATAAAGAAAAGATTATTTTATAGACAAAAAATTTAATCAAGACAATGGTAGCCGCTATATATAATATTCCCTTCTATGTAACATTCTTAATAAAAAGTATTAATCTTAATCAACAATTCGATCGTAATCAAAAAAGATCGTTCGTCAAATTCAAACCCGATGCTCGTAGTATCGATTTTTAAATTCTCATGTTTTCGAAGGTTGCGAGCACAGATCATTTCCAGTTATTTAACGGGTAAATAAAAAAGCGTGGATAACTCAAACGATATTCGGTGACTGCCTTTTAAATTATTTTTGCCCAAGTGTTGTAAATATTGCGAAGAAAGTAATATTACATTTAAAATATTATTAACTTCAGTATGATGGACTAATATTCCATCATTGTTTGACCTCTGTACATTGAATGAAAATGTAAAAATCATTTCTTTTACTATCAAACAACCAATGTGATCGTTACAAATGGATCCATCTCCAATAATTTAAAGTATATATTACATAAACAAGAAAAAGATGCAATTTATTTAAATAAAATTTTGAAAAAATAATATTGAAATCCAATTGAAAATATTAATCGCATTTGCAAATAATGTGCATGGAAGAATATTTTATTGTACTATTATGATAATTTTGAAGAAAATATTTTAAATAACGATGTTGAAGAATTTCTTAATTCACGTGTTCAAAAAATTGTCTAACAATTGTCTTCTGATCTGATTTTAATGTACAAAGTAGTTATATTTGAAGAATGCTATTAAAGAATGATATCGAAGGGCAAACAAAGAAATTCATATTTAAAAATTTTCCCAAACATCTTTTTATATTGAAAAACGAACTAATTTTTGCAAATTTGATTATATAATATAAACTTTGAGAACTATTTATTTTTGTTTATACTAATGTTCGTAACTCATTTTTCATTTAAAATGTGATAAAACACCGGCAAAAAATCATTAACTTTTCAAAGGTCGTTGGAAAAACTTTTCTCTGCAAACTTGTCCTAAAACGAATTGCGAAACAAATTTATTAGTGTCCATAGAATCGCTTAAATTTGTAAAATTTTTTAAAACAAAAAAACGAACTTCAATCTCTTAGTTCGTTTTCCAATATAAAGGGGTAGGTACTTGGAAAATTGAATTCAGTCATGTGAAAGTAATGGCTCCACTCTTTAAAATGAACAGAGATGAATTGTAGATATTTTTTCACAAAGTTACAGCAATTTAGAGATCCACAATTTTTCGGTTAAAATAATTCCTTAATTTTGTAGAATATATGTATATGCAATATACAATATAGTATACATATATTACGACTATTAATCATAAATATTAAGTAAATAGAAAAACAATGCTCATCAAATACTACAAAAAATATTTTCGATCGCAAATTATTAAGAATTTTGCGAAATTTCTCATACCGATTTGCAATGTCATTTAATTGAGATTAAATATAAAAATATAAAATTTAAAAAAAAAACAAAATTTTTTCTATTCTACAAAAATGTTATTTCTCGAATAAATATTAGAGATATGAAAAATATATTTTGTTAATAATTTTTATTGAGAATTTTAAATAATACATAATTAAAATCGATTAAATATTCCTATTTTCAACAATCTTTTATTATCTCTGCAAATCTGTTATCATATTCTTTTTTTTTTTTTGTAAAAACTTTTACAACAAAGAAATTGCGAAGAAGAATAATTTTCTGCTATTTCCAATACAATATACAATATAATATCGAATTTTATTTTTTATATTCGATTAATATTTTTCACTTCGATAATTTAAAATTTTATCAATTAGGAAAGAAAAAAGTTTTGTATAACAAGAAGAGATAAAAATCTCGTATCCCATCAATTTTTTTTTAATATCAACAGATATAAAAGAAGATACAGATAGGTGTATAAAAGAGACCGAGATAGGAGAGAGAGGTCAATGCTCTCTTTCAAAATTTTATTAAAGGGCAGTTCTACAGCGATTCAACGTTATTAACATTGAACGCAATTTTTCCTCATTTATTAAATGCGATCAGAGCGAGCTGGCTGTCCGTTTATATGAAAAATATCGTGTTCCGCGAAAACGTTAAAATTTGTATTCAATATCAGGATCGAGTACAAATACTTGAAAATCATCGAAGCTAATAAATGCATTAACCTTTCTCATTTTGTGCACAATGGACAGCTATTTCAATGCGTTTGTAATTTACAATTGCAAATAAAAGATTCACTGTGATAATTTTCACGCTGTCTTATTCTTTTGAACAGAGGTGTAAAATTAATTTTAAGATTATGAAAATCTTCATCCTGTAATAAACTTAATGGTCGAGATTTTTAGAAAAATATTCGAAGTAAATATTATAAAAATTTCCAAATATTTGAAATTTACATTGATAAAATTACATAGGAAAATTATGCAGAATATATGAAGTTTGAAGTTTCCGATAAAAATGATTTTTGAATGAAATTCTGATAAAAATATAGAACATAAGGTTGGTTACTAGTTTTATGTAATTCATCCGTTGCAGTTCCTGTTATACAAATTTTTCTGAATGTAAAACAAGAAATTATTACCAATTATTTTTTTCCCATTTAAAATGTATATAATTTCGATTAATTTCATAAATTATCATTGATATATCTACTCATATCTACTCATAAAAAAAAAAAAAAATCTACACTATTACAAAAAAGTATTTTGACGATTTCATGTTTTTAATTATTTTTTTCATATATTTCATATTTATCTTTATTTATAAAATTGTAGGTAAAAAAATCTGAAAAAAAATGAGAGAAATAAAACTCATAAAACAAGACATTATATGACATTTTAATCATTTTCGTTTTACAATCTTAAATTAAAAATTAATTTAAAAAAAATCTTTTCACGATAATAGAAATTCGAATTGTTATATCACTCTTATAAAATAATTTTTTCTTTCTATTTATATTATTTATAACTAAAAACTCTGGACTTTCGCGGAGTTTACCATTAATTTTGATGTATAAGACATAGAATAAAAGAAATATTCATATTTACATATATAACATAAAATAATGATAAATTTTCAACTTTTTAATTTAACAATTGATACTAAATACATATTAATGTCTTGTCTTATTTTATAATTCATTGATTGAAATTCATTAAATAAATATATATATATATATTTTCTTAAATCTGTTTGATTAATATTATTTCCAAAAAATGTACAAGCATTTAAAGTTTTATTTACAATTCTTCTTTTCTCCTTTCTCTCATCTGTAATTATTTATTACATTAAATAGAACAAATACAATAATAAACGATGCTTTTCATTAAAATTAACAAGGCAATTATATATATAGAAAAAACTGGATGGCCAATTTCCAAGATGCGTCAATTAACCGTTTAATTATTAAATCTTTTTTTCGCTAAATTTTCGTTGAGGTATTAATTTTTCTTCTTTTAAACGAATTTCAATTAAGAATAAAACTAAATGTGATGTATCTTTCGCAAATTAGCCACGATAATATAAGATTATAACAATTTTTGAGCATAATAAATGATTTATTTATTTATCGTGCCCGTACGAAACAAGGGGTTAAAATTGAATTTTAAAGGGTTAAGGCGTTTATACATCTTGCGTTACCGAGGACGATACAGTTCCGTGTCTATGGAAACTGAGCACCTGTTGTTGAGCTTACCCCTTATATTATATACTTTGCTCTGCTTTTATGGTATGCGGCACATACCTACGCGCATAGGTAACAGTAGATGTTTCCACCTATACTAAAAGGAGCTTCGAAGTGAAAGGAGACGTGGATACGCCGCGGCACAGTGTTTCTCATTGTCGAATTGGAAACTCGATCATTCGTGTCGAAAAGTTTGTCGCTTCGATTATTCGATCGTTAATATCTCTTCTATCCTGCAATTTCGTTCTTAATTGCGTTCATATATTTATCGTTCAACGTGTAACTTGAGAGTTATTTCTTAATAAAATTGCTATATTCGATGAAAAATTATGCATTTTAAATTAATGCGATCATTTTCACTTACACTTTTCTATCATTCTTATCGTATTAATTTTCGTATCGAAAAAATAAATTGTTCCACTAACTTTTGAATAACTTTTGATAAGAACATACAATTAATTTCTGGAGAAGTCAGAATATAAGATATTGATTTTGCTCGATAAAGCAGTTAATGGGTTTGAGATACGATATCATTAAAAAGTAATTATTTCTTTATCTATAAAATTAATTTGCACATAAAGATATCTGAAAAATTGGACTTACACAAGAATGACACGTTTCTTCAAGAGAGAGAGAGAGAGAGAGAGAGAAAATTTTAATTCATCAACAGATAGCTAGGAAACGAAGATTAATCGAGAAATCGCCATTTTTACAAAAGTGTTGTACAAAACGTTGCGTCGACACGAGTCAATCGCAATGTTATTCAAACCTATTGGAAAATGTCTTAATCACTAATTGGTAACCTGACATTTTCTACTTTCCCAAGGTTCGAGGAAAAGTCGAGTTTCATACGCGTTTCTCTAATAAACGCCCCTCTCCTTACCACTTCATTCCTATCAAACGATTAGCGCGATCGATCGCCTCGTTATCCCGGATCGGTTCTTCTCTCTTTTGAATCTACCTCGACTGGCTGCGACTCGAAAATGAAGTTTCGTGGAAAAATTTGAGAGACACTGTATCCCACGTCAATAGTATCGTATCGATAGTAACGAGCTAGCTTGGAACGTAGGAATTGTTGTACATTACGCTACATATTTATAATCATACGCAAGGTTATATATATCTAAGCACACGACTATATATAGGTCCACCTTCAGTCATGTATATGCATGTACACGCATTACGTAAACGCACTTGAGCGATGTGACTACGCATAAGGGTGGCTTTATAAAAAATCCTCCGGGGATCGATGCTGTTGTTGCCATGGATATGGTAATCACCGTTTAAACATGTCTGCGAGTGTTTTTCACTATGGCGGCGGCAGTTTCTGTGTCACCATAACTTTTCAACTATCTCTTCCCGCCATTATTTCAAAATCAAATGGCAACACGTCTCTTTCCAGCCGTGTTTGCACCTAGTGAGTGACGTCTAATTAGAAATTTTTTATTGCGACACGCGTACGCATAACGTTTATTACTTTTTTATGTTTATTATTTTTTTTTCCTCTTTTTCCTTTTTTTTCTTTTTTCTTTTTTCTTCCTTTTTTTTTTTTTTTTTTTTTTTTAAGAATAATGAATGGCTACTGGAAATAAAATTAAACTTCGATTGCATTGAAAAACGTTGGTAATAAAATGTATAGGTTGTACGAATTGTAATTTTACGATGCAACACGTGATATAATGAGATGTAAATCGATTTAATGGAAGGTTTAACGTTTTATCAAGCGTTTCATGGATTAACGATAATGGGCGTCATGCAATTAATCCCTTGGCTTATGATTTTTATAGTAGATATTTATGGGGTATTTTATTATATATATATATATCTCTAAAAAGAATGATTTTTCTCTCGCATTTTCTCAACTCCTCTAAAGAAACTTTATGTCCAAGATTTAAAAACTATAAAAGTTTTGAAGAATGCAAAAAAATATTAAAATGTGTAAATATTTAATCATTTAAACCTAACGTTATATTGTTTTCTATTAGAAAGTATATTAAACTTGATTCTAATGATTTTTATGATGAACATAATGTATAAGTGATTTATCATCAAGATTTTATAATAATACTACGTTATTTAGTTACAAATTGTTTTAAAAGTATTTCAACTAAGATTTTTTTGAAATAATATTTTCTAAAATATCGTTATATACGTATTCAAAGAATATCATTGAATTTAATATCACAAAAGCGCTTAAAAATTTACCAAGATGAAATATAAAAAATTCAATAAATTCATGTAATAGCATCTCGTTACACTAGTTTACATATAAAATATCAATTGAAAATAATTTTCACAGCGAATGATTTTTGGCAAAAAAAAAAAAAAAACTTACTCGCGTATTATACCTTAATCTTGTTCTGGTTAAACTGTACAGTATTTTGGCGTGGTTCGTTCGGATTGAAGTGACAAAGGGTTAAACGTAAATCGACAGATATGCAAAGTAACATGGTCGAGGTATCGGCCCGCCTTCTTGAAAATTCACGTAACCCGTGTGTTGGATAAACAATATCGATCTTGTAAGATCAAGACCTTGCGAGATTGACAAGAGAAGGCGAAAAATACCGGGCCGTCCCCTCTTACTTTCAACCGACGTTCCACACGACGATAAAGTAGCAGATAGTGCGCAGAAGAGGAGAGGCGGGGCTCAGCATTATTCGTTCTACGTTGCGAGAACAGCACGACCTTGAACGATGTTAAGAGAATGCGAAAGCCCGCGGGATCGAACGCGGCCAAACATTTCATTCCACCTCGAGAAAGACCCTGTTGCGCCTCGTGTTTATGTTTCACGATCCACACGCAACTAGGAAAAGGATGATCTAATTTATTTGAAACAGATTCTAAAAGCATCGTTGACGATTCGAATTTTCAAGATGAAATCGCGAAAATATTCTTTTGTATTCTTATCAATAGATTCGAGCATAATATTTTCCCTTGAGTATCATTGCAATGTTTAATTAATAATTATTATAACGTTTATTCTTTTGTTCTCATAATATTATCTAGTTGTCGTTTATTAAAATAGAAAAAAAGGAAATATATAATATATTGAAGATAGAATGATAGAAGCTTTTTAAAAGTGTCATGATAAACGTACAAAGTGTAACAATTAATATTCCTTAAGTATTTGAACATTGATAGCATTAATAACTGAAAAATAATATAAAATAATATGTATTCAATTCAAAAATAATGAAAGAGAAAATTTAGATAAGAATAATTGATTAACATTAAATTTGAAAACATGGGAAACACAACTTATCTTGATTTTCCCTAATGATTTGTATTACGAATGTATTACAAATTTATAACTTAAGAAAAAAACAATTAAATTCCTTTTTATTTTTATTTTTTTTTTGTTATTATTATATAAAATTCTACCGATTATCGATCGCTTCCGATTATAGATGGAAGCGAATAGTATAAAGTTTATCGTCATTGAGTTTAACTCTGTGTTTTGGACATGGTTGTAATTTAATTTGAGCGTAATTTTTATTCGCGAGCGTTGCGCGACATGTCGCATATAATGGAACATTAACCTCCCGCGCGAACATGAATTTCGTCAGCGCATAAAGTGTATAAATAGTATCAAATTTACGCTGCGGTACACGCCCGTTCCGATGATACTTTTTGTACCATTTAATGTAATATGTCGTTCCAATGCGTAATTAAATGTTAATAAACGAACATCATACACATTATAAATCCCATCTCATCGTTTAATATTCGAAACAATACTAATCTTTGTTTTCGTAAAATTTAGAAAAATTAGAAAATTAGAAATTGGTTTAATTGGAATTATAGATTAGTATTTAATAATTCGAGTATTCATTTCTCAGTAAGAAGAAATGCTTTTTTGACGGAAAAGTAAATTAACTTAATTTAATTTTTCTATTGTAAATATAAATACTAATTAAGTGTAGTTATTAAAGTTTCGATATATCAAAAATGTTCTCGTAGATAAAATATATAAATTATTACGCTTATAATAACATATAATGATTAAATTGACATTATTGACGTTATTCAAATTATTTGATATTAAATAATCAAAATAATCAGAAAGTATCAAAAAATACCAAATTATAATTGACATTAATCTCGCAACAACAAAATATACATCTAATCAAGATTATGTACATTTTATGAATATAGAAACAAATATAAATTGTTTTTAAATATTTATGAATATCAAAAGATGCTAGATAAAAACAAAATTTATATTAATAACAATCATGATATTAGTCAAAAGTCTGAAATATGAAAGCATTTATGTTTTAATAATGGATATTGATATTCATTAATCATTTGTATAAAGCAAATTTCAATTTTTTTGGTTAATGATATATTTTAAGATTAAATCAGATTTTTATTTGATCGATAGATATTATATTTGTAGAATAAAGATTTTTATTTACTCGAAATTATAATACATTTTAGTATTATCTGTTTATTTATTAGTATTTATATCTTTTTATTTTTAAAAAAGAAAAAATGTTTAAAAAATATGAGAAATCATATTATAATTATAATTCACTTGATATAAAAAAATTTATCATAATAATAAAATATCAACATTTCATTCTGGCTAATATCGTTGAACAGAATATTCCATACATATATAATAATAATAATTTTTAATTCCTCGTTACGTAGTTCATCATTGAAATTTGCATTACACAGTGGATCAAATTTTTCGTTCTTATTACTATATTTTTATTATATATTATTATATATTAAAAATCGGAATACCGAAAAATATTTCGGTAAAATATTTCATTTTTTCGACTAAGATTTAAACTCGCATTGAAACTTATAATTTGAATGTAACAATTAGTGTTTCCTGCTTTTAATGATTTATATCGCTCTAAGTTAACTATTAACTGGTGAGAATTATTTTTCAATAATAAAATATCAAAATTATTAGTATTTATTAAGAAATCATACTGATATTATGATTATACATTATTATAAACAAATTAAATTTTTAAAGATTGTAAGATAAAAAGAATCTTTATGATTCTTAAATATTTTATATAAATAAAAACGATTTGTATTTGCAAAAAAAATTATTTATTGTTAAAAGAAAATTTCAATTATTCATTAATAGCCAATTGAGAAAGTATTTCTAAATATGCAATTGCTATTTATCTTCTATTAATATAATTGCTCTCTATTATAATCATAATAGATAAGTAGATCAAAGAATTATTTCTGAAACTACTGAAACTATGAATTATAAAATATTTCAATTCTGATCAATTTCTTTTCGAATAATAAATATATTTCTTTTATAATCTTAAAATATAAACCAAATATATTCTTAAGATATAAACTGTGTCTATTTCTTTCCTATTATAGATTTCATATAATAATAAAAAATAAAGTTAATAATTAATAAAAATTAACTTTAAGCAACTATTAAGTTGACTATTAAAAATAACTAATTTGTACACTATTGATAAAACATGATAAAATTGCATTAAAAATAAAAATGCAAATACTTTTTGTAGTCCCTGAAAATGCGATATACATGTTGATTTTATAAAAATGAAATAAGTTCACTTCTTATTTTTTTATTCTTATTATGAAATTCATTATTGATGATATTCCGATTATTTAAAAAAAAAATTGATTTATACAATTGTAATTAAAATTTTTAAGATAAATATAAGTTCTATAAATATGAAAACCAGTTTAAATAAATGTGTCTTCCTTAAACATGATTATTTTAATAGACGCACTAATGTATGTACTTCATATTAATTGCGTTTGAATATTTATTACATATAATTCGCTATTAAGATGATTTACAATATTGATTTTCGCATTTCCTCAACTTTTAAACACTTAACAGCACTTATAGTTCAGCTATCGCTATCAATTAACGTTTCACGTTTAGTAACGGTCAATCGTTAAAAAAAAAATTTATATTCGTGTATAATACTTACTTCAATTTCTCAGATATAAATAACAAAAATTAACAATTCGAAATTGTTTTGTAAACTCAACGACATCTCAATTTCAATGATGATAACGAATAATTACAATCAAATGTATTTTTGTTATTAATATTTTTAATTTTTAAATCAAAAAAAAAAAAAAAAACCACTTAGAAACACATATCTATGAGTCGTCCACCTATCAGGCGCAATAAATATCGCCTAAACGAGAAGGGTATGGTGTCACGGTGTATGCCATCCATTATTTAATGTCGACTTAATGCCATCCATTCATCAGGGAACAATTAAGCAAACAATTAAACACACTCATAGCCGGGTCCTCGCCCACGATATTTCTCAGAGTGTAACACCATCGTCAAGTGTGTAAACTTCTCCGGTGTTAATACAACCCTTTCACTCGGGGAACACGTTATACGTAACGTTTCCACGCAATCATAGTATCTCCTCGCACCAAAGTACACGCCTAATGCGTAGGTCTTGCTTGCTTCGAGTGGCAAGGATTCTTAGAGAATGCGCATAAAAGAAATGTATGCAGAATCGCGTAACTCGAATCTCAAAGGAGTTAAAATCTTCGAATTATGGAGAATTTTTTTTTATCGTCGTACTTTCGAGTAAAAAAAAAAATTTCGACAAATAGAAGATACCTTTTCGTGTTGAAAGAAAAGAAATAATTTTATGATCGGATTATAATGTATGCAATCGTACTTTATAAAAGTTATAATAAAATATAAAAAATTCAAATTGTAGATATAAAGTAATACGTTTAACCATATAAAAAATAATTCGAATTAATTGGAAAGTTTATATATATATATTATAAGGATTTAATAACGAATCAGAATAAAATAAGTAGAAATTGTAGTTTTGTAAAAATTTTCAAATTGTATATAGAGATTATATGTAAAGACTTATTTTAAATTTGAAATTTGTGAAGTAGATATTTTATTATGATCATTTATTATGATTTTTGAAAAAAATCTAAGAGAAATGCAACTCGCATACGATCACAATCAAATTTATATCAAAATTGGATTGGACAGAATAAAAAAATCAGTACAATGAGATTTTATAGAAAAAAATGGATGTTAATTTTCTTCTTCCAAAAAAATAGATAAATATTTTAAAATTTTTAATTCTTCTTTAACAAATTTAAATTTTTTAAAATAATTATTCATTGCGTATTATTATACAAATAACTATAATTGTGAAAAAAACTACTACATCTAATCAAATTATGAAATTAAGAGCAAACTTATAAGAATTATTTATATAGATCTTTCAATTGTTTTGAATTATAACATCTAGATATTTTTGGATGAAAAATACTTCAAAATAACTTCAATAGGAATTTCAAAGCTAAAATCAATTAAAAATCTTTCAACGGATTTTCACCGATTTGAAATTATAGAATATGCCTATCCTATAAAATATTTTTTTTATAGCATAATGTAATTTTTATTTTTCAATGAATTATGTTTTTTTTTTAGCAAATTCTATATTTTATTTTCATAATATCAAATTTTTGTAATCATAAAGATATTATTAAATGATATGACAATATTACACAATATACTCTAATTAATATATCAATGATATATTAATACTTTATAGGATGTTGATATATTTGTAGAACATTAATTAATAATTGTATCGCTTCTACAAGGAAAAAATGAAAATTGATATACAAAAATACATATTAAAGCTTATTTATTAAATTATAAACAATTTAAGTTTAGATGAATCTATTTTCACTTCATTTTATTTAACACAAATTTAAAAGACTTATAAATTAATAAATCTTAACTGACAATTCTGCATATTAATTTTTATGTTTGTTTTGGCTTCTGAAATCTCCAACTTTCTAAATCCTTCAACAACTTTAATACGTATACATATAACTGCGAAATGGTTATTCGAATAATTAAATAATTCTAAGCAATTTTATTCAGATTAATTGCATAAAATTAATAGATTAATATAGAATTAATTAAATAAATGTTTCGTAATTGTTTTCGAAAACGAAACGATGAATTCCACTTTTTACAAAATTTAAAAAATTTTAAAAAGTATTAACAATCCATTACATTTTTTGCTTGAAATTGAAATATTGATTAAATACTATATCGAAAATTAAACAATCTTCGCAATTAAAAAATTTAAAAAAATCTATGAAGAAAAATATGAAAAATGTCACTTTTTTTAAAATATAGAATTAATAATCTTTGGCTTTAAGTAAAAAATTAAGTTTCGAAAATAAAAATACATAAAATTTATTAAAAAATTTATTCTCATTTAATATTTTCTCTTGCAAAATTTTCAGATATTATATCAAAATAAATTAATTTTAGTTAAAATTCTTTGTTCTTTCATATGCTCGTTTCTAAATAAAATTAAAAATTTAACTTATGATAAATAAATAGTTATTCCTTATTCTTCGTTCGAAAAAATCTGTCCAATTTTACCAAATATAATGTTTACTTTATTTAATGTTTACTTTTTCAATATTTTCGATTCTATTCAATAAATCCAATGAAATATCGAATTGATGAAAACTGGATATGATTTGCTTCTAAAAAACGTTTGAATCAATCTTATCGTCAAAACATGACAATGACAAAGAATAAGAGGTCCAAAGAAAATTAAAAAAGATGTTTCTTTGTTTCTTATTCTTTCAACGATGAAAATTATTTTTTTGAAAGCAATTTGATACAACCTAACGAAACGATTTGCAAATAATAAATATTAATATCACTAATAAGATAATTATACAAAATATTTCTGTTAAACTTTTACAAAGTGTATGTATGCTTTTTAAACATCTCGAAATGATCCATTGTTAACTTGAAATATTGTCATTCATAAGAAATTAATTTTATATGTTATTATTATAACATTATTGCAGTGTCTGCGATAGAAACTAAAAAATAGGATGGAAATTGCATAATATATGTATATTATATATATTTTATAATATATGCAAATAATAAATTATTAAAATGATACTGCATGAAAATCCACTTTCTTGCCTCTGAACCAAATTGATGAAGTAACGCTTTACATCGATACAGTTTTTATCACACTTGAATGCAAATATTATAGCGAAGCGGATTATTTTTAATGCACGAGAAAAATTTCGAAATAACATTTGATAGTTAAATTTGTCAGAAATATTACAATTTTAATTTTTCATGATATAATTATTATATGTTTACCCATATCTAAAATCAATAAAATTTTACAAATTAATATTGATCTGATAATTCTTAATAATGCTAATATTTTCTTAAATTAAATGTAAATATCAGAATAATATTTCTCTCTTATTTAATATAATTATATAATTCACAATTGAAGTATAAATTATAAAAGTATGTATTTAAAATAATTATCATGTAATGCTAATAAAAAAAACATGTCCAATGTTTTCAAAAATTTTAAAATTAATACTTGCAATATAATTAATATAATTCTTTTTTAAATTTTTCTTTAATATCTATTGTTAAATTATAATTAATATAATATTATATATAATTTTCATTCTTAAACAAAATGCAGTTTTCAATTAGTTTAGCTTTTAATTCGCTAATAAAAGTAATGATCGATATTCACGTACAATTCACGTATAAATAAAATTTTCTGTTCTTTTTTCTGTATATACTTTTATATGTATCAATATTATTTTATTATCTTATCTTTTATTTTATCTTAAATTATAAGAGTTATGGAAAATTTTAAATCTATATTGATCACTTAAATCGTGTCCAAACTAAATGTAAACCAACTTAAACATAATCTACTTTCTTCACCAAAGATTACATTACTTTCATATATTTCTTTAAAATATTACAAGAATACTTAAAAAATAAATAAATTTAAATATTAAATATTAAAAATTAAATTATAATAGAGAAATATCGCAGAACAATACGATATATTATATTTCTCCATTTCATAGAAGATTATAATGTAATTAAAATTTTTTATTTTATTTATTATTTATAAAACTTTTATTAAGATAATAAGAATATTAAAAAAAATTATATTTTTAAATATTATAGGCAGCTTTCTGCGTAAGAAATATATATTTATAAATTAATAAAATTTAGAATACATTTTTCGAAAAACTTTTAACATTATTCTCGTTGAAAACAACAACACAAATAATTTATTAATTTATTAATTATTTTCACTTATTAAAATGACTATATGTATATTAAAAAACGTAACCATTCTAAAAAATAATGAAATAATTTATCTCTCAGTAAATAATTGAGAACGTGCTTATCAAAGCACTTTATCACACATAGTGTAAGTAAGTACTATGTAGGTTATCGGTAAGCTAAGATATATTTAAGATTATCAGTAAGTTGTAATATATTTAAGATTTCAATATACTATAAAAATGACATATATTAAACTTTGCAATTATATTAACGAATTCTTCCATAAAAGTCCGTTTATTTTATAAATTGTGAATATGATTAAAGACATATTTTCAAGAAATTTTCTCCACAACACCGTGGAGAATTTGTTTACCATCGTGTTTGTTCTTAAAAAGATATAGAAAGAACAATATAAAAAAGTATAAATAACTAAACATTTAATTTATTTCTAGCTTTTACAGAAATTAAAAATAGTTATATAACTTTTAAATATTATAATTATAAAAATTATTAAACATCCTTCAAAATCTCTATATATCAATAAAATAGCTGAAATATTTAAAAAGAGACAATTATTTTTAAAAATCGAACAAAAAGATTAATTTCAAATATCTCGTATAGTTAAATACTTGCCATTTCCAAGGAAAAACAAACGATCGTTAAAGTTCTACAACGAAATGCAATCTGACGCAATTTTCTCAAAATCGCATCATTCAATTCCATGTCAATTTTTCCTGGTGCATAATTTTCGAAGCGTGACGAAATCCGGAATTTGACGACGTTTCAAAACGTTGCCTGTCCTCACCATACACAATACCTTAGATAATGATTGATACTTGCACCATTAGGTACAATTTTTCAAATCACAAGATTATACATTTTCGAATATTGCGTTCGATGCATTATAAATTTGCGTGACCGTCAGGATTGTCATATGTACCGTTTAAAAAGAAAAATAAAGGTTAAAATATCGTATGATATCGTACTGATTTATGTATAGCTGATTTCCACGAAATGGATGACTGTGCCTGCGAATAATGAACGTCGCGTGAGCAAACGGACTAATTATTCGAGGAACATCCGAAACGGAAGTAATCAAAGGAATATGGCGCATAGAACGTACGCGTTATCATCCTGGAGGTGTAGATCATGCGCAGATACAGTGCGGACGAGGCGTATATACACGTGTGTGGTTAAAATGATCGCGTGAGTTGTATTCAAGAGAATTAGATAGTGCACAGAGGATGAACAAAAGTTGATTCGACAGGTGGTTCGTAGCACGTGTAAAAGTGGGTGCCTCGACTAAATTCGCATGAATTTATAATGGAAGATAATGTGGAAAGAATCTTTCAAATAAATTTATATCTCGGTGGAAAATGGAAAGAAATTGTTTGATTTTTTATGACTTCATTGTATTTTAAACTAAGTTGTCTTATAAGAAATATTGTCTTAATAAGAACATGTAAAGAATAATGTTTATAATTCGTTTCAAAAACTGGGAATTTTTATTTAATATTTTTTTTTTTTTTTTTTTGGTTAGAAATTAATAATCTTTTTTTGAGTCACGAAGAGATGATAAATAAGCAAATTAAAAGTAAAAAATTTTTCATTTTTTGATTGACATAATCTGATATTGATCTGACTTTTTTCCTTATAATTACGAAAATTGTTTTAAATAGAATTTATATTGCGGGAAGATATTTATTACAAGCAAATTAAAAATCAAGGAATAAATCATTCGTCAATTAATAAAAAATTTTTCATTTTTCGATTAACATAATCTAATCTAATATTGATCTGACTTTTTCCCTTATAATTACGAAAACTGTTTTAAATAAAATTTATGCAACAAGAAAATATTTTGTAAATAATATACGGACGTTATTGATTGATTTTATATTTTAATAATTATATATCAAAATTAATGATATGTATATATATATATATTTTCTGATTTAAATAATAATTAACAATTACAATATGATTTCAATTGATTAATTAAAACATGATATTTTTGCAAACGAAATTAAAATAAACTAGCAAATTTACAAATATTTTAAAAGAAAATAAGATTTCTATATCTAATAATTTTTTTTAAGTTAAATCATTCAAAATTTGAAAAAATTTTTCTGACTCAAAAAATAAAATAATTCAGAATACAAAACATCGAATCATTTCTACCTATTATATTCGATCACTCTTATTCTATGTGATATTAACAAACCCACTAATATATTACCAAAAAAGAAATGAGATACTACCTACACAAGATTCACACAATCGAATGAAGAAACTCGTTCAACGAATATTCACATAAAATGTTAGAAAAATAAAAAGACAAGAAATGATTATAAAGGATCAAAGAAAAAGAACATATTTTGACACAAGAATTATCTGATTTCTGAAGTTTACAAATAAAGCGGTTATATAATAATAAAATGTATTAAATATCTTAAGATTCATGAAATCATGTAATTTGATGTTGAAGTTAAAATATATTTTTAAAAATGTTAAACTATTTTTCAACGCCAATCTTATTATAATAGGATATATCAATTAACATTATTCCATATGACGGGATCATATATTAAGCTCTTCATGACGAATATTGCTTATTAATTCTCATGAAATTTTATCATATTCAATAAAGGTGATCATAAATTATAAAGAGTAATTAACTATATTTGCTTACTACACTTTTATTTTTTTTTATATCATATATATATATATATGTAAAATTAATCAAAATATTTCTATCTAAATAGTGGTAACAAGTATTTTAATAAAATTTAAAAAATTAAGATCCAAAAAAAATAAGTAAAAAAATAATTAATTGACAGAACAAAATTTTTTAATTTTGTATTTAAAAGAACTAAAGCGAGAAAAAAAGAATTACAAAAATTATGATTATGCTTTTCGACATTTATAAAAATTGAAAAACAATATGTCAACTAAGAATGCAAAAAAAAAAAAAAAAAAATATTGTACAATGCTAATTGTTTAATTTTCAATATTCGATACTAATACTATGTCGAAATTTATATCAATATTGAATCTTGCTAAGATCAATATATTATGATTTTTTCATAAAAAAAATTAACAACCAAGGAATTGATACGATTTATATAAAATATAATAAAAAAGAAAAAAATATATTTATTAACGTAAGTATTTATATTTTTTAAAATAAGTAGCACACTGAAGAGAAGGAATGAAAAACAAAAAGAAGAATCTTAACGTCTTCCCTTCGTGACGTTCTCGGTAACGAGTGAGTAACGACTTTGGTACAACTAACGGGAATGCGAAAGCGGTTAGAAATAAGTCGAGGAAAACAGACAACAGAGTGGGGAGAGGGATCAACGCTTATTTTTCGATCAAAATTTCAAGTAAAGTTAGTTTAAACATCTTTTCTTCTATATATATATATATCGTCTCTAAAAATCCATACTTCGACACCAGTTAATGCGCGCACAGCAATTCGCATCGTGAAATCTAGAAGTCTAGATACACGTATCGCGACACGTTTCGACACGTGTGCAGGCCGCTTAAAATGAAATATATCGGCAAGGTGGATCAGATCTGGTCTGACGTTGTCGTATCACGGATGTAAACGCAAACTCGCGATACATATTAGAAGGTATTGGTATACGATGGAGTAGGACAGAAGGTGGGGGCCGAGGAAGAGGTCCAGTGACGTCACGCGCAACCTTGAGCACCGACCTCGGACAACGAGACGCCTGGTTTATCTATATGCAAGTGATGCTTGTCTCTGTCTGCGTGGCCGTGTGCCGACTGTAAAGGCGCTTGCGCTCTCGCGTGCGCGGCGACAGGCGAGGGGATGCCAGAGGGGGGAAAACGCGTGAAAATTCGCCTGAACGTTATCCGTGCGCCGTGGGAATGAATGTCGTAAATTAAAACGGCTCGATGGTTCGCAAGTCGGTCCGAGGATGCGTTTAATTGATATTTCGAGTCCGTCGAATTAATTATCGGATGGCAGTGCGCGTTGGTCGGATTTGACCTCTCATCGTTCAATGGCAAAACGCGAAAGCCTCGAGCGGATTTTCGAAAGCGTTATTTTAGTCGACTCGGTATACTCCAGACTAGAGATGGGATCGAGTTCGTGTATTCACGGATCCAAGTCAATATCGCGTGTTTCGAATCGACTATTCAATCGATTATATGTATAACATAGATACTTGAAAATATATTCATTTTGCACGAATTGTGGATATCGAGTTTTAATTTGGAATAAGCATATCCAAGTTTTGAACGTAACTTGCATGTTAGAAAAGTTGTAGCATAAGTAATACTCGAAACTTTTTAATTCATAAATATTTAAAAATAGTATTTTACTTGGTAATGCAAGGTTTTTCTATTTCTTTTTTCTTATATATATAATTGTAAAATTGAAGTATATATATAAAAAGTAATATAATTGAAATGTAATAGAAGAATTTTTGCTAATACTTTGTTCGTAAAAATTTCGAATTCGATCGAAATTCGAATATATATCAAAAGTATTGTTTCCAAAGTATGTTGGAAAAAATTTAGAAAAAATTCGAATTTTGAAATTTTGAAAGTGCTATATCTGTATTTCTTTTTATTTTTCAAGCAATTGGATAAAGTTCAAATTTATTTGCGAGATACTTGATCCCATCGCTAGTCCAAATGAGTTTTATCAAGCGGGTGTAATGCGATAAGATAAATCGAGATTCTATTTAAATTATCTATCTATATAAATTAGAAGAAGCGCGAATACCACCACCACTCATCCTACGCTCAGTGTCGTCGAAAATTCAATTCGATCGGATGTGATTCAACGCGATTCTGTATGCATGGCGCAGTATCGACGTTTAGGAGAACAGTTTTTACGAGGAGCGGACAGCACGAGCGCTGGCTCTTTTAAGCAACGAATCACGCATGCCGCATGACGTACGAAATAAAATAGTAATCACAATTCTTTTCGGTGGACCAGACGGAATAAAAATAATGGCTCCGTACCCGGTCGATTTTAATTGGGCACTCAACTACGCAAAAGCTAATCCACCGTTGAGATTTCGCTTTCCTTTCTTTTTCTACTCTTTTCTTCTCGTCTAGACATGTCTGGCGCGGATCATCATTCGTCCCGCGTCACCTTCACGAATTTGAAGGCTGGCGTAGGTTGCGTTCGAATTTAATTCTGACCGTTCGACGTGTCTATATACACGACGTGTAATATACGTCGACGCGCATAATAAGGCCTTTTTAGTTGTCGAAATAATCGACCGTGACGATTAAAAAAACGAGCCAACGTGTGGCTTTTTTCCTCAAACGAAATCAATTTTGCCGTTTAATTAATCGTGTAACTATTTTACGAAAAGTGGATTTTTTCGTGTTTTGTGATTTTAAGAGATTGTTTTTTTCCAATCAATTAAAGTATGGTATATATATATATATACATCGCAGCGAACAATTTTTTCTCAACAAAATGCTAAAACGAAAAAATACGTATGTTGTATCGAATGTAGGGAAAATACAATTTATATCTACTTACGTTTCTTATTTTGTAATAAAATTTTGTTATTTAATCCTTTTGATATATAATAGAACAATATATGTCTCAAGTAACGTATAAAGAATATTAATGTATTCATGGAATTATGGAATATTTTTAGAGGATCAATTATAAAGGTTAAAACAAACACAATAATTTAGCGGGACAAGAATAGAGAACAGCGATTGCAGAGAAAAAGGTCTCACTCTGTTTCTACATTGCCAACTTAAAAAAATAAGTCTTAACTGACGGTTTTATGCACTACAACATTTTGTATTTTTATGTAATTTTTGT
The DNA here is from genome assembly GCF_048593485.1 of Apis florea. Classification (NCBI taxonomy): domain Eukaryota; kingdom Metazoa; phylum Arthropoda; class Insecta; order Hymenoptera; family Apidae; genus Apis; species Apis florea. The sequence continues at coordinate 7,135,639 of NW_028256714.1, read as the reverse complement.
ATCTGTTTCGATCTCTCGAATCAATCCTTTTAAAATTTTCCGAGGAAAATATTAATACAACGTGTAGAATAACTTTCACAAGAATCATATAGTTATTATAATTTTTCTTACACAATTATATTGAAATATCGATTTATTTCTTTTAATTTATTATTAATTAGTAAAATAAATTTGAACGAAATAAGATGAAAATTTAAATTTAATTCTAAAGATTGAAACGAGGATGCAAAAATGGATATATAAATTTTTTTTAAGCAATTTATAAGCAATTTAATTTTGCAGTAAAAGAAGCGAAATAGAAAGAGGACACGTAACAGAGAGATAGATTCACCTCGCTTCATCTAATGCAAAATTAAATTGCTCGCAGTTTGAAAAATAAACACTAACGAATATTTTCAGCAATACTTGCGTTTTGTTTTGATTTCCAGAATCATTTTTTAAAACGTTCTTTTCGCTTTATTCGAATATCCTGCATTATCGAAGGAAAAAAATAATCTAAATAAATTAATATATTATTTAATAATTAATAATTATTGATAAATTTAATTAACACATCATCATAAATTATTTAACGATACGTTGGATGATAATTTTTTAAAAAATGATTTTAGAATCAATCAAATATAATTCATATATCATATTCCTGTATTTTAGAAAAAAAGTATCGCTTCATAATTTTGTTAAATTAATATAATTTGTAATAGAGTTCGTTTATCTGCTTTAACCAAACTCAAAAAATAAATTATAATTATATTTAACAACAGTAAATAGACAATAAATACAACCTGCTAAATCGATCGGAAATTTTAACAAACTCATTGGTCAGCGACTCGACTGAAAATTGTTTTCAGATTATTATTACGCTTGTTAATTAACGGATTGATAAAGGCCACAGGGAAAAGAAAACTCGATCAAACGAATATCGACATAGTATCCTAATTTTTAGACAGATCATATGCATCCTTCTGTATGGATGCAACTTTTATGCTACATGATCTCAAGGGAAATTAACGCTGGCATCCGAAATTTGATATATACGTTCTGTACACAAAAACAAGAATTTCTGTCCTTTTCAATCCGTCTCGTGCTCTTTCGCTCTTATCGAAAAGTGGACGACAACAGAGAATGAAACCAATAAAACGATATCAATCGCAAAGAGGCAATAAAACGAACCATCTTCAAGTGTGAAACATTTTCGAAGGTCTCTCGAAGGCGCGAAAACAGATACAACCCGTATTCTTAACTCGTTTCTTTTATATAAATGTAAAATTATATTTATATATTTACGCCGATTTTTTTTTTTTAAATTTTTCGACAAATTCTTTGTATCGAATTTTGTAAGAATATGAAAAAAATTATTATTCCAATTCGAATAGGTGAAACATAAGAAACGGTAGATAATGAATGAAACTCTCCACGTATACGCAACAGCATAATATCGGTCGCTGTAAATGCGCATGATACAATGTTGACGGAACTATAATTCACGTAATTAAAACTGCACTTTGATCATCTGTTTAGACCACATTGATAGTATCGCGAATGACTATGCATACATGTATATATAAATGTAAGTAAGCGCATAGAATGTATTGTTGTATATGTAAGCGCAATGAAAATGTTAATTAGCATTATTAATAAAATTTTGCAAGTTATAAGATATCTATTCCTGAATGTTTAAGAGTGAATTATGGAAATCTCTCTCTCTCTCTCTCTCTCCCTCTCTCGAAAATTTTATTATAGTAAAATAAATGAAATTTTACAAGTGTTACAGAGTCTGCAATTTGTGACACAGAGGATAAAAGTCTAGTGAGATATTAAAATGCAATATAAGTATCATATCTCAGTGTTAGTTTTATTGCGTATCGAATAGAATGTTTGAAATAGGTAGAAAATTTAAGATGTAATATTATAGAAATAAACAAACACAGGACAAACTAGTAAGCTAATATAAAAATATATATGTTGAAGCTTATTTTTCAAATTATAAGTAATTTAATTTTACTACTTACTTACACACACTTGCAGATGAATTGAAATGAAAATAAAATGTGTAAAAATAGAAGCATTTCAGCCATATAAAAGTATATCGAAAAGAAAGAAAAAAGAAAGAATTGTTTAAGATTTGGATTTTTGAGTAAATTAAATTCGAGTAATTTTTAAGCATAAAATAGAAAGTTATCTTTCTGCGTGTAAAAATAATTAAAAATGTAGAATTTTATCGTTTGAATTTTTAATATTTTCGTTTTTAAAAAATAAAGATGAACATTCAAAAATTAGTCAATTGCACATTTGAAAATTGATTTTAGAGATTAAAGTAAACTGAAATTTTGATATATAAAAATATCGGTTGAGGCTTTTTTACTAGATTACTATGCATTTCGCGTTTCACGAAGCAAGACAGGTAAAATAAGATTTCATCATACCTCTGTCTCACTTTATTTCCTCGCTTTATTTAAATTTAAATTGCTTATAACTTAATGTAATAAGCTTCAACCATTTTTGTATGTTATTTTGACCTCTGAAATTGATCCTTCAAAGTTGTTTTACGAATATATTAACACTTTGTTAAGAGATTAAGAAGAAAATGTAAGAATAATCTCCTACCAATAATTCATTAACATATACCCATATTTGAGAATCAATTAAATTCATTTGTGAAACATTTTTATTCGCTTGATTTATTTAGAAACAAAAAATTCTATTCCTTTTTCAATTTTGTCAGCTTTTATCTATCCATCCTATGTCATTTATATTAATACATTCACTTTAATGAATCGCGGTTCATTAAATATTCAATTTTTAAAATTATCAAATCGAATTAACGAAATCGTCCTGTTTCGCAAAAATGTATCGATTCAGAAGTTAAACCTCTGATATTTCGATCTGATTTCCAAAACCAGATCTTAAATTAAATTAACGAAAAAGAAAAATGAGAGTAAGGAATATTCTTTCTTGCATTCCTTGACCACCTTGTTGTTACTTATACATCGACAACGCATGTTTTCGAAGAAACAATATTAATGGAATCATCAATGAAACATAGACAGATAACTTGTTCATATTTTCGACTTGGGTGAGGCGTTTAACATTTGACAATTGCAATATTAAGCATTATTCGAGAAATTTATTCGATAAAATTATTTTCGTTCGTTATTAGTTACGTTAAACAATTAACAACTACGATGAAACGATTTTATATCATCGTTATGCAATTGAAAATAGAAAGAAAATAACAGGCTGCTATGTAAAAGATTATCTATGTTTGATTATATTTTTTTTTTTTTTGTGGCAATACAATAAGATTAGCTGGCACAATTATAAGAATTTATTTATTAGTGATAAGAATCACGGATGAGAAAAAAAAGAAAACATACAAGAATGATTTGATCCATTATTCATAAAATCCAATATATTCATAATATTCTATTCGTTATTCAAAATAATTTTCGTTCAACACTTCGTTCGATCGTCACATGCATCGTAACATGCTGTTCTACGCAATTATTTTTACATGTTCATAAAGGAAGAACTAGCTGGTCGGCGTGTCTTTGACCGTCTCGTTATTTTTACATTGACGATATGCATGTTTGAGAAATAACATTAACAAATTGATAAACAGAACGAGCAGGTGACATTTTTTTTTCGTCGAAGCAGGATAAAAGAATTGAGAGGAAAACACAACGGAAAAACCAGTGAAGAATTCTAAAACGAATTCGTCATTCGAGGATAGTGAGGAGGATAGAGAGGAGCGTCACCTCTCAAAAAAGAACGGGCAAAGTACATGCGACGAGCAAAATTCGACTTGTTAGACTTGTCTGTTGCAAACAATGGAAGAACCGTTAAAATGTCTCGACATCTTTCCATTTGTATATGTTGCTCGACTATTCCTAGACAACATGTTAAACATTGAAAGGATTAAAACAGTATAGTTCTTGACAGAAAGAAATTTTGAGAAAATCCTACTCGCTGAACGAAACTGATCCTATTATCTGAACGAAACGTCTTTTGTTTGAAAGATGAACGTTGCATTTACTTAATTAAAATTAATATTTATTATATTTAAATTCAAATGAACAAAAATGTCTTTTTCTTTTTATTTCTTTTTTCAAAATTTCTATAAGAAATTAATTATTTTCGTTAGTTTCACTTGTATTTTTACTATATTTCTTATTTGTTCTGCATAAACACTTTGTAAAGTATGCAATCAACTTTTATCTTTATCGTAAGAATTTCTAAAAATATGCGATACACGAATTAGAATGAACATGCTTACGAAATATGATAATTATGTATGACAATTTATTTAAAAAACATAAGAAAAAAAATAATAGCAAGCAGCAATAATACACATGTATATACGTATATATAAACAAAATTAATTTAGAACGCTGATCTTGATGTATCATATATCTAAAATCATCCATTTCATAAATTATTATCACAAATAAATCTGTATATATATATATATATATGCATTAATTAATTTTTATTTATTATTATTTTTGATAAAAATCAATATAAATTACTACCTTTATATTTTCGATAATTGTAAAAAATAATAATATTATATAATAGATTAAGGATTAAAAATTAAGAATTAATTTCAATATTATAAAATTCTTCATATACAATAATTTCTTAAGAACGAAAATTTTTTATTTGATCTTGTATCTTGATTTTACCATGAACTTGAATTTTTATCGAAAATTATTACATTAAATTAATACATTATTATTCATAAGTATTGTAGATTTATTAAAATATTTGATCGTCGTATTGCGACTTATGACACTTGATTATTATTATGTATTTATTGTTATGTATTGTTATTTATCAACGCAAAATGTTATTGCGAAATTTCTAGCATCGCGTGATTTTTTTTCCAAAATTTTTCGCTTTTGATCTTAAATCGCGATTTCGGCATTCATTCGTCGAAAAAATAAATATAGCTGGCTACGAAGTATATTTTATTTTTTTATCGAGAATATTTATTAAATTGAACAAGTATAAATTAATATGATACAATTTTTTACATTTTTAAATTTTTCGGTTTATTTTATTTAAATAGATTAATCTTAAATCATTTCATATTAAAACCGAGAAATTTGAAATCAAATTTGTTGTTTTCTTAATCTAAATGATAATCAACGATACTAGGTTCATCAGATGAGTGCATTTTGATATTTTTCATCTTTCACTTGAATTGAAAAAAAAAAAAAGTGAGTTTTCTTTTTCAATCTTTTTATTTATAACGATTTGAATTTCGGAATAATAAACATATGAAAATTGCTCTCTCGTTTGTCGACACAAATATTTCGTATCAGTCTGACAGAGTTTTTGCTCGCTTTATTATCGTGACAAAAGTCACGAGGACGCAAATATCGAGCACGATAGATTTCACTAGAATTTCACAAGTTTTCACTCGGAGAGCTTATTAAAAAGCCCTAAATCATTCCGCCGATTATATCGACACCAACGTTATGAAGGAAGAGGAAAAAAAAAAAAAAATAAGACAGAGAAAGAGCAAAAACGAGAAAGAGAGAAAGAGAAAGTTAATGTGCACAATTGTAATAATCAATCGTTATCACGTCGTAGTGTGCAATGATTAAATTCGATGTCGATGTGAAACCAGCGTTATTTTCCGACATTAGGTAAATAATTCTGATTAATTTGAATTTGCAAATCTCATCGATACGATGCATTAGCAATCGTTTCTTATGTCCAGCAAATCAAGCCGATAATGCGAAAGGTCTAGCCGCGATTAAAAGCACGTCGATTATCGATGAAACGAATATTCCACCACGTCGTGGAAATCATATCGCCATAATATAACGTATAAATTAATCCAGTTTTCATTGAACGTTGAAGAATCCATGCGAAAAAAAACACCTCATCACTCGTTCTCGATGCGGTAGCCTCCCTCCTGTCTCTCCCCTCCTGCCACTCTATTCTCTCTCTCTCTCTCTCTCTCTATCTCCCTCTCTCTTTCTTCTTCTCTTTCCCCTTCACTCTCAGTAGAAACAAATTTCGCGTATGTGAACGACCGTGGATAATTATTATCGACGTTGCAATGACGTTTCATGATTGATCCAAATTTTTATGTTTCATCGGACGAATTTTATCAGAAAAATTGGTGGGCTCGTTGAAATAAAAGAGGTAAGAATGAAATCAAAAGATTTAACGATTCTATTCGAAATATAAAAATGATTCGACAATATTTTAATTTTAACGATGAGATGTTACGAAAGTGGCTCATTTTTAAAATATAAATGGTATATGTAAATTTATGTTATATTTATTCGATCGAAATCGCGAGGAAATTGTTGGAAAAAGAGATCGATAAATGTGCGAGAATGTTTTGCCATTGGAGATCCATTTTTTACAAGGAAAAGAAACCGACTAACTGCACAAAAAAGTTTTCGAAATTCTACAGACATACTGCATCGAAGATAAGTATACAACTGAGATACCGAGTCAAAAAAGTTCAACCAGTTTTGTATTCGACGGTATAAACGTGTCGCTGCCTTTATTTAAAACTGCGCACGACTTCTTCGAACGTACTACGCGTTTTCGCGTTCCGATGTTCGAAGGATAAAATTTCGACTAATCGCGTATTCCGATACCACCGTCAAAATATACATACACCGTTCGTCGAAAACTTTTACCCAATTTTCTGAACGAGATAAGAAAGATTCACCGACGAAGCTATAAAGCTTAATTGCAAGAAAAACACAAGATCCAACCCAAACAAACGAGTCTGCACACGTTTCTCAAAATTTATTTTCAATTCTCACAAATCTTTGTCCAATTTTTATCAATAAAAATATTGCCATAAATATACCTTTGAATCAACTAACCTACTTTACGTTACAACTTCGCGTTTAATCATTCCTTAAACTTAATTAATCGATGACGAATCTTCAAATAAATATCCGAAAAATCCACGAAGAGAAAAATATAAAATACCATTTATACGATATATTTTAAACATTTGCGATCCGACTATCAGCGGGAAGTATCGTCTAGTCATATTCTTGAGGCAAAAACAGTCGAGATGGTTTTTGCGCGTTAACCTTTCGCTCCAGACGGAGTATCAACAAAACGGAGAACCACTGACAGACTAATCGTTCAGACCGGTGACGTCATTCCCTCGCGTTGCACCGGCGCGGCGAACGTATCATTGCACTCGCGGCACGGCGCATGCGTGCTTGCCAGGCAACGGCCGAATTCTGTCAGCGCATCTGTACGAAAGTCAATGGACGCGACGTGGCGTAGCGTGGCGGCAAAAAGGAACGATTTCGAAAACAAGAATGGCGTATGTAAAAACGTCGAAAGAAAAATTGCAAAATTGCAATGAAAATCGTTTTAATTCGGCTAAATGGAGCTTTGACAACGCCTTGAGGCTGCTCATGATTACTTATATTTTTTTCAAAAGATTTTTAACACAATCCATGATCGTTCATTTCTGCGTTAATTGAAATCATTGAAAATCATTAACAGTTGTAATTAATTCTTGTTATATGATGTATTCTTTTAACATATTCAACCCCCTTTTTACAGAATTTCTCTCATTTTTAATACGCAACGTCTACTACTGCAATAATAAAGTAATATAATGGAATAATTCCTTATTAATATATTGCAGATAAGTATGCGAGTTAAATATTGACTTGATACGCATGCATATATTTCGTTTCGAAATATAATTGATTAATTGGTTAGAAATATATTATAAACATATTTTGAAAATTGAAAGAATTGGAAAAATTATATTCTTATAATCATAAAGTAAATGCCGAATTGACTTCTTTATTGTTATTGACCGAATGTTCGGCGCGATTGTAAATATAGAATTTTTAAAAGCACATATGGAAACATTTGCGTTCGAGTTAAACGATAAATACATTTAAACATGCAGTATCAATCGATTAATTAATTAATTTCAACGCTATGGTCAATTTCACGCGTTGTCAAAATCACCTAGGAAAACAATACATATGTACACACGCACAACTCACAAGCAAACCTGCACAACAGTAATTTTTCACAGGGAACATTTTTAGCGAATTCTACGTCGCATTCGGCTTAAAAATAAATGCGATGAAACTCGCGATGGAGGAAAGAGGCAAACGCCAACACAACATTTGGACAGTACGCCAATTATCTACCTCGTATGATTGACTCAAAAATCTCTTTGAAACGTCTAACCAATGATCATCCCGTTCGATCATAAGCAGCTCCAATCTTAGAAATAATCGACTAAAGAAAAATGGATTTACATGAGAATTAACTTTTTTTTTTTTTTTTTAATTTGAACATTTATCTATGCGGATAATGTTCAATGTTTTCGTCAATGATGACGTCGAAAAACTTGATACAGGAAGTGATATCATAACTTATGTCGTTAAGTATCAATTTAAGACCGCAATCCTTTAGACACACTACTGTTGATAGCAGGCGAATATGCGTACAAATAACAGGTCGCGGACCAAGATATTTGACACTGACTTGCCAAAAATACGCTTGCGAACGTGTGCGTGTGAGTGGTACGCAGTGCCGCTAATAATGTGACGCAGATACCGAGTGTACTATCTGCGGTCTAGTGACCGGTATAATTAGGAGAGACAACCGTTCATTTAAAGCAGTCTCGTTTTCTTGCGCCATGAAGTGTCGAATTGAACAAGTTCGACGATCATAAAACCATTTTTCAAAAATATTTTTTCACGATAATTGAGTGTATATATATATATGTAAAATCGAATAGAAACGATATTTCATTATACGTACAAGAATCGCATAGTTTTATTTTTAAAAATATTTCTATATTATTTATTTATTTTACTTATGTAGATATTCGTGATACGTTGTCCTTATAATTAATAATTTTAAATGTATGTAAATTCATAATGCAACAGATAGATAAATTAATATTCATAAATTTAATCATACGAGGACAGTATTTCTTTACACGTATCAAAATTGCGCAGTTTCATTTTGAAATTTTCTATTTGATAACTATTTGATAATATTTCAAAAATTTTGTCAATCAATATCTAATAATTTTTAGTGAAATGACAGATTATAAATTTTCTTTAGCAATGTACACAGTATAAAATTGAAAGAATGGAAAAATTCTGCTTATTTCATTGAACTAACTGAAGATAATTATCTTCATTTAGCTTGAATTACATCGATGAAGAGCTCATATATATAATGCCTATTATTCATATTCTTCATATTTTCTATGCAGAATGTTAATATATTCGTGGAATATCTTTGAAAAATCGATTCTAAAGGCCGAAACAAAGACAAAATTGATATTATGTAACACAAAAATGTCAATTAAGATTTATTTTATTATTTATTTAATTATAAACAAGTTTGCATTAGATAAAGAGATATCTATTCTCTTCATTTAACTTAAATTGGTTACAATTTAATAAATCAATTTCAATCAATACTTTTTGTATATCAATACTTTTATATTTGTTTTATTCTCCAATATACCAATCATTCAATAATATCCTATGGATATTAATATGCTATGTTAACGAACGAGTTCAGAATAAATAAAAATAATCAATTGAAATAATTTATTATTTATTTTGACTTTATCAAAAAATATTTCAAATAAAATTTATACTTATCAAATAATAAGATTCTATCGTTTATTTTATTTTTAGAAATGATTCTAAATTTTTGTCTAAATGACATCATATACGTTTTACGATACTGCGTTGTAGCCATCAAAAAAAAAAAAAAAAAACGAATTCAACGACCCATAACTTTGTGTTGACCTTAAATTTCAAAATGAAATGACAATTTGTGAAGAGTAACTTTGTAACTCTTTTCATTTTCCTTTCAAGTAATGTAAGTAGTAAGCAAATTGCTTCTATATCAACACACATATCTGCTGCGTATGTTTGGTTAGAGTCACAATAATTTATCATTTTAGTAATTCTGAATCTGTAATATAGAATAATATATTAATGTGATGTGTACAAATGTGAAAAAAAAAAAAACAAAATATGTTAGTTTATGACGAAATGCCTAGAAATTACTCTCCTTATTATAGGTCATTGAATTCGACTTTCAAATAGTTACAACGCAGTACTAGAAAGAACATCTATATGATGGTATTAAAAACAAAACTTAAAGTCACCTTGATATTTTTAAAATGTCTTTCTCTAATTCAATGCAATAAATTTCATTTGAAACATTTTTTGACAACGTCCAGTATCAATAACTTTATTGAGAATATTCTTATTCTTCTAGTCAAATAATCGTATAATAAGTAATGAATAATTCTCGAATATCTTAGTTTCTCATTGAATATTAATCTCTTCTGTACTTTCTTATTAATCATTTTTACGATCGTGGAATTTTCCAACCTATTAACTTATTTTTCAATGAAAGATCATCGTTTTTGATTTCTACAAATCAACATTCTAACATTTACATTAGTTTTTTTTTTTTTAACAATTATAAACTTTCACATTTTAAATATATTCGTATTTTTAGCAACTTCTGCAATATTTTCTAAATGCATGAAAAGATATGAATATCCCAATGGCTCATAAAAAAATTGTCAAAAAATAAAACGTGATTGATTATTCTAATATTTTTTAATATTTAATGCACATATATTAAAGCAATTTTTTTTTGTTTAACGACTGAATACTAATTAAAATTTTAGTAATATTATATTTTGAAAAATGACATTTCATACGTATTCAAAATTCTACGTATAATTTTTTAAAATAATTATTTATTCAAATATTAATATTATTTATTTAAATGTATTTTACATTTTGTTTTTTTTTTTTTTTTTTTACTTTAATCTATAGTCTAAGCCATAAACTAAATCAATTTTTGTCTGAAAATGACTTTTTTGATGAAAAACGAAGTTCGAAAACTTTATTATTAAAACTTTCAATTGACGAATCAATTAAGCCTCGACTTTGATTAAAAATAAAGTAAATTCTTTTATTTTAATAAATTGTTTATTAGCGCAACGTATATTTACGCAAAATCAAATCTGATTTATATTCATCGTAATAATGCAAGCTTGATCTGGCTTGTAGTAAGAAGAATAAGATATATTTAGATTTAATTCCTGTTAGCAATTAGACAAGACATTATTTTTGAACTCTTGAGTTATTTTTATTGCAGCGATAACCCTTCGAGAATAAGAAACAATAAATTTCATATATCAATCAAGTCGTTTGACCTCTGAATCCATTTTATTAATTATGAACTTGCCATTTTCACATTTCTTTAAAACGTACAATCAGTTTTTAATTAATGAATAATGCGATTATTATCCGATATGTAAATGGTAAAAAAAAAAAAAAATATATATAAACCGCAAAAACAGGAAAATATCATAATGGCAAGGATCCGTTTTGTTGTTATTAACCTGTTTTTGCATTAACTTGCATTATTCACACATTAACCGGGATCATTATTGGTTTTTTTATATTTCTTGTTCGACGATCCGTCAAGTTATTGAATGTAACCCAATCGCGCAATTATATCGTTTAATTGAGTTGTCCATAATTTTTTCGAAAAGATAATTGTAAGAAAAATATTTTTTTACAATTTTTGACAGCACTTTTCACATTCACATTCAGTATCTTTGGTAAAATGATTATTTTTTTTTAAAATTATTCAATATAAATAAATTTAATTCAATTTTTATTACTTTGCAAAATATTACAAGAAAAATTTAGAAATATTATCAAAAGAAAAATAATGTTTTAAAGAAATCGGTTTAAAAGCATTGATAATAAAATATTATTATATTTAATCATTTAGTAATAAAAATTTTTAATTTGATTATCTTTTTGTCTTTTTATTTTCAGATATAGTCTTTGAATTTTACGAATACATCCAACGAAATATCGGTTACTAAAGATTGAAGGAACTATCGAATATGATCGACTCGTTAAACAAAAAAATAGAACGATTTTGTTAAATAAATCATAAACATAACTTTCAAAAAATGAAACGAAAATAATTGAGATTATAAGGATCAATTTCGAAAACAGTGACGCATGTCGAAAGCACCTATACGTATTATAAGTATGGTACACGGTCGGTGCTCAAAATACAAATGACTATGATTCATTTTGTGAAATACGATCAGTCGATGAAAGATGACAATGCGCCAACATTTGTCGCAATTTTACGAACATTCTAGTCGTCAATGCGCATAAATTTCACAAAACTTCAGAAAAATAATTTCCAATTGAAAATACAAAGCGCGTAATCGATTGACATAGCGCATTGACACCTCGCTGATGACATCATTGTACATGCTCGAGTTATATATACTCTTCGAATAACTTATTCTCTGGCTATTAAACGTCAAAAAAAAAAATATATATATATATATATATAGTGTCAAAACGTATTATCTTCTTCTTTCAATGCTTCTTCTTCGCAAGTAGAAGAAAAAAAAAAAGATATACAAGGAGACAGAGACAAAATTAATTTATCGATGAACAAACATGACTATCTGTGAAGGCAAACAACGTTATACGTAATTAACCGGTGTCCACACGAAAGTTACATCTTTTCTGGCGCTTGAATTCTTTTCTCACTTTCAGCCACATAAATCACCTCTCTTTCAGGGCCCTCTCTCAGAAGATTCCCATTCATTTCCGCGCTCCAGGTCCGACGAAAAAGCAGTTTTAACCATCGCGTGTTTCGCGTCCTTGAAATTTGCCTCGTCGCGATGAACTAACAGACCTCGAAGACCAATTTACAACTAAGGAATTTTAAGAATTCTTTTATTGTATTCTCATTGTAAATTTAAATTATAATTCAATTAGACATATGAATCAAATTACAATAAACTATTCAAATACTAAATCGGTATACAGTGGAATCTCTAATATTTCGAAATAAAATAGGATTGTTCGGTTAAAAGAATTTTCGTGTAATATTTCGTATAGAATATTCCTCTTTTGTCATAGATTATCATATATTATCACGTATTTCGAAAAGTTTCATGCAATATCAATTGATTGATATATGATATAAAACACTCGTTTAATTACTTATAGATCTTACATAAATTTTTTAATACAATTTGCTTCTCAAACCATTTTTTTTTTCGGAAGATAAAAGCACCGTTATTTTTTTTCTTATTTATTGTGGAAATTTAAATTGATATAATTATGTAATAACAAAATATAACATTTTTGGATAATAGATTTTCGAATATTAGAATTCGTATTGATATATATTAACTATGATACAAATTCCATTTCGAGAATATCTGGATTATTTAAAGATCGATAAATATTCAGATATATTTGGATCTAAATTATGTGAGTACAATCAAATTTCGACAGCACTACATTTTCTTATGATTTACTTATTTTGGCATACGAATCTCCTTCATTGCATATCGTTAACGTAGAGTAGAGACGATAGCTTATAATTAACTATGGATATGAACAAGATAAGAAGCCATAAAAAGAGAATTATAGACCGTCACTAATTTTAGTATAAGAAATATGGTAATAAGTTGTAAATTTACACAACTTGATCGATCACACACAATTATTGTAAACATCTCGATTCATCTGTATCCAAAATTCTACTGCCCATAAATTCCCATAGCTGAAGCAGAAGTTCAAAGTAGAAAGAATTCTGTAGAAAGAAACTTCGTGCCGATTTTTCTTTCTTCCTGAAAGGACTATTAAATTCCTGGGAAGTTCGATTAAAAAAAAAGTTCTAATCGTGCGATGCATTTCTAATCGAGTTCAGTTTCAGTGGCGTGCAATCGATAATCGATGATCCACGACGAAACGTTGGATTAGCCGAGTCGCTCAGCAGGTATCGGATGGCAAGAAGACTTGAGAGGAACGTGAATGAAAATGTAACGAATCATTCGATGCATTTTAACTTAATTTTTATTTAATATATCACCGATGTGAAATAACACTCTTCGTTATTTAACTTGTTACTTAAAAGAAAAAAAGGGGGGAAGATGTCGAGAAATTTTGAGTGAAACGATCGTGAAAAAGATAAGGATTTGGATTTTATAAAATGACCCTTTTATCATGTGTTTTTAGGAGGAGCCTATTAGTATGCTAAATGCTTAATGAAACCCGATTAACAGCTTAACCACGTCTGTGTTGCAACCTGTAACAACGCGCGTGTGATTTTTATCCAAGTAGCAGACGATCGTTAAATTGAAGAACGCAATTACTAGTCGTTCTGGCTTATCAACTAACCAGATCACGATGCTAACTTTACTTCATTTGTTACTGTCTCGACTATTTCACCGTAATTTCTACCCTTTCGCGAGAACCTTGCAAGCAAAAAAGATTCGATACTTAAATACGTATTTAATTATGGATAATTGTAGCTTACCTAATTTTATCTCTTTAAAGAGTAAATATAATTTGATTAGTTAGATTTGGACTTATTGATGATGAGAAGCCAGACTCACCTGTAACAGAAAAAAAATGTAAAAATTAATCATTTATGTTAAATTAATACTCTAATCTCTTATCCTAATTTTATTTTACTTTATCGTTTCCTTTTTAATTATCAATTTTTAAATCTAATAAAATAATTGAATTTAAAAGATGGAAAATGATAAAATGAACCATTTATAGTGATTCGCGAAATTAATCAAATATTATTTCATTCGAATACAATTTCTTATAAGTTCTCCAAGTTTTCTTTGGAATACAATTTCGTTAGAACGTTCGATATCCATTCAAAGCTATGTGACACAGTATATCCATATATATTCTTCGAAGGGTTGATACTAAAAGCGAAAACAAACAAAAATGTCAATTAGAAGATTCATTTATAATATCGTGTTAAAACAAAACGATTTCCATTACACCACTGCATTTTGTTCCCATTTTATCACTTTGTTTAATGCGAACTTAAATTATAATTATAATTTCACAAATAAGCCTTAATTGACATTTATGTGACTTTTGTTTTGTCTAAAATTTTTAAATCTAAAATACATTAACATTTTACACATAGTTAAATGTATAATAATAATCTTCTTTAATAAAAAAAAAAAAAACACACAGACGATTTGCAGCAAAATAGCAAATTTCATTATGCATACAAGATTACACAAAAGTTTATCTGATCGGACGAGATTAAGAGATTTGAATTGGATGGAAAACAATGGATATGGAAAAAACACAAAGAAAATTAAGTTCACGACTTCGTTGGTAAAAATTAAAATTAGTAGAAGTCATACAGGAATGCTATAAGACTAATTTATCAAATTAGATGAGAAAATGATAAGAGAAAGTATACTAAGTATATCAACATTTGAAATATTTCTCTCGTAAGAAGAGTATAGAAGACTGTTAAATTATTTTCCAACATATGATAACGATCTAAAGTAGATATATGTGGTACAAAAGCATGGCTTCAAGACAAAGGATTTAGTATTATAGATTGGCCGCCGCAATCATCAGACTTAAGGCTTCCATTAAGGCCAACGTCCTAGTTGCGTTATATTTCGCGGCAACAGATTCGCAGCAGTGTGAAGAAGTGCGAATGCGTTTGTTCACACAAACAAACGAGAAGTTATTTCCATAATTGCGAATTTTTAACGTTTTTGTCGCGATGTTTCTTCTTCTTTTTTTTTTTTTTTTTTTCCACTTTCTAAGGTGTTTTTTGTCATTTCCACTTGAAATATTCCAATATGCCATTCATCGAGGGGGAAAAAAAAATTTGTTCTTTTCTTAGCACGGATGATATCACATTGAACAGATTAAAATTTACGCTATAAATAATACGATGATTTTTCATATTTTTAAATCTTTTATTTGTAACTACGTAATAAATCGAATAAATCAAGATCGTTACGTAATCATTAAAATCATTAATCTTTGAATTTGTTCTTTCATTTAAATTTGTTGTTTTCTAATCTAAATGGTTATTAATATAATTAAATCTATTAAGAACAACAATGGTCGGTTGTTGCTACTATTGCAGCTATGTATGTCTTCCTTCAGTTTATCTCAACCGTTCAAATATCTCAAATGAAGAAGGATACGGAAAAAATATTTCAGATAAAAATTGCTTGGTATAAATAGACAGATTATGCTATTAATAGCGTTTCTATGGATTGATGCATAATGATTCATACGAAGGTCAATTTCTATTTCACTGTTCTTCTTATCTTTTCATATGATAAGTGTTATGAACTTCGAGTTATAATATTTAGGTAAAAAATTTTTCAACATTAAATTATATTAATAGATAATAGATTAACAGATAATAAATTTTTAATAGATACAATAGATTAAATGTAATAAAAATTATATTGTAAAGATTAAAATGATTTCTTTCATATGACTTCTATATATCAATTTGTATAAAACAACCAATTTATCTAATCCACAAAAATGGAATAATTATATCATAATAGTTGTATTATTATTTATAAATTGAAAAAATTTGAAAAATTGATCGATTCTATGATGAAAAAAGATAATTGCAATAGATAATAAAATAAAAATTAATGTATATATGTAGATGCAAAAAAGATTATTATAATTTATAATATATGATGAAAACAGAATGATGAAACATGAATAAATTGCTGTAATTGTAAGCAACGGTTTAAGGAAAGTTGCGTGAAATGCAATTGGAATAATTAGAGCAAGAAAGCTCAAATTTCGAAATAAAATATTCTTATACGTAAATTACATTTTTATTGAGAAGAGTACAGATACGTGTTGTTTCTCCATAAAAATAAAATTTTCTATAAAATATAATTTTGTAAATATTTATTTATAGAAAAAAGTATTACAATTTTTATTACTAGTATTAAATATTTTTAGTGGAAATTTATTCAATATATTATCTCATAGGCATTCACATTTCTTCTATAATTTATATATGTAATTTGACTTTAAAAAAAACTGGTCTGTCTCAGAATTAACATATACATGTATATGTATGTATATTCAAAGTATATGTATAAAATAGATAGAAAATTTAAAGGATGATTCTATATGCTGAAACAAGCATGAAAGTTGTTATGCAAAAATTTCAGTTGAAGTTTATTTTTGAAGCCATAAATAACTTAATTCTGCATCGCCGTGAAGTCAGACGACGATAAAAAGTATACAAAGCGTTAATATATTCGTACATCTTTGAAGAATCGATTCT
The DNA here is from genome assembly GCF_048593485.1 of Apis florea. Taxonomy (NCBI): domain Eukaryota; kingdom Metazoa; phylum Arthropoda; class Insecta; order Hymenoptera; family Apidae; genus Apis; species Apis florea. Next base: position 7,118,461 of record NW_028256714.1, on the reverse strand, counting down.
ACAGATCAAAACAAACACACAAATTAATATACAAAATTGTCGGTCAAGACTTATTTATTAAGTTAATAAACAATCCAAGTTCGCATTAGAACAATGAAGAAAACGGAATGCGACGGCTGTGTATCGACAAAGATAGACCTGTCTCCTTCTATTTTCGTTTCTCTAACGCGAATTTCAATTGCTCGTAACTTAAATAAGTCTTAACCGACATTTATATACCAACTTTGTGTTTGTTTCGATCGTTGAAATCAACTCTCCAAAACTATCCCACGAATAAAATTAAAACTAACAATCTTTGTTTCCATCCCTTTTTATTTAGTGCAAAATTAAATTATTCACAACTTGAAAAATAAACTTTAACTTTAACATTTCTATTAATATCAATCTCTAGAATTATCCTTTAAATTGTTTATAATCAATTTCCAAACACTCTGACAATTTTCAAATGATAGATCGTCAAATAAAATATAAAGAATTTTTTGCTACAATTATCACACTTGTTGAATTTATATCGCGATATAAATCATGAGCGAAAAGTTAGAAGTTTTAGAATTTATTATCCGAGATGATAATACCGATCACGCAACAAGAATTAGTTAGCAACAATGCCAAGAGCCCAAAAAACCGGACACTTGCGAGGCAATATTTTCTCGAGCGCAGGTATTAAGAAGATCGAAAGAATAGCAAGAAACGGCGGGTGAGGATCAAGAATCGTGGGAATGCTCGATGAATGGTTCGGGAACACTGCCAGTTAGGAGCGATCGTCTTTCATTTTTCAATTTACAACGCGAAAAAAAAAGGAGAAAAATAGCACGACACAAGCCGGCAACGCTCTCGAGTTTACTCCCCCAAGTGCGCCACTTTCCCTTTAGCATGGAGGGTACTTGCGAGGGGATGTAATCGTACGGTAATTTTCTCATGAGTTTTCTTACCCCTCGCGGGAGGACGCACTTGGATCAAGCCCAGTTGGCCGCGATTCTTTGCTTCTCGCTTTTGCCAACAAATGCCATAAGGCAGCAGCTCGACTACAAAGCCTTGTTACTTTGCATTAACGCCGATGCTCCTTCCCGCCGATGACCTTTTCCACTGGCGGAGAACCTTAGAACTCGTCAAGGAGTAAAGATTCCGAATCGATTTACCAGGAGGTGTCGATACCTCGATCGTGTAAAAATAGAAAGCGAGGGATGCACTCTCACGATCGGCGTCTCGTTTTACCAACCCTTCCATTTCGTTTGAACATGAAATAGAAAATTCGGAACGTTTTTATCAAAATATTCTAAAAATTCCCGGATTTTCGGATTTAGATCTTAGACGAAGGATGTGTCGTGTGAAAAAATTATGAATAACATTTGAACTTGTGCAATGTAAGGAGATATTCTATTTTTGTTGAAATAGAATATCTTATAGTAGTGTAAATGTACGATAATTTTTAATTTAATATACTAATTTTTTTATAATTCCTTTTTAAATTTAAGATTTGAAGAAGCAAACAAAGTAAGGAAAGTTAAAAATTAATTTTCAAGTAAATTAATTCGATAGTTTAATTGGGAAATTTGGTAAATTTATAGAGTAAATATTCTCTTATTGATTATATTGATGAATTTTAAATATATTATGGAAATCGATATTTTCAAGAACTTTTTTCTTCTGTCGCAAAAATGTCGGATTTTTTTAATTTCTCGGATATTCGCAAAAAACTATCGTTATCTATAAATTCTGCCTATATGCATCAGCATATAATTTACATTTATATAAATACTTAACAATGATTTGCAATATATAACGGATGAGCTAATATCATCACATTTAGCATCTTCATAAGTTCTGAATTTGTGAAATGCAAAAATAAAATGATGCAATAATATAACAATTGTTTTTTTAATTTATTTTCGCATTCTGCAAATCCGTATAGATCGAAACGTTTGAAATCCACGTGGAAGCTTTTTGACCGTTTCACCCGTTATATATTTTGGACGCCATGCAATATATCATATAATAAAATGTACGTATTAATGAAATTTAATATAGGAATAGTAAGAATTTTTTGTAAATATCTTGAAAACTAAAGAAAGAAGAAAAAAATTGTTAAAAGTTAATTTCTACGTGATAAAACATCACAGAAATTAAAGATCGATGAAAGAATGTGCAAATTCACTTCGTATTGAAAGTAAAACTTTAATTTAATTGTTTCACTGATCGTATCGCGCATTTTTATTCCTCGTAATTCCGATCTAATGTAATAAGTGTGAAGTTACGTTTGCCGAACATTATAAGCTTTACTTCTAAAGCAATGCCAATATTATTACAGCAGTCTTTTAATTGGCTTGAAAGCGAAGTACGGCCATGAAGTCGAAGCTGAAGACTCTAAAGTGAGAATTATATGGAAAGTGAAGTACAGAGCTGAAGTTGCAAAAAAGCTTACTCTTTTCCTCGATGATTTTGAAATATGTTGTAAAATATTTTGAACAATTTTTTCTTATACACGTATATATATAAAACAATTGGTCTTAGTTTTCGAAATATTTGCAAAACAAGATTATTATTATTATTACGTAGAATTTCTATATATACAATATAACGTGATAGCATTAACTTGTCTCTTGTCAATTATTTATATAAATATATCATAGTTAACTGATATGCAAAATGTATAACGGGTGATAATAATATCATCAGGTTTAGCATCTACCCTTCGAATTTATTGCGAAAATAAAATATAAAATTTTAAGCAACCGAAATTACAATAATTGATATTAGAATACTAGATATTAACAATAAATATAATTGATATTGAAATATAAATCATGTACTGTAATTTCGATCGTCCAAAGATTATTTTATATTTTATTTTTAATGGATAGATATATTAATTGTGATAATTTCTGCGAAATATTCAGGCTCGATAAATAGAAGAGAAATATTTCATAAATTTATTGCAATTTATGAGGAAGTAAGTTTTTAAATTGTTTATATCTTATATATATATTATATTTATTGCTGTCACGATATATTTATATTAACACGTAATTAAGATAGGTGATCGTTGAATACACACGTTATCACAGATGTATATGTATAGACGAAATTCTATGTACTAGCATCTTTTCTCTTAATATTTCGAAAACTAAGATCGATCACTAGTTTTATATATATATAGAAAAAAATTGTTCAAATTATTTGTTTGATTTTTACAACATATTTTAAAATCATCGAAATTGAAAAAAAAAAATTTTCATCTTTATTCAGAATTCATTTTCAAAATATTATATTTTTAAAAATAGAATAATATAATAGGCTAAAAAAAAAATAGAGATAATAATTTTATATAAAAATCTTTGTAACAAAAATATAAATTGTAAAATTAATTTTTGTCTTATGAATGTTCAAACATTACTTTGTATATAAAATTCATCTTAGATTTTAATAATAAATATTTAATTTGTGATTAAATGATATATTTAAATAATTTGTTACGAATTTTTCTAAATAGAAAACCAACAAGCCAAAACACGAAAATATACCAAAACAAAGAAATGATCGATTTGCATACCTTTCCATTGTATTTATTACTTATGTATATTATTTATGTACAAGATATTTTAGAATGATATCATTATAAATATTATTACATTTATTAAAATATTTCATTAAGTTTCCAAGAATGAAAAATTGTTTAAAATTATTATATACAAACTTATTTGTTTATTGTTCTTCAGATAAAGTTCTTCTGAAAGTTCTTAATGACTGGTCGATATTAAATTTAAAAAAATAATAAAATAAATAAAATTTTAATTTTAAAATTGTCTACAAAATTAATGACGTTTTAATTCGTTTATGTCGATCTTGATAACATGATTTAAAGATCAAATGTATTTAAGAGCCGTATTTAAAAAATTCGATCGTTAGCCATAATTTTGCAATATTAATAATCCATAATACTTTATTTTAGTAAATAATGAAATATATATTTATTTGTTTTGTTTTTTTTCAATTTCGGTTTCTAATAGCATATAAATAGTCAAAGATTGATGATACCAATTACGAAAAAATCGAAGTTAAAAATCAATTCTAGAACCGATATAAAACCAAAAAAATAATAACAGTTATGAAACTGATATAGAATCGAAAAAATTGGAAGGAATTGAAATAAATAAGAATCGAAATAGATATTGATTATTCTATGTAAAAATTCAAAATAAATATTTTTAGAATCGCAATCCATATTATTAATTTATTTAAACTTTGGTTTCAAAAATTATTTAAAGAATTTTATAATGAATATTTACAAAATAACTAATAACTTTTCAAAAAAATAAAAATAATAAAATTTAAAATAGAAAGAAAAACATTCAAATATATCATTTATTCATAATCAAAATTGTAACGAAAAACTGAACATTCAAATCCAATTCATATGTTAATAAAATATAATGAAATTTATACAAGGTCTTGAAAAAGCCACCCACGATAATCGCATGAGATTCTATTAAACACCCACCGAGTAATATTCTCAAGTTAAAAGGATAAGATACATTAAGGTAAAGTGGATGCTCGAGAAGAAACGCTGCCAGCGGAAACTTTAAATCCAAGTTTCCAGCAGTGCTGGACTTCCGTATGGAGACGCGGTAAATCAGCCTCCGTTTGCAACGATCTCATTGCTTTATTGTTACAATTCCGAGAAAAAGAACGTCGACAGAAACTTGGAGGAAGCAATAATTAAGACGTACGAGACCACAAAATATAGCGATTCAACATTTTAATGGCCCGCGTCAAATAAGCGCATGCGCGCTTTGTACTATTACTTGCGCGCGCAATTTTGTAAATCGCCTAATGGCATAGTATTTATTTTGCAAACAAAAAGTCAGGGAAACAGTCAAAACGATTGGAAAAACTCAAATGGCATAATTCTAGATCATTAAATTTTACGAGATTTTGCTCCCCAATTATTGTTATATTTATTATTTATTATTAAATTTTAATGGATATCCATATTATATAGTGTTCCAAAACGTCTGTTCACCAATTTGCGTACACTCATTCGTATAGTGAGAACAAACAATTTACACGATATAATTTCCCCCTCCTGGTATGTACTTTTATTTCCCTTTTGTTTTCTATTTGGTATAAATTTGAAAAATTTGAAAAATTTATACCAAAACACAACCGTATATTGTCGATTTTCTATTTATCGTTAATTGAAAAATGTATTGCACGAGTCAAGATATAACGGGGTTATAAATTAAACCATCAATGACTTATAATTAGTGTTGTACGCCCATTTTTTGACATACACTCTATTTCAGTGATCTATAATGAAAAAATATGACTAACGATATTTCAAAAGATAATATATTGAAAATATTATTATTTATTTCAACAAATTGGAATTGTACCAAGATATAAAAATAAATTAAATTTGTATTTCAAAAAATATCTATCTCATCTATGAATCATAATACGTTCCAGGATAATGAACATATATAATTGTAATATCACATTACCATTATAATTTTAATTTCTAATATCAAGATTAATTATTCTATTGTAAATAAATATATTCTATTTTATTAATCTTAATTCTTAAACCAACTTTAATTCAAGTTGTAAGCTATATTATTGAAAAAAGATAAATAAATGATTGATGATTTAATATTATATAATAATAAATAGTTTATTGATATTTTAATTCATTATATAAAAAAAATTATTTGTAAAGAAAAGTGCAATATATAATACTTTCATCATTTAAATTGTATAAACTATATGATTTATAATTAGAAATGTAATAATAATATTACAAAAGAAAAAATCGTTATGGAAAAAATATTAAACAAAATGAAATAAAAATTTTATAATTGCGATATTAAAGATATAAATATTCACAAATTAATTAATAAGTTTATGTTTAAAATTAGTAAATCTTTTATATAAAGTTATTTATTTGAACGGAATAAAGTATATATTCTTTGTATACATGTAATTTACCATACACATAAAGTATAGAATTAACAATATACAAATATTTGAACAACTTCAAATAATTTAAAAAAAAAGACTTATACATGAATTTCAAAAATTATCTAACGATTATTTAAATAATTAACAAATTAATATATTCATAAGATATATTTAAATTTTCAATTCTAGAAGCCAAAACAGAAGATGAAGTATAAAAATATCATTTGAGACTTATTTATTAAATTATAAACAATTTAAGATATATTAGATGAAACGAGATAAAATAGGGTAAGATAAAGTTAAAAATAGTTTTAATCTCGCTTTGATTAAAAAAATGCAAACTTAAATTTTACTTTATTAAATAAGATATTCAACCAGCATTTCTATACTGATTAATTTCTGTGTTCGGTCTCGAAATTTAAACTTGAAACTGTCCTACGAACAGTATATGCGAACCGTATTACAACGATTATCTCGAAAGAATTGTCGTTGAATAAGCAACCCTTGCCAAGGGAAAACTTCATAAACATCATGGAAAAAAGTTCTCAGTGTAAGATACCTACAACAAATTTAAACAAGTCTGGCACATATAAAGAGAGTACAGAGATTCTTATACCGTATATGATCGAGCCGTCCCTAGCCGAAAAGCAACAAGTTGCCCATTCGATCTTACTCTTTCTCTCTCTTTTCCCCTACTTCTCCAACCCACTACACTTATAAGATGCGTAAACGTGTGCTTACGAAGTCGAGAACACGCTTCACCTGTGACGTGGGCATTGTACACAGATTTCACAAGGAAATATGTACATGGAATAACACGCTTCGTTGCTAATTCATGAGCCAATTTTCTTTTCCTTTTTTTTTTTCATGGCATGCATTTACCGATCTATCTAATAGAGTCTTCTGATTTGTTTCCTCATCAATGAGGAATGGAACTTCTTTTGAGGCATCATTTGTGGAATTTTTCTAGTGAAAATATAATATAAATATTTCCATTAACTATTTCATCGATATATTTATGTAGTTTTTTATAATAATAATAATTATGTTATGTTCACGTATAAAGATGATTAATAAATTTTGCAAGAAAATAATGAAAATTCGTTATTTATAGAAGAATCCATCAGCTTTTAGTGTTTAGATAAAGTGAAAGAAAAAATTTAACATTTGATATATAATTTTTTTGAATTTGTTTTAATTTTTAGTATCATAACTTTAAATTTTTTATTTATTTCGTTCAAATATCTTATATAGAAATAATATTTATAGAATATTAATATAATTTAAAGAATCAATTCGAAATAAATAGAAAATTACAAAATTATACAAAATTTCGATTAAAAATTATTTATTATTAAATTATAACTGAAATTTCTTGATTAGACGATGGAAACAGAAAAGAAGGACAGCAACGTGAAGGAAACACAGCTCTCATTTTATCTTCGTTTTCTTCAGCCTTAATCGTATTATTCATAATATAACTGAATAAATAAACTTCAACTGACATTTTTATATAGTTTTTATCTTTATATTGATCTCTAGAATTAACTATCTAAAGATATCTTACGATTATTGCATTCTCATAGATATATATACACACACACACACACATATATATTTATTATTATAAATCATTAAGTGCGCATGCGCATGCATTTAATTGAACTAACTTTACACATCGTTGTTATAATTTTATATATGATATACATAACATACTTTTATATATAATATAATTTTAATATATTTACTACTACTGTCAAAATACTACTGTCCGTTAATAGTATTGTCGATTCATCTCTTCATTCATACATTTCTTCATTCAGAAAAATCTTTCTACTATAAATAACTGAATCTTAACTTGTATATATATATATACGTATATATCTATATAAAGTGTCAAGGGAAATAAGAGGCTAAACTTTGTATTCTATTTTCTGTTCTAAGGATGACATAAACATAAAAAGGCATAAACGTACACATAAAAAAATTCTTTCTTCTCAGGAAATATAGACATTTCCTGATTATGATGGATTTTTAAAAGAATATTTAAAATTTATTTAAAAAAAATAATTAAAAATACTTTCATTCTACAATAATATATTTCATATGTTTTAAGAATTGTTGAAGATGTTTAAAAATTCCTGATATATTCCATGACAATCTAGTTTTTAAATGTTCGATTTGATTTGATTTTTGATTAAATTTTGATCTGATTATGTGATTTTTCGTTTCAATTATACATACAATTATAAAATTATAAAATTTATAGAATTATAAAAAATTTTTGTTGAAATATTAAATATAAGTCATAAATTAAATTAAATAAATCCTAATAAATTAATCAGTTTAAATATAAATAGAATTTTTTATTTTTTTATATCTCCATATTAATTTATGTACATCAAAATGTACATAATGTATCACTGTGGTTTCAAATAAAACGTGTATCCTACAAAGAAAATAAAAATCTGTAAAAAAATCTTCTTGTGATATGATAGTTGCTATATCTTTTTCCTTTTTTTTTTTTTTTATGTCGATATAAATTATGTGTTATTCTATTTCTCAACAAAAATATTCTATTTATAAATCGGCAGAAAAACAATAATACTGTTAGAATAAAAGAAAGATATTCTTCAAAAAATAAAGTATTATGTTGCATTGACCCTCAAACTATTTGCGAGTTCTGTTTCTAAAGTTGTAAATGTCTCGAATTGAGATAGTACATATTCATATCTACTGTCTTAATAAACATTGGTTTAATAAATAAATTTGATCCACCAGAAACACTTCGTATATTTATATATTGCAATAGAAAATATAATAGATTGTTCACATAATCGAACATGCATATATAATGGAATGTTCTATTAATATAATAGAACGTTTAACGAGTGTTCATATGGTAGAACGTTCACATAACGGGTGTTCATATAGTAGAACGTTCACATAACGGATGTTCATATAACGAAAATTTTATTCTATTTAAATATTATTAAATTGTAGAAAAAAATAATAGTGTAAAAATAATGTATGTCTATTTAAAGTAAATATCTTTAAAAAGAGAATATTTCATACCGCCGCATGTCACATTCAACCAAAAATTAACAATTTTTGCGTCATTTATTCTTTTACACCAACACTTACATCTTAATACTTTAATGTCATCTTCATAATCTAATACGTGATATATCATGAATTTCTGATAAGGAATTTTTTTCAAACACGTGTTAAGATTTCTATTATTTATCTTCTTTCGATCAAACTCAAACTATCGATAATTAAGTTTGATTATCGATAATTTTATGAATGTTTACGTTTGATTTATATGATAGCGATTGAATAATTATGGAATTTTGAAATATACAATTTCGATGAAACATTGTTTAAATGATAAATGGTTTCTACTTTCAATCCTTCGTCGAATCTTTTGCAACCAGGAATAAGAGAAAAAGTTGTCTGCGTTTGATACCAAATAAAGTGACCAAACTCTTCGAAAGATTAACCACGTGTATTATATATATATGTAATGGCATAGCAAAAACAGATTTTAAAATCAACAAAGAGAAGAATCTTAGAAAACAAGTTTCATATAATTTACATTTTCTCATGCATACTTTTTTGTATTATAAATAATTATGATTCACATATTTAATTATATTCTGTTTACAATTCATAATTATTTGCAACTTTGATGAAGAATTTTTTATAAAAATTTCTATAGTTACTAAAATATGAAATATTCATAATACATGCAATAATTATACGTAATAATTTATAACGTGTAAAGATTTTTTATTGATAATTATAACTTAAGAAATCATTATTTTCTTAATACGCGTTTCTCTATTAAATTCTTTTAACTTGACGTTCTATATTTAAAATAGTTTTCTCATAAAAATATATGCAAGATACGAAATTTTACCGAGAAAATTCAAATTTCGTTTGGAATTTCACATAAACTACAAAATAAATTGTTGTCAGTAATAATTTTCAAACAAACTGTAACCGAAGAGTATCGTCCAAGGTAAACTTGAATATTAAGTAAGAATAAAACTCAAGGATTTGAAAAAGAATGTTTAAAATCGTGGAGCTAAATTCACTTGAAGAACTTGCTCCTTTTTCCTCTAAAATTCAATTAGCAGCGTAGAAAAGCAACATTTCATCCCGCGTATTTTCATATCTATGAAAAATAGAATCGTAAAAGAATAATTAACATTTCTGAAATGTAAAATTAAAATATCATTTTATTAATTTCTACAAAACTATTTTGATTAATCTATCAATCAGTAAGACAAAAACGAGAAATTATTTCGAATAATAAATTATTAAAAATTTTTTTTTATCATTTATTTTACTTAGTTTTGAAATTTATATAAATCAATCTTTTTTAAACTTTTTAATAATCATTTTATTATTTTTTATTTTAATATTATTTAAAATTATTAACTTAATTTTTTCTTCTAATTTTAATTTTTAATTAATTTCTCCCTAATAATTTTTTCTCAATCCCTAACCTTTTCCCATTAATTTTAATTTATTAATTTCAATCTTATATTATAGTTTGTATCAGTTATAATCGTTATTCTTAAAAAGTAATTACTGCCTTTCTTTCTCCGGTTATCAGTATTAAACTTTCTTCGTTTGTATTTGAAATACGAGTTAATAAGTTAAGAATTGTTAATGCAATAAAGTATCGTTTTTTATGTAATTATAAAAAGTTAAAAATTACCTTAAGTGATTATTAAGATACTCACGACAAGAAAAGAAATAGTTACACCACTAACGTAGAAACAACATGGAAATAAATAATAATGTAAATTATAATTTGAACAACTACAAAATTGAAACAATTTTATTTAAACGTACGACCCAATTTATTTTACATCTGGTAAATAATTTTATTTAACGAAAAGCGTAAAAAAATTTTTTCATAAAACTCTCAATGCAATTTTCACGTGCCCTCGTGCAACTTTATTATCGTTCCATGATTCGCTTCATTTCATGTATTCCCTTTCTTTTTTTCCATTATATGGCAAATCATGTAATAAATACTATCGCGTGCCATCAATTACAATATATCCATTGCATCGCAGAGATTCCACGAGAATAAAAATATTTCGCATAAAATACAAAAACTACCCTCATCATTTCCGAATTGTCCCCGTATTTGAAATTCGAGGCGGACATTGAATCATTCGAGCAATTCTTCGAAATCCGTTTCTGGACGAAATCCGAATTTAATATTTAAGCTGATTCGATTTTTTTTCAAAGTGTTTTGAATCAACACAGATTCGTAAAAGGAATGAAAAGATTACAGTATAACTTTTATATTTGTCATTAATCCGTTTCTGAAAAATAGAGGAATATCGAATTAATTTTTTCAAAAAATAACGAAAAAATGAGTAAAATTTTAAACAAAAATTTAACTTTTATTGAAAAGTTATGATAAGATAGAAAATGTATGCAGTAAGAAAATTTTGATGATGAATAATGGATTTTTGAACGAATATCGAAGCATTTGCCGAAAAAATGTGACAAATATTGGATTCGATGAATATAGAAGTTCCATTGTAATTTATCAAAAATATTATCACCAATAAATCTTTCATAAATATTCTTTCATATTTTCACATTGGATTATTTTAATATTTTAACGATTGAGAAAAATCATTAAAAATGAAAATGTTCAAATATTTCTTTATATATATGTTAATAATAAAAAAGATCTTTGTTAGTTTTCATTTTTTTTTCTTTTCTTTTTTTTTTTTTTTTTTTTGGAACAGAAAAGTATTCTAATATCTTTAATTTTCGTTTCAATAGATTAAAATTTTCTTCGAAAAAACACTCACTATATATTATTACATAACTACTGTGCGTTATCTGTAAGTTGAAGATTGGAAATAAAGAAGGCTGTAAGCTGCTATGATAAACCGTATCGAAGGCTAATAAAGGCTAATAATGGAATGGCCTTAATCTTTTCTAACACATTTCGTATTGATTGATAAGTCTAAATAATTAAAATAAAAATATCGAAATGCAATTCATAAAAAATAAATTTTAGTTTATCTAATAATAAGATTTTAATAATCAAAACATTTATTATGTTCTATCTTTAAAATATGTAAACTTCATTATAATTTGATAAAGATCGTTTTTATTACGTTTAACAAATGTTAATTAATGTTTCATATATAATATAAAATGTACATACAGAAAAAAAATGTACAACTGAATTTTCATATAATGAAATAATTCCTATATCGAACTTCAATTATTTAAATATTATATTTATAATTCAGCAATATTGATAGTTTTTTTTCTTATTTCACAACTTAAAGATTTCATATCGATTGAATTATCAAGTCACATAAGTTTTAACACAATAATTTTTTTTTAAATAATTAAATAAAATAATCATTAATGTTTACATTAATTGTTATTTTAATAATATCATCATCTAAATGTTTTTCTTTGCAATTAGTCATTATCGAACATCATGTCATATTTTAAATTTTATTAATCAATCATTATTTGTTTAAAAATTTAGAATCTCCATTAATCTTTTATTTAATATTAAGTTATATTAGACATTAGATATTTTTATTTTTTGAATTCTCTAAACATCTTTTGTTGACATTAATAAATCAACAGAAGTTTATTTAAATACTATTGTCAATATTTATAATTTTCAATATCATAGTTTATTTTTTAATATCTATGATTATAGATTTCTCTAGTATCATTTATTCTCGCTAATTTTGTTGTATTTCAACTATTTTCAAGTTTTTTAATTATTTCGATTTTTTTTTTCAATTTTAATTTTCGTTTAATTACTATTATTCTGACTTCAACTGATTACTTTTAGCGATATCCCGTCAGTTTCAAAACCTGTTAATTATATTCCAAGTTTTTATACATGTGTATATATGCATGTATTGAAACATTTGCCGTTTTAAAATGTGGTTCGAACAACAGAATATTCGAGTAAAAGAACATTTGAATATTATGTAGAGTATACGGTTTGGATATCCAAAGCTTTATTGTATTACATAATAATATTTGAGAATGTAATCTATAAATAATAAATATATAAAATAATAACATATAAACGTTTATATTTAATATTAAATGAATTAAATAATATTAAATGAATAATGTATAAGAAGTAACAAGAATATAATGGAGAATTAATTAATAAAAGTAAATAATAAATTTTCCTTTTTATTTTCTAAAAAATGTTGTATTATGTATAAATCGATCCTGAAAATTTTATCATCACAATGTCACGTGAAATAATATATTTTGCCATCTTTTCTCCCCAAAAGAATTGTTGAAATATCTAACTATAATTATAATGTTAAACTAAATATTGTTATAAGAGTTTTTTAATTGTTATTAAACTAAATTTCAATATATTTGATCAAATTCAAGTAATATTAAATAATATTAAATTATTATAAAATATTGGATTAATAAAAATTATTAAGAAAAAGAAAAAGATCATAGATCTATAAATTTTGAAAGAAAAAAAAAAAAAGAAATAATTTAAAAAAAAGAAAGAAAATTATTATAATGTAATAATTCCTTTAAATATTTTAAAAAATGTATTTAGTTTTATGATATTATTAATAAAAATAATTTATTAATATTAACTTATAATATATTAATTTTAAATGTAAAATGAAAAACTAATAATAAAGAAAGAATAAATGATTTTTTTGTGACTCATTTTATATCACCATCGGTAGAGCCGGTCTTGGAATCGTTCGGAAAGAATTTTTTCGATAAAGTGTTAAAATAACAAAATTGCAGAATTTCCAGTTCAGCCGGTTTTACGTATATAAACTGCAGTAGAAACTTCGAAAAAGGAATGAATGATACAAAAGCTGCTAGACATATTTGATGGAAATTTTGCACAATTATTGAATTGTTTGATATTTATCATAAAATCTTTTTATTTTTTTTTTATATACGAAAAAATATCTTTATTTTTTTTTTTTAGCACAAAATCGTATTTGAAACATTAAATCAAATACGATAAAAAATATTTATTTTTTAATATTGAGTATTATTAATTGGATCATTTAAAAATCTACTTTACAAATATTAATTGTTCGTTAAATTTAAATATTGTTTTATATAATGACAGAAAACTTATTCCATTTATCGAAAAAAATCTTTACAAACTCTAATGTTTTGTTCTTTTTAGATACATCTAGCTATATATAACTCGTCAAAAATAAAAAAAAAGAAAATAATAAAAAAAAAAAATCGAATTTTAAAATTTCATCAAATTCGACCGATTTTTACTTTGCTAAAATTTTCAATTATATACAAATAAATACATTTGAACGTTTTCATTTCATCAAATATTAGTATCACTAAATAATAAATATTCTCAATAAATAATTCATTTAATCGGTGGAGATTAAAGAATCGAAATTGGATTGGATATTCGATGACGAGAGATCGTCCAAGATCCTTCTCCGGAGGCGTGAACAAACGGATTCCTTGCATTCTGGCAATAAAAATAGCACGGAGCAAGGGTTCGAAATATGTTACATAAAATATTTTCGCGGCTTTCGGTTTATTTTTCAGAGGGCGCGCTCGAGGCGCGCTCTGACTGAACCACCAATGAACTATCCAATGATAAAACACTTGGTATTCGAGAATAAAATACGCATACGAAGAGAATGCGATTCGAATACGGCGTTGGACGTGGCAACGGTGGTCAGAACGATAACCCCTGTGAAGACTCGAACGATAAAAAGCCGGTTATCTGCGAGCTGGTTATCGTTTTCTCTCTTTTTCTCCCTCTCTTTCTCTCCCACTCCTCCTTCCTTCCTCTCCTCACCTCGTTTTCTCGCCGTTACTTCTTCTTCGCCTCCGTTATCCCCCACCAATCATGTATCCGTTATACGCTTACTAGTAATCTGGCCGCCAATCACGTACCATTTGTCAAAGTTGCCGGCCAGACGATCTTTTGCATTAACAACAGTTGACTTTCCGCCCTCGAAAATATATCGTGTGTGACATAAGGGAATATTGCGCTTTCATTCGTGAAAGCTCCAAACTTTATAGTGATCCATATATAGTGATCCGTATATAATATGAGTTATAGGCAAACTGATGATGATTACTCTTGAAAACGATAAACTGGTTTCATGTATTATGCTTGCATTTGAAGTGGATATATTAAATATCGAACTTAGACTTGTATTATTTTATAATTTCATGCTAGATTCAGTCGTTAGTTTGATGTTGAAAGTAATATAATGTAATATAAAGTATTTTTTTCTTTTTTTTATTAATTTATAACAGAAATATAGTACTTTCGTAGTAACTTATATTTCTCGATAAAAATTGATTTTATCTTTCAATTTCTTCATTGTAACTTAACGTTTCTTTAAATAAATATTAGAAAAAAAATTTTGAAATTTAAAAATTGAAATGAAATAATAATATAAATACATATGCGGTCTGCATGCATTCTATTTGTGAGACAAATGCCCCGTGATCGAATTGAATTTGACATCGCTGATTTATGATATTTTTATTCGAAGCAATAAAAGAACATTCATCTTCAACACTTCAAAATCGAAAATTTTTTATTTTTGACATCGTAATTTTTATGAATTTAGATATTGCCTGTAATTGTATTGATTATTGTTTTTGAAAAAAATAAAAGTTTTCAGAAGATAAAAAATCTGAAAGATTTTCTTTCTCAATTGATCCGAGTCATTCGAAAAATACGGCAGAACGAAATATACCGTAGGAACAATGAAACAACGAAAAACCTTAATTAAATTTGGATAGCGTGGTGTGCATAAAAAGAGCAATTAGAAAGATTGGCAGGCTGATTACTAAGACACGTGTATGTTCGTAAACGTGAAAAGCAAATTATGTATTATCCCATTATGGTAACAACCGGCTAATCAATTTAAAAAAATCTCGGTAATTGGCCATATTTAACAGATGCTCATTAGTATAATACAGAACGCGTTAGATGGCATAACGCTTCTAAAACTCCTACCACGCATTAAATTCATTATCACGTATACTAACAAAGATTAAATTGAATAATCGATCAAAAGATACATTCTTTTAAACATTGATTACATCAATTCATATACATATATTAAACTTTATATTCACCATTAGACAGATTTAATCGAAACACCTAGAGTCTATATCTACATATATAAATAATAAAGCCAAGAATATATATATATATATTATATAATATATATGCAACAATTTTTTCTTCTTTCTTCAATTTTTTCTTCATAATAATTAACGATGTTAAGATTAGTAAAAACGTTAAATTAATAATATAATAATATTTGTAGAATTATCATTACAATTGTATAAAGAATCATAAAATATTAAATGTATCGTGAAGCATGTTAAAAAAAAATTATATCTCTTATGTGTATTACAATATGGATTGTGTAATGTAACACACTGAAAGCAATAGAAGTTAGGATATCTTCCAGATTATTAATACACAAACAAAAATAATCATCGATAATATCTTTTTATTCAAAACTTCCAGTGAAATTGATTAATATCAAATTATATTGCAAAAGTAAATTATCAATGGAAAGTAATTCTATGATAATTGACGGTAATCTAGATTTTAAAAATAAAAATTTTATTCTAATTTTCTTGTTTGTTTCCACATATAAAAAATAAACACTCAGTTTATTCACATCCAATCGAAAATTGGAACTAATTTCGCTTATATTTCAAAAATTTTCATACTTAAATTGTATACTTGAAAATATAATATCTTAAACGAAACTTAAATTAATCCTTTTTATTTTTACGCAAAATCTATTATGTTGCCGCGATTTCGACACTTTGCACATTGAAAGAGAAATATATAAAAGTTGCATCATCATATTCAGTAATAAATTGATTCGTTCACAAATAAAGTATACTATGATTTTCTCGGTCAGGGGAATCACAAAATCACAATATCGCGCGTATAAACACGTGAGTACAACAAATTCATAGAACGTAGTACGGTGATAACCGGCACAAGCGATGATATAACATAATAAATATCAAACTGATTAACGATCGACAATGAAACTTTTATTGCGACGCAAAGACGGACTTCGATAATCAGCGGCAAGAATCTTGCGAGTTAGTTTCTGAATCTTATTTACCCAACAGGTTAACCAGCCAATTAAACAGTGCATCGTCGAGCACGTCCGACCGTTGAGTTTAATTATACGTTTCGGCCCCCGATGTTTGAGTAATCGCGAGCGCGCTCTAATCAATTCACCGATACAACCTTGTACGATTGCGCTCGTAACATTATTTCGTCGTAATTCTCGTGTGCATGCATCCGAGGCGTATCAGTTGCATAAAAGGTGAAAGGAAAAGAGAAAAGGATAAATTTAAACAAAAAGAAAAGATAAGAGGAGAAGAAAAGAATCGATTTGGAAGATGAACTATTTTTTTTTTTTTTTTCAATTTTACCGCCAAAAGAATACGAAAATTTTTGTATAAAAGAGAAATTATAAGTAGTGGAATTGGAAGTAGTCCATAAAATCCATATTTTGGTTGAAAATGAAAAGACTCGACGTTTTTGAACAAAAATTTTACTTTCTTTTTTCCCCTCGAATTTTTAATTTTAACATCATTGTTCAAACGACAAGTTTATATATAAAGTTGTTAAAGGCTACGGTAAGGTATCTTAGAATCTTTTCAAATTTTCTTAAAAGCCTATATAGATTATAAGATGCTTGTGAAATTAATCTAAAAAAAGAAATTATACACTGCTCTCTTATAAAAATGTGAA
This sequence comes from Apis florea, assembly GCF_048593485.1. Lineage (NCBI taxonomy): Eukaryota > Metazoa > Arthropoda > Insecta > Hymenoptera > Apidae > Apis > Apis florea. The sequence continues at coordinate 7,100,691 of NW_028256714.1, read as the reverse complement.
AAACTCGTCAAATTTCTCTGCAACGCGTGATCAATGTTTAATCATTCAAAAAGTAAATTATTTTCCAAAATGATTGATCAATATAATCTATGAATAATGTAAATACAGAAGGAGGTATCTTTGCCGAACATTGCGCGTCTGAATATGTATTTTCGCAATATTGACTATAAAACAATAAACACGTATTTCCTATGTAACAATCGATGTACAATTAATCGAGGCTACGTCGACTATAAATAAATACTCGTGTTGACAGCGTATTGCGTGAACGCGTACGCAAAAACATTTATTAGCAACGCAGAGAGTTTCAAATCCCGTGTCTTCCGTAATTTGGATTCCTCGATCATTTGTAATACTTCGTTCCTTCTTCCAATCTTTACGTACTGTCACAAATCGTCGTTAACTTAAGATTAATTGCAAAAAAAAAAAAAAAAAATTGATTAGCCTTTTGTACAATATATACTAATTATCGCATGTTTTCCCTTCGCGTAAATTTGCTAAGATCAAATGTTGTAAGATCGTACGTAATAAAAGGAACGATTTGTTTTATCGAAGCTGTGCTTTCTATCGCATCAACGTTTTCGCCACGTATGATAATCGCTGCATGATTCTTTTCGACCGTTTGATAACACGATGAATATTAATGGTCGATACAATTTCACACGTTGTGGAAATATAGGTAGAGTACATCAAAGATATGATTATTTGGGTGAAGGGATTTTTTTTTTAGGCAATAGAAAACTTGTTATTTTCTCATAACTTCTCACTGTTTCAAAAAGAATAATACAATTGCATAAAACATAAGATATATATATATAATATTCTTTTGATTGATTCGTTTTTCAGTATACACCATTTTTCCTATGAACTTTTTCTTTTTCTTTCAATTACATCAATATTTATAAATTTTATATTTTTTTTTTATTATTATTATTTTGTCTTATGTGTTTTTTATTTTAAATGAAAATAACAGAATCACTTAATAATTAATAGCATGAATTTTTCTTTGATTGATCATCGTTCATTATATACTCTATCAACTTTATATTGAAATAATGAGATTGTTAAAAGAATATAGTTACTATATTTTTTTTTAGTAGATCAAAAAACACAATTAGAAAAATATGTTGGAACTATCTTTAATTAATACAGAAAAAAACACAAAAATTGATATGCAAAAATGTGAATTGAAATTATTTTAGATAAACGAAGTGGAGAGACAAAGATACAAAGATAACGTGTAATGAAATAATTGTCTTATTTCGTCTAGCTTTATACAAACTTAAATTTACTTATGACTTAATATATAAATGAACTGAAATTTTTATATAATACCACATATTATTTATATATTATAAGTTTTGTATTTGTTTTGCCTTGAAAAAAGAAGAACGAATTCTCTAAAAACGTTCTACACATATATTAATATCTTGTTACAATCTACAAAAGAAAATAAAAATGAAACGAGAGCGAAAAAAGGAACGAATTATTCTTTCAATGATTAGACGATAGAAATTTTTTTAACGATGCATTATTGCTGATTATAAATATATGCATACATATTCGTCAATATCAAGAAGATATAATTGAAAATGATGCAACGTTATCTCTAAAGTTTATACAATAACTTTGGAAATTTCCTGCACTCTGTGCAAATAGATTATTAACGTTTAATATGAAAAATATTTATGAGAAATTAAGAAATGTAATTTTCAAATTTTAAATTATTGATTTGTTCATTATTAATATTGCCTAATTAATAAGAAGTGTGTAATATTTTGTTTATATCATAAAATAAAAAAAAGTTGAAAGCATCTTCATGTTACAAAGTAATGAATGAAAAAAAAAAAGATAGTTCGTTAAAGAATAATTGTGATGTTCGTTTAATTTTATCGTGATCGTTGCACAGTTGAGAGCGTTCAAACATCAATGACGAAATAGATCGTATTAAAATTTAACTGGTTTATGTCGAAACTCCACATATAAAATCCCGTAGAGTTTCTTACGAATATCTTATCATGATATTTGTTTCAAATTTATCCGTTCCTCATTCATTTCTAACCAAATGTTCGATTTTATTCTTTCGATCATGTTCGGTATAAGATATAGAATGAATCATACAATAAATTTGTTCTTAAATTTAAGTAATATAAATGATTAAAAAAATTACAGAACGATTTTTCTGTAATCTTATTTTTTTATAAATAAAACACTCGTTTATGAAAAAAATTCAAATATTTTGAATGAAAAAAAAACGTTCCATTATGTGGAATATCCAAATATAAATAGCTAAACTACGTGCAAAGTTTTTAAAATTTTACTATTCGAGAAAGAATTGACAAATTTCGTGAAATTTTATTGTATCCAACAAAGATGATTACGTATATTAAAAGAATATATCTTTTCTCACGTTATATAAAATTAATACAACTGTCTCTAAATAACAGCAGCGAACGTATTAAAATATTTTACACCTTATATTAAATTGTATAAATAAATACATAAATATACAAAGTCACAATAATTAATAATTTATTTTTTCTCACGATCTAGTTTCATTCGTACATCAGTAGCCCAGAAACATAAACGCCTAATTATTTTAAGCATCGCCAACTCGAATACTTGAACTCGTCGCGTCATAAATGGATATTGCAACGAGATAGCATTTGACCCATATATATATATATATATATACACACACACAATCAACCATCATCGGAGAAATTCGCGGATAAATTTTCCAAATACGCGGGGAGAATGTGAAAAAAAAATAGAACGCGTGTCAGAAGGAGAAAATACGGAGAAAACCGTGCAAAGACCTCGCGAGGAGCAGGGTCCAAGGACGTGAGAAGACCAAACTCAAAATACGCGGCTATCATGGGGGCAGCGTATGGGTAGCGACGTCCTTGAATTCTCGGCCCTTCGTGCAATTTATATTCGACTCGTAACCCGCCACCGAAGGCCGTATGAATATCCGGCAGCAGCGAGCCTAATGCCAAGGAACTTTGTTCTCCGTCCTCCGTTTTACTCGGTTCAAGAAAAGGAAACGAGCAGCGGGGAATAAATACGGCATCATTAGCAAGGCATTCTTTGATGCGTCGAAGGTAAATTGACCGATAACGATGTAAATAAGCGGGATTAAAGTTACAAAATTGTTGTACGTATAAGCTACGCGCGCCCTCATTGAGGTAACAACGAGGGATTTTATTAATATTAAGAAAGTTGGCAGAGGGCCGTTGAATGTTTCGATATTTCTATTTACGTTTTCATTGCGAGTAATAAAATTTTTGTTGCTTTTTTTTTTTTTTTTTTTTTTTTTTGAATCAAGAAAAACTGTAATTGAGCTGAATCAGCACTGTAATTGAATTTTAAACTTTGCTTTTTTTTTTTTTTTTTTTTTTCCTCCCTCCATTGGTGAATCACGCATTAAGATGATTTTGCATAATTAAAAATCGATCGAGAAAAACGATAAATTCATCTTTATACTTTTTTTATTTAATTTATCGAAAGAGAGTATTTTGATCTATATCAAGGTTGAAAACGTCAAACGGGACTTTTTTTAAACAAATTAATTAATTATTAAGTTTTTATTAAGAAATAATAATCTTGAAATCTAAATGCTGCTTCACTTATATCGCTTCAATGTGAATACATATGAACGAAACGTTTTTACAATTTAATAATTGTTAAATATTTTTGAAAATATATGCCAACACCAAAGAAAATTAAAATTATTGAAGGTAAAGAAAATTGTAAGCGTTATGAAAAATTATATCAAAGATTAATTATACAAAATTTATTTATACATATTGATTAATAAAACTCACTTAATAACATTTTAATAATCAAAACATTTGTATCCTAAAATTCGTAATCTTATTTGACAAAAATCGTTTCTGAATTAACATCCTATACCAAATGATAATAAAATTTATTAACAAAATATTTTAATATATTAATTTAATAAAAAAATAATTTGAAGATAATTGTTGTTTCAATAAAGGTACAGCTATAAAATTCAATGATGAACGATAATACTTTATGAAATCAGCGATAAAATAAAAAATAAAAAATCACGAGAGAATAGTATACGAAGAAAATAATTCATCACGATGTAATTTCGTTTGTGTTTTGTAATCAATTCGAGATAAATCGTCACAACGATAAATTCGATCCTATTTTATTGAAAATAAACTTTAACAATAAACTTAAGAAGAGTTGCATGATCATACGTTAAATCGTTGTTGCAGACGTATAGTCTCAAAAAGAACGACGAAATTTCGCTCTCTATCGTTTTGATAACCGTCACAATCTAGAGTACTGCTTCTCATTGTATCTGCATTATGAGCAATAAGCCACGTCAAACAGAGCGCAATGATAAAACATCGATAACACCGCACGATAACTCTCGCGTCTCGTCACGAAAATTGCAGCAATAATTAACGAAACGAGCCGCCAGATATGTAGATTTCACGTTGGAGGCTCGTTTCTTTTAGCCTCTCTAATAATTCATCGTCTTCAAATTTTACCAACTGTAGCCATATAAAAGTCTTGAGATTACAAGTTAAGATAAGATCGATAATGCGATGTTAAAACTTTAATACTTACTGTCGAAATCTTGTACGAATATCATATTCGATTATTTCGTATAGGAATATGAGATGAGAACAATAATACATCTTTGGAATCATTCATAATCTGTTTTCAAAATCTCAATATATTAAATGATTCGAGATGTTTCGATTAGAAATCTTTAAAGAAGAAATCTGAAAAATTGTGATATTAAATTTTTATCGCTAGTATTGATATATTTATAATACTTTTTCGACAAATTGATCAAAATTATGTTCAAATAAATTGGAAGATTAATTTTAATGCATTCATAAGTAAATAAAATGAATATAGTAAATAAATGAACTTTCAATAATAATATATATCTACTTGAAAAATAATAATCAAATTATAATAATAAATGTTTCATTCAATATAGAAACATAATCGTACATCTGCATTTTTAACAGTATAACAATAAATTATGAGTTATTTAAATATCTTTCAAACTTTTCTAATGATATCGATGATACTATTTTTTTTTTTAAAATGTCAAAATTACTTAAAAAATTATTCGAAATTGATTCGTACGGAATTATTAACTATTAATATATTCCTGATTTAATGCAATAGTGATAGTAATTCAAAAACTATGACTTTAAATGTTTTAAGTGGCTATAAAACTGCGTATATACGCTCGCATCAATATTAGAAATGTATAATTTAAAAATGCACTTATAAAATTTAGGACACATTATAATAAAAAATACAACAATGGTTTTTTTTTATATACAATAACTCAAAAACTACAAATTTTGAATTACTGTCATTATTATTAAACAACAAGTAAGCGATATAATATATATTTCATTTTATAATAATTGAAATCTTTCATTAAAACGAATGAGCATATATCTTTCATAAGAGAAATTAATGAAGAACGAATTTCATCAGTTTTTTATCAAAACTTGGACATCAACGACGAACAAAAGGTCAAAATGCTACCGTAACTGCTTTGATATTAATTTTACTAAATATATATTTTGCGTTTATGCGATTAAAGCAAGCAACTTAAAAAACTTGTGAAAGAAAGACGTGAATCGGAAAATTCAAAGCAACTGTTAGAACTTCCGCTAATGCATCGTATAATCGCAAAAGAAAGTCAAAGGTCAAACATAACGTGACGCCACGGTGATTTAGATTCCATATAGGAATGGAAATAATTTTTTTTTTTGTTATTCTTAAATTGTCAAAAAAATCATAATTAAACTTGTATTTTTATTTTATAAAATTTCTTAATGATTAATTAATGATAAAAAGATAATATCGTGCACAAATAAAGTTATAAATTAATAATATAATATAATTATAATACTATAACAATTGTAATACAATTTAATAAAAATAAATATTATTTTATTTTAAATTAATGCTACATAATGTGTAATATGTATTGTATATTAATGTATTCATAGAACATTTTTGAAGAACTGATTTTAAAGATCAAAACAAACACAAAAGTGAATATATAAAAATCTTGGTTGATTATTAAATTGTAACCAATTTAAGTTTGTGATTAAACGAAGCGAGACAGAATGATCTCTTTCGGTTTTGCTAATCGTTTAATGCAAACTTCAATTGCTTATAACTTAATAAATAAAGACTTAACTGATGTTTTTATATATCAATTTTTATGTTTTCTAGAATCAAATTTTGTATGAAAAATATGCCACGAATAAATTAATATTTTGTATATTAATTTTATATAATTGCTATAAAAATTCAAAATCATTTTTATAGATGTTAAATTATATTTTTTATTATAATTTCATGACAGAATAATTGAAGGCCTAAATATAATATTATAATAATAAAAAATTTTGCAAATACCTTTGGATTATAAGACAATTATAATTATAATTATAATAAAATAAAGTTGAAATAAAGAAACAAATATTGTTTCACAATTTATATATATTTTCTTTTTTTAATACGTGATGATGTAATGATTTTATTTTGTTTCAAATTATCTTGCTTATACGATTAGAACGATTAAAAAGAAAAAATATGTTTTAAATTTAATTATGTATATGTTAAAGAAATACGTTGTATTAAATCAATAATATCATTATCATATTTCTCAAGCGCCACATTTAAAAGAGAATGTATTCTTTTTTCTTTTTTTTTTTAGAGTTTCAATTTCAATAAGTTATAAGTTTCTTATAACACTAAGTGTCAAAATAAAAATTATTACTAGTGATGTATTAAATCTTTGAGAACATGATAAAATAGAATTCAATTGCTAATATCTGCAAATCAAGTTTTTCTACGAGAAAGAACGCGCAATTATAAAACTTGTACGTCTTCTACAGAAAAACAGATTTTAATAAAAATTTTGCAGCTAGAATATATACTTCATTATGTTCTGAAAGAAAAAACACATAAATTTTACCTTGATTATCGCAAAAAATTTATGATTTATTGAATATGAAATTTTGCAAAAAAAAGATTTCTCTTGAACTCGTTGTCTATTTAATATGATAATAATATAATTGATTTCAAACATGTAATAGATTTATATATATATATATATATATATAAAATATAATATTTTTGTGTGTACATATATATATCTCGTAACATGATTATTTTAAATATCTCATAAATTATTCGTGAAAAAATATCTCGCACAAATTGTATGTAAAAAGGGATATAATATGATATTATTATTTTTTTTGCAACTGGACATTTGGAGGGCATACGAAACTCAAGTTTGTTTTTTTAAATGAAATTATGCATTTTTTAAATTTAAGGAAATATTTGAACTTGAATTTTATAATAATTTTTATCATATTATAGATAAAACATGAATTATTATAGAGAAAAATATGAATAAAAGAATATTGCTTTGCGTGGTTTTTTTTTTTTGAAGTTACGAAGTTTTATAAAATTCAAATTAAAATATATGCTAAAATAATAATTTCTTACTATAAATGAGTTCCTACTATAGTTTTTTATAATAATCTGCATAGATTAATATATTTTCTATCTACTTGTAAAAAATTAATAATCATATTATATATCTTATTCATTTTTTTTTATTACATATCTTTCTATATTGCACAACTTTTTTTACGAAATTATTCGTTTTTTTTCATAAAACGAATAATTTACAAGTTATTTGAAATTATCGTCTTACGAGATTCACTTTGTATAATTAAATTATAAAAATGTAAATGATTCGGTGAAAAAAAATTTGATTAAAAGTTAAAAGTAAAAAAATAAAATGAAAAATTCTTTAATCGTCTTCTTCTTCGCGGATACTGGTCTACAATATGATTCACAAATATTTGCAGCCGAATTCTACTTTATTAATTAACAAGATTTAATACATTATTAAAAACAAATTTTATTTTTAATGTTCGTTGTCGAAAAAATTATAATTTATTAGAATTATAAAGTTTTTGTTAAAATAAAAAAAAAGTCTCTCTTGAGCCTGTTGTTTGTTTAATATAGTCATATCAATCATCGATTCAGTAGATGTGATGTACTTCTTTGAATATACATAATCAAAATATGAAAATATTTTTCTTTCTAAATTATTCCAATATTCTGAATCATAAGTTGGAAAAATTTTAATTCAAGATTATAATTTTGATAAATAGCTTAAAATTATATAACGATAAATTAATTTATTTGTATAATTTTTATTGAATTTAGATTATTCTGCTTTGAAATTATAATTAAAAATAATTAAAAATATTTTTTTATTTAACACTCGCAAAAATAACTTTTTTTCAACTCCTGTGGCAACGTTGCCATCGTAATATATTTACGTACGGTATTTATGTTGTATACAACGTATGTATTTTCAAATTTGATAAAATACGAATATACAATATCGATAAATACACAGTGTTTCCAAAATTTATTAAAAACAAGCTCAAGTATTTTGCAAATAAGGCAAAGTTACTTTACTTAAAAATGAAATAATAAAAATTCTAAGAAAATATTCTAACATTAATTGTTAAGTAATATAAAATCATATAAATGATAAAATATCAATAAAATATATAAAATATATATACGATTAAATTAATTACAAAAAAATTTATCATAAAATACACGTCATAAAACAACTAAAAATTAAACAATTTTTAAATATGAATGTAAGATATTCAATATATATCTAAGACTTGGTATATCTAATGTAAATATTATTTAGATTTATTAGATGTGCTAGTTTAAATATATATGTATATATATATGACTCATTTTGCATTCAGATAATGCATCATCTGAATAACTGAAACTCGAATAATCGACATTCTATTACATGTAAATATGATCCACTTTAATTAATATTCTGAAAAAATAAAATTATGAAAATTCTAAAAAGAAATTTTCTATTGTGAAAAGAATTTTTTATTTATATCTCAATAAATTAGTAGAATTCATTCCATAGTAATATTATTTTAAGAAAATTCCAATATAAAAAAGTAATATCAATTTATACTTTTAATTTATTATTATAAAAATGATTGTTATAACAACTCTTATTTATAATAATAATTTCTTTAATTTTCTTTCAAACATATTGTTTTTCCGATTATATAAATTTATTTAATAGCAATTGTGATTATCCATTTAAAAAATTTTGTAATAAAAATAGTAATAATATTTTAGTATTGATTTAAAAGAACAATTTATTTATGTATGAAAATTATATGTCTATTTAATTTTTTACTATAAATAGTGTGTTGATTTAATTTTATTTTAATTCTTTGCAACTTTTAAAATTTAAAATATTATTTATGGACGTATTTTTAACGTATTTAAAATGTTTTTTTCGTTGAAAAATTTATATCAAATAAATAAACTTAAAATTTTAGATATTAATTCAACGAATAATCGATATTGGACGATAATTTTTTATTTTTTATAAATTACAATTTTTTTATTTTTTCGAATTATCAATTATCATTAAATTATACTATAAATAAAATGATATTCTTCCTTTTTATTAAACTTTTAATATATGAGTATAAAATATAAATAATTTTAGTTTTTATCCATTCTTAATAAAAAAATATAAATATAATAAGAAACTTTAGAATAATGATACGGCATTTTTACGTATAAAGTTTTAACACATTAATGAATGATCTTTGAAGGATTAAAGTTAAAACAAACACAAAAGTTAATATACAAAAATGTTAGTTAAGACTTATTAATTATATGTATATTAATTATATATTAAATTATAATAGATTGAAGTTTGCGTTCGTAGACGAAGCAAGACGGAAATAAAGTGAGATCGCTTTATCTCTGTAGTCAGTTCTATTCCCATCTTATTTCATCTAACACGAACTTGAATTAGTTTAATAAATAAGTCTCAAGCGACATTTTCGTATCTTAACTTTTGCATCCGTTTTGGCCTCTAAAATTAACTCTTGAAAAGTATTTCAAGAATATATTAATATTATTTGAATAGAAAATGAATCATATATATATAAATAGTTGAAATTAACAAAAAATTGGAAAACACTATAAAATTGTTTTAAATTAATTTGGCACAAATATATATAAAACTAGATTAAATAATTGTTCAAGTTAAGTTAAAATTTCTTGAATATAAATGGTTTTTTTTTTAAATCATTTTAAAATCATAATTTTAAAATATTTAAATTTTAAATGAAAAAAATAATAAATTTAAAAAAGAAAAATTAATTTTTCACAATAAAATCGACTATTTACTAAAATCAGCATATCCTTTATCATTAATTATGAAACACAATATTATTAAAATGATCTCCTTGATTTTGTTCACAAACTCAAATCATCTTACCTAATTTTTCATTTTCAATACATGTAATTTTCATTACATTTAACGATTGTACATTTGATGATTGTAATATTTTTTTCCAATCAACGATGATTTTAGATTGACATGAACTTATAAGATGCTAGAAATTTAAAGAGACAAGCAACAGCATTAAAAAAAAAAAACCAATTCAATGTCTAATTTTTCAAAGAGGATACCCTCTTGAACATCATAATTGATTCAATTGATTTGAACGTCAGATACTTTTCGGTAAGTTTTTTAAAAAATACAAGAAAAAAAAAAGTAAACATATTTCGAGCTCGTTAAGATCGGAGAAAGGTATGTACATTACCAGTGCTAAGTATACACGTATATACGTAACCTGAGATGCAACTTCATTAATTATTTTCCGCAGTTTGAAATTATAATCAGTTCAGTAATAATCCACCAACTTGCCGCGAATTCGAACGCAAAGCGCAAAACACGGTTACGGCTATAACGGGAAAAGGAAAGTTCAGTGACGCTTAAGCGAAACCGAATAAATTGCGGCTCGGCTAGAGAGGGATGTACCTATTGTTCAATTTTGAGAGAAGAGAAAAGCACAACAATCATGTAGGACGTGCATGCTGTACGTTACACATGTCGCAAGAAAACAGAGTCATTGGCGTGACATATGAGACGATATCGAAACAGAAATGCCTAATAGAAATATAGCGCCCTTCTTTTAGATCACTTTCCTTCGATAGGGAACTATTCCAATATGTTTCCGTTTGACAAACACGCGCATAACATGCATCTTATGGATGCCTTTTCATCTCATTCTTCGGTATAATTATTATTATATAATCGGTGGATATTTGAACATTAAGAAATTGTGTGCATAACGTAAGAATATAAGAAATTAATAACGTGAACAGGAAATTCTTGTTTTTTTAAACTTTCACATTTTATTATATATATTTTTAATTATTAAGTAATTCATAAATGAAAATTTTATATTTCTTTTATTAAAAAATTTTATTAAAAATTATTCAATTAGATCGTCATTATGATATATTTGATATATTTTCTCGATTTACATTACAAATCTAAAATTTTATTAGTATTTTTTTTTTTACACAATAATTTTGTTGATTAAATGATAATGATCTATTAAAAGTACAAAATAAATTTCAATTTTACTTTATGAAATGAATAAAATATATGTTATATTCAATTTTGTAATGTAACTAATTTTCATTTAAATAATATTGTATAATATTATATTTTAGATAGGACAATACACGCAAAAATCTTTCTTATTTTTTTCCAAACTCATTTGGCTTCCTCCTTAATTCTCAATCCTAATCTTCAAGAAAATATTGCATACTATTTTATTTTAAAAAATACTTGTTTTAATAAAAACATAATTGATTTTTTCCCTTCATTTGTAATAAATAATAAGAATCTTCATTGATGTTTCTAAAATTCGTATATTTATCGAAATCGAAATGTTAATAATCGCAATATCCCGTGAAATAGAAGAGCAAGTTAGAATATAAAAACATTCAAAAATATTCAGAAGTTTTCAACAAAACTTTTTGTTAATAGAAGAATATATTTGTTAAGAGTAAAAATTACTCTTTGATAATCATTCTTAAAATTATGAAAAATATTCTTGAATGTTTTATTCTCAAATATATTCATACTTAAACATATCATTCATATTTAAACATAAGTCATAGTAACATTCAAAAATTAGGAGGCGAATGCCTATTTGAAAATAAAAGTAATTTTTCATTAATTAACGTTGCATTGTAAATTTAAAATTATTATCACATGAAATGTTTTTTGGAAAAAATACTCTTTAAAATTTTATTCTTACATGTAAAGAAGAGATGGAATGAAAAAGACATTTTTGTTTACATTTGTTTATATTAATAATATAATGATAAAATTAAATACTTTCGAAAATTTTATTCTCAAATAATATTATAAATAATTAAAAAAATTAAAATCTTAGCTTTATGATTAGAAAGGTTAATTAATCTAACTATAACACTATATATCATTCATTTTTTTGTAGATACATTTAGTTATTTTATTTTTTATTTTTTAAAAAAATATATTTTTTTTTAATAAATTAATTACATCGAATGGGATATAAATATTTATGAATAAGATAATGTAACAAAATAAAATAATATTGACATTGTAAGAATTAATATGTATTTATATCGATTTAGTTATATTTTTTATTTTTTCATATTTTGATATGAATAAACGAGTAAATATAGTTGGCGTGTGTTGCGAGGTGACGAGAAGAAAAGCGATGAGAAACAATTTAAAAACAGTTTGAAATGAAAGGCCGTAGAAAAGTTGAATTTATAATTAAATTTATAATAAACGATATTCTTTATTTTTAAAATAATCCTACAATATTAATCTTTTAACTTTTCATAAAAAAAAGTAATAAAATTACAATGTTATTAAGTTTTATCCTAAATTATATTTATATCATAATCTTGTTAGAATATTTGTAACAAAATTTACATTAAGTTTAAAGGACAAAAATGATTCTTAGATTTAAATATAAACAGAATTTTTAAATAAAAAGTACAACATAATCTTAAAATTAATTAAAACATCTTACTTAATAATAGGACAAAAAATCAAGTTTAAATCTTTAAATCTTTGATCAAGCGAAATTAAACTTGGACGGAGACGTCCCATTCATAAATATGTCATTGAAATTGAAAACCTAACCTATAGAGTTACTACATTAAAGAAACTGTACCTGACGTTTCACGTTATTACACTCGAAGAAATATCAAATATAATCAAATATGGTAATTAAGAAACGAATTAAAGATTGTTCAAATTTCATAAAATCTTTCAAGTAGACAAAAAATCTTAATTTTAATTTAGATGAAATGAATTGAAAAATTCATCTATTAAAAATCTATTTCATAGATTTCAAAGTTTTAGCTTGAAATTACATACAATTGAATATATTTTATAATGTTAGCTACAAAATAGATATAGTTTCATAAAAAATCATTTTACAATTCCTTTCTCTTAAATAAAATATCTCTTTCATCCCATTATCTTTTATATTTGTTACACTAATGGCATAACCTAATTTCCGACCACGTGTGTACGACCATTCTTGCATTCTAAAAATTAATGATTCCACTTTTTTCAAATCATCCAAATTTTCCAATCACAAATCTGCGTGCAACGCGATAAAGAACAAATTAGTTCCAATTTCAAACATTCAACGACGAATATCACATCATTGTCGCATCGTACGTATTGTCACTTTCAGACACACGATCATAGAATATTCTTGGTCGCGTTGGTTGGCATCTAATTGTTGGAATGTGGTGTAATTCTAAGACAGTTTCCCTCGTCACGCAAAATAACTTCATAAATCGCACGAATTCCTTTGTATCGTTTCACCCTCACGGCCAGACGACGAAACATTGCTAATTTGCCGGGATGCGTGTAGTACTCAAACGTAAAGCGTGACGCGGCATTCGAAAGTACTCGGTCGACCTTATCGGCCCCGCCCCCACCACAGTGGCGCATAAAATGCCGCTCGATGGGCTCGTCGTTTATTTTTGGAACACACTCGACCTCTCTCGGACTCGGTCCCCTTACTTTTCTGTACTCGCATCGTCGAAAATAGCTTGGCGCAAGGTGGGTATACGCGAAAAAGAAACGGGAATCAGAAGTGAGCCCCCGCGCCTTTGCATCTTGAGGAGAATCTCACCGACAAGGTTTTGGCCTCTTTTATGGGCACGATATCGAGCGCGCGACACGCGGCCCGTTTCTCGATTCGGATTTTACCTTTTAACCCTTCAATTCTATGCCTTTAACGCGAATATAATTAAATACGTATATATTGCCATTTAATTGTTCATTTTTATTATTGTTTTTTTATGAGTTCAAAAAATTACAGTATCATATGTGATGTTACATCAAAATATGTAGAGTATAATAATATTACATCTAGTTTTATTGTCAATTATTAATTTATTGTACAAAAATTTAATATTTTAATTCTAATAGAAAAAAATTTAAGCGTTAAAGAATTAAAATTCAATTATTTATTTTTTATTCAATTATTATAATCATGAAAAAAAATTTAAAAAGATTTGTTCACCTAATATTTCTTCTTTTGTCATTTATTCTAATTAATAATTACAACATTCTAAAAATTTAATATAATATTTGTGAAATTAGATATTTATGCACTAATAATATAATAATCTATAATATAGAATTGGCAATTGATTTTGGATCAAATTTTTTCTAAATTTTCAAACTTGCTTTTAAAGCATTTGGTTTCGTTTGAGCTATGACTATTCAGAAGAAATTTGGTATCATGTTTTACAAAATTGATTATGATGATTATTGTGATTGTATCCTTATTCTTAATTGTTTTTGTTGTAAGGAAAATGTATTTTTTAAAAACTTTCATTCTCATTGTGATTAATACAGTTATATAAAATAATAATCTCATTAAATTTCGTACAAAAATTAAAAAATTTTAAATCTCCTATTTTGATTTGTAGTTTACATGTGTACATTATAAATACTAATATTAGTTTAAGAAATGAAAAAAAATTCAAAATTTTCAATATATTGTACAAAGAAATAAATATTTCTTAATAAATTTCTCATTCAAAAACACAATTTAAAAAAAAAAAAATTTTTCACGTCATCTAGTTTCCAAGATATTAAAAAAATATATTTTCAATCCTTAAATTTATGGCTGATTTTATCCCTTTAAAGTATATATCAGCCGATAAAAAAAAATGTGTTAAATATTTCTTTGAGAATTATTTTTTCTAAATAAATTTTATTAAAATCGGCGTATGTCACTTCGATAATATTTTCTTGTAAAGATTGGATAAAATTTATATTATTTCATTGTTTGGTCCTTAATATATTAATTCATTTCGATAAATGAGCTCGTATTAGCATTCGTAAATATCAGGATTACTAATTTATCTATAAATATAAATTAATTTATAAATTAGTAAAAGTATTAAGTATTTTTTTATAGAATGAACGAAGTATAAGTTTAAATTATTTATTAAGGATTATTATTTAACAGTAATATAAAAATATCAATAATATAATATATTTTTAGTTTAATTGATAATTATAATTTATAATAGATAAATATCGATTATATTATATTGATTATTACAGTCAGTTCGAATTAGATTGTTATATTTGATTAATATTGGAGATAATCGAGAATCAAATCTTCGAAAATTTTTAATAATTTGTAAATACTATAATTTCACTATGAAAATAAATATAATCGCTATTTTAATTAATTCTTTGTATTTTCTAATTCACAATTTATTTGGAAATTATGAAGAATCTGAAGTTTGATAACTTCGATGAGTCTAATTTTAATTATAATTACAAATTTATTACATATATTATATTATTTTATTCCACGTACATGGAATGATAATTTTTTTTAAAATAGTTTCATTTTGAAATTGGTTTCTCTTAAAATTAATAAATTATTCTGATAAAAAAACGATTAAAAATCAAAATATTATTTGCTTGAAAATCAAAATTTACTTCAAATATTTACTTCAAATATTCAATAAAATAATACTTCTCAATTTATACAGGACAAAAAGTCAATATTATACATAAAAGATATTTAATTGTTTATTGGTTAATTGTCAAATATATTATTTAAATTTATTAAATAATTAAATTAATTTAAAGAATTAACTATTATTTCAATATTTAATATTTTTTTTAATAATTATAACTCCTATTCTTCATTATAATTTTTCTTATTTAAAAATACCTATTAAAGCGGATTTTTACCAAAATAAAAATTCATTAAACATCCTATTTCTTCGACTATTTTTAAACCGGCATTGTAAAATATTTATATATTCTTCTTTCTATTGTTTATTTTATCTTATTTTTTACATTTTTACGCATGAATTCTATGCGTTCTACCGTAGCTATAGCTCTCGAAATCCAACATTCTATTATTACACCATCTTATTTATAAAATCTTACAACTAATCTGAAGGAAATAGATGAATAGATCGTAACTTGATTCATACGACAGATCTTCAACTCATGTGTTTTAAACGGAAATATCCGACTGTAAAAATGCGACTGTTTATGTTATTTGAAACTTCCAAAATATAAACGAATTAGATATCTTAATCAAACCTTGTTGACGTCAAACTATAATAACAAACTATAATTAGTAGTTAAAATCCATATGATAAATTCTATTAATATTTCCTCATTTATTACAATGATTAAAAACATAATGTGATCGTATGAAACAGGAATCGAATATATTTTATTTTATTTGAAAAAATTCGAAAGATTTCTTGCAAAGTTTATATAGCATTGATACATATTATTAATATATATTAAATTTAAACGATGCACTTGCGTTTCTAATAACTTTATCCAATTAAATTTTTCTGAATATATAATAGAATGTCGAATCGATTATTATACATATCTACGAATATAATAATAATAATACTATTTATATAATGTAACACGATAATTTTACAATGAATTGTGCACTGAGATAACAGCAGAAATGTGAATTTTTATTCGACCGCAATTGAAATTGTCGTCCATTATCTTCCATATACCCAATATTGAGGACATATGAATTTTTATGACGATGATATGTGAGATTGATGATATGTGTCTTGCGATTACAATAATCACACTTATAACGGTGAATACGAAATGTAAGTATACGACACTAAAGATAATTAAAGCATGGTAATTTTATTATGAGAGCCAAGGTATAAATGGTGAATACGTATCACATGCGAACGTATCTTATTTCATAATTTTTAAAAAAATGTTATTATCATATTGTTATAGTTAATTAATTAAATTCATATATACAGTTTAATTTCTTTTAATTGGCTTAATAAAAAATTTTATTATGGAAAATATCTACATCAGAAACATTCAAAATAATTATGTTGGTCCAAAGAATATCAAAGTTTTTAGATATAAAAGATTAAAAAATAAAAAATTACTTTATTATAAGAACCGTTCATTGTCTAAATTAAAGTATCGAATGTTTTAAACTTAAGCAATTCTTAATTTGATCTATTCGGGGAATAATAAAGTCACGCACAAATGAGTAACTTAGGAAATGCAAATAATATTTGTTCGTTCTTATTTATAATAACTTATTATAAAAACTTATTTATAATCCCTTTTTTTTTCAAATTTAATGACCAGCGAAGATCGCAACAATGAAAAATTATTTGAAGAAAAAGTTATCACTGCTCTCAATGATAAATATCAATTTTACTCTCTTTCCACAGGTTTTATCAAAAAGCTTATATATACTATACTATACTCTATTATATATATAATTAATAAATTAATAAAAATTATATATGAAAATTTCAATGAGACTTATTTATTAAATTATAAACAATATAATTCGCACTAGATAAAATGACATAAAGATAGAATAAGATAGCTCAAATATCATCACATCAGCGGCCATTTCATTCTATGCTGTCTCGCTTTATTTAATGCAAATTTAATATTTCTAATTAATTAATAATAATCAATTCTCTAAAGTATTCACTTTGTATACGTATCTACATATATTACTTAATTACTTGAAGATATCAGCATCACATTATTAAAAAAACTTGTGATAATGCACTAAATATTTAAAACATATTTATTACATATGTTATAAAATTCGCGATTAATATTTAAAATTATATATGATATAATATTATACATGTTTTAAATATTTATCGCAATTTAATGCATTATCACAACTTATATAATATAATTTTATTTATTATATCTATAATAAATGAAATATTTTCTTTAACTTTAATAATGCTATATATTAAATAATTACTTGTTTCTAACTGTAAATTTAAAATCATTCTTTTTTATTTTAAAAAATAAAAATATTATTATTATTTAAATATATATTTGTTTAATTTATTATAGTAACATATTTATTATTATAATGTGCAATACTATATTGTTTTCGAATAATTTTTTCTAAATTTTGTAATATGTCAAAGTATTTTTTTAATAGTAATAGAAAGATGATTTTATTCGAAAAGATAGGGATTATGTAAAACGAAATTTTATTCTGTAATAATTCATTAAATTTAAAATATATATGCCAATTATAATTCAATCTATTTTTTTAATTGATTAATATTTTTTCTTTTATTATAATTTTTAAAAATTTTGATATTACTTATTGTAAGAATTTTCTGTTCCAACGCTTCCATGTATAAAAACATGCAATTCATCAATAATTCAGTAAATAAAAGTCAATTCAATAAAAGTTTTAAATTAATCTCCATAAAGACTAAAATCCAATTGAACATTTGTGATCATATTTGATGACAAAGAAGATCAAATTACAATTAAATCGAATAAAACACTTTTTAGATACTATAAAATGTTTATAGCAGTATATAGTAAAGTGCAGAAGATAAGATTGGATATTTAGTGCATGATATTTTGAAGTGATTAGAGATTGTTATTAAAAATAGAAAAAGAAATACAAAACATTAAAACAACATAAAAAGCATTAAGAAATATGAAAAATATAAAGGTATTGTTAATTTTATCTATATTCGTTTTTTTAAACTTACTTTGTAATAATAAAATTTTGTAATAATAAATTTTCTAAAAAATTGTATTAATTTATAAAAATTTATTAGCAAAATTTTATAGTAATATAAAATGCTTGACTATAATAAAAAATAAAAAATACTATAATTTAAAAAGAAAAATTGATTAAATTACAATTATTATAAATGTAATAATAAGTAATTGATTTAATAAAAGTATAAATCATTTAATTTTACAAAACACACATATTAATAGTTTCCAAATTTAATTTTCTTCATAGAAAATTTATATTTTATTTATATCATTTCAATTCAAATTTATTCTCTTCTCAATTTAAGAATACTGCATATGATTTAGAATTAAACCCCAGATAGTTATATTAGTATAAATAAGTAATAACACATATATAATAATTATTTATTTTCTTAATAATAACTTATGGAACATCAATTTCATATCATTTTGTAACTTAATTTTACGGTATCATCCATATTTCGGAAGTTAATATTTATCTATGAAATTTTTCAGAGGATTATAACATTTTTTTAACAAAGTATCCGTTAATTTTCTCGCGGTCGATACGTGAAATATTCTCCCAAATGCACACATGCTTTTCCTCCATTCCGTTGGACGAAGTCATCTGAGTTTATGTAATTACGCGTATTGATATATTGATATAAACATCGAAACATTGGGTGAGTGGAATGCTGTAACTTGTTTACGGAATGAAATTATGTGAATGTCCATTCATTGATCGACAATATTATTGCGCGCGTATAAGCGCACTCGAGTCTCACGTTACGAAATAAATTACGTTTGCCCTACCATATATGGAATATGGTTATTTTCAAACTCGTTATAACGGAACTCCCGTATAAAACATAAAAAGAGGAAGAAAAAAAACGAAAGAAAACAAACAGTTCGCATCGTTGCCTTCAACTTTATTTGCAACAATTGATACGCAATTGCGTTTTAAACGTTTCCAATAAAAAAAAAAAAAATGCACGCGTGTAATAATAATCCCATAAATTCATTTTTTTAATGTTACATCAAATAGATATCAAATCTTTACTTCAGAAATGAAAGAACAAAATAATCCAAAAACATTTTAATAAAAAGATAAAATCTTCGAAAAATGATACGAAAAATTTAATTTCGAAACCGTGGATGCTAAAAAAAGAAATTATAATTACAATCTTATAATTAATTTGCAATACAACAATGAAAAAATGTGAGTATTCCGTTGGGAATGATGTCGAAAACGTCAAATACAGGATTAAAAACTGTTTCTACGATCGGACGATTCGAGCGAATCTTATCTCGAACGAAGATCATCGGACGGAAATAAGGAAGGAGAAACTTTCACAACATGTTCCATTCGAGGAATAATGCGAAACTTAATTATCACGCGCTCCGTGTCACCGCGACAGTCGAACGTTTTTCTCTCTGTGTCTCGAGGTACGTATCACGAGCATCGATCACAAACCACCAACGTGGATTATCTTCGCGACGACGACGACGCTCCGATACTTAGCCTTTTCAGCCAATGAGTCCTCTCCTCCCCTCCCCTCCCCTCCCCTCCTCTTCCCCCAGTTTAAATTCTACGATCGCGAATGTAATCGTTGCGCAAACCGATGAAGCGATAATTCGCAATTACGCATGCACGATCGACAGTCCGCGAAGGAGAATCGCTTATACCACTCACGGATCATAGGTTATCATTATAACTCTGCTCTAACGCGCAGTAGAAGTCGGGCCGCATTTATCAAGAAATATTAAAATGCTACGCGTACTTGGAATGCTTCGGCGCTATATGTTGCGCGAAAGAACTGGAAAAATACTTTTCCAAGCTACTTTTATGGCGTAGCACACGCTGCCTCTATGTTGATCGATCTTTCAAAACTTCTCGTTGCGCGCAACGCTTTAACCATAACGGGTTTCTTGCTTGAAAATCTAACGATTTTTTAGTTTTAGTTTTATCTTTTTTGAAAAAATTTTAATCAAGAAGTATAAGTGACGAATAAATTGTCAAAATTATTTTATGTTTCTGAAAAGTTATACCTTCGTGTTTTGTGGTTTAAAAATTATAGAAAAAAGTAACAGGATTCGATATGATGCTACGTATTAACGACAACCTTTAAGACCGACTATTTACCGATATTCAGTCCACGAGCTTGTCTTTCGTTACGCACTCAAGGAAACAATCAGGATCTTCGATCAGTCGACGTAACAAGTTCTTCAATCAATTAGAATAACCTGTACCTGCCAGTACTGGGCATTGAAAATAATTGAATCGTTCTCAATTAAGTTGTGCAAGCTTAACAGAAATGTTCAAAAATTAATCAATCTGTAGGATGTTTGTGTGATTAAGCAATATTTTTATAGAAAATGTTAAATGTTAGAAAAAATTATAGAAGAGAAAGTTTTTTAATGATCAATATAATAGCGTATATCAATTTTTTATATTTCCAATATTTTTCGAAAAAGAAAAATTTAATTCTTTTAATTTCGTAAATGAAATATTTCATATGTTTTTTATATGTTATATTTGGATATATTCGTGTATATTTTTATGTTATATAAACTGACATCAAAATAAATTCATATAAAATGATTTTCAGAATGATCTTCAAAATTCTACAATTCAAAAATAAAACAAATATTTCGAGTATTTTGCATTAATGTGGTTTATTTTTTATTATGTCAAAATAACGAAAGAAAAACAATTTTTATATTTTATTTAAATGTGACAATATATCAAGATGTAACGAAAATGATTTTACAAATATATTTTTGTTCATATATAGAATTTCATTTATTTGGATTTGTTGAAGACAAAGATATATTCACACGTATATTCGTATCATATACACATTATAATTGGAATCTATACGATAGAAGTTTATTAATCTTGTCTTCTATCTATAAATTCTTATTTAAATCATAGAAAATCACATTATTTAATATGCTTAATTAACGATTTCTTTAATCGAATAAATATTAATTAAAATTCCATTCTAATAAATAGAGCTACATATACATATCAAATATATATTACATATATTTCTCTATTGTTCCCTAATAAGTAAATATTGTCATAAAAATCTTACTATATTCGTTCTCTATTCTTTTTAAATTTTTAATAATTTTTAATTGCTAACGAAAACTAAACTTTCAAACGATTCACTTACGCATATTACGCAATTTTATCAATCACAGTATGATTAACGATTCTCGAAACGGCCGTTGCAGTTCAATTAGAACCCCCGGGAAAGCGCGTCTTTTCGCGAGCATCATCTTTACATAACAGTTTCGAAACGGAGTCACATCGTGGCGTGTATCGGACCCCGCCTATCTACATCTACATCTGAACGTTGTTAAAAAGTATAGAACGATTATGCAAGCAAGCGACCATACGGTACGCCACATTTATGAGCGTAGCTAAGTTTAGAGAGCCGCGATATGCCCGCACCGCCACCGCCACCTTCTTCCCGCGTTCCCGACACTTGTTGGATAACGAAATGACGAAAGCTGTGCGCCGCCGAGTCTCGGCGAGCGATGCCGAAAACGACCGAGCATGCGCACACGGGACTAACGAGTTCTCGGGCGGGAGAGGTGGCCGCGAAAAGGGCGGGAAAACGGCACCACGTTCGAGCGGGGATCATGGTATGCTTTCGAAAATCTTACGGATCACTGCATTGTCGTACACGTGCGAGCGGAACACATGTCTTAACGCTTAGTAAATCGATTGTATATCGTTGAACAAAAAAGTCTAGGAGGAAATCGGTAAGAATGATGAAGCAAGAGATGAATTATTTAGAACGATGACAAGAAATCGCATGGTTAATATGTATCATAACCGGTACGGAATATGTCAAAGGATCGACAATTTATACATGGTCAGTCGAGCAGCGTGCCATTTAACCATAATGGCATGCTATCCGTTGTAAAATATCCTTTCAGGTTTTGACGTAAACGTGTAATTAAAGAACACTGAGCAATGCCGTACGAGAGAGGATGAGAATGCGTAGAGACAGTTCGTGATTAGAAATTATGTTCAAATCAAAAACTTAATAACTCTCGTTGTTTTTCAATAAGTAAGTGAGAATAAATGATCTTTTAAAGTAATTTTACAGCTTCGTACGAAGCAACAGTGGTATTTGTAATTAATTAGATAACTGTACGAAAGATTTATTAGAAACAACATTTCAAATATTTCGTAATTTTATTATATTACTTTCATTAATTACGCTTGTTAATTTATTAGAAAGCTGGTCTTTGTATTTTATGTCTGTTATAATATAAATCAACATATTTTCATAATCTTCGTAACAAAAATTAATACAAGATAGATAATTTATCTCTTAATTTAAAAGATTAAATATTCATTTTATTTCATCATCGAAAACTCTTAATTTTATGTATAAATCATCTTATAATAATAAGTTTTCTAAAAAAATCTCTCGTACATCTTGTACAAATTTATATCTACTTTTATGTATCATTAGTTTAGAAGATTAAAAGATTAAATATTTTTACTTACTATCGTTGCGAAAACATTAATTTTATATATAAATTATATCTCATACAATATACAACAATAATTCATTTATAGAAATGAATCTCTCATAATACATCCTGTGCAAATTTATATATATTTTTATGTATCATTAATTTCTCTTGCTATTCGATAACATTTATAATCTTGAAATGTGAAACTAAAGAAAACGGATATGATAAATGACGAAAACGAGAAACAAATGATGATGAAAAATTTCCAAACGAGTATGATTATTAAAATGTAATGAAAAACGAACTGTTATGGAAACATTTTCAAACTACAATGCAATTCACAAATTCGATAAATTCAACACGAAAACATAGTGAGAACAGTTGAAAAGTTGAAACTCGTGTAAAATTATCATACGAATAAAATTGCAGAAACATTTTCTTTGACATTTTCACATTTCCGCGCGTTTGTTTCTCCCGCAACATTCTAATAAAGCCACACTCCCGCAAGTTAATTATACGTATATTATATACGGAGAGAGAGAAACACGTGTCTCTCGTTTCCCGCGTAAAACAAACTGCTCGCCCTGAGGGTACTGAACATTAATTAGGATAAAAACCATTCGACGTGGAAAGTTCCTGTATTCATGGAAAACTCTGCCTCGTCATGATCGATATCACCTACGTTAACAACCCGTGCCTGCCATCTGTGGTTACGAAACAACGAAATAAATGCCGCGTGGTTTTCTACGTTACAACTTTCAATCCTCCTACCAATTAAATAATTTTAAGCTCGTTTATAGCTAAGTGTGCACAGTGAGTTGCTAAATTTAAAAGAGCCATTTCGAATTATGCAAAATGTATCAGTATGATATATTGCAAAGTAACATTTATCCATGATGATGTTTTTTTTTATTTGTTGTCATTAATTACGAGGAAAATTACGATTACGATAATTTTATGAATTTTTCAAAAAATTTAAATATATATATTTGGAAAAGTATAGTTTATGGAAAAGCAAGAAATATCTGAATAAAAAGTTTTTAAAAATAAAAATAATTAACAATGGCAACACTTGAACTACCGATCTATATATTTTATATTTTAAGTATATATTGTTTTCGAAGAATCAATTTGTTTCTAAATTACAAAAATAAAATATACCTAAAATTTGTCATATTGACGAACTTGATAATTCTAATACTCTTTCACGAGATTATTAAATTATTTATTAAGTTCGCGTTAGACAAAAGGAAACAAAAACAGAGTGCAATCATATATAACAATAGATGGAACAATATCTCTTTTTCCGTCATTTCATTCATTTAAAAATTGTTAATGTGCAAAATAATTGATATGCTTCAATTGTTTATAATTCAATAAATATTAATATTTAATAATTAATATAATAAAAAATATTTATTAATTCAAAAAGTAAATTTTTTGTAAATCAACTTTTGTATTTGTTTTTCTAAAGTCAATATTCTAAAGCGTAAAAGAATTTTGTACGTGACGAATTGCATGGTAGACGTACACGTGCCTGGTACACGTGGCGGATGAAAGACAATGCCGAAGCATGGGAATGGTCGACAATCGCGGATCGGTTCTTGGAAGAGATAGGGCGGCATCATCGGAGGAAAAGGATTAAACCAAGAGATCGATTATTAGTAGTTGCGATTTGCAAACTATGCGAACGTGAGAAGAAATCTCAGAATAATTTTCTATTACATAAAGAATATATTATATCCCATGAATATATTAACACTTTGTATATTATTCATGAGCAAAAATCATTATATATACAGCGGAAATGACAAATATGTGTGTCAAAGTATAATATAAAATATATAAAAAACTAATATAATAATATAATAATTATAATTATATTGCACGTAATATAAAAATATAATGATACAGTATACCAATAAGAATGAAAAATCCATGTAAAATTTAAATTAATCGCGAACCGCAACCGAATTTGAAAAGTTAAATTCAAATATTTCAGAAGAAGCTCAAGGTCTACGAGTTTACACAGCTCAACACACATAAATTCCTCCTCTTTGAACGATCTCCAGTCAGTGACCGATCATTTAAAAATGTATTTCTTCGAATTAACGTCAAAAATCAATTAAGAACGATCAGCTTCCGAAAGAATAAAAATGCCCGAGGAAGCACGTGGTGAATCAACGACGAGTTCACGAAACATATATATATATATGCACGCGTTAGGACGGTTGTGTCTTCGCTTTTCCCCTCCGGCCACTTTGTGGTTGACTTTGACCCCAAGCAGGCGGACGAGCGCGATCGGTGACAAGAGGAGCGTATAATGATGCACGGGACGAGCTTGGTATATACACAACGAAGCGCGTCGATGGCAGCAGCGTGCGCGTACGCGTGGCTAACCAGTCGGTGGAATTGCGACGTGAGCGCAGAGAGTTTGGTCGTGCCCCTCTCGTCACACGCGACGATTGGTCCACTTCTCTTCTGTGCCTGCTGCTACCACTCGGCATACTACGCACCATTACAGTCTTGACAAACAATCCGCGTCTTAGCACGGATGGCTCGTCCCCGGCTGGATGGTAATCGCGGATCAAGCCAATTATAGATCGATCCACCGTAGATCGGAATACGTTTCGAACGTGGTATTACAAATAATGATTATTTTGTTGTTTCAAGGGATAATGGTTTTGGATAAATAGAAAAATCGTCAATCATCTATTTGATAAGGATATCTCTTTCTAGATGTTTGTTAAACTTATCAATAAACGAAATGAATATTACATTTTTACATTCGTAAAATTTGATTACGTTTTTAAAATTGCCTTGAAAATCAAGACCTTTTCTTTATCTATTTTGAAACGAGTAGTTCGTTCAAAACATCTATATAGACAATAGTTATGTATTTTTTACGTTTACACTTGGTCGAGGGTAAAGTCGATTTGCGTAACCTAGATTGATGTTTAGTCACATGTTATTATGCCCTTCTAATGCGATTAACTTGTTTCGTGGCCATGGATCGAAACGTTTGAGATAATCATTAGATATTAATCACGTTCGACATCGACAAATTTATCTACACGGCTAATCCACGCCATATCTTTGCGATTATATATTTGCATCGATTAAAGATTTCCGTTTCCCGATACAATACAATAACGATACGAAAAAATCTTATCAGAGATATTCGTACATCGATATACAACATATATGTTTGTATATATTCACGAATCGATCTCTAGAAATCTCAAGACATGAGTGATACGCTTTAATAATAAATGAAAAAAAAAAATAAAGAAATTCGTGCAATTTTTTGATGAAAAATTATTCGCGAAAATGATATATATCGGATCGAAAGATGAATACATGACACATGTTAAATGAGCATAGTGAACGTTGTAGCCGTTGATGAGAATCGATGTTTGTCAGACCGATATAAATTATATTTTGTACGACGCACGAGGATCTTACGATAAGCGCACAGACGATGGAATATCAACGCGTTATTATGATATTTGTACAGTTGTCTTAACCACATAATATGCAAAATATCGAAAGTACGGTCCTGTCATCACGCCCATTTATTAATAACAAAGTTGATTAATATTTCTCTACTTTTGACAATGTGCGAGAAAAGTTCCTCGCGATACTACGTGATCGATAATACGTGAAAGAAATCGATTCATCAATCGCGTTCATACGCGCGTATCTTTTTGTTTCGCGAACAACATCCACGTACTTGAGTTTAACATTCGCGACAGGGAGGGAGCAAGAAACGCTTTAAACGAAGTTCACACAGATAAGGACACAGCAGTATCGGACCCGGTTACGCGTGTATGTATATGTTTTACACAAACAGACGAAACTATGGCGGGAGTTTATATTCGATTTCCAGTTTCACGAATCTTCCATCCGTCCCCGATAAGAACGTTCCGATAGGCAAAGCGCTTGTGCTCGGGCAACAGTCTTTTCTTCTTCTTTTTTTCTTTTTTTTTTTTTTTTTTTTTGGAAATTCAATCAAATGTGTATAGTTTGATTCCTTCTAATCGTATCTGTGTATATACGATAGATCGGAATAAGACACGAAGAGATTAAATTAAAGACAAAAAACGTAATTAATATATAATTTATTATGCAATAAAAAGAAACGTTTGTGATGGTTTCTTTTTCTTTTTCTTTTTTTTTAAAAAAGAAATTTTATGTGATTTTTAATTCTGGTTTTTTTTTATACATGCACATGTATGAAATGTAAGAATATTAAAATGCAGGATTAAATTGTACCGTAATTGTGATGATAAATTATTTAGAATGATTTTAATTTACTGTTTTTTTTTTTTTTTTTTTTTTTGCTTTAGAAAAAAAAATGTATATTGAGATAATTATTTAGAATACTTTTAATTTACCGTTTCTTTTGCTTCAAAAAGGAAAAAATGTATATTGAGATAAAAGAGATCGAAGTTTAAGATTTTATATCTTTGTACTTACATAAGTATATAATGTAACATGGAAAATTGCTTTTTATTAAGAAGAATTATTCATTCCATTTTATACTCAATTTTATTGATTTAAAATTATCATATTATACAAGATTTATCATCCATATTGGCATATAATGAATCACAGAAATATTCAGACGTTGGATGAACTTTGATTTCTATGTTCTGTATCTAGAGTAAATATATTTATTCTTCTTTTTTCGATTATATTTATATTATTCTATTATATTTCTTTTAAGGTCTAAATAATAATTCGTATTATTAAACTAAATATGTTTTTTTTATTTTTTGCCATTTTATATATTATATTTCAATATACTAACTGTAAAAAATTTTTTTTATTTTCTATATATTTTTCTATAAATAACGCATAGAAATCAATGTACAACCAATGTACGAATATTTTTATTGTTCCCTATATATTTTGAAATCAAATATTTAATGTCACATGTATCAAATATGTGAAAAGATTATTTCTTCTATTATTTTTTATTTATATTTTTTTTTTTCATAAACACCAAAATATTAAATATATTTTTAAATAAAATTTTGTAATTACATGGATTTAGATATTACTAAAACATGAAATTTAATATATGTATTTGAATTTAATTAATTTAATTAATCACACCGTTTTAAAGTTCTTTTTGAAGTTAAGAAATTCTTAGAAGATTTCTATTTAAATGTAAAGAAATATTGCATTAATATTGCATATATGCTTATGATCATCTTTTATTTAAAACTCAAAAAAATTTAGATGTCACAAATGTAAGTTGAAAAAGTTGAAAATTTATAAATATGGAGATATTAAAATTGAAAGAGCTTGTGCCAATTTGAAAAAAATATCTAACGATAATAGCAAGATCTTGGATATTGTAAAATGTATACAATTCATAAATATGAAAAGAGATATTGTAAAACCACATTAATGGTGATTCTTTGAAGATTTTAAAATAACGTAGAACTGCATCTTCAACAACTAATACGAAATTTAAAAAAAAAAATTTTTAATGATATTCAATTAAAGATTTTAAAAATAATATAGAAATTATATTACTGTTTGTGCTTGTGTTAATGTACGCATAAATAAAATATAAGTAAAATGGTATAAGCAAAATAGAAATAAATTTTATAGCCATCTCCATTTATATTTAATAAATCAATAAAATGCAGCATAAGCAATTAATCAATGAAATAAATAAGTTAAAGATTAAATATACAAATATTCCTTAATCTTTTTTTGAATGATTACCTTACAATCGTGTGCTACTAAATATAACAAAAGTAACATATTACTCACAATTAATACTAAATATAGAAAATAAAACTTCGTATTATATCGCCATATCATTATGCATTGTGTATTGTCTATATAATTAAATAATAACAACAAGAATAAACTCGGTTTCATCTTAGAAAAATCATCGTAATCTAAATTATACGTTCTCACATTATGAACATTTAGATTTTATACTTGCACTTCTTGGAGTATGCAGAATGTCTCGCAGAAACGCTCATCAGGTTCGTATATCATTTACGTGTAATTCTAGTAGACATCAAGTCCTGCACAGTCTCATTCTACTACGTATGCCGGTCAGCGTAGTGTTACGTGGTCTGCTAGAAAAAGTCTTCAATTTTTTTCTATAAGGATTTGTTATAAAAATATAAAAATTTTACAATAATTCTTTAATAAAAATTCGTTACGGTTAAGATTTGAAAAATCGTTCTATCTAAAAATAAATAAAATATGGTCCCTTTTTAATGTGATTTTCATAATTGGAGATTATTGATGATTAAAAACTCGATAATTTTTCGTAGTTTTCTATGTTATCTATTGACTAAAAGAAAATGCTTTGAACTTTGATTCGTAAAAATTGAAAAATTAAAAAACTTGACACGTTTCAAGATATGAAGTAACTAAACTGATAGAAAGCTAAATAGATTAACTTCACTCTCTAAAGAATTCCAAACTGTTAAAGCCCAAGTTTCTTTATGCAAAATTTACATGGAATCAGTATTACTTTCCAAGAATTTTTTTAAAATTTAATATTTTAAATGTATGTACTCATAATAATTAAAAACGACATTAAAATCAATATTGAAAAATTTTATCAGGTATCTTTGAATGTTAAAATAATTTAAACAAGGAAAAATTCCGTTTAGAATTTTAAAAATTGAAATTTAGCGCTAAAATGGTTACTGTTTAATTTTCTAGAAATTTAATATCAAGTCTTGATAAAATTATTTTGATTAATATAACTATTTTAATCAGAAAATAATTCTGCAAAATCGAATTTTAAAACTTTTTTCCTTTAAAAATGAAGCAATATCACTCAAACTTTTTTTTTATGATCAAAATGTAAATGAAATATCATGTATATTACAAATTATATTTAAATTTATATAAATAATATATATTTATTATTACTATTATAATTACAATATATATTATATTACATTATATTACATGCTATATTCATTTTAATTTATTATTAGTTGTATCATTGCTATATTATTTTTCATTATTTTGTATATCATATTAGATACATGTATTATATTGAATATCATCATTCTGATTAAAATCTATGAAATATTCTGAATAAAAATAAACTTGTCAATAAATATATCATAGATCGATAATTTAATAAATAATTTTTCCTACGTACGATCATTTTAGGGTATACAGATGTGTAGCAATCTTGACCAATCTTGAGTCGTCTTCGAGAATAAATTTATGACAACTCGACAAGTGGCGAAAAAAAACTCGGTTAGATGACGGGAAATTTCATTGAAGAAACTTTGTCCCGTCATCCAAAGTTTTTTCCACAAGTTTTTCTGTGATGTTACACTCGCGCATCGTCTAATGAATAAAAATGCTTGATTGAACAAACGTTTGACTAATGAATAAAAATGAATGAAGAAAATTAAACGATGATGTTCTCCTTCCATCTTTAAATAATATCGATGGCATAAATTCCATGAGATTTTACGTAATACGTAAATACGTAATTTATTCATCAAAAATTGCGTAACAAGATTCACCAGAAGCTGCTTACTTTCCCAAGAAATCCTTGTTATCGAATTCTCCCGTGTTAAACATTACATTAGTAGATATTGTTAGAATACTTTGAGTTTTTTTAACATTTATTAATTACAGAGATATCATCAAAAGAAAGGAATGTTTTTTTTATAAAGATTTTTTTGAAACGAATTCATTAATACTAGAATTCCTTGAACCATCGAGGAATTCAACTTCTAAACTGAAGACAACTATTACTATATATATATATATATATATATCTTACTATCACGCATATATACTTTGGTCCGGAATACCAGTAAATTGTCAATTATAATCGCGTCTAAAAAAAAAAAGAGATGCAAGAACAGCTGTACCTGTCTTGCATGCATATTTCAAATGCGTTCCAAGTTTTTTTCAGCCATAAGTCAACTATTAGGTTCAAGATCGTGCTTCTCGGGCATAGTTACGTCATATTTCAATGATCTAGCAGGCGGGTGTATGCGCGTATACACGCAACGAAAATATTGTTGCTACAATTTTATGCGAAATATTGTTGCTACAGGTTTGTGTGAAACATTATAACTCGCCGCAAAGAGGAGAAAAATGAAGTTCTCCGCGCCAGAGATAGCAAGAAGGACGAACCGAAAGCAGGGAGGAGGAGGAGGAACGTCCGAGAATGTAGGGACAATCCGGTCGAGCGAGAAAGAGGGACGCGAAAACGAACCGAGAGGAACGAGGAGGAGGCGAGAAGCTGTAGCAGAGAAGGGCGACTAAATAGCACGCGAGGTCAGTGCCTCGAATCGGAGATCGGGCCCAATCAGTTTCAAGCAGATAAAACTCGTGTCGTAGTTTCAACCGAGGTCTTTGCTTAATGAACAACATCGTTCCATATTAATTTTCATATTAAACGTTCTAATGATCTTTTAGACATGGTGGGAACGGAAATGAAATTGATTGTTCTCCAAGATGAAATTGAATCGATATCGATGCTTGATTTCGAACCTTTGATGTAACAAATAATAAGGAGAAATGAAAAATAATTAATTATTATTGCAACGAACTTTTCCCTCTCTTTTTTGCGTTCTTTGATAAACAGTATCTCGGTATATTTTCGTATCTCAACACTTATTATTATCCGAATATTTTAAACGGATATATTCTTCGTGTACGTTTATTGCGAATACACATATCGCTCGTTTGCCGTAATAACGACGTAACTAAAAATTTGTAATTATTGGAGCAGAAAAAATTGTTGTTGCTTGTACTTTCTATTGATAAATTTCCTGTAAGTGAATTTCCAATTTGACGTTTTCATGTGTTCTTAAGTATCAAACGTGTTTCTAACAATTTTTGACAATAGGATTTTCTCTAAATTCGTAAATTTTAGTTACCTCAATATTGGAAATATAGTTTTTCAATATGAATATACATTTTACGTTATATTTTTCTTCATTTAACCGAACGATTCTTGATCATAATAATGCGAAATTAATGATAAAATAATAAAAAAACATTAGTATTAGAAAAATATATATATATAGTATCATATCTATTACAGAATTATTTTCAGAATTACTTATATTGAAAAATATTATATAATTTAACAATTAAAAATATGATCTCTACTTAAAGAAAAGAATAAATTAATTAAAAAAGTGTAATTATCTAAATATTCTCTCTAAAAGAGATTTCACCGTAGTTTTCTACAGAAAATTGTGATAATGAATAATATTCGCGAGACAAACGTTTTTCTTACGCAAGTTAGGCATCGTTTACCTGACACGCGCGTGTGTGTGTGCGTATTAAGCAGAAGAAATTTGCATGCAATCATTCGAAGGCTTCCGCATTTTTCACCACGTGTCTCTGTTTCCTGGATCTCTGTATAGAGCTGCCTCTATCAAGAAATCCCGCTAATCTCTTCCTCTCTATTTTCCTTCACATGTCTCTCTCTCTCTCTCTCCTCATTCTTGCCTACGAACACGTTCTGATCAAGGCTGTTTCCCCAGTACAAACGCTGGAAAAACTGTCTCCGCTCGCCGCGCGATTTTTCATTTATTATATCTCAGCGTTCGGAACACTGTCGTCGTAACCGACGCAGAAAACCTGGCCGAGGCTTTTATCGCGAAGAAGAAACGCTTTATTAGATGCTTAGCCAACGAGCGTATAAGGGATGCGTGGTATTCTTGTAACAACATTGAGAGATAAACCGCGACAGACGCAACGCGGTGGCGGCGTCAACAGCGCCACTCGCACCGTGCAACGTTGTTGTTGGTTGGTGTGTCGCTCCTCGCGTGCGTGTGCACCTTCGCCTCAACGTCGCCTCTACGTGTATCTGTCCGCGAAGCGCAACATACGTAACGAATGTGCGATACTCATTAGGAGAGTCAAGGGTATGTTACGTGAAGAGTGCGGTTACGCTCCGTGTCTGACATTACGTCACTGAATGTGCATCTGTCGGTGAACATGCAACACACGGCCGAGTATAGCACGAAGAACGTGCAAGCGCCACCGAAACGCGATACCAAGTTGGTCGGTTGAAAGGGAAAACGTTTCTTTCGCTTTTTTCCCGAGCGTTGCTCGATTTTCATCGCGAACACGGCTACGCATTACGCGGCTACCGTAACACCCTTCGCGTTATAACTGCATGGTATTAAGTGCATGCTTCGTTTTTTTTTTTTTACCTTTGTGAAACTGAAAAGAGGCGGGAAAATGATATCGTGTCGAATTGAATTGGTTCGATCGACTTTTCTCGGGAAAACGGTTTTAATTTTTTCTTTTTTTTTAATGAAATATTCTGTTTCCATAATTATTGCACGATTGAATGTTATTTATTGTAATTATTCGTATATTATGAAGAATACGCTAATATGTTCAAAATGTGTGTGAACTTGATTTTATAGATAGGAAATTAAATTAATTGTATGTTATTTTTTATACAAACCGATTCGATTTTTTTATTTGTCGAAATCGAATTTTCAAGCGGATAATGATATAACTATTTGGATTATAAAGGTTATGATTTTATTTAAAAAAAAAAAAAAATACGTTTTTTAATATTTAAATTTTGAGAAATTTTAAAACAAAATTTTAATAAAATACGTGGAAAAAATTTTTATAATTAAAATTTATTAAATTTTTAAAAATCGTTAGCTAATTATGTTTTTTATTATCATTTTTATTTATGAATAATCACAGATAAAAACGATTAAAGATAATGAATATAAATGTATCTAATGTTGATTATCACAAGAATTTAAAATCTTAGAGATAATTGATATTTATCTAATATTTTAAATTTTAAGTAAGTAAATTTTTAAACTTATTTATCTGCATAAAGTGTTTATTATAAATTTATATGTAAGCATAGCTTTTAATACATTTTAATTTAATATACGAATTTCGTGACGAAATTAAATTGCAAACGATTTATATTTAATATTATTATTTAAATTTATAAAATCATTCTTTGAATGTTATTTTTATCAGTCAATAATAAATTTTATCTTTAAATGTATTTTGTACAATTGTGTTATTAATTAAAATGAAACTTTTTTTACAATAAAAATATAATATTAAATATACATATGTAGTTAAATCATTGGAAAGTAGTTAGAAAGTGTAACGAAGCTGATTATACGAGATATCAATAAAACGACAATTGTAAATATCAAACTATACATTCGAAACTTTCAAACGCAATAGAAATCTTGACCATTTTAAAAAAAAACTTTTCTTTAGTAATTTGTCTTTTGCTTTCTATATTCTTTACACGTGAAATTCAAAATAAGAGAAGATACATATTGTTTTGTTAAATAAATCGGATTAAATTTGAGCAATAGATTCAATTATTTTACAGGTAAATTAAAAAAAAAAAAACTCGCATCGCACACAAAACACAAAAATAATTTCTTCTCGACAAAAACTTCATACAAAGAAAGACAATAATTCGTATCGAGCTATATATTTCATAAATAAAAATTCAACTTCATCATTCACAGTGAAATAACAAATCGATAAGAAAGATAATAAATTGCGTAATAATTTATAAAATGATTATCAATATTCAACAATAAAAAAGGAACCCAGACGTCAAAATGTAACGGACGTTCCCAATCGAGCCCGGCACTTTTATGATATCACGCGAATCTCTGATGTCGCGTTTCAAATGACGTAAGCGTCTGTGGAGTTTCTTGATTACTCGATGGAATATTTTAATTACCCTCTGCCCACGTGTCGCAAAGTCCTTCGCTTTTAGATTTCGTGTCTTCGAATTTGTACCAACGACGATCCACCCAACAATAGGTAAAAACCTCACAAGACATTATCAATTCTCACTCGTTCTATTAACCGCAATTTTAACAAAAGGACAAAATTACGTCCGATTCTGCTGATCGCGCGATTTTCACGTAACACATCAAGCTCTTAGTGAAACACGTAAGAACTACTCTCTTCTTCTCTCTTTGAGTGCAAAATTCTTGCCTTGATTAATTACACGTCACGCATCCGAAACGCCCCCTTTGTAGATATTGTTCCGCGAACGCCATCTAAGCACCGAAACGATAATTGAACTTATTCGAGGGTGACTCGCAAAAGGAATATACACAAATAAACGAGGCAAAAACTTGTCGCGCCTTTCAGAGTCACCCGAGAAAATCGCCTGGGGCGAGAAATTTTACGAGAGAAAGGTGAACCGTCATTGGATCGGGTGAGGCTGTAAAGTGTGGCCGGTATGATTCTGTCGCAATTTACGGCAAGTGGAAATCGCAGCCTTGCTCCAGGCAAGGTAAATAGAGTGTCGACTACCGCGGTCAGTGAACACCGACAGCTGACGAGACGCATTTCAGAAACGGAAGAGGAATAGTACTTGCGTATGCGTTTACTTCCTCTTATCGACTGCGACTTTCCTCTCGCTGCGTGATACTTCGAAGGTATGCTCTAAGGTTGCTAAACAGGAAAGACAACGGGAAAACGAACCATGATTCGCGACGCGTTACGAAACCAATGCTTTTTGGTTACTATAAAATTTATTGTCGCTAAATATAAAACAGCCGACCTACTATCGCCGTCGTCGCATTTCCTCGAGGGTTCGCGTTACAACCGTCGTGATCCTCCACCGAAAAGATACCTAATCGAGAACATTTTTAAACATTTTGATATTACAAGCTAGAATGAACATGATTTTTCAAACAATCAATTTCAATTGCAATTTTCTTAAGAATTTTTAGAATTGGCCAAAGTGATTTTTTCGAATAAGTGTATTTATCAACGTGGCTTTGTAGTTTATTATTTCGAGTGGAAGAAAAAACGAGAAAAAAATATGAATTCATATTTTTATCACGTTTGTCATCAAGAAAAAATTCTAAAGGATTTGTATACATTTGTTTCTTTACAATCAGTTTTTGTTTAATTCGAGAATTGAATTTATTTTTCAATAATTATCCGCTTTGTTTAATATTCATAAATATATTTTCAATAATTACAATTAGAAAATAAAAACTAATTATCTTTTTAATAGAAAGACATAACAATATATAATGTATAGAATACAAAAGAAAGCTTTCAGTACATTGTCATAGATATTTCTTAAGGTAATTAAAACAAAAAAAAAAAAAAAAAAACAAATGTGGATTTTTTTGCATAATATTCGACTGCACAGATAGTTAGTAATCAACTCTTACAGTGTTTAAGATTTACAAGCTGTCAAATGGTGAGCATAAATTTCTCACTTTAAATGTTTAGTACAATATGTACGGACCAACTCAATGAGTTTGTCAATTTCTTTTCAACAACGGCAAAAGAACGAGTAAACTTTCTCAGAATTATGTTGATTAAAAATGGTCTCTGTCCGGTTCAGCGATCGAAGCAGGTGGAAAAATGAACGATAGAAAAAATCGGTGGAAGCTTCTACCGGTCCTGATGGAAGTGGGCCCGAAAGTAGGCGGAGGGAGAGATGACCTCAAGATGATGATATCGGCAACATGGTTGTCGCAGGGTCGTATATAGAGATGGCGGTGGGAGAGAGAGAGGGAATGATCGTCAGCGAGAAGAGGAAAAGAGATCGACGAGGGAGATGCGGCAACGACGCCAGTGTTGCCTCGTGCAAAAATAACGTGGAAAGCCTGCTTTAAACTCATGTCAGCCGACCGCGCTCACTCGAAATATACGCAGCGCGCGCGTTTCGTGTTTCTACCAAATCATTTTTAAATCTCATTGAACAGCAGACGATTCGGAAAATTCGCATTAATTGCTCTATGGTTCGTTAATGAAGATTGTATACACCATGCAACCAAAACGACGCAGATGGCCGCATAACCGCTCCTCGTTCCTCGGCCGCGTTTGCGTACACACTGTAAATGGACGCCGCGTGAACCGACGCTTTCAAGATCGTTCGGTAAATCTTTGCTTCGAACTTGCTAGATTATTTTTAGATGAATGAATTTGGGGATAAAGTCCGTTTACAATCCTTCGTTGAGGAGAATGCATTATCCAGTGAAAGCGAGAACTTAGTTCTGCGGGAGCTTCTTGTTGATAGGAGCTTAAGTAGTCACTTTATTTCACATATGCGTAACAACATTTCTGAGAAAATTTGGTGTAAATAGCTCTTGCGAGAATTAGATTTTCACGTATTAGAGATCTATAGATGAACCGAGTGCTTGAAGATGGAGTGTAAATAAAAAGTATGTACATACTTATTTAAACATTTGTGCGTGTTTTTTTAAGTAAAAAAAAAAAAAAAAGGAAAATGGCAAATACAAAAAAACAAAATTTTAATTACAATTATATCAAACAATAGCGAAATTATATATAATTAACTTTGGGGCGATATTAAAGAAAATTTTAAACACGGTCAGTAATAGAAAAAAAGAATAAATGTGAAAAGAATATGAGATATTCTTTGTATCTTACTATTTAAAGTCTTGAAATAACTATAAATAAATAAATCAAATGAATAATTTTAGAAAACTTCATGCAAAAATGTTGTATGAACATAAATATTGTGAATCTTAAAAATTTGTATTTTTGCTTTTTCTTTAATTAAAACGAAATCAGATAAATAAAAATTCAAGTAGTAATATGATAGTTTCAGTGTTTTATTTAAAAGAAATGAATCATAAAACTGTAGAAAATATTAAAAAGAAAGTATTATATTTCCAGATCTTTTTTTTCTTTCTTCGATCAGATTGTTCTGAT
This sequence comes from Apis florea, assembly GCF_048593485.1. Taxonomy (NCBI): domain Eukaryota; kingdom Metazoa; phylum Arthropoda; class Insecta; order Hymenoptera; family Apidae; genus Apis; species Apis florea. The sequence continues at coordinate 7,062,458 of NW_028256714.1, read as the reverse complement.
CGAGTAATTGAAATCTATTTTATTATTTATTAATAAATATGAAATATATATCAAGTATGTATTAACTCTAATTTTATTATCTTTCTCTTATTATTTATATATGGGAATTAAAATATATTTTCAAAATTATTAGTATTCTGAAACTACGATTGTTATACATTAACGTATTTACTTTCTTTTGTAAATCGCAAAATAAATCTAAATAAATTCCATTGTATGTATTCTCAAAAACTTGCTGTTACAACAAAAATATTCATCAAACAAAACGTTAATGATTAATGTAAAAAGGTCATTATATGATTTTTATTTTTATTCAATATTTTGAATATTATTATATATAAAAATCTCATTACTATACATACGTATAGATTAAAACGTTGATGTCTAGTATTTCTATCCTGTCTCATATTCCTTCTCGAATTCGATTCACTGTTAAAACAAAATCCGGCAAATTTTTATAATCGCCGAAGTATCGTCTTGGAATCTTTTATTGCTTCACGAACGCAAAAGATTTATGTGAAAGACAGATGGTACACTTGAACACCATTTTAAACGGCATAAAATCCAGACAGTGTATCGACGAAATGAGGGACCGTGGTAAAAGAATAGCACGTTCGAGGATACCGGAGATTCTCAGACGGTGTCAGCGCACTGTTACAGATCGTTAGAACACGACCGTCTAATCGTTATGAAAGAACACTGTGTTCAGTGCTTTGTAATAACGGGTATAACTTGCTGTAACTAAAGTACTAAAAACAGATGAACGTGAGCGAGATCTTTGCTGGTTTCTCGGCTCTCAAAGTTTCTTCGTACGGATCCAACAGCTTTGAGAAATCGGGCTTAGTCCGAAGCCAATATTGCTTAAGGGCTTTTTGCGTTTCGAACGAAACCACGGAGATTTTTTTCTCGTTTTCCTGTTTCTGTAATATCCGACAGGTACTGGTATTCTTTCTGGATATCCTTGATTGCTTTCGGGCTTCAAGGTTGAATTTTCAATCAAAATCTTTAACCCAATCTGGAAATCTTAGCAATAGTTCACGAATAAATTAACCAAATAGAAGTGATTATATCATAGAAGCACCAATATAGCGTATCGAGTATGAAAAAAATTAATAAGACAGAAAAATAAACTTAAACTAGAAAAAGATTTGTCCACTTTTATTAAATGAAGATCTATATCTACTCTAAATAATTAATTAACAAAATCAACTATTTTAATTCTTCTCTAAAATGTACTAACAACATTAGATTTTGATAAATCTAATAAAATTCAATGGAAAACAGATACACTAATCTAAAAGCAATTGGATCATATACATTCAACGCAATAAGCCTAAAATTAATGATATTAATCAAGAAGATAAGATACCAATACTATCTAAGAATTATTATGCAAAATTCATTCTTTTGTGACTAATATTTATTATTTTATGTGTTAATATTTAATTCGTTAATATTCATTCACGTATACCGTAATAGAATATACATTAAAAAGTACGGAGATTATAAAAATGAAATGGAAATCATAAAATAATAATTCTACAATATAGAAACTCTGTTAAGATATCGATAACGTACGGTAACAAACCTGAACATTTATATTTCATATGACTAAGAGCGGTAATAGAAGAGATGAATATTTAGACGTTATTATACGATACGATATTCAGCGTCTATAACGTTCGAGCGTGTCGCGAATACTACTGAAGAATGATATTTGCACGCATACGGATAAATGGCTGCGATATTAGTATCTGTTGAAGCATTACGCGAACGTGTCGCAGCGTGCATCTGGAACTCCTAATTTCATTGGCTCAATTCGAACGCTTAGAGAGATTTAAATATGTTAAACCTCTTGTATTAAAATATGAGAATTGTAATTAAATCTAATAGAAATTAATCAAGATAACCTAAAAATATTTGTTTCAAGAATATACTACAGAAATTTTCTAAAACGTAGTTATGACAAGAATTTAAAGAATTGCAATTTTTTCACGATAAATAATTCACGATTTATTTAATTGCGAATTTTATTGTCTTATCTATAGCAAAAATAAATATTATATGATAACTATAAAATTAATTTTAAATATACAATGAAAGAAATTAAGCGAGCCACTGTTTCCAAAAAGGTTTATACATAAATAGAATATTGAATCAAGCGTTTAATAATTTAACTATACGATAAGTAATAATTTTTTTAAATGCAACAAAAACTTAGAGAAAGAAATGTGCCCTTATTAAATTATCAAAAATTTTCTTTTCTGAAAGTGAAATGTATAAATAAATGAACAGATATAACCGTTAATTGAATTCAAAAGTTTTCTCCTTTTCTTTTTTCTTATATGGAAATCAAATAAAAAAACTTCTCCGTAATTCCGTATTGAAAGCAAAAGCTTCGTTTGTTTTGACAAATGGAGTAAACGATGCGACGGGCGTTAAACGTTGAATTGTTAGGTCTCAATCTCAGAACTACGGGCGTCGTACACAATAGTTATGCACGTCGCAGATAATACCAACTATCCTCGTTTATTTATACTCTCACTCACACGCGACCAGACGCGCGTAGAAAACACCACGCCGGAGATACAGATATTTGTACACAGCCACCACGTGATTACACGCTGTTTCGCGCCTTGCATCTGAACTTTGCAGCTGTTCTAAACAAATTTTTCGCAATCGGCTTCTCATTTCTTCGTTCATTACTTTCTGAACCTTGAAAGCTAAAGTTTACACGAAGTACCCTTTATTTTGTACACTGTTCCTTCGAAGAAAGTTGAATATATTGACATTTATGTTTGTGACATACTTATTTACATGTATTTTCGCAAACCATACTAATAAATTCTTGGGAAATTTCTTGTTAAAATTTTTTGCGAAAAAACTTCATCCTGTGTATTTTCTTATTCTCTTGTTACAATCACTTTTTTTAATGATGTATATATATAGAAGTATAGGAAGAAATTTTGTTTTTTAAATTATTTGAAAAAATATTTTTTATATTTCATTAATTAAACAACTTAAGAAAACATAAGCATTATTAAAATTTGTATCAATTATAATATTTCATCTTTCTTTCAAGTTTCTTTGATTTTTATTTAAATTGGAAATAAAGTGCAACAAACTTAATTTTTATCTTACTCTTGACTAATTCTAAGAATCTAAATTGATTATATATCAATTATTAATTTTATTTGCTGTATTATTCATTCCTATAAATTTTTTTCAATTACTAAATTGTAAACAGTATTTTAAACGATATTATTTATAAAAAAAAAAGAATTCATTTATTTATTTAATTTTTAATTATATAAATATTCTTATAAAAAAAAAAATGTATATTCTATTACAATTTGTATCATTCAGAATATTTCTAAATCAACCAGTTGCATACTTCATGATAAAAAAAATTTTACGTTTTTTTAAATCAAAGAAAAAATTTTTACAACTCACCAAACATTCATTACTTTTTTCATATACTATTTCCCCAATACTCATACTGTTTACAGCAAACAAACGTGTTTCAAATTTTATCAATCGCTTCATATCTGTTTGATGAACTTCTATAATTCCGAAAAAAAAAAAAAAAAAAAAGAAAAAAAAGAGAGAGAGAAATAATATCAAAATCCGTCAATTCTTGCGTTATACGTGGATATCTGTATCTCGTTGAATATTATTCCAGAAATCGGTACGATAACTACCAACAAAGCGTCGCTGTTTACCGGGAGGCGTTTTATTTCCCTCGATTTCAGAACAACTCGCAAAAGTGGTCCGCTTTGAGGGAAAAGTACACCACCGCGGGAAAAGTTAACTTCGCCAACTGTTAAACCGCGTAAATCGATAGTATGCTTTTTTTAAATTCCGATTAACGGAGATGATGCACGCGTGTCGTTAGAAATCAAACCGCGGCTAATATACATATGAAAAGAGCGCGCGCATATACGGTTAACCACTATCAAGATCTTGCTCGCTATTTTCACGTTCGTTATTTCTGGTAAATTCGAACGGGAATTTCAATTCTCGAACGTCGAGAAAGTAACCATGTGAAATTTCTATCTGCAAAGGCGCATTTTCCATGTAAGAGGGCCACGGATAAATACATTTTACCCAAACGGATTCGATTGTGAAAAGAAACGATAGGAGTCGTAAGAAGGAACGTATGGAAATGAGACGGATAAAACTTAAACGCGAAAACCTGTTCCTTTATTCTATACTTACTTTTTTACATACCGCGAATATTTTCTATCCGACGTATATATTATACGTACCTACATAAGTACGCGCCGAAAAATCTAAAACGCCTCGCTGGCGCCTTTCTCTTTCTCTCTCTCTCTTTCTCGCTTTCTCTTTTTCTATCACTCGTATTCATGGTCAACGTTTCGGCGATGACGAGAGGCACGAGCCGTAGCGAATCTCGTTAGGAATATCGAAACCAGTCCCGAGCGTGACTGCGCAACGTAGAAATGTAAAACGCGGAAAATCGTTATCTGATTGGCTATGAAAATTAAAAGTCTAATATCGATGGTCTGTGTAAGATAGAGCAGTTTCCAATTACAACAATCGTAATAAATGAGTATAATTTAATGTAAAATGTACAATTTTGAAAATTGAACAAAAGACAAAAATTTTATATCTTGTAAAAAAATTTATTTAACTCGAAAATTTTAATTTTAATGAAAATATATGATTGAAAGCATAATTACTTATACATGTACCAATATTTAGATCGAAATCTCTTTGAAGTAAAATCAACCTTCAACGAAGTTTCAGCATTTTGTCAAGTTTTGAACGATTTGTTGGAAATTTTTTTTAATAATAAAATAGTAAATTCTGTATATTTTGTAATCTAACATTTTGCTCTATTTTACATCATTAAAGTTTTCAAAAATTAAAAAAATATTGCGTTGATTTTCTTCAGTGATATTTTGTTAAAAAATTGTTTCATATAGAAATTCATAAAACGAACATTTACTTTTTAATTTTTTTTATCAAAATGTACTTTTGGAGAAAATCAACTCAAAATTTCAATTTCTTTTTTATAATGCTTGATGCGAGATAAAGCTAAATTTTAAATTACAAAATATTCAAAATTTAATATTCTATCGTTAAAAAAATTCTTAGACTAAATTATATTCAAAACATGAAAAGATGCTGAAACTTTGAGAATTTATTTTCAAAAAAACCTATATAAATTTTTATTAAAATTAGAATTTTTAAATGATTAATTCTTTTATAAAAATTTTTTTCGTTTATTATATTTTGTATTTTTAGTAAAATTTAATCGAAGATGCTATAATCTTATTTAGTTTCAGAATGGTCATGTGACAAATTAGTATATAAAAGAACAGAATAATTTACAACATCTCAACAAATATAAAAATTTTGTCACTTTAATGCATAATATATTATAAACACTATTTATTATAACAAAAAATAATCGATGTATGATTGATTGAAAATAACACATAATTCTCCACAAATATACATATTTTTTTTTGTAGTCTTTCTTTTATAATCATCATACAACGAAATACTCTAATAAATATGTATAAAAGTGTATTAAGTGTATAAAAATATAAAATATTTAATTACAAAATGTAATAATTTTAAAAGCTATAAAAACTTTCATTATATCATTTAACATACTAATGAACTAATGAAAATATTTTATTTAGTATTTGAAGCATCTTGATAAACGCGCATGAGTATTACATAAGATTAGCGCGGGAACGCGAAAACGGAGAAAAGGGCGGTTATGTTAAGTATAAAAATAATTGATATCAAATACTTGAAGTTTAGAAATTTACGTATGGGAAATAACAAGAAAGGATTTAAAAAAGTATTACAGAATCAAAAAAAAAATATATATATATATATAAACTAACCTTCCATCCGGCGCTACTGTTGCTTTCTCCCTTTTCCCTGAAGTATGGAATATTCTGCATCATCCATTCGTAGATTTGAGACAAAGTCAACCGTTCATCTGGAGCACTGGTAATGGCTTGAGTAATGAGATCTGCATAACTGTGATTTCCCCAGGCATTTCGTCGGGAGGAATTCTTCTTGACCGGAAGCAGGCCGGTACCTTGGCCGAGAGAACCATGTTGAGGCGGCGTGCCACTTTCGACGTCTTCGACGCCCTCTTTTCGAACCGATACGTTCGGCTTCTTGTTTCCCTCAATATATTCCTCTGGACTTGGCAGCGGCCACGTGTGCGACCGTGCTCTGGTCTGAGGCTCGAACCCGCTCTCAAGATCGTATGGTACCCCCTGCTGTGGTTGCAACCCGGTCTTTGACCCTGACGCAGAAACCGGCACCGAGTCCATCATGTTCGTTTCCTCCATGTAATCCACTTTGACCGCGAGCACCTCGAGAGGTGCTATCCCTTCGCAAATATCACGCTGCCTAGCGACAAACCACGGAAAAAATATCCGTAACAGTTGATAATCGTATTGCGATTGAAATTTTTGATATTGCCAACACTATGATTTCTACAAATTAACAGTACCACGTCGATAATAATGAATTAAAAACAGAAACTGGGATCACTTTTCGTCGTGTTACTGTATTCGCGTTTGTCACTTAATTTTTTTATGGCTCACGACTGGATATTATGGACGAATAGTATTTATACGATATCGTGCACACAGTAACAAAGATATCACTTTGAAAAAATGAAACGGAGGTGAACTGTAAAGAAAAGCAAAGTATCGCGGATCACTTGAATCGAACTCTCCCGCAGCTGGCAGCGGACCGACCGAGAATACGCTACGCTGTGCTTACGTTGTTCTGCGTGTCACGAGCGAGCGAGAAAGAAACAGAGAAAGAGAACGAGTGCGAGAGAGATATGCGGCAACGAGAGAAGGGGCAGACCACGTGGTCAAACTCACTGTTTACAAGCCGCGCCGTCGGTCACGTGGCCATGTTTTGATAAAGAACTTGGCCCACTGCGAGGAGAGAATCTTCGACTTTGTTGTTTCGCAGTTTCTACGCGGCAAACTTTCGCAAAATCTTTTGGAATATTGAAACGTATGTTCGTGTTGTGTCGTTTTTCGTACACAATCTTGTTCGGAGTTTATCGAGAAAATTTCACCGATTAAAAATGCAATTAATAATATTATTTTCGTCTCTATTCCAAAATAACTATATTTTTTCCTATTTTTCATGGATATTCTCTGAATATCTTTCTATTTTCCTGGTTCTTACCCCAAGATAAATATTTTCAATGCCTATTTACTCGTGTTTTTTTTTTTTCTTTTTAGAATCGAGTAGATTGAGTTGATCCAATAATGGCAGACACTTTAATCTGGAGTTTCTTGTATTTTTTATAATGACACGGTCAAATTTATATAAACAACTTTATTTTAAATTGATAATGCAATTAACAACGGACATATATGCTGTAGATATATTTTAAACTTATCTTCTCATTATAAACGCGCACTTGTGAGTATTACAGTAATCAAACTATCTTCTTCTCAAATACAACTTACCGGCAATGCAGCGCGGCGAATACTGACGAATTCTTCTGGCCGGCAGTAGGAACTGACCGAGTAAAACTGAAGTTGCGTGAAGTGAATTCGTTGGCGTCTGCCTCCGCGCATTCGAGAGGGACGAAGATAAGATGACAAGCAACGATACGAGTCGGATAGAGAAGGATAATGGAGAAGTGAGCGAGATAAACTGATCAAACGTCCTAACGTGAGAGAGAGAAAATAAGAGGGAGTTCGCGACATAGCGAACAAGCGATCTGGTGGGTGGTTCGCTGGCATGGAAGGGGTAACAGAAAAGGTGGGGGATGAAGCAACGCAGTTGGAGCAAAGGAGAAAAACGTGACAAGCGAGCGAGCTAGGTAGCAAAGAGGTTAGCGGAACGCAAGAGGGAGAAAGAGACAATGATCCGGAATAAACTGGATAAAGAGAAGAGGGAAAGAGACGAGCCGATGAAGGGAGGGAATCAGTGAGGGCAGCGTGGTCGGTTAGATCGAAAAGATGGGCGGGGAAAGGGGTATATTATACCCCCAGGGCCAGATATACTTACTGTTCTCCATATAGTAGCATGGAGAGGGAATTCGCACGCGGCCACCTACCCCATGCTGATGAGCGTTCAATTCTCTTCTCTCTTTTATAATTTTTGAATAATTTCATTGCACATAATGATCAAATCTTTTCAAATCTTATTCGAGTTTCGTAACAAAAAATGAAACAAATTTGATAATCTACGCGAATTTAATTTAATATATTTTGAGATATATAAATTAAGAAAAAATAAATAGTAAAAAAATTGCAAATTCATATTAAATAAAAAAATCTTATTTTTTGTAAGTTTTAAAATAAATATAAGAAAAATTCTATCTTGAATTTTTAAATTATTTAATTCTATAAAATATTTAAATAAATTATTTAAACGAATATAATTTTTGTATCTTTTTTGTTTGTCTTTGAACAATAATGTTCTATAATTATTTCAATAAACAACATCTATAAAGAAAACCATAAGAGAAACTAAAATTACTGGCTAATTAAAATTTGTTATAAAATTATAAAAATAAAGTTTTAATTTTTCAAAAAATCACTAATATTAGATATCAATAAAAATCAGTTTTATATATGTATATCATTATAGAAGAAAATTATAAATTTGACGTTTTTACAACAATTATTTTTTACTTAATATCTCTATTTTTTTCTCGTATCTATAATTTTCATCTTGAGCGATGATATTAATAACTTTAATGGTCTTATTGATTTTTTTGTAATTTCTAGGCTTGGAAATTTTTTTTCTTTGAAAAACTATTTTAATGCCTTGCAGCCTTTAAGATTTATATATCTTCGATATTCTTTAAAAGTATTCTCTTTCTTTTTAAAATCTTTGAATTTTTTCACATGTACAAACCCGAACAAATTATAATAATAATTAAACTTGTATAAAACTTTTTGTTCTTTTTTGTCTTCAATGATCCGAATTTAGCGTTAAGTAGTAATTGTATTATATATAATAAAAAAAAACTTAAACATATTAATATGCTAAGTTTTATATTTGAGTCAATTTCATAGCGTACTTCATAAAAATCGAACTTTTAATATTCTACATTTAATCTTTTGTGGTTTCATAGATTTCAACGCCAGCAACATGAAACAAAGATGTAGTAGATTGAAGTTTTTATAATAATTCGATGCAAAATACATAAAATAAAAAGAGTTACTATGAAATAAATTAATTAATTGAATTGAATAAAGTCTTAAATTCTTTATTAAAAACATTTTGATATTTAACTAAATTTTATTATATTAACGATAATAAAAATTGTTTAATACTATTTTGAAAATAGTTATTATTTTATAATTATTATTTTTTTATTATTATTATAGTAATTCTATTTTGATAGATTATTAGTTAGATTATTTGATAGATTAAATGAACAAAATTAAAATTTTAAAATTTGACATATCTTATTTTGAAATAAAAAAATAGTATAAAATTATATTATTTTAAATGTTTATGATTTATATATCTATAAAAGTTCTTAAAATAAAGTAAGATAATTAATGCTATTATGTTAAATTATATTAATGTTATGTTATTATATTAATATTCTATTAATGTTAAATTAAATATAAAATAATATAATATTTATATATTAGTACATAAAAAGATTATATTCGAAGAATTTAAAAATAAAATAAAAAAATAACTTATTATTATTATTAAATCTAAATAATATTTTAAAATGAAAATTATTCTTATTATATTAATTGATCATCCTGTTCAAAAAAAATGTGAAAGTAATTGGGTCATTTTAAACTTTCGTATTGCACGAAATTTTATCGTGTGAAATCGCACATGCGAAGAAAATTAAAGAAAGAAGGGACGTTGGTATCCCTTATCCATTAAATCTACCCGAAAAAGGTGAGGTTAAGCTCATACTATCAATTACGTTACCCCAGTTCTAAAGCTTACTTTACACCAAATTGAATCAAGACGCTTAGGATAAAATGTGTTGCGACAATGGATTTACTTTAGAATAAGTTTGCCTATGCAATTAAAAGATTAGTCAATTAGTCATTATCTAATTTTATTATAAACTAATTAGAGCTTTTTTAATGATAAAACATATTTTATTAACATCTAATATCGTTTAAAAAAAATATCTTTTATAATTTAATTTAATTTTACATATATTATATCAGAATTTATCAATCTATATATTGTCAATATTAAATTTTTAATGGGTCGCGAAATGGGAATTGCCTAAACTGCTCGACTATTCGAAATTACTGAAAACACATTTAAGTCACATCCAAACGTGCATAATTTTATTTATTTATATAACAAGAATCCAGAAAATTGTTGAAAATTTATTAATAAATTTATTTAATATGTTCAAATCACATAAGTATTACAAACTAATATATTGTCATACAACAAAAAAGTTAAGAAATATTTTATAATAATATAATAGAAACGAATAGCGTATAAATATTATCTTAAATATAGAATGAATACATCAATAAATAAATTTAGAATGAATAAAAATTAACTTTTTGAATTTTAGAGATTAATAATATTAATAAATATTCGGATAATTCAAATTAGATTCTTTAATGTTTAAATTGTCATGTAAAACATAGAAATAAAAAAAAAATTTAAAAAAAAAAATAGAAATATAATTAAAAAGAATAAATACCGATTTCACCAATGAATAAATATTGTTAGCAAATAAATAAATATTCTTAATGATTATTACTGAATAAACACTAATTGAATTTTTATTTAATTGCTAACTACCTAAAAAAAAAATTTTTATTCTTCATAAAAGATCTTTAAGTAAATTAAAAATCGATACGGAATCATTTAAAAAAAGAAATTGTATTATAAAATAAAAATAAAAAAAGGTCAAAATAAAACAAATTAAAAAAAATATATAAACTATAAACGTAGTTTCTTTAAAACATACAGAAAACAGACTAACTTCATCAAATATAAAATCAAATTCAAATCAGAAAGAAGCTGAAATATAATAAATAAGTACGAATATACTAAATAAAGATAATATACAAAGTTTGATAGTAATACAACGAAGTATCATATCAAGAAAAAATAAATAAATAGAAATTAAACAAAAATTCTGAAATAACGTTGAAATAATGAAATTTAAAAATATTTTTTAGAAATCATTTCAAAGATAAAAAAGAACTGATGATTCGAATAATTCGATAAGAAACAAAGCTTTTTAATATTGCCAATGAAAAATATAAATATCACAAAATGATGTTATTTTTAAAATTATGGAATTATTACATATATATAATTCTTTACAATTTATGCTACCAAACTCATCTTAATGAGTCAGTATATTTTAGCTACTAATAAATCATAAGTTATTAGTAGCCACAATCATACTTCACAGTTATATATTTTTCATTTTAATCAACAATTCATTCAGTCTCTTTTATTTCAAACGAAATAAGTATAATAATTTTTATTATATAATAATATTATATAATAATTATAAAATTTTTTGTTATACAAACAAATATATCATATAAATTTTATCCCAATAAAAATATCTTAATATAATACAAGTTGATCTTTCTGTTGCTTTAATAGAAAACGTCGTATTAATGTCATTTATTCTTTGATTTCGTAAAAGTAGAATATAAATTATTAATTTTAAAAAGTATTAAAACTTCATCAATCTGTTAGAATAATTTTTAATTAATATTAAGAAAATTTTTCTGAATAATTTCGATATTTAAAAAATTTTAAATGAAACTTTCTATTCAAAATCTCGCGTGTATTAATCAATAACATTTTTTTTTAACTTTTTACAAACAAATGTTACATAATGATACTTTTCTCGAGTCAAGTATTGTCACAGTGGCAAATGAGAAACGTCAATGTATTTGTTTAATTGATTTTCTTTTATTTATTATTAAAGATTCATACTTACATACAAAGATTTTATATTTCGTTTTTTTTTTTTTCGTTTATTTGCTAAAATTTATGCATAGAACAAAAATCCAAACTATAGAATTTATTTTTGAATTGATTCTTTCGAAAATTTGTAAATATTCAAATAATATATTGCTCTGAAATTTTATTAATATTAAACATTAATTATCTTTTTAATCATAATCATAGATTCAAAATTTTTGTATTTGATAGATTGTTACGAATTCAATTCCAATATTAACTTTTGAAGCATATCTTTTCTTAAAATTCATGTATATGATCTATATATAATTTATACTATTTCTAAATTTTTTTGAAAAAATATAAAAATATATATATGATTTTTTTCTGAATATCTAATGCATTTTGTGTCTTTTGATATATAAACTATTTTTGAAAATGAAATTTTCCTCATTGCGTGATTATTTTTTTCACATTTTTTTTTCATCTCTTTAAAATATATTATCTAAAATTATTTTCTTTCTTTTCATTATATTATATTATATTTTTGTTTAAACTGAGCTTTCCTTCAAAAATTAATATTTAATTTTATATAATAATAATAATAATAATAATAATAATAATAATAATAATTATAGTAATAATATATAATAAAAAATATAATAATTAAAATATTTAATAACTTTTTCAATTTACTATAAATGAGTAATTACCGCATAAATGATTCTCATTTGTTTCTATTTATTTCTGAACGCTTCCATAAATATACATAACTAATATCCATTATATACATTTATAAAATAATCGCAATTTATGAAACACTACATAAAAAAAGATTCAAATCAAAGCATTGAAGAAAGATCTAAACTTTTAGTTTGATATTGTACTTTGATTTGGAAATAATAAAGAGAGAAAAAATTAAGAAGGAAATAACGCGATTGCTATGCCGTCTATCGGGATACATGTGTTAAGATATGTCATTCATATTTTCATATGTCATAACTTTTTTGTGACACATTATATTGCGATATCAAAATTGATGCTATGACAATGCAAAAATAACAGAAATCAAAAGATTTATCATAATCATAAAAATCACAATTTGTTACGTGAAAACGTACCTTAATATATGCATCGACAATTGGTGGCGTAGCAATCGCGTTATATTATTTCCTCTTCAGTTAATTTTTTTCTGCTCTATTATTCAGATCTATCTTAGAATGTAACTTTAAAAATCTAGGATCCAATAATTTCGAATTATTGGATGAAGAATACAATAGAATTTAATTGTATAAATTTTAATTATTATATATTTTGATTATCTTATTCTATATTTAATTCTTAACAATGATTTCATACTGGTTATTTTAATTTGAATATTTCTTGATCAGTTTTCTGTTTATGACAGATTAGAAATAATTCTGTAAATCATAAATCATAAAAATCATGATTTTATAAAATTATTTTTAGTTTATTTATGATTTATGATTTTTTTTATCAGAGACAAAATAATTATCATATATAATTAAATTTAATTTTTTTTACATCAAAATCATTTTTATCATTAATCAATAAAAGATCGTTGCATTTAATATTAAATAACATATACTTAGTTTCTTCTGAATGAATTATTGTTGAATTTAATGTTTGAAATTAATATTTCTATAATGTAAAAACTATATGTTAGAAGACAATAAAGATTTGTGTAAAGATTATTTATTACATTATTAAAAATTGTAGTTATCACATCAAGATTTTTATCTATATGATTCAATATATCAATAATGTTTTTTTACATGTTATAAAATGGTATAAAATTTATATATATATATATGATATTTGCGAGAAAATTACATATTATCTTGAAAATAGCAAGTTATTAAAGTTATTTAAGATATTGTACTATTCCTGCTGATATTCTTTTTATCTTAGAGGATTCCTTCTGATAGAATTAAAAGTCAAAGAAAAAGAAACTGATATCAGAATCTCAAATGTAATTTGTACACATTTTTTACTATTTCTTAAATAGAATGAATAAAAATGAGACAAAATGGCTGCCAGTGAAACTATTAACTAATACATATATATAAATATACTGTATTATTAATTAATATAATATATAATATAGAATCAGTTAAAAAATTATTTTTATATAAATTAAAACGGTTTGAAATAATTTCAATTCATATTGAGTTTAATTCTGCGAAAATTATATACTTATTCATAAAGAGTTTAAATATTCCATAGATTTAAAGAATTCAAGCTTGCTATGGATAGATAATATAAATGATGTTTATATATTATATTGTATTTATATATGTAAATAGTTGAAAAATACTTTGTTATGATTCCGATAGGTAAGACAATCATTGTTGCTATCGTATATTTTCCCAAACTACTTCACTTCTATATTGAAAACAAAAATGATTTAGTAACTCTTGATGCTTTCTTCAATAGAAAGATTTTTTTTATTGTATGATGTGATTAGATTTTCTTCTAATCTTTAATATTTGAAATAAATTGAAAAATATCAAAAATAGAGTATTTTCAGTGTTTTTTTAATTTTGATCATTTAAATTTTCATCTAATAATTATTTATTTTATTTTATTCGGAAAAATCTACAGAATTATTTCATATCAATTGTCTCATTGAACTCTTGATTTAAGAAACAAAAATTGACAGCAAAGCAAGCGATGAGCAATGTTAATACACATAAACCAATACAGATTAATTATATGTAAATAGTTTTTTAATCCGTTACATTCGTATATTTTGAATATCAATTGCTATGATGTGTTTGTAAAAATAGTAGATAAGTAGTGGCTATATACTAATATACATACTGTTACATATACATATATAAAGATCGAAGATAATTAAAGCTGTTTTTGCTATACATAATTATTGAAATGTTTATTGAAAAAAACTTAAAATTTCTCGAATATTATATAATATATTTCTATTTTTATATTTTTAAAAAATAAGGAATTAAATAAAGAAAATAGCTATTATTTTACAAAAAATGAATTTCAATATTTTTACAAAATATTTTATTTATTCGTAATTTATTGAAAATAATATAATGTATAAAAAAAATCACATCTTATGATGATATAATTAAAAATGTTTTATTTGTATATCTAAAGTCTGTGAAAAAATACAGGCTTTATATATATATTTATATATATTTTTTTCTTTTTTTACAAATTTATTTATTTAATTTGTGTTGTTATAAAATTTTAAAATAGTAGCTAATTAAATAGCAAGAATAAGAGGAATACAACGTCTCTGTTGTTTATCATATAGTATGATTTTATGTAGAAAATGTTAATATATTTAACACCTTCGGAAAATAGATTTTGAAAATTAAAACAGTTTAATAAAAGTTGTGCAAAATATTGGTAGAAATTATTTATTATTATTAAAATTATATTTATTTATTAAGTTGTAGATACATAAATTCGTCTAATGAAGCAAAATAGAAATAAAGTACAACAGCGGTTAACAGAGCAAAACAGTTTCTTTTTATCTCAGTTTATCTAATGCAAAATTACTTACTTTGTATTTAACAAATATTAAACTTATGATATATTGGCTTTAACCAACATTTTTGTATATAGTTAGTTATACATCATTATATTTTATATATAATCAATTTTTTTTTATTTGTTTTGGCTTTGTAGAATCGATCTTCCAAAAGTGTTCCATGATTATATTAACGTTCTATATAGATGTGATATTTTCAACTTGTTACATGTTTATTAATTTTATGAATGTTGAATCTATCAAAATCAACCAATCAGATTCAATTCAATCAACAAATAATTTTTATATAATACTTAATCGTAAATATATATATTATATATTATAATACATTTATAATATACAAAAATTTTTAGTACTTTTGAATCCATAAAGTTTGTGTACAATTGATACGTAACTTTACTTTGACAGTTTGGCATTACTGCTAGGAACTTAAATTTTATTATTAAATTTAATGTATGTTGTATGAAAATATATATTAAACAATTGTTAATTATTTAATTATTATATTAAGTGTAAAGAAAGTGTAAAAACAATGAATCCAATAACAATACGTTCTGTATGTATTTAATACAATAAAAATATATATATATATATACAAGGTAACCTTATTTTTGATTTAAATTACAAGTAAAAATTATTTTCAGATATTAATTAATCAAAATAATATTATGAAGAGATACTTACATGTTAGTACAGTACTTAATAAAGTACAATCTGCACGTTATAGACCAAAACAAAAAATAGTACAATCATTAACATATGAAATGGCAAATCCTCCAGAATATATTGTTGCTAGAAAATCTTGGAATTCATGGAATACATGTACATAAAATAAATATAATTTTAATTTGTTTTATTAATAGTAATTTTTAATATTTGATATATGTAAAGTTAAAATTATACATAAAAATAAAAATAAAAATCTATGTTGATTTCAAATTTATTACAAAATACAAAATAAAATAAATATATTATTTTTTTTTAGCAAATGTAAAAGATGGTAATAGGCCATCAGAAACTGTAATAGAAGATATTTTTATTCGAAATTTTATTGGAGGTACTTGGCATGGATTATTTGTAAGTGAGATAATTATTAAACGACAACATAACATAATTAGGATAGCTGGTATTGTCTTGCGTAAAATACCACCTATTAGAATGCATTTTTTACTTGGTTACAGTGAACAATTGTTAAGTTATTGGTTACATTGTCCAGTCAAAATGGAAATAGTAACAATAGCAAATAAAGATGATGTTGTATATAAAATAATATAGTTTAATCATTATATAAATATTTTTAAGTTTAGTTTTAATTATTATAAAAAATTATATTATGTAAATAAAAATAAATCTATAACCATTAATTTATTATAACATGTATACTTTTATTGTACAAGTTTTAATATTAAATATATTCTAAAGGCAACTTTGTGTTAAACCATCATACTTTGATATCATTTGATAATAATGATTTTTTTAAATATAGTTTTAACAATTTTTATATAGAACTAAAAAATTCATATATTTTATTTTATATGATAATAAGCATGTAATTATTTTACTTTCCCAATATTTTTAATTTATTTTATGTTAGTTAATAAATTGTTACATTCAATCATGACTCAAACGCAGCCCATATACAATCATTGCATTTTCAATAAAAAGTAAATTACATATTATTTTAAGATAGGTATTTAAATAAAAAGATATTTAAGTGCAAACTGACAGAGCATTCAAACTTTTATATTATTCTACTAGACACATTCTCTCCTTTAGTATGTCTTTACAACTCTTTTCTTCCATTATTCAATCAGGATCGTGTTGCTATATATTTGTACTTTCAATTACAGATCTATTTATATAGATATATGGTAATGAGGAATCATTAAAAACTAATTAAATGAAAAATTAAAGTAATATATCTATAATAAATTTATAGTATGCTAAAATAAAAAATAATTATAATTAAATATTTTTATATAAAATTATGAATAGAATTAGAATGTATGATTATATTGTACATGATCATACATGATATATTTTAAATAAAAATTAGTTTAAAAATATACTTTTAGAAGATATTTAATCATAAAAAAACAATTATTAATTAAAAAAATTGATGTTTGAAAAATGTAATAATTACACATTATTATAATTATACTATAAGTTTTTAAAAAATTCTATAATTTGATAAAATTATTTGTATAAATTATAATATTGTTTTTTATTATTAACAAAATAATGAATTTAATAAAATATTGATTCCAACATTTCCAATATAGCAGGTAAAAAATTTCCAAAAGCATACACGAAATCTGATTGAATTTACAAGATATTAACATTGAAATGTAATTATTCTTATGATGGACGCAAAAGTTATGTTCCAATGTTTATAATTTTTTATATCTTTATAAAAGTACAGATTGAAATGTGCTGTGCTTGTCTTATTATATTCTAATATAATTCTATTCTTATTTATGGAAGTCAAAAATCGACACTATCACGCAATATTATATAGAATATAATTAATATTGCACTTTGTTCAAGCAAATAAATCACATTCACAAGGCAGTAAAAAACAGAATTATAGAATAATTTATATCAAATTATCTTTGGATTATGTTAGAAAAATTATTTTATAGTCTGAATTATCATTAATTCTATCATTGTATTATTTCTAATTAATATAATAGAATTATTTGCAAAAACATAATACATCTTAAAAAATAACAAGCATATATATATATATATGCTTATGATATGATAACTGATAATGTTACAAATAAATCAATAATTCTACATTAAAATCTATATTCAAACATAGAATAAAATTTTTTATACAAGGTATTATTTTCAAAAGATTAATATTATGTATTTGTTTGATATATTAATATTTAATTTTGATATTTATATTTAATAATTGTAATATGTAGTTAAAAAAAATTTTTAATACAAGCAAAATTCAACAGGATAAATATTTTTAATATATTTTAAAATATATTTCTTTCATTATATATTTATGAATATCTTGTTTCATTATATATATTTTATTATATATAAAATATAATAAATAGAATAACAATAATAATGTAAAATGAAATCCTTTATCCTTATTATAAAATTATAAATTATGTCGAAATATAATTAAATATATATTTACTATATAGAATTTAAAAACTATTTTTTCAAAAATAAAACCTTGTATAAAATTTTATTCTATATTTTTATTCAGTTGTACCTTGTTATATATAAATAATGTCTATAAATATGCAAATTGTAATTGTAATATAATTGATTTTAATTGATTTAATAATATTGTTTCATAATTGATTCAATTGATTATAAAATATTTATTAAATATTTCAAGATATTAATATCAATTTTAATATCATTTATATGAAAATAAAGAAGTATATAATATAATATTTTTTTATAAATAAATAATTACTAAAATGCCTTATTAAAAATGATTTTGGTGTTTAGTATACTGTATAATTACTAAATGCAAATATATTTTTAAATGTTATGTTATATTGTATGTATGTATACATATGTATATAATCATGAATGTATTAAACTATTTATGTATATGTATATTAATAAATAGATAATATTATATACTATACTCTGATAATACATAAATTATTATTATTAAATATTATTATAATGTTATAATTTGAAATCTATATTTCATTATTTTGACTTAATTTAAAAGCAATATTATTCCATTAATATTGCGTGTATAGTGTCCTTTTATATTTATTTATATATCCTTACATTATATAATGTCAAAAATTACAAAATACAGAAAAGTAAAGACATTGACTACGTATACTTGATTAAATAATTGATAATGTATCAAACATTTCAAACAAAATATTGTATTCATATCATACAAGATTGATAATTAACATATTGATCACATAGAAATATTTATTACTTATTACTAACTAATTAAAACTAATATTGAATTTTCTATGTTAGATCAGCTCAGAAGATTAAAAATTAACATACATAAAGAGATTTATAATTTTCTAAAATATTTTTACAATTTTATACAAAATTTTTAAATAGATTTATGAAATTAATAATATTAAATTATATGTAAAAATATGATATTTTTAAATACTCAAATAAAATTATATTATAGTTATTAGTTCGATGAATTCTCACATTATAATTATTTTATTATTTTTTATCTTATTATTCAATGCTTTTTTAATTAATTCTAACATTCATAACAATTTAAAATATTTTTTTTTGTTGCAAAATTTATTAAGCTCTAAATTTATAAAGAAGTAATACATGGTTTTTATACTACAGTGAAATTCTGTTCTAACATAATGAGTATTAATTAAAATCTTAAATATATTATATTAAAAAATATAGTATCTTAAAATAAAATTAATATATTATTATTCATATTTTTTATGAATATGGAATGTAAAATGTATGTAAAATGATACAATTATTGCATAAGTATAAAATGATTAATTTTTTTTATTAATATCAAAATAATTTTTAATTTATATAATTATTTAATTTATTATGTTTTATAAATATACATTCTTTGTGATTAATATACAATATTTTTCACGAAAAAAAATTAAACATTAAAAGCAATTGAATATTAGTTAAAACAAAATTTCACAAATTTATATTATTAAGTAAATTAAAAAAAATGAGTTATATTATATATTTTATGAGAAAAAAAAAGAGAATTGTTTGTTTAAATTTTTATCTATTAAAAATAAATTTTTATCTATTTCAAAGTTTAATTCTATCTAAGTACTCAATTTATTGTCATACTTACATAATCATTTCATTTTGTAAATGATTCATTTATTTTTATCAATTTCTATTTCATCAATTCTACAAATATAGATATAAACAAATATTAACTAAATTCTAAGGGATTATGTATTGAAATAATCTAATTTTAATACATCACTATTTGACTAGAGTTGTACACTTTTTGTTTTAACAGGAGAGGCTTTTGTTTGATATTAATGTTTTCATATGTATTAAAATGAAATATAAAATATTTTTAATCAAATTAATACAAATGTTTATTAACTGTTTCAAATTTTAAACTCCTTATATATTTTTTTATCACATGTATCAATTATTAATATTATTACATTTAACTAAATTATAAACATTATATTTTTTTATATATACACAAATGTATATCATATATCAGTAATTACAATTTATTAAACATGAATATAATATTTTTAAAAAAATTGTTGATATTTGTAATATATAAAATATGACATCATATAAATTTTTTTTTATAATATTATTAGAGAGTAACACTTACATTTTATGAATATTAATTGTTCAAGTAAAAATGAACTATTAAATTTTTATAAGAATTCATCGAACTATTTAAAACATATCGAAGGTTTTTGTAAGAGTGCTGTTTTTATATTGAATAAAACTATATATTTTTAAAGAAAGAAATGACATTATGCTTATTTTTTAAAATGTAGTTCATATTATAATTTATATGAATGCATATCAGCAAAAATAGTATTAGTATACTGAAGAACTTTGATTCTCAATTTATTACACAATTGTTTATTAATTAAATAATTGATTTAAAATTATATTGATTTGAATTATATAAATTTTATAATTAATTATATATATTTTGCTATGAATTAATTAATAAAACATTTATATTTAATTGTTTAATATTCTTTTTTACTCTTTATATATTAATTTAAATTAATTTATATTGCATGTTATTGTTTATTGATTTATATTGAATAATAAATGTCTTGAGAATCAAAGTATTTCAATTAAAGTACATGAAATATAAGAAACTAAAATATGATATTAATTATAAATCTTTCTGAGCTTTTATTTAACACAGCTATTTTGAATACTATGGCATAGGCTTTGTATTAGCCAAAATGCATGAAAACATGTGTGTTTCATTGCTTTTACTATCTAATGCTTTCACCATCATTAAAAGAAATATTATATATCTATTTTATTGATATTTTAAATAAATTATTAATTTTTCTGTTTTTTTTTAATAATTCTATAATAGAATATAAGTATTTATTCACAAATTAAAATATTAATTAAATATTAATTAACTCTATATAAAAGTATATCTTGAAATTTAAATTTTATATTTTAAAAATTATACGCAGAAATTTTAAAAAATACCTATATATATATAAACATATTAACAGTAAAGTAATAGTTTAAAATAAAATATTTTGAATATTATGCTTTTAAGAAAAGTCTATTTTTTGAAAATATTAAATATCATAAAAAATATCATATGATTTTTTTTCACATAGAAAATACAGGTATTTTTTTAATTAAAATATAATTATATGATTTAACATTTAATATCATTTGAAAATTAATACGCATTCAAAAAAATTTTATTTTATTACGAAGAATTTTATATTATTTGACAAAAATAATAATTGTAATGATACATTAATCGAACAAAATATACAGAGTTTAAAAGTGTGAGTACTAACATTTAAAAAAAAATTTGTCTTAAAAAATATTAGCATCAGGTATCATTTACCTCATTAATATTAAGGTAAGTTTTAGAGAAAATTAAATTCAAGACATTTTTAATAAGAAAATGAAATTGTAATACAGGCCTAAAATTATAAATAATTATCCTAAAATATTTTGTGTATGTTTTTCAATTATCATATGTTTATTTGTGAATGCATATACAAATAGAGATTGCCACTTCTATTTTCATTAATTAAAACTATATTGTAATTATCTACTTTATACAACATTTACTACACACATGTCTTTGTTAAACTAATTATATACTACTTGTATAATTCAGTTGATGTTTGAGATTTTTATCCAACATTAATAGAAGATAAGTGATAATTATCATTATGAAAACTATACAATATATTAATAGTGCCGTTTTGTTCATAAGATGTGTAGGAACACTAGTCATTATAAATATTAATAAGTATATAAATACATACAAGTAATCTTAACAATGAGTATGAAATTAATGGTTTTCGTATACGTGCTTTGTTTTTAATGAAAAAATTAAAATTTTATATATATATTTATAATAATTGATCAATAATTAATTAAAAATAATTTCTATATTTATTTTATAATAATATTATTTATTGCATATAATATTTTGATATGAAAAAATTTTAATTAAATCTTCTATTGAAAGTCTAATAAAATATTTATAAAATATTTAAAGAAATTTATTTGGAGAAAAAGTAGAGAATAAAATTTATTATAATAGTAAATTATATATAGTATACATATGATAAATTATATTCATTATTTAAATGATATTGTGTACACTTTCAGTACAGAAACAAATGTTGTATATAAAGTAAAGGAATAAAATTTTATTTACTAATATTTTTTGCATAAATCATATTAAATAAAAATTATAAATGTTTAATTGGTTCATTATTAATAAAGTAAAAAATTATTATATTTATTATATATATTGTAATGCTTATAAATTAAAAATTTAAAGAAAGAAAATATTGGTTTAATTCTATATACATTTAAAGAAAAAATATGCAATATGAAGTAACAAAAGAAAATATAAATTTTGCTATACAAAATTTATTTGGATTAAATGCAACTGAATTAACAAGTAGTAAATTAGTATATTGTTATTTATATTAATAACGGGAACTGAATATCTAATGAGTAAATGTCAACTGATTTTCAGAATACTATGAATGATGAACATCATTATATTATTATACTTACAAATACACTCGCTACAATATTATCTATTTCCTTATATAACATTATCATTCTCAATATACGTGGCCAATAAGAACAGATTTGTACTTGCATTGAAATTGTTAAGTTAACTCCAATCACTTCGCACAGCCCAGTATAGTGTGTTTTCATATTTTTTGTTTTTGTTTTGTTTAAAAATACAATTTCTCATTGGATGGCAGCATTCTTATCAAAAAGTTGGCTTGGAGAATGTTGTAATGACATTTAGGAAGAGATTAAGGACTTTCTAGTAGATACTAATTTGTTAATAAATATGTGAAATTGTTCCAATTGTTAATGTGAATATCACAGAGGCTTGATCGGAATATAGTTTTGTAGGAAAATAGGTATCTACATTACGATGATAGTAAAGGTTAAAATACTCTTAATATGGGAAAGTTCTTAAAAATGCAATACACTATACATGGGCTAAACGCATTACAACACACCTCCCTTCACCTGGTCATTAGAATTATGTATTCATCAATATCTAATAACTTGTTGAATGTGCGGTAATATGGAGTATTTGTAACATTCGCTATTGAAGTAACTGTCGACTGCGAGTGATATTGCTAGAGCCAGAAGTAAGAGAAAATGTGATGGGGATTTCTTTTTTATTATCATTTAATATTCCCTTATAGTTACTTGGGCCTAGATCGCAGCGGTTGCTACCTGCGTGAAATCAATCCATTGCTTGTTCCTACTGTTGGTGTCATTTCAAGTTCCACTAATAAAGGAAAGTGATCTAAAAAAATATTAATATAAATAATATAATATAAATAATATATTCAATCTTATGATAAGATATTAAATGCATTTTATGTATAAGATACAAAAAAATTTTTTTCATTATTTATGAAAAAAATCTTACCAGATGGAACATGTGGATGTGGACAACCAACTACTTTATGTTCTTTAAACCAGTCTGCACTTAAAGGACCTAAAAGTCCTAATGGTACCATACTTTGTTTCGAGTAGAAAATGTAATCTATTATACCTTTGAATTCGAATCTATAAAAAAAAAAAAAAAAAAAAAAAAAAAGAAAGAAAGAAAGAAAGAAAGAAAAAATTCTTAACTTTTATTTTATATAAAATGAAAAAATATATTAACATAATATATAAAAAAACTTACGTATAATTAGTATAGGGCATAATATCTTCACTATATGCAGATGCAAGTTTAAAAGAATGAGTAAATTCATTAGGTTTATCGCAACCAGAGATCTTTTGTAAGCATGATTTGTAAGCTAAGTCTTTAAAATCACGGTGATCAGCCGCTACTCGTCCCGAAGTAAGAAATTCAATTACACCTAAACAAATTTTTAAATATATAAAAAATATATAAAATATAAATATAAAGAAATATGAGATATAATAATAAAAATAATAATAATAATAAATAATAAAAAAAAATTTTCATATTAGAAACTTTTATATATTTAATGAAATAAATTAGTAATTATATAAAATTAAAAATGTTAAAATTAAATTTATTGATATTTAAAGCAATACTTAATATTTATAAAATTTTTCAAATATTAATAATTATATACATAAAGTAGAACATCTAAAACAGATTTCTTGAATAAGTCTTTTTATAATAGAAAAAAATATTTCAAATTAATTTATTCGATTTTCAGAGGAATATAATCTAGATAAGATGTATAATATTTTTATAAATGAAGATATAGAGAAGATATGAAAATTAGTTTTATTTTTTTAAAATTCAAATATGTTTTTGGATTTATTTTTTGATAGATTATTTTTAGATCAACATTATAATTATATTAAATAATTTATTGTATTCTTAAATCATCACATCTTAAAACATCAAAACATTTTATTGTATTCATTTTAAAACATCAGGAACTAAATAAAAATATAAATTTATAAAAAATTTAAGAGCCAAATTTAAGTCATTTAATGTCATTTTTTTTCTATTATTGAAAGCAATTTTTATTCAAGTGATTTTAGATGCTCTATTTCATATGTTAATAATATATATTAAAAGATAATAGATTATAAATACAGACACATATATATATATATATTATAAAAAATTAATAAATAGAATATGCTTTACCAGAATCAGGTAAGGAATTGAAATCACCACAAAGTAATAGTTGAACATTGGAAGAATCAGGCTTGTGACCAGGTCTGAAAGACTGGCCAGCTTGGTCCAAAATGGAACGTAATTCATTACTGAGCATCATTGTTTGTATTAATTTAACGTCACAAAATTCTGGATCCCAATGGATGTGTGCTGTGCAAACTAAAATTGGTTGTTGAACTTGTGCTGGATCAGATGGAAGGCCTGAAAAATATAAAATTATATATTTTTATTTAAAAAATTTATATATATAAATTTACATATATATATTTATATAAGTAAATTATAACTGATAATAAATATTTTTTAACATATATATAATTAATTATATATGTGTATAGAATTAACATATACAATTAATTATATTATATAATATGATATATTTTAATATTAATATAGTTTAACATAGTAATATGATCAGAAATATTGATTATTTCTTAACATTAGCAAAATTTTGAAAAATTTTAGATATATACATGATTAAAAAAAGAAAGTAGATTTTTAATCATCATTATATTTTTAATTAGCGATCATGAAGACTTAGTAAGAAAAAAAAAATTATTGATAAAATTCGTTTATCTAGATAAAAATAAAGTCCACTTGCTTCTTCGTAGAAATATGTTACAGATTCAACAAAAAACCGATTATATTAAATAATAAAAATAAAATGACTGATTCATCGAAATAAATATAGGTATTTTCAAAATAAACCTGTTGAATTGGCTTATACAAGATCGGTAGAATATACATATCAATAGATTTCAAAAGTTCAACTATATGAATGAATTATTTTAATGAAAGAAAAATTGTTGAAAGAAAAAAAATAAATAATACTTCTGTAAGTGTATTTTTAAGTTTATGTAATTTTTAAGAAAAGCGGAATTTAATTTTGTAGATATAATATAAAAAGAAAAAAACAATAATTTATCAAAAACATCCTATTTTCGGAAAATTAAATTTAAATTAATTCGTTAAATTCTGACTATTCAAAAAAAAAAAAATGAATATCCTAGTTATTAAATAATAATAATTTAAAAATATTTATGGTCAAGTAGAGATCATTTTCAAATTTTATTTTATTTTTAGATTATCTATATAATAATTATACTTTTATTTCATTTATAAAATAATAGGTAAATTTTATCGATTAGTTATTAAGAATCATAAAAACTTTTTTCAATGTTGATTTTAACAATATCAATATAAATAATACAAATTTAAAATTGTTATATTTTCATTGTTGCAAAAATATATAATACTATTGTTTTTTTATTGAAAGATGGTAGTCAGAAAATAAATATATAAAAATTTTAAAGAGATCTCATATATGATTTCAATTTATAATAATGAATTGTTCGATTAATTATAAAATAATTAATGCTGTATATATTAATGATAAAAGTCATTATTTTGAACATTTAATTTAATTTTAATAAAATAATATTACTAATATTAATATTTACATGGATTAAATCTAAATTTTTAAATTCAAAATGTTAGTCAATTTTAAATCTGTATAAATTATTAGAATATTTTTCTTTTTTGATGTCAAACAATATAATAAAATAAAAAATATATAGTATTTATAAAAATATGATCTTGGGAAGAATTTTTTATTTTTATATATTAGTTTTTAAATAATAGTTCGTTATAAGAAATCTTATGACAGAACAAATAATAGAAATATTTTGAAATATTTTTATTTATGGCTTATTTTTGTGATTTTCTTTTTAAATTAAGTTACTTATTCTAATTAAGAGAATACCGAAGGAATTTATTAAGAAAATTACTAATATCCATATAAAACGAAAAAAAAAAAAATATATATTTAAGGATAATTTTAAACTTGAAATGTTAATAATTGTTTGAATATCAAAATTGTTGATTTTATTAAATATTGTAATTACATTCTTTTTATTTTTCTATAAGATAAAAAATTAATTATCAAATTATTTATAATACAAATATTTTTATTATATTTATGATAAATATTGAAACAGAAATGATCATTAAATGTATATTTTGTTAAAATTTTTATGAATTTGAAGACTAAATTGATAAAAAATATTTTTATATTATATAAATTCTCGAATATAAAAAAATTTATTTTATCAAAATTAAATCACAAAGTTTAGGTCTTCTTTGTTCATCAATAAATTACTTAGAATAATATCTTTTCATTTTTAAATATTTAATAATAATTGTTAATAATGATTAAATAAAATTTACTTCTTTATACAACTTCATAAATTTCATATAAAAATCAGTAAGTTTAAAAACAAGCATTTTTATAAGAATTAACAAAAAACTTAAAATGTATATACATTTTAATTGCATTGTCATTACATATAAATCTATATTTATAAGAAATGATAATTAAATAACAATTTTAGTTTTTAATATATACTGATTAATACTTATAATTATTCATATTGTATAAATGATATAATCACAAATTATTTATATGTATATTACATATTATATTAAATTACGTATATTTTAAAAAATGAAATTTTTTTACATAAAAAGTTTTTAAAAATGAATAAATTTTGTTTTAGAATATTATTATTAATGTAAAAACCCCATAAAGTAAACCACAAGGATAAGCAATAAGTAATCGCTGATTTTCTTCTCCTGACATAGTTGTAAGAAGTCTAGATGCAGAAAGTGTTGACCAAGCAACAGCAAACATAGCAAGGACTAGACCAATTGTAGCCTGTAAAGTTGTGAAAATACTAAGACCAGCAAGAACTACTTCTGGTAATAAACAATAACCCAATACAGATGCTACAGAAGATAATGTAATATTAGTAGAAGTACTCATTAATGATTGAAGAATATACATAAAAATGCACGAAGTCATTGCTAAACCATAAATATAACCAAAATGTGCTTTTGAACCGGCTAATGTAAGAAATGTAGCAAGGATTAAACAAAATGCTACTGGCCCTGCTAAATCTGAATCTTGAAGTAAATAATTTGCATCATCTATTTGTCCTTTCCTATGAAATGGATTTAATACAGCTAATGTTTTTTGTAATATTCGATCTGGATCTATGCCTAATTCTTCTAAAAGAGGTGGTTCTTCTTCTTCATCTACGAATCCGGTTGATCCTAAAATTTATATATTAAATCTAATAAAAATTATCTAAATAAATATAATATATTTATTTTTTTATGATTTTACAAATTCTGAATTTTTCTTGAAATCATCTTGACAATACCTACCACCAGTATATGCACTTTGTGTAGGATCAAGATAACTTTTTTGCGTGTAAGAAAAATCTCCAGATTGTTGATCATTATACGTTTGAAATTCGAATTGTTGGTTAGGTTGACCAAAACCAGAGGGATCAAAATTATATTGTCCTTGGGGAGATTGTCCCCAATAATTGTCTGTTCCCGTATAACCAGACATTTGTTTGATGTTTTAATCTATATAAATCTATTATTTTTTTCTTAATTTAAACTTATTTTAATCTCCCTTTACCAATCATTCACATTACGTTGATAAGTAATGACAATATAAGTATTAGTTCTTATATGTGCCACATGATGGCGCAACTTAAAATAAGAATCATAAAAATGAGCAAATAAGAATATATGCTAAATTTCTACATTATCAATCCTACATTCTACATTATCAAAAATTAAATTAATATGGATAAATATTTATTAATAATTTATATTAATAATTGCTTGTTATTTGAATTTATAAATTTTTTATATTGTTCTATTTAATTATTTAAATTATCATATCATAGTAGATAAATTATTTTATTTATTTCTTTTTAGATATTTTTTATATTTATTTATTTTATTCTATTATATATAATAAATTATATTAAATTTATTATATCAGTTATATATTAGAGATAAAAATAATTTATTATTATAAAAATAAATAATATTACATACAAGCAAAATTATTTTATGCATAATTACAATAATGATTAATATTAATATTCAAAATTTACAATTAAAGAATAAAAATGTAACAAAGAAATGTATATTTTATATATATATATATATATATATATATATAAAATGTATATTTTTTTTAATTTTGCTTTGATATTTAATGAAATACATAGTTTCAAATAGAGATGTACAAGCACACCTTTCATATCAATGACACACGCAAAAGAAAATATATGCGATAAAAAGAAAAAAGAATTTAAGATAAATATAAAGATATATTGATTTCTGGATATGTAATGTGTACAAATACATAGCTATTTTATATAATTTTTGGATACTTTCTACTTGCGAGCTAATATGTTCATAAAAAAGTGGATTGTGTGACATGTAGGGGAATGTTTGCTAGATAGCTACCTGAGATAGAATTGGCAGCTTAGTATCTGTATGTCATGAGTTATAAGACTTGCTTGAGTGTATCTAGTCTACGAACTTGTGCCACTTCATCTTCTTCAGCCATTTTCAAACATGCTCTTCGATTTACGCTGGCATAAGTATGATTTGCAATTAATTAAGCAATTCCTTCGATATCAAACATATCTACTTATCTAAATTGTTGTTTTTGCAATTTGAATACTTTTATATCATGATCAAAAATGTCATTTGGTATTTAATATATATTTTCGATTCATTCGAGTTTGAATTATTATAATTGTATTGAAATAATACAATTACAATGAATTGTAAATTTATTCATATGAGAATATTCATATTTGAAAAATAGAAAAAAATCACAATAAAATTATTATAAACTGTTTTTTTAAAAGCTAAAAAAATATTGAATTCTTTTTCTTTTTCTAATCAAATGATATAAAGGTTTAAACTGTATAATAATACATAGCAACTATATTTTTTGAAATGACATTTGAGAAGAACAAATGATTACTCCTTATTTTTCATAGACAGAAGATATTAATTTTTTTTGTTATTGGAATCGATTATGTTAATTTTTGGAAGTAAGTTTTATAATATTACTTACCGTTATCCCAAGCAGCCTCCTTGGTCCTAAGCAAGGCAGCCAATCCAATATTATCTTTTGGCATGACTCGATTCAACATATTGTCAGAACCTTCCGCGTTCGCCATTGCCAATTGATTAAATTCGACTAAATGCTCTTTTATCAGTGTAAATCTGTTAAAAAAACAAAAAAAAAAAACAAACCTATTAAAAAGACATATACGTGGAATTATATTTTCATTAAATGTATTTAATATTTTATTAAATATGTATAAACAAACGTGGTTTTTATCTGATCTTTTAGCTAATAAAAATGTCAGTAATAAACTTAAAAAATAACTTTAAAAAAATTGTTTATTTATTTATTATTCTAATCTAAAAAATATTCACAAAATTTTACATTTACAAGAGTAATTATCAATAAGATATTAAGTTGAATGTATGATATATTGTTTTTATACGAATTTTTGAAATGATTAATAAGACTGAATTTCGTTGAGTGAAAAAAAATATTTTGCATACTTGAATACGATAGGCAGATGATTTTCATCAGAAAATTTATAAGAAAGCGTATCACGTACTCCGTAGAATACAGATTTCTACTTTTATTATGTGCAGCACGTATAATTGAAAAATATATTCTTCACTGAAACTCTATTACAAACTATCATTTCTTTTATGCTCTTGTAAGAATCCTTAAATAAGATGGAATCAACATTATTCATGATTATTGATGTTATATAGATATTAATATTTTTATAAAAGTAGAAATGTACAATGTATAATTTGTATGTGTATAATTATATACTATATTTGCGAAACTTTCTTGTTTCGATTTTAGAGATCAAAATGAACATAAAAGTTGATATCTAAAAATCGATTGAAGCTTATTAATTAAATTATAAGTTCTTGGTTACATCATTGCATTTTAATTTCATTTTATTTTATCTAAAGCAATAAATCGTTTATTGCGTTTATTTTAATTATATTATATTATTGCTTATAAATAATTTAATAAGCTCAAATGAAATTTTTGTACATCAATTTTTTAATGTTTAATCTTCAAAGTTGACATTCTAAGATGTTCCATGAATATTAATATTTTTTATATGTGTGAATTTCTTATATTTATTTAATATTTTTCGAAAAACAAAGATATTTTTCAATTTTTTAAGTATAAAATATAATTCTTCGATCTATAGATTGAATTATATCATATGTATAAAATTAAAGCAGCCAAAGTTCATCCTCGAATTAATCTTCTGTTATTTAATTTCCTTTAATTAAATCTTTGTTGTTAAGTGCTCCAACTTTGTCGAAATTTATATAATAGAAATTATAATGTTATAACATTATAATATAGATTATAGAATTGACAGTAAAAACAAATAAATTCTAGAATCTTCTTACGAATTTTTCATTAAATTATTTCCAAATAATATACATATATAATAATATATCTTTTTAATTTTGTTCTTTAATTAAAATTAAAGCAACAAAATTGGGAATTTTTTTATTTGCAAGAATTTTTATAAAAAATTTCATTATTAAAATTCAAATTACTTATATTAATTTTTTCAGATTGAAAAACTAATTTAGTTTTGAATAAATGTTAAAAAACTTTTAAGTACGAAAAATAAATATTTTGATCTATATATCAAAATGAATTCAATACATTTTTAAAATTATTATAAAGATCATTATAAAATAAACAATTCTATCTTTATTAGAATTTTGAACAATATGCAATAATTAAAAGTGAACGATTTTTTTTCGTTATTAGATAACAATATTAATTATTCCTAACATTGAACTACAATAATTACATTACAATATTTTTAATCTAAAAAAAAAAAAAAAATAACTAAAATTTTTATCAATAATAATGTTTAAATATTTATAAATAAAATTATTTAAACTAATTAAAAGATATTATACTTTTATAATTATACTATTATAATATTTAAAATAATATTATACTATTATAATTATTATAATATCATCTTTTTAAATTGATTATAGTAATGAAAATTGAATTAAATCAAATATTTAAAACGATGTATATTTGTAATATACATAATACGGAAGACATATTCGTTTCAAACAGAATAAAATAAGTATCAGGAAGAAAGTACGAACTCGTTAAATAACGGTGGTCTTTCGTCCTTGCAAAGATTAGATTGTTAGTCTTATATTGCCATCGCATTCATTATGCGATCGGGATTTTGCGGCGAATTAAGTGTATAAAATGTCTGACAGTTGCAATGGTTGCGTCGGCCTTTAAAGAAACTCTGCTCTTAGAATCTGCGCTAGTGGATATAGTACCTTTCGTTGCACGTTAGCCGTTAACAGAGCCCATTTGTGCAACCAGACCATTTCTGTCTCGTATCTTGTTATCCCCTGAGATGCGAACGAAGATATCTAATATTTCCACCACTCTCCTCCTACCTTTCTGTCTTGTGTTACAAAACTTAGAGAATGAGCTTTATAGAGTTAATACTGACCCACGATATACTTGATACTGGAACTCTATCGTAGTTTATATGAACTCCCAGTGAAGATAATTAAAGAGGCTGACTAGATCGTAGCCGATCTAACTCATCTGGGGATTTATCATCAACCCATCGTTCTTTCTTTTTGTTGAAAAAATTGTTAATAAATTCTATTTAATAGAGATAAAAATACAATAATTTTATCTAATTTTTTTATAATAGAAAATATATTTCATTATTCAAAGTTGATTATCATAAACGAAGAATATTTTTTAAAATATTTTATATTAATTAAATTAAATATATATTTATTATTGTTGATGTTAACAAAAGCAAATAGATGAGATGAATTTTAGATATACGGAATGTTAACACGTTTGTGAAATATTTTTAAAAGGTTGGTTCAAAAGTTTGTTTGATATACAGAAATATTAGTTATAGAGTTTTAAGTATTTAAGTTAAGAAGCGAGACATATATAAAATGAAACTGTTTTACTTTCATCATATTGTTGATTAATATGTCTCTATCTTATTTCATTTGAAATTACTTCAACTGTTTATAAATGAGTCTCATATCACAACATTTTTGTACATCAATTTTTGTGTTTATTTTCTTTAGAATCGATCTTTTAAAGATATCTTACGAATATATTAATATACTGTATATTCATGAATTTTCCAAATATTTATTGAAATATTTATTTATATTCTTATCTTTATCTTTATAACTTAAGTTTATCTTTATTTGTATAACTTTCTGATCACTTGTTCTATTACCAATTAATAAGAATTATGCATTTGATTGTCTCGAAAATGGAACTTCAAATTAGAGCTATAAATATTTAAATATGTTATGTAATAAATGCATACACATATACATTCATAATGCAAGTACATAGATTTAATTAATTTATTTGAATTAAGTGTTTGATAATTTTTCATAAGTGATATAATAGATCAGATTCAGTGTAAAATGATAATATTTTTGAGATTATCATAAAAATCTATAATATGTTATATTATTTTATATTACTTAATGCATATATGGCATTAATGAAAGAGATAATAGTTACTAATAATAAGGATATAATACTGCAAATAAAAAACTTTTTGTATTTTGAGAAGAAAACGAATAACGAAAATGATTACAAAATTATTTTATAATTGGTTGTATAATTAATATTTGTTGTAAAGTTAAATTTATAATGATATTTTGTATATCATGCAACGAAAATCCTAATTGATAATTAAATAAATGAAAATAATGAAATATATCCAAATTTATAACAAAGATTATATATATTCAAGTATAAATATATTGCATATATAATAATAAAAATAAAATTTATATATTGTTAGATTTATAAATTAATTTTAATTCAGTGTTTTTATATTAATGATTTATAATTTTAGTTTAAAAATTAAATATTTTAATTATGTTTAATATTTAATGAGAGAGAAAGGAAGTATTGTGCTATTAATTGCTTCAATCTATTCAAACTATCAAATTACTATTAACTATTTTTAATATTCAACTAATTCATGACAGAACTGAATTGGATTAGACAAAATATTAGATTCAGAAAAACATTATTATATATAAAAAATATAATATATTATATAAAAATAAATATTGTGGCTAGCATGTTATCATTCTATATTTCTGGAAATCTATTGTTAAAAAAATTTATCGAAATTGACTTAGATTTTGAAATTGAATCAGCGAATAAAGCTGTTCAAAAGATTACTAAATTAATTCACTGTGAAAAAATCAGAAATAATGTATGTAAAAACTATCAAAATCGCCATTAACAAATTTTGTATGAATGTATATGATTCAACAAGTCCTAAACAAAATTTTAAATAGTAAAATTTAAAGTGCATAAAAGAATCCAACATTCCAATGTTAATAAAAAAACTGCTTTTATCTGTATTCATATCGATCATTCGAAAATCAAGAATTTCAAAATTTTAAATGATCTATTTCAATAAGATTATATAATGATTTCTATTTCAATAAGAATCAATAATCATTCAAAATAAATATATATTAAAATATATATAAAAATTAAAAGAATACTCATTACTGATTTCTTTACAACAGAACTTTTATTTTTTTTTGCTGCAAAATTAGAAAATTAATCAGAAAGATATATTTCAAAAAACGAAAATCATACGATTTGTTTATAAATAAACAAATGTAATGGTATGTAATAAGTATCTAATTAATTTTTATATGCATAAGTTATTATATTCATAAGAATAGTTGGAAAATATTAGAATTAGAGTTTAATATCATTCAAACAAAACATAAAATAAATTCTTAAAAATATATATCTTGAACTTACTTAGCTGTCCTATAAAATATAGCGCAGCCGTCAACGTATTTACGGTCATTCTCCGCCATTGTTTTCGCTCGAGATTTTGGAGAAAAGATCCCATCGTAACCATCGTGTTTAAGTTCTGGCAGGAAAAAATTATAGAATTGGTCCGTCTCGACCTCCTGCAAGCTGATTATATCCGCGGCATAATGTCGTATTTCGTCGAGGATTCCTTTCTTTCGATATTCCCAATCGAGCGCCCAACTTGGACAATAACCGTACATCTGTCTTGTCGCGTATTTGTCACACAGCACATTATAACACATTACTGTGAATATACCTGTAACAAACGACACATATCATAATTATGGATGTGATAGAAGCGTTTAATTTATTTAAAAATAAAATTTAATAAAAACAAACAAATATTTATCATTATTAACATATAACAACTATATTTTAATTGCTTTATTCTTTTTTTTTCTTTATCAGAAATTAAAAAAGAAATTATAAAATTTATATAGTTGTTTATCATGTATAATAATACATTTTTTTTTGCTACTATGTTGAACATTATTGAATTTAGAAATCGCTTTTTTTATATAGAATTTTATGAATAATTTGTAACGAATTGATGAAAGAATCAAATTTTAATGATTTTATTATAAAATATTAAATTTTATTTTTGTTTTATACTTTTACTAGCCATATTATTCTATTACAATAATTTTTGAATATAAATATAATTCTTTATTAGGGTCAATTAAACATTTTTGTTAAAATGGTTTATAATATTCTTTATCTTTGTCAATTCTTAGAATAAATA
Organism: Apis florea; assembly: GCF_048593485.1. Lineage (NCBI taxonomy): Eukaryota > Metazoa > Arthropoda > Insecta > Hymenoptera > Apidae > Apis > Apis florea. Next base: position 7,026,541 of record NW_028256714.1, on the reverse strand, counting down.
AAGAATTAAGCGAAAAATTGATGTTCTTCAACTTTATAATAGATTTTAAAAATTAAAGCATTTATTGAAAAAAAAAAGATATATTTTTATGCTATCTATTATATTGCCATTATACTGCCTAATATGATTATTTTGATTTTTATTATTTATTTTTTGATTTTGTGATATTTCATAACCATATGTTACTTTTAATTGTAAAAAAAATTAATTGTAGAAAAAATTCTCATACTCTGTATTAAAAACATAATACTATAATAAGTGTAATGATTTTAGCTCATCCATTATACATTTTGAGAATCAACTATCATGATATATTTATATGTTTTAAAAGAATTAATGAATAGAAATCGTAATAATAATAATAATGGCTAATGCATATTTTATCACAGATGTGTATGTATAGAAAAAATTATATATAATAGTAATAATTTTTTTTTATATATTAAGACCAACTATTGATATATATAGAAAAATGTTCAAAATCTTCTATATAACATATCTAGAAATCATTGAAAAGGAAAATTTTTTTTATAACTTTATCGGTTTTATTATATTGTTATATTATTATTTATTATTATATTATTTATATATTTTTATTACATTATTTTTGTAAAGTGACGAATAAATTGTTAATAAGAAAGATATAATCATTCATTTACAATTGAAACATTTTAAACGGGGAAGATTTTCATGTTTAAAAATTGAAGATTTCACTCTCTTCGAATGTAGAATTCTTACCACCTTTTCTCTGTGGATAACAGAGCCTATCGTACCATTTGTAATTATCTGTAATGGATAGCTCGACTGCCTCTTTTAGCTTTACTCTTGCGGAACAAGACTCGACCGATTAAAGGGAGAACTTTTTTCGCTGTTGATGTTCATCACATTGACGCGAGCAGATTCACAGACGAGGAAAGCCTACTTTATTATTCCGATATGTTGCAGCTCTCGATCTACTTTGTATCGTCGTAATTGCGACCCGGTTTTTGATAAAGGATGTATTTTTTGCTTCGAAATTTTAAGTGCCTGTTAGCCAACGAAAGAGAATTCGTGTTAAATGCATCTGGTTTTATCGATCACATTTGTCTTCAATTCTCGTTCATTTACTTTTATTCATACCGAGTTACAATGTAACTTTATGACATCATTAACATGTCTTTTTTAGATTCAAGTCTTTGGAATAAGTAATTATATGCATGAATAATAAATAAGCGCAAACTAAAATAGATATTTTTTTTTATATAAAAAGTATTAATTATTATATATACTATTTATTCCATTTATTTTTCTTTTAAAATAATACTATAATATATATTAAAAATTTGCAATAGTTGGTACATGTATTCTATCTTGTATCTATAAAATATTAGATGACCAATAAACTTCTATTTCTTTTTATGATACAAAAATGTATATAATAAAAATGTATATTTTGAAATATATATGTATATTTTGAGTATATAAAAGAGATGCTAGAAAATAAGACTTTTACAGGTTTTTTAAATATTTAAATAATGTTGAGTAAAGTGTTGAAGGAAAGTAAATTTTTATGTTATAAAAATTCTTGAATATTTAAGAAATTTAAGTTAAAATAATTAAAATAACAATTTTTTGAAAAAGTTAAATATTAGTAAAGTATTAAATATAATTTGTTTTCTGAGTTTATAATATGTTTTAAATTAATATATGTTTAAAGTATGTTAAAAATTATTTTTTTTAATAATGTATACTATGTTTTATTTCTACTTTAAAATTTATCATATTTTTCTTTATTGTTGTTTGCATTAAAAAGATTTTTGAAAAACGATAATTTTCTAATAGAATGAACTAATAGAAACTAATAGAATCAAATAAATAGATTCAAAAGAATAGATTTTATTATTGAAGTTTTAGATCCGCTTTCTCATTGTATTCTCTTTTTTATCAAATAATGTATTCATATTGATAAAACAGATTTCATGCTTATATTTTTATAAAAAATTATCAAAAATTTTTTTTTATTTATACCATATTTTTTATTTTTGTTAATTACTTATTATATATAAAAAAATATTTTATTTACTAATTAAATATTAAGATGAAACAACATGATATCTCTAACATAATAAATTATACAATATTATCCTGTATTTTTAAATTTCCTATTGTTGAAATATAAAAGAAAATCTGACGTTTGTTTTTGTTTACTCAAAAAATTACTGATGATACGTTTCAATCAATAATTTAAAATTATTAATAATTTCTTTCTTGTATCACATATTTATTTAAAAAAATAATAACAATGATAAATATAATAATAAAGTAACAACAATAATAAAGTTATTAATAAAAGAAACTGAATTAATCATACTGATTGTAACAAAAATGAAAGTGACAATAGTAATGATTACACATATAACAATAATTCTAATAAGAGTCTAATTGTGCTGTTATAAACGTAGGAATGATAATGATCCATAATTACTTCGTCTACCAAAGAATACATGCAACGACTGCTCGGGCACAGCCTATAATGATTATGATTGTCAGGGTCGTCGTGAGAAGTGCAAGAAGTAATTTGCACGGTCCTGCTGGCATAGTCGTTAGTCTCATTCCGCGTTGTTGCACGTACTGACTTATCACGACCAGCAAATTTCAAATAATTCTACGTGTTTCTTCGGGATCAAGATGAAAAATAGGCAAAGATAACGGTATTATAACAATCAAAGTCTTCAGAAAAATCTATTAGTTTGTTGTTATTCGATTATTAAGACTTGAACAAACTGCAATTTATAACTGTATCAAGTGAACTTGTATGTTAATGAGATGAATAATAATATAATAACGAAATAATAATAAAAATTTAAAGAAAATAATAAAATAAAAGGTTCAATTACATATACAATACTTAAAGTTTTATTGATTGTAATATTATTATTATTACAAGATAAGATTTTTCATTTATTAATAAATAAAAATATATTTTTTATTATTTATTATTATTCCATATATTTATTTTAAAGATAAAATTAATGACTTTTAAAATTTTTTGTTAATATTTTTAAATTCACCAATTAATAAAAATATTTATCATATTTGTAATATATGTATATATTGTCATATAAAACTTGTTTGATCAAATTTTTTGTTTCTTCTTTCGTTCTTTCTTTTTCCTTCCTTTTTTTTTCACGTTTACATTCTTAATCAGTTAACTATCTTTTCATAATTTTTTTTTTTATTATTTGTTTCAATCTATTCAATTTTTCTTATATTTTTACAAACATTTCTTCTATAAATAATTCAAATTCCATTTATTCGATTTATATTTTCTATATTCCTTTTTCTTCAGTCAATACTTATTATATTCTTTCATATTTTCACATTTTATTCTAAATTGCTCTTTAACAATTAATAACAATATTAGTATATTGTTTTGTTATTTATATTTGTATATTTTACTTTAATTTCTTTATATCTTTCCTTTCTTTATTCTTTATTCTTTCCAATATATCTGTATCTGTTCTATATCTTTTCATTTATCATTATCTTCTTTTATACATTTTTTTATACAATTTTTGTACAATTCCCTTTTTTCTTTCATTTTTTCTCTTTTACTTTCTTCTAATTCTTGTTATAATATTTGTTGTAACATTTCTTAGTTTTTTTTTTGTCTTTGTTGTTGATTGACATTTGTGTATATTGCTTTTCAATAGTCTGTTTTTTACCTTTTTCCAATTATTTCTTTCAATTCACGTTTTCCGTCAAACTCACAAATTGGAATTCTTCAATAAATCAAAAAATTTCTTATCCTTATATAAACCTACAATGTTCCAAAATAATAATTTTTTCTAATTTTTGGATCTATTCTTCGTTTATTTTCTTTTTTTTCCTTTTTTATATTTGATTTTTTAATATTTTATCTTTGTGTTACATTTATTGTTTCTCTTTGTTTTTGCCAATTATATTTACTAGAATATAAACTACGATTAATAAATTTTTTTTTTCCTTATTATTCTTTTTTATTCTTGCAACGATTGTTTCGTTGTTTCTACTATTCTAGTTCAATCTATCTTATAGTTAACTTTCAGTTCCATCTCTATAAACTTTTCCACTTCCTCCTTATTTCATGCTCCCGCGTGTCCAATCCTTTTATCATTATACTTTTCTTTCTTTTTTCTTTTTTTTTGTTTTTAACTTTTCCATCTTATTCATTTTCTTCTTGACTTTTTCAAATTTGACATTTTCCTTTCTATTTTTTTATTGCTCTCGTAAAAGTCTTCCATATTTATTTTATTTGTTTAACCTATTGTATTTTTTTCTTTTCTCTCTTAGTAATTCTTTTCTGTCTTTATTCACATTATCATTTATTTAATTGTTCTACACACATATATCATATATAATCAAGTTTGAATTTTATTTATACATTTTTTAAATTTAACTTTAAAATATATATTTTAAATAAAACAATCTAGAATGATAATAGATGTTCGTAATTTTTATCCTATAAAATAAAATTAGAAGAATAATGAAAATATTAGATTTTAGATTTAAAGAAGAGATTTAGAGAGTTTAATGAATTATTGAAAAGTTTTACATTGTTTGCTTTCAATTTAAATTTTTATAGATTGATGATAAATCCATAGAATTATTATGCTACTTTTTTTGATTGATATCTCGTTGTGATAACAATGCTTGTGTTTTCATAAAAATTTAGCAGATAAACTCTGGTGTTCTCTCTATACAGTGACCTGAAAACGTCCCTATTCGTACTATAAAAATCTCGCCAAGAGCCATAGAAATCTTTTGTCTGTTATTTGTTCATGCATATCGAATCTAGGAAGATTTTCATATTTATGAAAAGATTTCTTTATGTAATTCTGTGCTCGGTCCAAAAAATTATAATTTATGATATTTTTATATGTAAGAAATTCATATGAAGTTTTTAAAAAGTTTTCACTTTAAATGGAATTATGTTTTAATTATAAAAATTGTCTAACAAAAGGTCTTATATATTTTCAAATTTTTAAAGTAAATTAGTTGTTTTAATACAGTAAGATAAAAATTTAAGTTTTATTTTTTTTGTTCATGTTTACTACTGCGTTTATTTTATTAAATTACTAAATTCTAAATAAAGTAAAATATTTTTATGAATTATTAATATTAGTTTCTTGAACCTGAACGTTTCGATATTATTACCATAGGTTTTATTTTATTATTTATAATAATAAAAAATTCTTTATTATTAATTTTGTAATTTTGTTAAATTATTGGAATATAATAAAAATTTCTAAGAATCAATATAAATGTATTATATAATTATATAATAATTATATAATGAGATATAATTATTTTTAACCCAATGCATATGCTTTAAGATGGAATAAAAAACTGGAATTGTATAATTATTTTTTAATGGTAAAAGAAATTTGCCTTTAATTCAAAAAAAATTTTAATTTTCTTTTGTAAGAGATAAAAATATAAAATTAATTCTTTAATTATCGCAAAAGCTTTAAAATTTTAATTTTTAATTTTTGTTTCTTTTTTAAGCATATTTCTAAACATATCATTCGATTTTTTATTCTTATTTTATTATATCATTATTCATAGTATTTTTTCTTTAATCTTACATCTATAAATTAATCAATATCTTAAAATAAATATGTAAAATGATCTCCACAATGTAAATAAGCAAATTTAAAATTTATGAAATTATTTATGCAATTATTTTTATATAAAAAAAAAACATTACCTTTTGAAAACAAAAAGTAAATTATTAAATAAATATTTATAAAATCAATAAAAGTAATAATTTTTAAATGGTTTGTGACATTTGAAAAAATTTATTGATTACATTCAAACATTTTAACAATTTAAAATTTTAAATATTTCTATAGAAGATAATTTTTATTCTATTATAATTCTATTCTAATAAACATTGTTTGAAATATTATTTAATATTTACAATAAATGAAATATATAATTACAAATAGATCACTTTTATAAGAATTAAAGAACATTCATATTTCACAGATTTATTTTATTATACAATATAAAATTATATAAAAAATTTATATAAATGCACTTACACGTTGGTCTCGATCTATTCGGTCTTGTCAATGGTATCCATGGTCTTTGAGGTGGATGATTTGCAGTAACTAAAACAAAAAAAAATGTATATCTATTAATAATATAATAATCAGCATATTAATAAACAATTAATATATTTATATCAGCGAATAATGCAATCATAAAAAATAATTTCAATATTATTGGATGCTATTAATAAACATTATAGTATATCATTAATATTTATATAATTATAATTATAATTATTTTTACTATTGCTTCTAATTTTCACGACATATTTCGTAGTTTCAAAAATACAAATTTAAAAATATTATAAATTATTTATATAAAAATTTCAAAGATAAGTATTCACAAAATTAATCATTAATTTACAACAGAATACAATAATTTTATACTTTTATCATTTTCAAAGATAAGAAACGTTATGTCATAAAAAAATAGTAAAAAAAGTTTCAAATAGTAAACCTTTCAAATGTAGGAGAGAGAAATAAAATTTTTCGAAGAATATTGCACATTGTGAAACGACCCACTTTTCGTGTTGCAAGGTGTAGAGCAGTAAAATATTCAGAAGATAGAACTGAACGAAATTATGGAATGTATGAAGATAATAAAGAGCGTTAACGATTTCTCGGAAAAGACGGTAACATCTTTGTGCAATTCACAAATAGCGGTAAATTAGAATTTGGAGGAGCAAAATACGGGATAAGGGATAATCAGGACTAAAAATTAAAAGTTTTCAACTCATCTTAGAGATTTTATTGTTGAAAATTGCCGAGAGTGATTTTCTTTTCGACTCTTATTCGGTCAACTAGATAGTTGACAGAACGAGTTCGATAGTAATCTTACTGTTGAAGGCCAGTTTAACCGAATTTCTCTCGGGAAACTTTCTTCGACTCTTGACTTGTAATTTGTTCGTGTTGCCGCCGTTCGACGCATTTCATTTGTTAAATTCACCATAGATTGTGTCACGACATACCCGCTGTCCTCAACAGAATTCCAACTTCAAGAGCAGTGAACTGGAAATTGGACTTAACTTCCTATTTAGTTTTCACAGGGAGTTTCAGAAGTTCACAAGTATGTAGTAGGATCAATTTCTGAAGGCCTGGAACGTTAGAGAATTCGTTCGTCAAAGAACAACTTTAGTTTTGACAATTTTAGTTTTCTCATTAATCGTGTGCACGTAAACACGAAAAATTTTAAAAATGTTTCTGTTACGCGTCGATTGGACAAGCATTGAATGATTCATTTTAATACAATTGAAAAGTTGTTTTATACTTTATTTTCACATTCTGCGCATTCGAACGATTATAGATTGGGTCTGTAATTATTATTTGTGAATTATCAATTCTGATGATTAGTTCATCATTTGTACATATTGGTTAATATCATGATGGGTTTAACAATTGATAAGTGAATTGCATACTATCGGAAATATATATATATAGACAAAATTCACCATATAATAGTACTGAAATTTATTTTATATATTTGTTCTAATTCGTTCTATATATTATTCTTCATGATATATTCTAAATCCATGGATGAAAAATACATCAACAAGTTCAAAGAAATTATCGATATTATTATGTAAAATATAAAAATTAATTGATTTTTTTAAAAGTATAAATTAGAAAATAGTCGTTAATTTTCTTCCTATCTTGTCTCAAACAAAATCATCACATTCATGTTATTTTTCTTTCATATTAATTATTCAAGCTCGTAATATAATATTAGCTGTTTGCGTTCAAGGCCTTTTTTGCTTGATCAACGACTCGAGATTTTCTGCATGTTCGATGAATTTTTTACAACTAATTTAAAATGATTTCACATACAAATTATAAAACTTATATTTTAATATTTTTAAGTATCATTTGCATAATTCTTATACGCAAAGAACTTAGAAATTTATTTATGAATATTCTAAAAAAATCAAACATAAATAAATATTGTCACTGTCGAGTTATTGCATCAAACCAAATGATACCTGAAAGTCATCTCTCGAGTGTAAAGAATTACATACAAAATGTTAATATATATAATTATAAATTTTATTTCATTTGAAATATTTACTTTTAAATTATATAATTAGAAAGAAAAATGTGTATACATAAGTTTCATATTTGCAAAAATTTATGATACAGTACAACAAAAATATACCTTATTGAAGTAATGAAAGATTCTGACTATTGCTATAAGCACTCATAATAATTAAGATTAGTTTATATATATAGTTTATATAATATTAGTAATATATTATTAATATTAATAATTAATTAAAAATAATAATTAATAATTTTTTTCTTTTTTTTATTTTATTTTTTCTGAAACAAATGATTAATAATAAATTAAATAATAATCAGACTATAATTATTCATCTATGGTTGACTTTAATTTTTCCATGTCTTTATATTTGATACATCGCAATAAGTGACATTTTCTGCTGTTGAGAAAATTGTTGAGTATATAATTTTCTATATGAATTAATCTATCATTCAGTTTATATAACAAATACAATATAATTAATAATTAATGTAAAAATGATAAAGAATTGAAGATTAATTACTTATATAAATTAAATAGAATAGATAAGGTTATATATTTAATATTATATATATTTAATATTATAAAATAATTATAATGTAATTATAATTATATTAATATTAATAATGTTGCCTATTCTTGAATATAAATATAACAACAATTATACAGATGTATCAACTGTATTCCGTGAAATCTTATAAGCCTAATTAAGTTCTCGGTTTTGAACTGGTTTAATGATATCTACCAAGAACAAGGTAGCCACGAGTAGAAGTGAAAAAAACAACGGTCATCGTGATTCAGAATACACAGTGTTCAAGTGGTTTATTACGACTGCTTATCGTGATAGTATACAGTTTTTAAGAAAACCGTTTCAGGTCTTAAAGTCATTCATTCCTGGAAATTTTTATCTTTTACAGATCTAAATGAGCTATGAAAAATAGTTACTCCAATTAATGTTCATCTGATCGAAGCGAATTTCAATTTAACGGACAAGAGTCAATTAATAGAGCTTAATTAATCGAGAAAATAAATAATGTTTTAATTAATTCAATGAACCTAATCGATTTCTTAAATATTCCATAATAATTATTAAAAGAAACATCGTACTTGTAATTTCAATTGTGTTAGAGGAACTAAATAATATCACGAACATATATAGGTGTATATTGTACGCAAATTACTGAAGTTAATGGCGTAGTATAGGGTAGATTAGAGCAATCAATAATTACATGTAATTATGTAACAGGGTTATTTGTTGCGTTTAATTTTTGTTATTTTTAGATAAATATTTCGTTTATATTGTGTATGGTTTAAAACAGAATTTCTCAATTTTCTTTGAATTGCATTCGTAATATTTAACTAATCTTACGTGCAATCCTTTTTTTCGTTTTTAATTAGCAAAAAAAAAAAAATACTTTTGATTATAATATTGATATATTAATATACATTGATTCTAATAATTTTTTAATTCATTTTGTTCATATTGTTACATAGAAAAATAGAATTAAAATTTGTGGAAAGTTGTAAACATCAAAAAAAAAAAAAAGATTTTTTTCAATAATGAAGTAATTTAATTAAACATGTTAACGTTGATTAAGCATTATGTTTCAGTTAAAATTAACGTTATATTTCATTGATGGAACTTGATCATAACTGGTATCATAATTAGACATATTAAATTTCATTAGTTAGCATATTAACATTCTTCGCGGATATATACGTACTTTAATATTGCACCATTTATTCGTCGAATTACAGTAATCATGACAAGAGCCAAATCGATTAATATAATGTATTAGCAGAGCTATATTAAATGAAAATACATATATATTTGATGAGAAAAGCTAATTAAATATCAGTAATATTGTAGAATGCATGATAAGAAATAATAAATTCATTTAATACTTTGAAAAGATGATAAATTGTAATCGAAATTGAATCTCAGTAAGTATATTTATAAAATAAATACGAATATTTATTCAAAATCTATGAATCCTCATACAATTATTCTCTCATTCTTCCTATTTGCATTAAATGGATTTGAAATGAATTTAAATCATCTAATATTTCTATTCTAATTTTTATATATTAAAATATTATTGATATTTTTTGAACGTACAAATTTTTAGAAAAATGAAAATGAAAATATCTAAAATATGAATATAGATAAATATATATAAATAATATATTAATTAGTACGTAATGTGTGAGTTATTATTGTACAAAAATTTTCTTCATCATCTAAGATTATCGCAAAGAAAATTATTGCAAAAGAATTCGACCTCAGAGATAATTACTTTTATGAAAAAAGATATCGTTTGTATCGCTTATTTAATAACGAATTATATTACAATTAACACTTGTTCCATTTATATTTATTTTACCAGGGTGTTGACATTTCCTGAATATATATAATACTTTAATGAAACATGACATATTCATTTAGCATACACTGCATGATATGGTAGCAAGTTTTTAATGCACGCTGCTAATTTTAAAAAATTTTAAAAAAATTTGAGTGTGCACTTCTATTTCAATATCATTGCATTTCACTATGTGCATTTTATGAAACTGATATATTTTCGTGCAAATAAATCTTAATCTTCGTGCATATTATTTTTTTCAATTTGTGAATTATTTTAATTTCTTTTTTTTTACGAAATCATAAAATTGAAATTTTAAATTAATAAGAAGCTTTGGTGCAAAATTGATTAAAATATATATATATATTGTATATAGTAATTAAAATCGATTTTAAATGATAAAATGTAAGAGATGCAAAAAATCGTGAATCAAAATTCATGAATGAATTAATGACAAAAATTTTTTTATTTTAAAATATCATTACATATATTCAGTACAATATAGTATAATATAAAATCTTTTAACTGGAATTAAATAAATATTTTTATCATTTTGTTATGCAAAGCAACGATAAGTATTTATATAGTTGTCATATTCTTATTTTTCATTTTATCCTAAACATCATATTCCTAAACATAAGTGAAAGTGAATTATTTCATTGATTTTTTCACAATCAAATTTAAAGAATATATTAACAAATATAATTATATTATATTCAAAATTATTTTTTGGTATTTTTTGCCTTTAAATTATTTTTTCTATATTTATTTTAATAAATAGATATTGATATTATATTTATTATTATTTATAAATATAATCAATAAGCATGATTTTAATTTCTTTATTTAAATAATTATTTACTTAATATTGTAATAAATTAATGTTTTTCTCAGTTTTATCCTGAGAAAATGAAACAAATTATGAGACATTATGAATCATGCTTTTAATAAGTTTTTAAAGTACATTTGAATTACTTTGTTTTCTTTAAGCATAATCAACTAACAGTAATGTCCATCAGACGATAATCGGTTGGCTTATCATCAGTTAGTAGCTAAATCAGAAAAGTTTTTATGTCAGGAAGAAAACGGAGAATCTTTCTTCGCTAGAACTGTTGGCAACTAGGATTAGTTTTAAAGTAAGAGTAAGCTTTGGACTCTTCGTCTTCTTTCCTTCTTCGTTTGGCAAGATGTTCATCGGCAGATATATCCAGAATGTCTTGATAAACTTTTTACTGTCACCAACTCTTCTTTTCGCTTTCACCATTTCATTCAACAAGATACGGAAACGTAGAATTTTTTTAAATTCAAAGTTTGTAAAGTAATCTAACTTGAACTAACATAAGATACAAGTTTACAAGTTAAATATATAGAGTAAAATACAATACATTTTTATTTAAATTTCCAATATAGTGTATTTGTAATATCACTTGCTCGTGAGAAATATTTATTTGTAATTATTTGTTGATTGATATGCAATATTATCTATAATTACATATAGATAAATTTATTCAACATAATATGAATTGTAACTTCACAAAAAAAAAATAGTTATATTTATAAACTTGAAAATTTAAGTAATATTGAAATATATATTGCAAATCTAATTTAATTAAACTAAAATAACAAATTTCATGAAATTGTATGAACATTCTTATAAAAAAATTGAACCATTAATAAAAATAAAATAAACTACACAAAAAACAGAAAAAATAATTTTATGCTTAAAATATATTAAAACAATTAACTAGCAAGTAATTGTTAATATGTTTAAGAAAATATAAAAACTAATAATTAATTTTATAAAAAAAATATTTATTTTAATATAAATTTATTTAATATTCAAAAAAAATAATTATGATTTAATTTACTTTATAATATTACTCTATTATATCAAATTAAATAAATTGTACACATTTTTAAAATACAATAAATATTCTATCTAAGAAAACAAATTTCAGTGTATTTCCTTTATGACCAACAAGAATATAGATTATTAAATTTGTATATACGTTTATGTATTTTTGATTATACTAACTATACATGTATAGATATTATATAACATTTGAAATTAATTAAAATATAAATATAATAATAATATAATAATAACAGTTATATAAATTGAGAATGATTTTATATATTATCATAATTGAAAGAGTATATTTATATCATGTATTCTTAGAGGAAAAAACGTTGAAATTGTCCTTTGTAGATACGCTTGTACGCTTACAATTCATATGGATTACTATCACATTCTTACCATGAATCATTCTCTGCCTGTTGTCAACAATATGAAACGTGTTCTACGTACAATTCCTGTAGATAAGATTTACTTTTGCTCGCAAACAAAAAATGAAAATGTTACACGATAACCGTTTTGATCGTTTTACCGCAATACCTAAATTTATTAGCAACTGGAATGTTCGCGGTAGCGTGCTTCGAAACACTCTCTGCATTTAACAAGCGTGAAGATCTCGCCCCCCTGTCAGTGAACTGAACTCGGCTTAACGAAACCTCGGATGATCCGCTTTCAATGGTTCTCATACCATATTTAAGAGTTTCTTTTGGATGTTGTGTAAATTAGTTCAAGCCGATTTAACAATCAAATTTAAAGCCAAAGTAATTTCTAAGCATAAATTCATGTATAATCATATATTAGTAATATAAGTAAATATTTGGAATAATTTATTTAAATAAATATTTTGTATAATTTTATTTTTCTTATATCAAAACAAATTGTCAAATTAAATGAAGACAACAGAAAAAAATTTGAAAAGTTTATTTTTCAAGTTAATTTTCTATTTTTTACTCTTCTACTATTTAATGGAAACAAAAAGTAAATAAAAGACATTTTAATATATTAGAATTAAAAAAATATAAATTTTGACAAATTTTAAGATTTTAACAATTAATTTTAAAATTATTTATTAATAAAAATTAAAAAATATGCTTTGTAAAACTTTTTTTTTAGAGTATATATGATAAGTTAAATTTGGAGAAATAAGTTAAATCACATTTAATATCTTTCAAAAAATTCAGTAATTATACGAAATTTTTTTTGCATTTTTTACCTTTGATTTTTTAGATAAATAGCACTTAATACGTGAAAAAGATATAAAAAGAATGAAGAGATATATAAAATTATTTTTTCGCTTCATGACACGTTGATTTATTTCATCATTTAATATTTATTAATTTTTGTATTTATAAATAAAGGGATATATTCTGGCATTTGTAGAATTAAATTCAAATTTAAACAAGGAAATTCTTGGAAATTCACCATCCGCATTTGTGGTTGAATGCAAATATTTGCATGTGCAGTTTTAAAGGTGTGTAGCGATCTGGTGTGTATCATCGACCTTGATTATTATTTTGAAATATAATGCCAAATGCCGTTCGCTTCAGGTTACACCATTGCTTGTTCCAACGTTCACGAGTTACGATTTCGCACAAGCTAACACCATAAAATTCTATATATGCGTTGCAACATAGGTTGAATAAAAAAAACGAGAACAGCAATAGAAAGGTGAATGTTGTATATTGTTGTATAGAGAATAAAAAATTATTTGTGTCAGTTCGATTCATATTTCTTTTTACGAAATATTCCGAAATAATATAATTGGACTATTTCTCTGCGAAACATTTTATATTTATAAATAAATTTTAATTAAAATGTATAAAATTATTACTTGTCTCAACTTTCATAATTAATAATATATGATAACTATTATTTATCAAAATTATTTATTATTTTTTTATTTATTACTGTTTTATTATTCTTCTTTCACGTTACTTATTTAACAATTCAATATTTTATAAATACAATTCTTTCTTCTTTTTTTAATAATTCAAAATTATATTTAAAATTTCTATTCAGATTATAATACATTTGAAGATTATAATACAGATTATAATACAATTGAAACAAAAACAATACAAGCTAAATTTTTCTTAAAATATTGATACGATTTCTAATCAGTGAACAAAGTTATCTTTCGTAATATTTAACTTATTAAAATTTAAATTTGACGAACAAATTTTTTAAGATGCAACAAACTATTTAAAAATTATAATATTCATTGATTTTATAAATTTGTTCAATAATAATGTGTAGTAATTTAATTTTTTATTTTATCTCTTATACAATTTAATTTTATTTGCAATACAATGCAGAATTTGTTCAAGTAAATTATTTTTCTTTTGATATAAAAATACGAAATATATACAAGTATACATGCATTTTACATAAGGGTTTTAAATAAATTCTATTTCGTTTTTGATCAGAGATATTTTTTTCTTCACTTTGAAAAATTCTTCGACACGAAAAATCACAAGGGTCGAGAAGAAGGATTGTGTTGGTAGAAGGTGGGTCCGGAGCGAACCATTTGCATTGAAGTATTGGGAAGGAGGTGGAGAAAGGTTGGCTTTATGCAATGCCGTTATATTGTTCCTGGGACCCCTTGACATCGAGCTCCAAGTGTTTCGCGTGGTGTGAGTTTTTCACAGTTTTGTGCATACACATACGCGTCATCAGATTGTATATGTGAAAATGTTCACAGCAAGCACCTTAGTCGGCCCATTTCCAACCAACAATACCTTCGAAAATCATACGAGTGCTATACTTCAAACTTGAACGAAGCACACAACGAAGCACTGCACTTACCTATTCTCTTGCTGCGTTTGTATATGTGAATTTTTGTTATACTATTATTAATATAATGTTTATGAATAAAGTGAACAAAATAAAAATAAATTTGAAACCATTTTCCATATTATAATTTTCATTTTGTATCAACGAATGATGTTATGAATTTTATTTTCACTAAGCATTTCTTTATATTTTTTGTAATAATGATAAATATATGTATATATTTAGTATAGTTTGAAATGTCAATATGAAATATTTTATTCTAATAATAGTTTTGTTTATTTCTTTTTTTTTTAATTTCTGAATAATTTATTTCTTTATTACTTTATTTATGTGTTCATTGTTAATAATTGAATGCATAGTTTATATATTTTATTTTTATCATTAAAAGACATTCTAAATTATTAATTAAAATTATTTAAATTTATAATATGTATATATATATTTGCATTGTCTAAATTTACAATATTCCATTTATAATTAGATTGCAGATATTTTACAGTATAAAGGAAAATTAAAAATTTTTTTATTACAGCGTGAAATATTTTTTTTATAAAATATAAAACAATAGATTTTTTTTATAAACTATAGAAAACTATTAAATTCTTATTCTATTTTTTATATTTATTATAATTATAAAAAACTTTTTTTCATTTTGAAAAACTGAATTGTAACCAAAGAAAGAATTAAACAAAAATTAAATATATTTCATTTTCTTTCAAAAGAAGAGAGTAAAATACTGATTAATGAATTTATATATCTTTTCTTTTTTCTAATGTTTTTCTATTCTGTTTTCTAGTATTTTACAATTATAATTTCTTTTATCAGAATAATTATTATCGATACATATATATATACATATATTACAACTCTTGGTATACGTGTATGAACAACATCTTTTTCACGTGTATATATGATGAATCGTTTTGTCAGTCGGCGGTTCATGATTATATCGCAGAGATTATAAGCATCATAGAAAATTGAGTTTATTCAACTAGGAATATTGATCTTCTATTACAGCTGAACATTTTATATGCAATTCTTTTCTGTGAACATGTATAGTATTTAATCATAGTATTTATCTTAGCAAAACAGTTTTAAATTCGGCAGATTCCTAAGTTGTATGCCATAATTGATACGTTGCTTATCCGTATTATGCTTGCCTGCAGTAATGAAAATAAACTTCATTGTTGAATTTGTTGAATGAATATTAAATTAATGATATGTTTTGTACATTCTCTTTATGCTATTTAACTTTTTATATATTGTAAATCATATATAAGTTCTACTCACATTATAACATTTTAATTGTTTTAAATTTATTCTTTTTTTGTTAACACGTCAGTAGTTTTTGTTTCTATAAATTTTATTGTTGTACATGCGTCTATTGTTTATCCTATGCTGGACAAAACAAAGATTTTTGTAATTTTCTATTCTATAACTAAAATAAGTATTTTAATATAATAAAAAATAGTAAAACTATTTTAATATTTAATAATATAATGAACCATTCAATAAATTTTAATAAATATAAAATATTACATTACAATGATATGATCATAATTAATATTTTCTCATGTTTTTATGTCTACCATATTTCCTTTATCATATTGTAATTATACTGAAATAAGTATATAAATGTTAAAAATTATTATCATACGATTTTTTATACAAATAATCATAACTAAAAATAATTATTAACGATTCAAATCATTTTCTTATTCTTTTAAGACTCACGATTCCCATATATTGGCAAAATATCGTGTTGGAACATTTATTAAATGAATACAAAAATGTAAAAAAAAAAAAAAAAAAAACAATAAAACAATAATTTTAAATCTGGGTAGGAATTGTTAATTCATATGTAAAAATATATAAACATTCGACGTAAATATTTGTCATCAGACATGATTATATTAACATTAAATTGGATCACCAATTTACATATAATATACATATTTATATATATATATGTATATAATTTTACTTTCTGTTCTCGCTCTTTTTTATAAGAAATTAATTTTCTTTTTATATACAATTTTTTTGCATATCTTATTTCCAAAAAGGAGTATATGAAAAAAATTAAAACACAACAATAAAATAAATAAGCAAAACAATAAATAGAAAAAGTTAAAACGAAATTATTCTACATGTATTGTATGACATATTATATTAAATATATATATAAAAAATTGAGACAAAGAAAGATATATCGTTACCATTATCTCTGAGCTTTTAGAATACTATTTCATTGATAATTTGAACGATTATATTTCAAACTTGAAAATGGCCAATGCAAAATTGCGATGATTTATGTTGAGGCATGTGTACGCACGGCTGGCGACGTTTTAATCATGAGAACGAATCATGTGCACGTGAGAAAACGTTTCCATTACATACACGAACACCAGCTACTGGTCTTATGATTCAGCACATGCTATCGTAATCGAATGGCAACAAAAATATATGTATTTGCGAAAATGTAAATGGCTGCGTCGGCAGTACCATGTCGTATGATCATTAAACGTTACCAGTTAATTAATGAAACCAGGTGGAATTTCCACCCCAGGTTGCTGGCGAAAAATCAATTTAACCTTGATTAAGAAACGAATCAGACACCATTTAAATTACTTGTTACTTTACCACTTTTTATTTTCTCTTGCGTTCTACGAAATTTAAATTGTAAAATAAATAAAAAATAATTCGATCGAGAAAATGTTGTAGTTGTCGAAAATATTTGATAAACGAGTTAATAAAAAATTTAATTTCTTTAAATCTTGAAATTAAATTTTATTTCGTTAAAAAATTATAAATTATAAAAATTTGTAATGGTATTTTAAGTAGATATTTAAAGAGCTAAGGAATAATTAATGCGTTACGAGAAAAGATTTTAGAAAGATAATTTTTACAGAATTTTATATGACGAAGAAAAATTAATAACATATATAGCAGTCAATATAATTTCTGAATTTTTGAATTGAATATGAATTAAATTCTCGCAATTTAATAATTACCAAGTATTTCACGCATGAAATACAATAGTATTATTTTTCATGCCAGTTTAATTATCATTTATTTAATAAATAATATAATTAATAAAGCGTGAAATTGTAAAATTATCTTCCAATTAATCTTTAATAATGTTAAGTTACGCAGGAAATGAAATTCTATCATATAAATCATTAACATCAATGTATTATTATACCACAATTCGTAACATATGTGTAAGTACAATGTATACTAACTACTATACATATACAACATGAACATTATGCTCACGATCGTAAAAATTCAGCCTCGTAATTATAACTTGCCTTTATCTTTTATCTGGGTTAGTAAAAATATTATTAACGCGAGATATATTATTCCATCGTGTTATTATTACATCATGCTTTTATTTTCATTTATAAATCGAAAGGAAAAGGAAAGATAGAAGAAAGAGAATTGACCGGGAATGCGGGTTTAGTCGCGCGTTTATAAATTGCGTACGTGTTAAACTTACTGCGTGCTACACGGCCATTAAGCATTATCTTGCTGATAATTGCTCGTGAGAAACGAGTTGCCTCTGTAAAGGATCATTCTCTTAATCGCACATAAATTGTACTTCAGGCCTAGCACGATCGAACAACACTCGCCTTTACTTGTATTTTATCTATTTAGAAAAATGTTTTAATTCTTGTAAATTTAAGCAGAACTAAGGAAATTAGATGAATGAATAGATGAACAAAAATAGGTATTTTTATTTTTTCGAGTAATATAATAATGATTTTGTAAATAAATTTTCTTTTAAAATAATTGTTGTATAAAGGAATACAATAGAGTTAATTATCTGAACTGTTAATTATTCGAACCAAATTACAATTGTTGTATCATCTATAAATTTTCTTAATATTATCTATGTTATTACGTACTCTATATTATGTTTGTTTCTTTTATTCATATAAAGGAATTTATATATAGTATATGCAATAAATAGATTGTGGTTGGTGCAATAAATTTTATAAGAGAAATTAATTTTAAATAGAAATTTGTTTTATTCAAGTAGCATAATATATTTTAAATATTTTATATTTCTTTATTTTTGTACCATTACAGTACATTTTAAATTACAGCAATACTCCTGTGACTTTCAATTTCTATAATTATAGATAATTATAGAAAGAATAAATACATGCATGTTTCATTATCCAAACCGTTTAATTATCTAAATAATTCAATTTGATTGGGATAATTGATGCTTTATTATAATATTTTAAATCAATTTCAAAAGGATTTTGCAAATAAATTTTTCTTTAAAATAATTTATAAAGAGATTATATAAATAAATAATATTTCAAATACATATTTAATAATAATTCATATAAATTCATAAAAATTTTAAAATATTACAATTGATATATTAAAATCACATTATTTTAATTATTATTTGCAAAAAAAACTAAAAATATTGCATGAAAATAATTTATACGTTGCTGATTCATTTGCTTTATATTATCTTTTAATTCGGTAATTTAAAATATTAATATTAATTGTACAAAACTAAATAATTTTTTTGGGACATGTATCACAATGTAATACATTGACAAAATAATATATTCAATTTTTAAAATTTATCCAAATTTTCTAAACAGACATTTTATATATATATATATTAAAAAATTATATTATAAATAATTATCAAGAAAAGAATATTTGAAAGAAACTGATATATGAATCGTGAAGTTTGATATCGATATTTTTATATATATAGAGTAGATTCTGTGCAATTTTTTATAAAAAATTTTGTTTCTTTCGATTAAATATAAAAAGATCATAACTGCCTTATTATAAAACAGGAATATCTTTTACTCTTTTCAAGCTAAGCAGCAGCTGGTTTCCAATGATAAATTCTATGAAACTGGAACGTGACACGGATGCAAAGCACTTTCCATTAAATGCTAATGATTTTAGGAATAGTTCTTAGTTACCGCATAAGAAACCTTTTGTTTTTATATCAAATCATAGAGGATTAAATGTCACAATTTTAGTTAAAAAAAAAAATATTAATCGATGCATCTACAATTAAGTTGACAGTATATCAAGAATATAAAGAAAGATTTCGATTTCCCATCTTATTAAAATTTATTTCTATTTATTATATATTTGTTTTATTGTATACATATACAATAATTTTCTTGGAATCAGATTATAAAATTCTACGATATAATAAATATAAAAAAAAAAATTGTATAAGCATTTTATAATTTTATTATCAACTTATTTCATATTGATAAAAATAAAATACACATAATTCAAACAAATTCTATATTTGATTGAATAATTTTATTGCATCTCTTTCATATCTAATCGGACTTGTTAAAAAGTTAAATGATACGAAATATTAAACTTGACAATTTCGAGTTACACGCTTTAACTGCACAAAAAAAAAAAAAAAAATTAAACGCGTCAATTAGAAGTCGTTAAAAGAAACTTTGTTATTAATCTTCCCTTAATTTAATGGTGAACCGCTTTGCATGAACTGGGTAACATGCAAAATGAAGTGGACTATGCATAGTATCATAATTGCATTGCCCATGAAGGGTTCTTTCAACTTTTTGTTGAAACGGCGCCTCGTACATGCACGAGTGACCACTAGTGGCTAAAAAAAAAAAAAAAAATTATCGGCGTCACGTTATGAATAGTCTAATTTTAATCGTCTACCAGTCCACCATTAGCATATTCAATCTGTAAGGAAATTACTTCCGATCTTGTTCCACGTTGCGGATACAGTGTTTAAGTAGAAGGTTAAGTAGAAGGAAGAAAAAGTCGATCGTACTAATATGCATCGGTCATACTTCGAGACTTTAAAGGCCAGTGTACGACAGATCAATGAACATAATCGTTGGTCATAAGTCCTAGATTCTGAAGAAACTTATATCCACGTTTAATCAAAAGGAATCATTGTCAAAATTCATAATATTGAAGAAAGAAGCAATTTTATAAAGCAAAATTATAATTCCATAGGCGCGATAGCTTCGAATTTCATTATTGCTTAATCGTAACCAAGTCTGAAATCTTTAATTTGATGAAATGATTTTTAAGATATTGTTCTATGAAAAAATTAACTTTTTGACTGGTTTATAATAGTCGAAAGTAAATCTTAACTCTTAATCAATTGTCTTCGATTTGTTAGTTTTAATTTTTCAAAAGATTTTATCCACTCATAATAATAATTTATTCAATGAAATTAGTGAATATATCTATAGCAATATAAGTCAAAAATATATATATATTTTTTTCTAGGAAGAGTTGAAAATTGTTTGTGAACTTATAAAAGAGTTATTAAAAGATTTAACAAACGAATAATTAGCAAAATTTCTTGCTCATTTATGATTAATCATTTTCTATAATGAAATTTATCTCTTATATAGAGGCTGACAGAAGATCAAAACACGTGAGCACATATTTCATACAAAGCAGAAATTTAAAATAAATTTCAATTGATCTTGAAATTTAATTTCAATATGCCATCTAATTGGATAGATTATTTTTACTTACTAAAAAGATAAATAAATATGAATATTTTTAATGAAAAGTATGAAAGAAAAATTTTGAAAATAAATTATTACATTATTTAAATTCAACGTTTAATAATTTATTCTAGTTAGAATAAAAGACTCGGACTTTACATGAAATAATAAATAGTTTTACCATAACCAAATTACTTTTGAATTATTTCAATGAATTGCCTAGATATTATTATTTCATACGAAATAAAATTATTTTCCTTGTGTTATAATAAAAGTAACAAAATATTTTAAACGATTTATCATTTCAGGATTATTATTGTTATTTTATTTTAAAAAGCGTGCTCAAATCTGCAACTTACAAAAAACTATCGATGAATTAGTAATCCGATGGATAATTAGGATTATTAATTAAAACTTAACACTTTCTGATCTATTGTGTGGACCGGCTTTAAATGAGAGGCCTGGTGAATGTGCCGAACACGCCATGAATCCTACATAAATACAGTCAGTAAGAGAGAAAGCAAGGGCAGGAAGGTAAGATCAGAAAAAAGGAAAGAAAGAGATGGAAGAGGAGGTGCGTCAGGTGTTATATCCTGCCTTGACGTAATCTAATGGATAGAGGTTAGTTGGGGTGAAGCCAAAACAAGTCCACAACCGCGGGTGGTACGCACATGGAACGCGGAAATGTTAGCTAACGTTTCTCGTTACGGAAAGAACAACCCTGTTCGCGCTCACTTGGAAAATTTTCCGGACATTTGCATGCTGTTGCGGATAAAATTGTAACTATTTCACTGGTTGAATTTTGTACTCGAGTAAATATTAAATTGTAATCAAGTATAAAGTTTATTAAAGATTCATAACTCATAACGTAATATATAATAATAATAATTTATATAAATGAAATTTTTATATAAAGAAAAAGGAAAGTGTTATTATCATTAATAAATGGTATGCAAGATAAAATTGTCGAGTAATGAAATTAAATGTAGCAATAATTTTATTTTGATATTATAACATGTAAAAAATATAAATATATACGTAATACATACATTTCGATGAAAATCGAATAGACTGGAGCATAAAAATTTTATTTTCTTACCTGAAACAAATAAAAATATATTTTTATTATATTAAATGTGTCATCATTAAAATAAAAATGAATTTTAATTATATTTCTTTTTAACCATTTTTTGAAACATTTTAAATTTCGTAAAAATAGAAAACAAATATTTTTTATAATATTAATGGAAATCATACATAGTGTGTTTTATTTACGATATATTTATTTAAAAAATAATTAAAAAAAAATAGGTTTAATTTAGGATTTAAGAATACACATAAAAAAAACACAAAGATTTATGTTTAATTACATAGAATTTATTAAGTTTGAATATATAGTGTTTCTTTTGGTTTTAAAAATGATAAATGTTCCAAGATTGGTTGATCCTTTAAGCAGTGACCATTAATGATACATGTTCGCCGGCAGCGCTATATTTGACAGATAATTGCAGAGTTCAGAATCGTAATGTGTATATCTATTAATTGTATCTCTAATTACACAGATACAATATCAATGTATTAAAAATGTATTAAAAATTAAAAAGATCATATTTCTTAAATAGTTATAAAATGGATAATAATAATCAAATAGATATAATTTTTAAATTATTTTTCAATAATTATTATAAAGTAAAAAAAATTAATTTCAATTATATATAACAAACTCTGAATCATAAAACTGAATAAAGTTCGGTTACTTCAAAAACTGTTTTCTCCAAAACTTCGAGAGAATCGGATAAAGTTCAAAAACTAAAGTATCTACTTAGGTATGAAATAGAAATACTCTGTTCTATGCCTAAGGGATAATTCTTTACTGTTGGATAAAATGTAGAGACAAAAGAATATTTCTCACGATTCTCAAATCAACTTGATCTGATACTGAAATATTCAGGATCATGGAATGTTACGATTATATTGTTACCATTTCATCTTTTTCTTTAAATGAATCTGATTAAATTAATTTAAATTGTTTTTGAAATGCCAAAACATCTGAAATTTTTTTCTATTCAAATTTCTTTTTATTTCAAATTATTTTAAATAAATTAAGAATTTCGTGAAAAAAATTATATCTCTAATCATATATTTATTATTTAAAAGTTTGAAAACAGTAAGAGATATCAAATAAAAATTATAATATTATATTATATAATATATATATAATAAAAATATAAAAGTTATTATAAAAGTTACACATAAAATTTATTTATAAGAATCAAAATTTATTAAAATAAAAATAAAAAGATATACATATATTAAAATAAAGATGAAAGAAAGATTGAAACAAGAAAAATTCCATATTATGCGGTGTAATAAAGATATATAAGTCGTTGAAAATAAATGATTTATTTATTTTATAATTTTTTGCAATAAAAATGCAAATTATTCTATTAAAAATGCATCTAACAAAAAACCATATTTTTAATTAGTAAAATAAATGTTAATTCAATAAATTCTGTTTTTTATTATTCGTTGCCATCAAAAAGATAATCTCTCTTTTAATATTTTGCTAAATATTAACTTTCATTTGAAGACCAAAAATTAAAATAAAAACTTATCAATTCAATAATTAAAATATATATAATTCAATAATTACTAAATTATATTCTCAATCATGTTTTTTATATTGATAAAAACAATAATTTTTTTAAATTATCTTAAATATCGTTAAGATATAATAAGAATTTTTTTTAATTATTTTAAATATTGTTACAAATTTATAAATGGATCTTCTTCTGTTTTTGCAAGGTTCTCTATTATCATTCTCAATTGTTTAACATGCATTAAGGAAATGATCTAATTTACTTATTGTTTGGTTTTCATTTGAAATTCATAAATTGACTCTCTTTCATCTGTTGAAGATACCAATTTTAATACAACTTGAAGATTTCTAGGAAGTATCCAATCTTAAATCAGAAAGATTAAAATTTATCTTAGATTATAGCTTTCGAGTTATTGAACTGTTTCCAGTTACATGAAACAGCGTATAAAAGGAGGTATTTTATTCACAAGGAAACACGATAGCCTCAAGGCGTTTTAACTTGATTCTCTGTCGATTAAGGACAAAGGTGGATCATGCAAGAGGAACGAAGGTTCCTTCCTTGGAGTTACATTATTTAACACAAAGTTTTCAATAATCATTCAACTATATTCATCCAATTAAGTTTAATCACTTTACTGTAATCCATTATAACGGCAAAATGATTAAGAGTGTAAGATATTTTAAAATCGAGATTATAATGATGAAATGAAAATTCACTTAATTTGAAAATGATTTTAATTAAAATTTGCATGTATATAAAATATAATAGATTTCACGCAGAATAATTTTTTTCAATTTCCAAATATAATTTTGCTAAATATAATTTTTTGGCAATTTTTTTTTTTTTACAATAAGATGAATATTATATTCTGAATATTATAAATTATAATATTAAAATTTTACATTATTTGGCACCATTACTTAAAAAATAAAAAATGTATTGAAATTTAGAGCATTGATTTCATTTCGTTAAACTGGTAAAAGAAAAAATTGCCTAATAAATAATTTATCGTATTTCGCACAATCATAGTTTTATTAAAAATAAAATTGTTCGTTAAAATTTCGTTAAAAAATAAAAAAATGTTCGAATACTTTCAACACTTTTTTGATTCACTATAAGTCGGTCAGTTCGATCATAGGAATTTCTTGAATTGGCTGATATTAGGTTAATACTATTTTAATCTTAATCAGATATGCAAGTGGAATGTTTTACGCTGAAGATACCGCGGTAAAAATGTTCTTTTATCGGCAATCTACAACTTCGTTTAATATCTTTTTACTGGGTTTGGAAAGTTCGACCAGAGGGAATCGTTTCGGTCGCTGAATGTGGAAGTTAACGTTTAAATTTCTGTACAGGAAATTTCTTATCTACCCTTTTTAAACTTTGCGTTCATTTGCTATTCGTTGACTAAGAATGACCTGAATTTATCATTGATAAAAACCTTGAATGACTGCAAATTACCATTCTTTACAGCAACGATTATTAAATAAAAAGGACAAGATGATTTTACGCTAATTTCAATATTTAATTAGTAGTAATTTGTATAATATATCGTATTATCACGTGATACTCCTCTTAATGAATTTTTATCATAAAATGATTTAATTTTTTTTATTCATAAAAAATTAGTTTAATTGTTTTCTGGAAATTTAAATTTTTGTAAGAAAATATTTTTATAGTGATTTTAACAAGAAGAATATTAAATAAAATATTTTAATAAAATCAATTTATTTTTTGTTTTATGTATATAAGCAGGGATAAAGTATAAAATTCTACAGATAAAATTATGCATTTTTGATAAAAAATATTCGATCACTCTTTAAAATCTATAAATTTTTATATCTGCCTGTAATTTTTTTCCGCATCAATTTCGATGAAAATTTTTGCACGTATATAACTGACATAAATCTATAAAACATATTGTTTAACTTTTATATTTTATATTAGATTTTAATTTTTTAGATAAAAAAATTATAAGCGATCTTTTTTTTAAAAATTTTTTTATATATTCTAATAAATTAATCCTTCTCTCATCTTTAAAAAAAAAAGAACAAAACTCAAATTGTTTGAAAAAACAAAACTCCAATTTTAAAAAATTCTATTTAATCATATTATTCTATTTCAAAGAATAATCGAATATTTTCTACAAGTATTGTACATATTTATATATATGAAAAATCTGAATACTATTCGAAATAGGATAATTCATAATGTAGAATAAAATTTGATTTTTTATATGAGACTTTGTTTTTAAGAATAGAATTAAGTTTGAAAATTTATCAAGTAAACATAAAAATGGCGAATATCTATATCGAATAAGAATGATTAATTAGAAGAAAATTATTGCATTAATATCAATAAAAAATATAATAAGTATAATATTTTTATTAAGTTGTATTTTTAAATTTAATTTTTTAAAAAAAATAAAGATTCGTACACAAAAAAATCATTTTACATATTCGATTACTTTTTGTATGAAAAATCATCGATTTGTAGAATAATAAATTTTTTATTATTAGATTGCAGATATTTAAATATGCAAATGCATATTTTTACAGGAAATAGATAAAGAAAGTTGAACAGAAATATATTATACTATTAAGTAATTCTAGAAATATATTTCTTATTTTACATAACGCGTTTTGCATAAAAGATATTTTATGATACGACTAAACAGAGAGAAGAAGCAAACTAAATTAGATATTATAATTTTACTTTGATAATTATGATGTTAAATGATATTTTTAAGTTTCAATTTTAGCAAAATATTTGTAATTAATCAATATGTAAATCAGTGTCAGATGTACGATTTCATACGACATAAATTTGAGTTTGCAATTAACCCACATAGCAGGTAAGCACTTGAACGAGACTATAAGGACACCGCGGTTGCGGACTTCGGTCAAGTGAGCTTTCTGTCACGTTGTACCTCGACACTTGTTCACGTTTCGAACGTCTATTAAAGAGTCTACCCCAAGAAAATTATGCCAAGTTTTTAGATTTTCAACGGCCAATCTCTTATATCACAATATGAATCTATCTAGAAATTATGTTTGTTAATCTCAAAACTCAATTTGATCTTAATGTACGCTTAAACAGAAAATTGATTGCCTTCTCAATCTCTGACAAAAATATTTTATCATTGATAATAACATTGGAAGAATTATAATCTATTGATTATAATTCTTTCCTTATCAATCTTAATAAATTTAAAATAAGTTATAAAAGGCTACATTTTCTCATTTCACATAATTGGCAGTTTGTTTTTTAATTTTTAAGCAAAAAACTTTCGAAACTATAACATTGAATTCTATTTATATATTTATATTTGTCATAAGAGTATGCACTGAAAATTTTCGATTTAATATCTAAAGATTTTTTTTTTCAATAAAGATTTTTCATCATATATTATACTTTAGACTATTATATAATATTTTAAGTATAATTTAAAATATTATAAAATATTAATATTTCTTAAACAATATTATTTAAAATTTGAAATATGTAATGATATTTAATCGATTAAATTTGCAACTTCAATGAAGTAAAATTTTAAATAAATATTATAATTATTTGATAATTATTAATATAAATCGCTGTGATATTAACGAGGGAAAAAAATTTCGATCGAAAAAGAAAAATAATAAATCATTTCAGAAATCTGCAAACAATTTTTTTAGCAATTTTCTCGTTGAGAAAATGAAAGCATGGCAGGAAGCCTTTACATATGTATGTAAGTATATGTATGTAGATATAAACGAGAATAAACAGTGAGAATAAGGCCATGATGCAGCTACAACTCGGATTGACCACTAAAATCATAAATTCTCAGTCAGCTCAAAGCTTGATACTCAGGAGGATCACGAGTGCTTCAACCACTCTTGATATTCCCCATGTACTGACTTCAATATGCACCGTGACTTCTCTCTATTAATAATTAGACATACCCATGCACAGTTGACACTTTGGACAATTTTGATTATTTATTGTCGCTTAATGATTATTTATTAATCTCAAGTGATCGTTGATAAGTAATGCTCTCAGATCAATGTCAAGCACTTAAGAGATTCACAGCAGTATGGAATAAGAAAAAATGTGGCATGAATGAAAAGACACTGTATATATTAAATATATTGAATATATTGAATATGTTGAATAAGATATTGTGATTATTTTAAAAATAGAAAATCTTCTTAAGATGAGATTGTATTTGTTTTATAATTACATTGTGATATGTTCAATCTAATTTGAATTATAATAGAGTTCTAGGATCATTTAAGTAATAAGTTTATTTCTAAAATTTTTTACAAACTTTCTTCGTCATCAGAATCCAATAAAATTATAGGAGCATAATTTATAAATATCCTTGCAATTAAATGAAAAGAAAATATTAATTAAAATAAAAATAAGGATATGCAAGAATATTGAAATTTATTCTGATTCTCGAAGATGAAATAAAAATAATATATGAAAATATTTTTAATCAATAAACAAAAAAAGATATGTCTTTTTTTGAAATATCTAAAAATAATATATCATTTTTTAAATACATACATATTTACATAAATTGTCATTATATGTAAATTAATTATTAAATTAATTATAGTTTTATATTTTAGTATTAATAATTTTTAGTAAATAATATAAAGAATAAATTCAATTTAAATCAATAGATCTGTATTATTAATGATCTTTGCAATTAATAATAAATATATTTAAAATGTTTAAAAACTTTTATTATTATTAAAAACACAATCGAATGTATAAAAATTTATCACTAATTTAAAAAAATTATATTTAAAAGATTAAATAAAAAGAAAAAAAAATAAAATCCAAACTTGCAAGAAATAATGTAATTATTACAATGAATTACAATAGTCAACAAATTATAGAAACTATATTACAAAAAAATTACGATAAACAACTGTACATAGATTTCACGAAAGTTTCATAAAACGCTCAACAATAGATATAAAAGCTGTCTATTTTTACAAATAATTTCAACATTCTGATAAATACAATTAATGCTTAGATATATTTAATCCATTGTCATGAATCGTATTGTTTTTGCGTCACGCTTTGTCAGGTCACCCCTCTCCCTTATTCTGTATGTGCACAAGGGGTTCCTTTCCACACTTTTTTTTCTTTTTTATCGTTTTTTTTCTCACTCTGCCGTTTATCTTTCGCAATATTCTCTTTTTTCCCTATCCGATTGTGGCCTTGCCGACTAGTCGACGCTTCGAATCCGTTTTTTTTATACAATGCCTTCTATGGCCTATTGTTTTAGTTCAATTTAATTATCCGCTGGACATGAATCGCCTGAGATAATACGTTGAAATTCATTTTGAAAGCATTTCCTTACGTCTCTTGACAAGTTAATTTTGTTTCTATGATTGAATTAAAAAAGCTTTTATTTCACGATTCAGCTTATCTTTCAACATGGATTCATCATAATTGAATACTTTGCATTTAATTTTTTCAACATTCAATTCTATAAACTTATTCATCAAAAAATTTGATTTTACGTAAAAATTTCTAATCTAATTCTATCACGTTTATGATATTATTATTATTTTATAGATTTCTCTTTGTAGTATCTTATTCATCGTCTTCGAAAAATTATGTTAAAATAATCGCTATCATTAATATTAGAAAAGCAATTAAAAATACGAGAAAATTGATTCGAGTTGAAATATTTTTCTTGGATTTTCAAATATAACTTAAGAGAAAATATTAGGATTTTAGGATATTTAAGGGATTAAATTATTTGAACTATTTTTATTACTTTTGCTTCATATTTTATCCTTTACAATTTTAAATTTCTGAAAATCTTAGAGATTCCAATATTCTCTAGAATCTTGAAATTTTCCAAAATTTTGAAATAATTTCAAAACTCGATCTCTTCCGACGTATGCTAAACATCGAATTCTCGACATTTTCATTTTTGCACACTTTTATCCATGACAAAGATTTCGAGAATTGTGTTTTGGGATGAATTCTGTTGAAAATGATTGTAAATTGAAAGTGTTTACAAAAGTGAGTGAGTATTTAACAAAGCTCGTTCGGAAATATGTGTCACTCGAGATATTTTCGAAAACTTGACCCCATTCAAATATCGAAATTTTTAACAATTTCTTAAAAATCGTTTCTGTTTTTAACATTCTTTTCTAATTCTAATTTACATATTTAACAATATCCTAAACATATTATTCAAGATATTAAACCATATAACGATTGTATACGTATATAGTTGACTTATAATCATAAATTTTGACGAATATTTATTAAACAGTAAAAAGGAAATCGAATTAGTTAGAACATATGTATGTTGTATGTAGTACAGTAGAGTATTCGAGCGTAGGTGTTTACATGCCTCGTCACGGAGTGACGACGATGCAGCCGGTCGATCCGGTCGTTGGTTCGTGCGATTGAAACGCACACTAAGTGGCAGCTCGTGGACATTGTAAACGCTTCGAAGCGGCTTAATCAGCCACTGTATATATTGGTACGGCTACACCGACTGTAGACAGTCGGATGCTTGATCGAAGGGTGGAATTCACCCGACCGGTGTACATGGTATTCTCCACGCATAATCAGATTCACTTCTTTCTTCTCTGTCAACGTAATTCTGATTATACAACGAGAAATAATCTTAATAATCTATCTGGCAAAATTGATCGACTTCCTTCAAGAATATTTCAAGTAACAGAAACGTTCAAACTCCGCACGGTTTATATTAAAGAATTCATGGCAACTTGTTCGACCGGTTAAACCTCATTTTTATTTGAACTTGAATTGAAATTCGATTCATGTTTGAAATAAATAAGTTGGGTTTACGGACGTGGTTTTTTTTTTTTTAGATTAAATTTTATAAATTTTCTATACACTTTCGTTTTATTTCTATTTATTTAGTCGAAGAAAATTTAAATTTCTGAAATTATATTTATTGAATTTCTTAGATCGAATGGAAAATCGTTTTTTCTTTTCATTTCCTAATAGATACGTGTAATTTTGAATTCTATAGTTACCAGCGACTGACATTGTATCCTGGGTTTTTCCTAAACTGGAAAACGTATGCGTTGCTCTTGCATTTTGATTGCACGGTGAATTGTTCATGATTTGCTGACCAGGAATATAAAATTCTGTATACATGAATTCTTCCTATTTCATTTTATATATAAACAGTAATACGGATTAAACATAAAATTTTAAAAATTTACGATGAGAGTTTAACAATGAGAGAGAAAGAGAAAGAAGAATAATATTAAATTTAACATTTGAGAAATTGAAAATAAAAATATTGATATCATTAGGAAAGAATGTATTACATATCCTTTTTATGTTGAAGACACATAAACAATAAACGTAATCTTACATTTATTACTATAACTAGAATAATTTCAATTTCAAACAATTTTTTAATCCGTTGATCAACAACAATTCTTTCAAGTTAAAGCTTTTTATACAGAAAATGTGCAATACTATAAAATATTTTTCATATAAATAAATTAATATTATTTCATTCAGATCAATCTTTCTGAATTAACAACATATTTTAAATTTTTGCAGTATATCATAATTTTTAGGATAAAAATTTGTATTTACTTAAAATGATTCTTGTTATGGTTTATTATTCATTTAATATATATTTTAAAAATTGGTAAAATAAGTATATAGTTATTTTTGTTTTCATAAAGAAAATATTTAATAACAATTATGAAAATTATTAATTATAAAATGTGATAATGATTTCTGATTTTTCCTATAAAAATTCTACAATTGTATATAAATTTATTAATATTAAATATTTCCATTTCTTATTTACTTAAATAAAACAAAAATTAAATAAAATATTGTATGCAATAAATGATACATATAAATGCAGATAAAATAGATCTATTACATAAAATTAGATTAAACTGTTTCTTTACATTGCAGAATCGACTATTATTTAATAACTAGTTGTTATCATGACATTAAGCTTACATGTATGATCTTTAAGTGAATTTATATCATGACATCTGGTATTGCTGAGGGTAGTAATTTCATTATCTAACATATTATCTGATGAGAAATACTGCAATGAATGGGAAATATTTTATATCGTAAAATTTAAACTAATGTAAAATTAATATCGTATCGAACAAGAGATTTTTGAAAAATATAATTTTATTTTATATAGAAATGAAAATTGGTATTTAATTATTTTTTATTTTTTCATATAAATACACATATTAATAATATATACAATTTTGAAATCATAAAATAATTCTCCAGTATCTTTCAAAATAAAAAAGAAAAGACAATTTATATAATAATTGCTTTGTATGTACAAGGAATAATGAAAGCAAAAGAAAATTTTATTAAAAATTGATTCATTGTAGTTTTATTATAATTTTCTCATGCATCATTATTGAAATAACAAAAAGATTTATTGAAATATTTATTGAAATATAGGCAAGGAACAATTTGATTTTAAATTTGTATATTCGATTGTATATTCAAAAAAAAAAAAAAAACATTTAATAATTATGCTTTGATAATAAGATGTATTTATGAAGATACTATTTCATTATTATTTGTTGTAAGAAAATCTAAAAGTATATTACAATATTTTTTTATATCGAAAAATCAAAATAAAATTTAAAATAAAATTCTCCATTCATATGTAAATAATTTAATAAATCTTTTGACTCGTTTTGGTACAATCTTTTTAATAATGATACAAGAAAAAATGTGTTCCTCTCAATCAATTAATTTTTTGATCATTTTCTTTTGCATTGTTTCTTTCTCTTTTGTGCATAAAATAATTATACAATATCAAATGCAATTTTTTTTTTAAAGATGCTAAACTATTCTATTAATTCGTGCACACTATTAACATTGAAACATCGTAATACACAAGTATTCTACTTCGCTTCGAGTTATGCGGTGAAGTAGCAGAGGTTCGAAATAATTTCAAGTGACCTCATATCCATCACTAGTTTCGAGGCTTGCCTCGAGGCAAGTTTCATATCTAGTGATGGGGGAGTGAGACAAGTTTCACTATGTAGCATATAACTACTTTATGCAATGCAAAGATTCGAAATAATTCCAAGTGATCTTGGCTTCATCACTAGTTGTAAGGTATGACTCGAAACAAGTCTTACCGTGTAAGATATATTTTAGTATTCGATAAGCAAATAAATTTTTCACATATCTGTAACTTATTGAATTTTCAATAGTCTGCCTTTATAGCGATTGAAGTTCTTCATTATGATTACCGTTAGTAATATGTACTTATATGTAGAAGAGTATTTTAAATTATATATATGTTTAGACAATCATGAACAAATTACAATTGAATTACTAATTTCGAAAATTGTATATTCTCAATGTTAATATTTATTTTTTAATAATGTTTTCTCAATAACATTTTTGCAAAATATATATATTTTTTAAATATATAAATAACTTTAATATTGAATTTTAAATATTTTAGATCCATCTAGAATCAAGTTTCAGAAAAATTCGAGGAACTTTGGCGATTTCTTCAAAATCACTTTTTTCCCCCAACTCCGTTGGGAAATCATGTTCCAAAGATAAGAATACAAATTGCTGAAATCAGTTTCTTCCTTAAAAGGTATCTTATCAAAATAGGAGAATTCCAATCCAGATTTGTTATCCGTAAAATATTCCAATTATTCCCCCACGATCGATCCAAGTGGTAACAAATCTACTTATCATCGTTTAATTGAAACTCGTATTCCACAATCCAGAAATCAAAAAAAAAGAAGAAAAAAAAAAAAAAAAAAGATTTCCAAGAAATTCATCGCGGTTTGTTCTTAGATAGATAACCAATTGAAACGCTCGGGAAACTAATTATACAGAGAATACCAGTTTTCACATCTTGACTAAATCTCTTCGCTTTATTAAATCCTTTTCCCCTCTCGAAGAAGGGCATTTCTTATCGATCGAATTTATCTTTCTTTCCATTCCTCTTGCATGGGAAACAGGGACTCGTTAAGGGAGGAGTGACCTACCTAAGAGGCCGACACACGCAGGAGATGCGCCATTCAACCTTCGGTTCACGTTCTGTAATGAGAACGTATTACGAGCCGCAATAAAATCTATCGTTATCGCGCGATCCAACGATACGGATGTTGGAGAGAGAAGATACTGATGTATCGAGCAACCGATAGAATTGAAAAAAAATTGAAATGTATACGTGGCCTGTTTCAGCAGAATCTGAAATGTATGCGTGGGGATGGTTTCTTAACAGGATATCCGACGCGATTGAATTTGTTATTTCAAATAAATTTCACGATATACTTGATTTCTCGTTTTAAACCGAGATGATGATTATTTTCATGTTAATTTCTAACATTATTTGGGAAAAGAAATTTTATTTATTATTAGATAAGAAAATTTCTTTGAAGTTTATTTATTTTAATGAAAATTTTTGTACATGTAAAGTGTAAACCATGATGCATTATATATAGAACAATTTATTTTTTAATAGAAAATTTCCTTGAATACGTGAAATCGATTCTTAAGCAATTTCAATTTTTGAAATATTTTTATAGCAGGAAAATAGAGCATTAAAATTTTATAAATTTACAATTTAATGTTTTACTTTATGTTTGTTATATTTAAAAAACGAAATAAAGTTAAAACTTTAAGGATTGATTTTGCCTTTGAAATGATATTATGAAGTATTTTTGAATAAAAAATTATTCTCTATGTAAAGCATTATGATTTATATATTGTTTTTATAAAATTATTGTTGGTTTTAATAATATATTTTATTATATTGAAGTTTCATATGAACATCTTAACAAGAATTGCTCACAAAATTATTCGATCAAATTAGATATTTAATTAGACATTTTATTAAAAATTGTTCATTCACGAAGAATTTATTCGAAATCTATATTTGGTTAATATTTATTATTATTTTTTACGATCACAGTTTAAAAATAAATATACATTCTACAAAGTATACATCTAGTAAAATAGAGAACGTTCTAACTATCTATTCTAGATACGGGACAAAGATTCATCGCGCTCTTATTCAAAATACAAAATTTTAATTCTCTGTGAAATTTAGTCGAAACAAATGATAGTTAAACGGAAGATTCACTTGGTGGACAAAGCGCAATCACTAGAGCCACAGGAATCAAAAGGCATAACCAAACTGGGAAGACAGATGGAAACTCATGCAGGAAGGAAGGATGAACGTGGTTGGTGGTACGCTTCGAAACTGTTCAGTATAGCACGCATTTCCTCGTGCATCTAACTCGGTCAACCAACCGAATGACCGACCAACTCACTAAACAACGAAACCTTCGATCTTCCTGCTCCGTTCAATCGGTCTTTGAAGGATGCTTATTAACTTTCAATGCTGGTAGCCACGTACCGTTGCATTATTGGATTTTAGCTGGATCAAAAGGATTTCGATGCTTGGAGCCATT
Source organism: Apis florea (assembly GCF_048593485.1). Lineage (NCBI taxonomy): Eukaryota > Metazoa > Arthropoda > Insecta > Hymenoptera > Apidae > Apis > Apis florea. The sequence goes on along the minus strand of NW_028256714.1, from coordinate 6,990,865 downwards.
TTCGATAGAGACTGGAGAAGCTTACTCGTTTCCTTATCACTGTTTTATTTAACAATAAAGCGAACTTGAAGGCAGAAGATCGTAAATAGAGCAATGTATACTTAATGCTTGATATATACGCAACATTAAATTATTAAGCAATTAAATAGTAAATATAACGATTCGAAAAATTGATCAAATTTTGCAACAAGATTGATAATTTGATTTTAATAAAAATTTTAATAAAAATATAAAGCATAAAGTAGAATTATATGTAAAGTATTTTTTTTTTTATTAACGAAAAATATCTTTGAGAGAATGATAGAAAAATTCTCAAAGTTCCAATATTTTTTTAAGCAATGATCTTTGCATGGAAATTTTTAATAGATCATGAAAAGTTGAATATTTTTGATATGAACAATTATTATTATAAAATTTATATATATATATATATATATAAAATGAAAAAGGCTGAAGCTTTGAGCGTTGATTTCATCTTTTTAAAGTGATATGATAAAAAAAAAAAAAAAAGGAAATTGTTTCAGATATAATTATTTTCTATATAATCATAAAATTTCATTATTAAATTTGTTTTATTTTTTTCATTTTTTAAATTTAACATTAACTTTAATTCTATAATAATACAAACCTCTTATATTAAAAAAAAGTTTAATTTTTATTTTATTATTTAATTGTAAAAATATTCTCAAACAATATTCAAGTGAGTAAAATTGACTTTATAAATTGACTCTATATAAAATTATTTAAACAAAAAAGGGAAAGAATGAAGAGAAAAGTGGACAGAAAAAATTCAGTTATTTATAATTGTGTGTATAAATTAAATATAAAGTTTAATATAAATAATGATTATTTATATTATGGTTTTTGCAACACGCATTGTTGTATCTTTATGTCAGCATAATTAAGAAAAATCTGTTTCAAAATTAAATTCTATTCTCGTATAATGACATATTAAATATGTTGAAAGAATAATTCAAATATATAGTGATATAAATTAAAAATTAAAAAAATTTTACGCTTTTCGTTGAATTTTTTTTTAATATATAATAAAGTTCTTTACTATTTCAAAATACTTTTTATAAATTTTTTTACAAATTTAACTATGATTTAAAAAACTATAAATACTTAAATTTAATGAAATAATATGATTATTTATCTGAAAAAATACAAATAAAATATTTATATCATTTAAATTTCGTATCTAAAAACATTTTTAGATACAATTGGATAAAATGTAGTGATTGATAATTGAAAATTATCATTAACTGAAATCATAATTAATCATATTAAAATGAATTATTAAATTGATTAATGAATAAGAAAATCATTGTAATCAAAGATCATAATTAATTCAATAATCATTAAACATAATATGATTACACTTCTGATTATAATTGAATCAATAACTCAATAACAATACCGTTAAATTTTACAATTTTACAATTCACGTGCAAAACGTAATATTTTCAATTTTTCTTTAAAAACATATATAAATTTATCATTCGAGCAACATTGTAATCATAATTATATTCCCAAAATCAAAAAACTCATACGAAACTTTCGAATTACTTTAATTAACTATCACTTCTTAGAAAAACTGTATCATTCCTTTTCTCTACATCTCAGTTTCACTCTCCTTAATATAATTACTTTCACATACACATTCACACACATTCAATACCACGTTCAAATACATTTTTAAACGCAATACCGATTACCGACCCTATCCCAAAAAGAAATCAATGGTAATCAGCAGTCCGATTTTATCGATTGAGAAGAATGTATCGACAGGCGTGTCAACGGAGCAGCCCGTATTCATGTAGTGGTCGATGTTAAGGGTGAGCAGAACCGAAAACCCTTTTGTCTCGTAATCTATTTTCTCGTGGGGGCAGAAGCGTTTAAAGCGGAATCGCGGTGGCCGCAACCGGTTCCGGGCACGCGGAGGCCGGCATCCGGCCGTTCGGCTCGGTCAGGTGTGCCCGACGAACGCACTAAATCTGCGAGAGTTACGCGGCCGGCGCACAAATAAACGCTCCTGCGGAGATTCATGGAGCAATTCACGGTGACTTGATATTGTTAGGGGCAAGGAATTATCCCGGGCCGTGAATACGGAATCGGCGTGCCGTTCATCTGGTGAATCCGCGGTTGGCCAACAACGACTGTGAGAGGTACGCGGCCACGACAATGTTGGTGTTGGTGAATCTTGTAATGGTATTCGAGACGGTTGTAAAGCTGTCCGCTAGCGGTGGACCCACTGTCCACAGACAACGTTCCGAGGACCATCGATATCTCTTGTCCAGAGTAACGTCGAGTGCCAGCTCGATGGCCGATCGATGAATTACATAGGCTCCTCTCTCTCTTTCTCTCTCTCTCTCTCTCTCGCTCACTCTGTTAACTATCATTGCTTAACCGAATCGCTCTTCCCCTCAACCCTCAACGATCGATTCGATTTGCGAGGCGAGAAACTCTAGTTTCCACCCTCCCTTCTTACCGCACCCCAGGGGCTGATCATCGATAAACCTCATCCCCCTCAGGTCCTCGAGACGTTCAGCAGAATCTTGGAAATCCGTTGCCTATAGCGTTAGGGGGTTCGAAACGGGGGTGCGATGAAAATGAGGATGTGATACTGTCAAGTTGAATGTGCAACAAACGGAAAGCGGTAAGAAGTTTATCTATGTTTCAATTCAAATCGAATTTTTCGAAGGGTTGAGCAATTTGAAATATTTACTTTTTTATTTATGGTCAATTTTATCTTCGCCGTTCTTCCAGGTTTATTCGTAGAGATGTATAGTGAGAAACGAAAGTAAGTTTGACTTTCGGGTTCTATATTTAGAATAAATATATCTATGTGGAAAAAAGAAAGATGTTTGTAGTATATTGTAGAAAGTATAATGTATAAATTGAAATATAGAAAATAAAAGAATTTCTGTTTTATTTATAATATAAGTACTGTTGTTTAAATATTAAAAGAAATATCGAAAAAATGAATTTTCATATTACAAATATATTATAATATTTTATTATAAAAATTTTCATGCTATATGCAATTTAGAAAAGATATATCTCTAGAAAAAGATGTATGTTTGCATTTTATAAAATACACGTGAAAATATAAAAACAATTCATTAGCAATTAAAAAAAGAAGTGATGTAAGATACTTGAAAAATATTTTTAAAGAAGAAAAATATATAAATTATAACTGTTTCTTTAATTGCTAAAATAAGTAATGAGTAAATAATTTTTATAAATTATTTTTAAGTTTTTCTGAAATATTCAATTGATAAAAAATCAATGAGTTTATTCTTCAAGTTAGGTTTTAACAAGATTAACTTTAATTTAAAAGAATTATAATAATAATTTTTTTAACAATTTCTTTTTTTATTAAATTGATTATAAATATTTTTAACTACAAACAACAATGAAAAAAATTTATCTACTATATTATCCACTATATATAGAATTAATTATTTTAAATATCTATCTTTTAAAACCATTTAACTTTTATTTAAAATTATTTTATTTATTTTATATATATATATATAAAAATAAAAGAAACATTTCAGATAATAAAATAAGATTGAATATTATAATATTCAATACATACATTTTTGGAAGATTGTAAACATTAAAAAAAGAAAGTTAAATGGTATACAAAAATTTCGATTATTTATTAAACAATTGAAGTTTATGATTAGATGAAACGAAATAGCAGAGTGCAATGAAGACAGAGCGATCGTTTCTCCTTTTGCTATATATTAACATCTTGCATAAATATAAGGGAGAAGATAATACAAGCTTTCATTTTATAGTATTATGAATGAATCATTATACCAATTGAATATTTATTTAAAACAATGATAATTTAAAATTAAATTTCAATTGTATATGATTCCACGATTTGCGAAAATCTAAACGAAACAAAGAAAAATTTTAACAATGACAGAATTATTTGTTGGTTCCAATTATATCTTTTTCCAGACTTATCGTTTCTGAAGTAGATTACGGTACGATTAATTCGTAAAAATTCAGTAATGGATACGGTATGATTCTTGCCCGACCGAATTATACGGAATCTTGAAGATGAAAGGATTGTAATGAAATCTGAGAGGATATTTTGACTTGGTGTACTGAGCTAAAACTTTGGTCGAAATGTCAATTGAATCGTCTACTTTAAATGAAAGATAGACTCAAGGAAGGATGTAGAAGTGAGGCACGAGGGTAGAAAATAAAAGGTAGAAAATACAAGATGGTCTGTTAGTTTTTTTTTATGGAGAGGAGACTTTTCTTTTAATTATATATCGAGTCGTATTCAAATGCTGTACTGACTAGTAATTGGAGTGGCATAACGAGTGGTTGGCTAAAAGAAAACGCGGAAAACGTCTTCCGCAAATGTTCAAACGATGTATATCTACATAGTAATATGAATGTTTAAATGTTATCCATTATCGAGGGAGGAAGCTTTATCAATGTCGATATAGACAATTTATCATTTCCACTTTTGATACTTAGTCAGTAATTAGTTATTAACTACAATTATGTAGCAGAAGTTAATTATCCAATATCAAATAATTATATGTAAGAGAACTTAATCATATGATACTTTTAAGAAAAAATAAACATAATTTGTACATGGAGATTGTTATGGTCTAATAAGCATCAGTTATTAATTCTAGCTTGCGATTAAAAGACACTTCCAAGAAAAATCGTGGACGAGATTTTAATAAAGTGTTGCAAAGTGTGTTAGAAAAGTAGCAAATTGTTTATGAAATAAAAATACGAAGAGAAAATCTATTTTAAAGAAATACATATGAACATATATAGATAAAGTACATACGATATGATTGTGTTTGACAGAATTTTGAAGATCTTATAAAAAAATAATTGAAGAATCCTTATAAAAAGTAATACAAATATTAAAATTTTTAATTTATGATATTAAAAGATATTCTGTTATATATAATTTGGATTTGATTCCTTCACTTTTTTTCAAATAATTCATAATTAAATAATAGAACTATCAATGTCGCATATTTATAAATAATATCGTGCGAGCTAACTCATTCGTTTTTTGATAATTTATAATATATATTTGATAATATATATATATATAATATAATAATCTATTTTATTATATATTAATGTAATAATATATTATATCATGCTTAATAATATTAACAAATAAAATATTAAGCAAAAATATTTTCAGTTTATTATACAATTTCTTTAGAAATAAATAGAATTAACACGTACAGTGTTTGTTCATAAATTGGCATTTAAATTTTTTTTTTATAATTAAAAAATGGCACATATAAAATTTTTTATATATTCAATTTATTTTTCGCAGAATTTTATTATTATATAGAGTGGAATTAATTAATAAAACTTTAATTTTATATGCATTAATTATTATATCAGTATATCAATTATTATATTAAAATTATACAATCATATATTTAAATGAAAATAAAATTTGCTAATTAATTATAAATCAGATGAATCTTTCTTCTTCGTTCTAAAAAATATATATTTAATTACATTATTCTTAATTTATATTGTTTTCCACAAGAATATCTCAATTATTTTTTATTACTTTTTAAATTATTTTTAAATTGTTTATTTTAATTTTGATTTTATTATAATGTAAAATATAAGATTAATACGTGCAATATATTCAGATATACCTAAAACAAAGATCTCTATAATTCGATACAGAAACAAGTCAATTAGCTTTTGAAATATCATGTTTAGAGACAAGTCGAAATATGAACTTGATTCGAACAATAGGGTATAGATTGAACAATACAAAATTCGTTGGATCAATAGTAGGCTTTGGAGTTGATTGAATTATTGCCACAATTGTTGAAGTATCAATTATTGAAATATTCATTTAAATAAAAACATATTTGAAAATTGTTAAAATGATAAATTTGATTTATTTAAATTATATTTATTATTTTATTTTATTTAATTTTATTCGATATAACTTATTTATATTTAAAAGTCATTGGTTCAAAAATCATTTTAATTTAAATTTAATAATATTTTGTATTATTAAAATTCGAGGCTGGAAAGACGATAATTGTCTGTGATTAATTCTTAATTAGATAATTTCTGTGAATAAATACAAAAACAAAACATTTTATTTGCACAATAATCATATCTGTTATTGTTTAATGCATGTATAATTTCATTTTCATGTTTTAATTAATTTAAAGTGAATTTAAAAAAATGAAGATCTTAACATTTTCCTCTCTATTTGACCTGCAAAAGAATAATTTGCATTATGATTATGAATATTCATGTTCTCAATATTCATATGAATATTTGCATATAATAATCTTTTCTTCAACAATTTTTGTTAAAACATTTTTTTTCTGATTTCCTTTATAAGATGGCTTTGTATTGAAGGAAATTATAAAATTTAATAGGAAGAAATCTGTCAAAATGCACAATATATGCAAATGTACAACAAGATTTTATGAACTGATACTACTAAAAAAATGCTATTATTTAAAAATATCATTTATTTAAAAGTGTTAATTTATAAGTGGACACAACACATTGATCGATATTATATAAATGTCACTTTAACAAAAATGAATAAAAAAGAAAATATAAATCATAATGAAAATATAAATCGTTACACTAGGATTAATTTATTTTGGCAAATATAAATCAAAGCAGAATTATGATAAGAGTAAACGATTTTTGAATGATCGATGAATCTTTTATTTACAACATATTATACTATATCAAACATGTTAATCAATATATATCGTGATAAATGAAAAATGATTTAAATACGATTCATGATTAATCGTAGTTGAACTTTTAAAGAAAAGGCATTGTTGGATTGGACACATACAAATTATAAAATAATTCGAATAATTTTGCAAATTTTATTTCCAATGTCGAACTTTGTTATATTTGAGAGAATGTAATATTAAAAAGGAAATTATATTCACTTCACAAATATTCTAAATTATATCTATTTAATCATTTTAAATAGTTATTCCAATAATTATTCTAATAATATTTCAAATTTTGTTCTTTTGTTATTTTTTCTTCTTGTTACATTATGTTACATTTTGATTTAAATAGCTAAAAAATTGAATCATTTATCAAAAAATTAAACACTTATCAAATACTGTCACTCATATAAATATAAATCAGGATATATTATTTTCTTATGGCAGAATACCAGAATAGTTCTCATATTGAAATTTTACATTTTACATACAGAAATTTTACTCTATAAGTGTACTTGATATTAAAGTGAAAACAATATTCGATGAATGATACTAAAAGTTTCTTATTAATATCTTGGAAAATAGTAATTTATTAAAGCTAAAATTTTGTATTTAAAATCTCTTACACCCCTTTCTCCATAAATTTCATATAGATCGTATATACAAATTCATAAAATAGTATTTTTCAAATGATTGTGATATTGATATTTTGAAAAGAGCCTAAGATTTCTTTCACACAATACGAGCATTGTGATAGTTGTATGATGAATATCGATTGTATATACAAGTTTGAAAAAAATCTATTGAGTTTGTATATACAATCGATATCCACTATATCCAATATAATGATGCTTATATTGCCTATAGAAAGAGATTTCAGTATCCACTTGAAAGCATGGAATCTCTGATCCTATAGTATTATCATAACAATGTTATTTCTATTCTGATTTTATTGTAGAAAAATCAATGCACCATTCGTCTTGTTTTTGTATTCAATTTTTTATTATATTCTAAATTTTCGATTATCGATCTTAATAATATAATCGAATAATATATATATATATATATATATTTGGAAAACCAGCATTCACCTTAAAATTTATTCGCATTCCTTCAAAGCAACGTCTTGCAATTCAAATCACACCTTTCAAATAAATTTATTTTTTTATTTTTCTGTGTTATACGTCGTGAAATTTTTACCTTCTTTCTATTCAAATAACTTTTGGCTTCTGCACGTTGAACGAAAATAGAATGAATGCCATGCTATCGTGTCAAATATACGTCGGGTTCAAAGCGGATAAATAATGGCGGTTTGTACGGGACGAAAGACGAGATTTCAGTGTTTCCAAGTCGAGATGCAACGCGTGTCGGAACGATGCATTACATTTGGTGTCTTGCATCGTCGCGTGAACAATGCAGCTGTGCCATGTTATTCGACGATGCGCTGACTGAAATACTAATATCATTCTTTGGTGCATCGTTGTTTACGTTATGTACATTGGCATGGAGTGTTTTGTAATTTAAAATAATATTTGAATTTTTATTTAATGCAATGAGTAAATATAATTACAATCAAATATCATATTATATAAATTCAATTTAAATTTAAATTTTAATTTTAATATTCTAGATTTTTCAAAATTGTAAGATTTTCCATAATTTAATTGAATTTAATGTTTAAAATATTAAATTTCTTTGTTATAAAGTGTAAATTAAGAGGACTTTCTAAAGATAGAGAATGTTAATATACTTGAGTTTATTTTAGAAATCAAAACAAATACAAAAATATTGATTAAAATTTATTTATTAAATTACAAATAATTAAAGTTTACAAGTTACAGATGAAACAAGAAAAATAGAATAAAAGAAGCTTTGCTTTCGTTATATTATCTCGTTTTATATATATCTTTCTTGCTTCAATTAACACAAATTTAAATTAAACTTCAATTGATATTTTTGTATATAACTTTTATGTTTGTTTTGATATCTAAAAATAATTAAAATAAATTTATTTTTTTTTTCATTATTGAAATAACTTAAGCTGTAAATATAATATTTTCTTTTATTTAATTAATTTAAATATTTAAAAAATCTTTCAAATCTCTATCTCTATCTCTTATTTTTCTGTATGTATTTAAATGTGTAATAGATTGCATGTGTATGATTACTTTCAATCAGAAATGTCACGAAGAAATAACATATTTCAAAATTAATTTTTTTTAAGTCTTATTATTTTTTACTATCGTTCTTTTGTCGTTTTATTTTATATTAAAAATTAATTTTATAAAATATGATTTATATAGTATATCAATATTTCAACTATATAAATAAAAAAAATATTCATCGAAATATAATTTTGGCAGATAGGCCCGTATTCCGAATAATTTGAAACATTTCAGCTTACCTTACAATGTATAATGCCCTGATTTAACATAAACTCAAATGTATATAACGTGCATATAACTCGAAAGTGGTACTATGCGTTAAAACTACTACTGTGATTAACTGAAGTACATGGGATATATACATAACATCGAAATATAGAACAATGCAACATGAACACGTATGGAATCCAAAGAAACGGAATTATCATAGTTTCGAATGAAATAATTTTGTTGATAAGACGTTATTTAAAACTTTTATACCGCATAATTTGTAGATTAACTCCTTTTTATTAGTTTATCGCATGTAAAATACCTTTTTCGTAATTGCACGTAGAATAAATTTCTCTTATCTTCAATTCGTTGTTCGAATCATATCGAAGAAAAGAAATGTGTTGTAATATAAAGAACATTAACAAAATTTATGATGGAAATTTCGAATTCTTTTTATCAATTGTGATTAATTATTCTAAATCTACTTGAAAGATAACGCAAGAAATTGCATGATAATAAAAAGAATTCTCATTTGTCATGTCTTCTTTACCATCCGATGGTCCTATCGAATAATTATTTATACATAAGAAGTAATTCTTATTTTCTTTAAGAGTTTAAAAAAGATAACTTGAATCTTCCAGAAATTAAATAATGTTACAAAATTACAATAAATATTTTTTGATGAAATTTTTATTTTTATTTAAATTTTATATTCAATAGTATTTAATGAAATTAATCAACATTGTACGCATTTCTCTTTCTTTTGATAATATATTTTTCATTCGATCACAAATTGTTTTTCGCAATTATTCTCACATTAACATCATTTTAACTAGCTTTGTTACAGAAAATTCCAAGTGTAACATAAATATATATAGATAAACAAAGAGAATAATAAATGAATATGCAACAATTTACACATTCACATTGATCATGTTACATAATATTAATATAAAATAGATGTGTTTGTTATTGGAATATTGCATTATTCTAAATATTTTATTATTACCAATTCAAAATAGTTACAATATAACTGCTAAGTAAATTTATAATATTCCTGATAAGCAAAAAATTAGGAAATATATATATATATATATATATATATATATATATATATCATTTTTGTAAAAGAATTCTCATAATATCATCCTCTTTCTAAATATATATTAATGATAAATATGCAAAAAAAAAAAATTAATCATAATAAATTATTGAAATACGTCAAATATATTTTAATTACTCGGAAATTGTTAATAAATAATCACTTCATTGTATTTCAACACGTATTTCATACACACAAATATAATCGATTCATCAGGAAAGATATATAAAGTTGCGGGTAATATATTTACAAAAGGTCGCCGAGTCAGTCCTATATGGTGGTATAAAGTTGAAATCACCGCTGATTCAGCGGACCAATTATACACGAGCAAAACAAACTACGTTACATATTTATGCGCGTAATTGCCTTCCCTACGTACTGCACTTCTCAAATCATTTTCTTCTTTTTACAATTAGTCGTATGTAATCCGATATGCAGATGCACAGGCGCATTATCCGCGCATTGGAAGGCAAAGAGAGGTACCCGTGGAACAGGGGTGATTCATGGGAAGGTTATGCGATATTAATTGCGCAGTTAAGTGTATAACGACTCGTCAAAATAATAATTGAAATCATGAATTTCTGAAACTTCCGGCCCGGTGATATGTGCACGATACATCATTTATATTTATCTTGATATTAACTTTATGTGATGTGATGTGATGTGCATATCGTGTATGGATATGACATAATAGACATAGATTTGGAGATCGTAAAATTTCTTTTTTTATGGAGGATCTCGTAGATATTTTCATTTGCAATTATTTATGTAGAAAATTTTATCATCTACTCGAATAATATTTTCTTCGAATAAAACATTGGTAACATTGAGAAACATAGATATACGTATTGCTTATTGCAACAATAGCATAAGAATTTTTAATTCGTTATTTATTAATATAGAAAGAAGCATCTTTATTTATATTTTACTGGTAAAATTTTTTAAGTTAGCTTTCAGATAATAAATTGTCAATTCGAAATTTTAATATGTTTATTCGTTTTTCATATTCAAATTCGTTTGTCCCAAAATTGTGATTTTCGTGTGTTGTTTATCGTTATTACACCGAATAAACGGTGTATACAACGTGCATACATTGACAAGAGATCGATATCGATAAAATATAGTTAATTTTCACAGATTTATGAAACAACTTGACTGTATATAAAACGAATTATCGATAAACCTAATAATCGCGGTTGCATCAAACGCAATCATTCGTAGAAACGGATAAAGATCTTCAACGAATGACCGCATATATGTACAGTATATTTCTTCCAATAAATGACCACAACAGAATGTGATAATAGATGCGAGTTCCGTTTACAAGCCACAATTTCGTGAATAATTCCCATCGAAAATCCCCTAGCATCAACAATACCGTATTATCTTTGTATAAATATAATCTACAATGCGGATTATCTAATTCTAATGTACTTGCATTAAATCAGACCAGTTTAATTATGAATTATCGGTACGATTGATCGGCCGAATTCATACAGAAATATGAATACAAAATAAATTGATAATATGTTACGTTCGATTTGATTACGTTGGTTTTGATTGTTTAATTTGCAGATTTACAACTAATGATAGGATTATATAGTGTATAAGTATTTCAATGTATTCGTACGTACTTGATTCTAAAAAGCCAAAACAAATATAAAATGAAAAATACGAAAAAATGTTAATTGAAGCTTAATTATAATTAATTTAAATTTGCATTAGATGAAACGAAAAAGAGATAGAAGATACGATGTGGGTTAGATAAAACGAGATGGAGATAGAGAATTTAAATCAAATGATATGCAAGCAATTGCCTGCAATTCGAGATATCTCAGCAGGGGTTCAAGAAAAAAAGACAAAAGAAAGACAATATGAGAGCTAGAACGATTATTGTTAGATCCTATATTCTTTACTGATTATTATTTTGATGCTGGGTATGTGTAAGTCGACGAGGAATACGAGAAATTTAATATAAATATTTAATTAATGAATGACGAGAAAGCACCAATTGAAGGACAAACATCAAAGGAGTAGATAAATATTTATCTCATGGAGAATTTTTTTCTAGTTGATTATTAATTCCTTTTAAAATTTGCTCTTGTTTTCGTGATAGGAATTTTATTTATTTCTATTACAATTGCATTATAACTGATTCGAAACTAATTTTTAATTTTTCGATTGTTTCTCGATGAATGGTCTTTAAATATAATTAATCAAAAGTCTTCGTGAAATTTCTTCTTAATTGTAAAAATAATAATTCCTTTAGTATTTATATTTATTATATAATATTTATATAATACTATATTTAGATCTATTTTAGGAATTATTATTCATATATAATATAAATACAAATAATAGTAAAAATAATTAAAAAACCATTAAATATAAATTAGAACGTATATAAGTATTTTTATATTTATAATTGTAATCAAGATTACAAAATTATATTTAAAATATAATATTAAAAATTAATTTATTCTAACAATTTATTTTAGATTTGAAAATATTAGTTTCTTTCAAATAATTTTGAATCAAATCATCATTGTATGTGTAATCAAATTGCAAAAACTTTAAAATCGACAAAAAATCATGATATATTAAAAAAAGTATATATAAATATGTTTATTTTAACCCAAAAAATATCATTTAGAATACATATTCTATGTAACATATTTTTAATTTTTATCGTATCAAGTTAAAAAATAATTAATTTTAAATATTTTGATCGCTATATTTCTTAAACATAAATAAATTATTATGTAAATAAATTGTTATTGAATAAAAATGAATTTTGAAAAAATATTATTCCTTCTTTTAATATTTCTTATCTCATTTTCATCAATTTATTTTGTTAAATGTTAAATGATTAAATTACTGTTAAACAGAATTGCTGTAACAATTAGCAAATTTAAAAAATAGCTTTTAATCTCTCTATCCAGATCAATTATTGAATTAATGATCTTTCTCTCTATTTCTCTCTTCTCTTATTAATTAGCATTATAATATATGAAAATAATTACACAGGTTGGTAACGTAACGTGGATATAATGAATTGTTTTTGAGCATAATTGGACTTTCATTGGTTACTCATACATTAATATGAAACATGAAGTTCACCAATGCAGTAAAATATTTTCTGGTTTCGCAAAAGCGTTTATAATCGTACTTAACATCTTGTACAAGATATAATCACAATAATCACAATAATCACAATAATTTACAACTTGTGACTTTAGCTTTTATATGTTATTGAATATGTTATTGAACATTTTCATTGTTATTAAACAGTTTAGAAGAATCATTTAATTTGTATCAATGCTGAAGTGATAATGTTAAATTATTGAAATAGGAAATTCATAAATATAAAGAATAAATAAAATTTATCAGTTTTTAGTGAAAGCAGATTATCAATTGTAAATCAGTTAGTTAAATTTATTTTGTTTTTATTTTATATTTAAATATTTATTAATTATAGCAATTTCGAAATATTTACATAAACATATTTATTTGAATTAAGTAAATAATAAAAATTATAGAATTTTTAATTTTTTTAAAACATTTGCTATTATTTTCGATAAATTTGTTCTATCTTTCAAAAAATTCGAATCTCTTGCCAAAAAAAGATAGTGATTTTTAATTTAATTTTTAATTTAATGATTTCATCGATTTTTTCCTTTATTTATGTCTAATATTTGATAAAATATATATCTGCCAATATGAATAGTAAAATAAAATCATAATAGAGAAGTAATATGCATGATAGTTTTTGCTTATATTATTCCAATAAATAATCTTTTCTTTTAAAGTTTATTATTCTCATGAATCAAATAATACTAATAGCAATTTGCACTGGAAAATATTGGAACAAATCAGAATTTTCATTACTTCTTTTATATTCTCATCAAATGGTAATGTTAGAATTGATACCAGTATCGAATCTATCGATACTAGCCTACATTTTGATTCAGTACCAAACTTTCGATATATATTAAAATTTTAGATACTAGATATCATCTTTCATCTTAAAGAAATATTAAAGTAATACTATTTTCAATCAAATACTGTTTGGTTTTGCTTTGATACTTAATGAAAATTTCGATATTTTATTTTTTTAAATATTATATTTAAAGCCAGCCACTGATTCAAGCAAAACTCAATAAACTGAATAGATTTATTAGAATTTAAAAATAAAGGCCAAGTATTGAATAGATATCGAAATCCTTATAAAATGTCAAACGATCGATATCTTATATCGATATTGAAGTATCAGATACTTTTTCGATGGCTTTGACACGTATTAATATTTTTCTATTTTGGTATCGAAATGTTCAAATATCATCAATCGTATTACTACCTTTTGATCCGAATATTACCAGTCATGTTATATGTTAATATAAATATTTAAAGATTATAGATCTCATATGTTCATAACGATTTTTGTGGCATAATTGTAACACTGAAAAAATTAAATTAAAAGAAGAGCTTTTATAAGAGCTCGAAATGACTTCTTTCACTTGATAAAAGTATTACTCAAGAAGTATCTACAAGAATTCATATTACTCGAACGAAAAGAAATTTGGGATTCGTGGAAATGTTTTAAAAGTGGTTTAGATGGTTTAGATGTAAAAAAAAAAAAAAAAAAAAAAAAAATAGTTTTCACCAAACTTAGATCCGCTCTCAGATAATGTTTTACGCGTTGCGGAAATGGGAATCTACGAGAAAGTGCACGTGAGGAAGACGACCGCACATTGTTTTCCACTGGTTCGCAGAAACGATGTGGGTGCTATCGAACAACCTAACGAACATCTCTACCCACAATTCCATTGTATATTGATGCCAAGTAGTATACGAGGCCACGCCACGAGTCGTCATTATCGTACATCTTGTCTTCTATCTGTTTTGCATACAAAAAAGTGTGGGCGCATTGTCACGTATATTAAAATGTAAATGGGGAGTGCAGTGTAATGACAAGCTTGGTGGTCGTCAAAGTATGATCGGTTTCAGATTTCCGCGTTATTATCGGTTCATCGATGATTGAGTAATGAGATTCAAAAAATACAATGAGCGGTATTAATATTCAAGCGTCGATGTATGAGAGGGATTATTGATTTATTACATTTGTTTATAATAGCGAATTAAAATATTCGTTGAGGTTCGTAGTAGAAATATATCAATTTTACTTACACGTTTTTCGCATAATAAGTGATATATCAAGTATATGTTGAAATTTAATATTGTGAAAATATTTAGATGGTAGTGAAGTAATATAAATTTTGTATTTATGTATAAACATTATAATATATAAGAGATAAATTGAATATAATAGATTAAATACAATTGCTTATTATAGCGAATTAATTTTTACAATTAAGTATTGTATAAAAAAATTGTGCATTAAATAAATAAAATTTATGTTTTACAAATTGCAATAAATTTTTTAATTTTATTAAAAAGCAATCAATAATATATAACATTAAATTTAAATAATATTATTTAGAATAAATATATATATATATACATAAGAAAAATAAACATAAATATATAATTATATAAATATCTACAAAATATTATTTAAAATAAATAAATATAAATATATAGAGAGAATAAAAATTTTTATTACATAACTATTATTATCTATCAATCGTTGTCCGAATATCAATACAAATTACTATATTCGTTTTCTTAATTTACTATAATAGAATTTCAAATACCATAATTTTGAGTTATTATTTTTTATTATTATTTTAATATTTCATAATATTTTAAGCTTTTAAAAATATAATTATAATAGGATATTTATTTTCTCAGATTATTTTCATATTGTTCCAGTAGAGAGATTTCCATCGAATGCAACAATACGAAACTTTCTAAAAATATTATAATTTTGGAAATATAAAATGCTGTATAAATATAAAATATAAATACAAAATAAGATACAAAAATAATAGTTTAAATTTCTACTATCAAAAGAGTGAAAAAACAAAAAAAATAAATAATATTTTTCTATATGTATTTAAATAATTTTGAATGAAAATTTAAACTACGTTTAAAAAAAATAGTTAATTTAAAATCATAAATTATATTAAATTTATAAAATAAAAATAAATTTCTCAGAATTTCGAGAACTAAACGAAATATATGTACAGTGTAATATATTAACTTTATTCACAATTTTCAACAATTTATGAAAATCGTATTATATTATTATTATTATATTAATTATTATTGAAATGAAACATAATTCGATATTTATTTTAATATACAACAATTTTGATCACTTAAATTGTTTAATTTTGGATTTCCATAATACATTATGAAAATATATTTATAATTACATCACTATATGCATAATTTATTCAATATTCATTATAAATTAATGACAGCTGTTCTTATTAAGTTTCAACATCCGTTATTAATTAAATATAAATATCAATTATATTAAATATTAATTAATATTATTTAAATATAAAATATATTAATATTATTATTACTATTATCTACTATTATTATCCTAATATATCCTCTAAATACTATGAAAAGCATTTTGACTAATTATATTTTCATATGAAACAAATGAATATCTTATTTCATAGCAAGTACTTTCATATACACTTATATCTTGCATTTCTTTTATAACTAAAAAATAAAAAAAACTTTTATTCAAATGTCTAAAATTATTTTATATTTATACAAGTATTTTTGTATTACAATTTTATTTATCGTAAATTAGTTTTTTTTAAATAAAATTGAAAAAATTTTAATAAAAAAGTAATGATAATAAAATAAAATGAAAAGATGTAAAAGAAAATAAAAAAAAAGCGATAAAATGAAAGGAAGAATTTTAGTAACCGTTTAAACGATACGTATATATTTTAAAAAATGATCAGAATAAACCGACGAAAAGACATTTTGTAAAATATGAATTTTCCACAATTATATAAGTGACGCTTTTCATTGTAAGAATATTCTCGCATATTGTGAAATTTCATAACTGTGGATAATGTGTCCAATATTCTCTTTGCCGTTTTATATCCCTGAAAACTCAAGCCATTGGCAAATTTCATATATATATGTGCTTTCTAAGAATCTACTTGAGATATTTAAATCGATAATATCGATAATATTCTAATATTGCAATATTAAAAAACATTTGTTTACATTTACTTGAAGATATTAAAAATATATTTTGTTTCTTTCTTAAAGTATTTATTATATTTAATAATATTTAATATAATACTTATAATAATATTTTTTTGATCTTCATTGTAATATTTTTTAATTTTATGAAAATATAATTTAATAATAAATCGTATGAGTAACATTAAAAAACATAAAAAAAGTAAATATTTATGTTAATATAAGAATATGTATATTCTTTTCTTTCTAATTTTATTTATCTTTTTATAATATTTGTATTGTTATTTAAGGTTTAAATGAAGTAAAACTTTAAGGAGCATATTAAAACAAAAATTAAAATTTGATGTACAAAAGTGTTCGTTAAAGTTTATTTTTGAAGCAATTTAATAAATCTTATAAGCAATTAAATCTTGTATTAGATGAAATGAGTATATTTCGCATATATTTTGATAGTAAAGTCTACAGATAAAAATAAAACTGAAACATCATATGAAAAAAAAAGAATAAATGTTAATAAATGTTAATAAATTATAGGAAAAATACGAAATAAATAATGTTTCATGACGGCAAGAGCTAATTCTTCATGAAAAAATCAAAAAAAAAAGAAGAAAATTTTTTCATTTAAAGCTTTGTTTTCGAATAAATCCAATTTGAAAATTTTTCAAATACAAGAGAAAATAGCTATAATTCTCATTTAAATATAAATGAATTATCGATAGTAGGTAATTAAAAATTAATTTTTAAGAAAATTAAATTTAAGAACTGATTTAATCGACTTTTTGATTGTATCTCGACTAATTTAATCTCTATTTTCTTATAAACAAATTGATTTGACAAAGAATATTTTATTCTATATTTTTTTGTTTATTTCTACATACATACATAATCATCAATCGATAATTTATCCGTACCTTATCGAAAATTATCTAATTTCGTTCATATTTAAACAATTTTCAAATTGTTTGATTTATTTAAAATAGAAGTTTGAAAGAATGAAAAAAAAAATTATATTCTTTCTTTTTAACTTATTTCTTTTCTTTTTTTCTGAGAAATTATCTTTATCTGATTGTACTATCTTATACTATCCTTATAAATGTACATATTTCCAAAGCCTATTTTTGTTACATATTTGATATCGATATTTATTATAGATTTTATTTCATTGTAATTTTATTTTGTTTCATGCGATAATGTAATAAATTTACTGTTACTTGTTATGTTACTTTAGAAGACAAACCAAAGGTGAAATTAACTTTAACATCAATATTGTGGCTACACTATATCTAACATAATTCTTATAGATTTACACTCAACTAACACTTAAACTTGATCTAACTTAATTGATTTATTACGATATCGTTATATTTGAATTTTCATTTCAATTTCTATACGAAATTGGTTGTTGAATTAATTAAAGAGAATAATTAATTATTTCTTAATTAATTATCTCTTAATTAATGAGAACTTTTATTTTAGACGAATTCTATATGAAATTCATGAGACATTTAAATATCTGATTATAACATTCTAATACTTATATACTGTATATTATATTGTATAAAATAAAATATCTATATTATGAATATATAAGAAAAAGCGATTAGCGAAAAAAGATCAATCAATAAAAGTAAAATTGCAAATATAAAAAATCGAAATATAAAAGAAAAGTTCTGACAGTTCTTTGTACACGCTACCGGTGATCTTGTTATGTATCTGAAACAAATGGACAGTATATCAGGTTTTTGCATGAGAGACTTTTAAAGAGGGTCGTCACATTCAATGCAATCTGCCACCATTGACACGAGTCTATGAAACTTCAAATGACGGTATTTACAGCTATTCATGTATTTCCATCCACGACTATATCTGTCTCGTATACAAGTTAATTACACGTGTACATATCTATGAATCATATTAAATCAATTTAATAACGTTAGAAATTACGATATTTATATTAATTCTAAGATCTAATATTTATCCTTTAACAGAAATGGTTTTATTGTAATAATATTGAGCAAACAATGAGCAGAATTTTATGTTTTGACGAATGGATAAAATAATGGAATAGAGATTTTAACATTAGATTTATAATTATTTGTGTATATATTATAATGTGTATGATTATAATTAATTTGACATAATAAATATAAAATGATTTATACAATTATGTTTTTATCTCAATAAGAATTAAAATTAATTTTTGCAATTTTATAATTGTGAAAGCTAAAAAATCAAGAATATTTTTATGGGTATATCATTCTTTTCTGCAAAAAATTATCTGTTTATATGATTACATATAAATTATTCTTGAATGATTTATATATATATGTATGTATAAATCACACAATTCACTGTAAAAAGGTTTAATAAAAAAATAGATATATTGTTAACAGAAATACATTTTTAAAGTTGACAAGTAATTCATCGTTTAAAAAGATTAATGAAAAAATAAATATATTTTTAACAAAAATGCATTTAAAAATTGACAAGTAATTTAAAAGAAATTTTTACAAACTAGGTTGCTAGGTTTTATGAAGATAATTTTATTGCAGTCTTTTATCAGATAAAAAATTAAAACATTAAAAAAATATCATAAAATTTAATGGAACATAATTATTAAAAATCTGTTTTTGATTAAAATCAATTTTTGATACATAAAGTTTCTTATAAAATTAGACTTTTATTACTAGAATTATTTATAATTTTTATATTTTATATTATTAATTATCAAAGTAAAAAAATTGTAAATTTAGAAAAATAAAAAATACCAAAAATTAATGGAATTATTAAAGATAATCCAATCTTTGCTGATTAATTTCATTTAAAGAATAATTTCAATTTTGATTAAATTAGAATTTAATCATTAATCATAATTACATCCTTTCAGTATATTCAACCTAATATTCAATCAATTGAATCAAACGATCAAACTAATTACAATTCTAATCCAAGTATAAATTTTAATTGATTTGAATGCCCAATTCTGTGTTTTAAGAATTTCGAATTATAAAAACAATAAATAATTTAGAAATCTTAAATATGTTTCAAAAGATTCTCTAATCTTTCCTCCTTACACGAAAAGATCAATATTGAAATATATTTTCTCTAACTTCATTCGTTCTAATCAAATCAAAAAATTCGATTAAAACATTTATAAAAATAAATAAATAAATAAATAGATAAAATTTCTTTCGTAAACGAAAAAAAAAAAAAAAAAAAAGAAACGAGAACAATAGAGCTGCATCGATCGAGATTAAACTCATAGCAGCATATACCTGCATGCATACTAGTTTCATACGTATTCGTATAAAATCATTCAAAGTTTCCACCGAAGTACGATCACGGTTTGACTTGGAAGAACACTCAGGTCGGAAATCAGATGACGTTTCGTATTTCAGTTCGTAATGTGAGTTTCGTGAGGGTTGGCGAGTTCTAATGAATAGAGTTGGCACTCCATATCCGGAATAAACTAGAGCTTAATACTTTTTATTCTTCTTTTTCTCTGTCGCTCAAAAATCGATGTCTTCGACATCTAAGCGATTCGTAGCTTCATATTGTGAGCTGATTATTAATTAATATTTTTATTTTATTTAAATTTATCAAATTTATTTTTATACAAGGTATTTATTTTATATAAATGTAGTGAAAATCTCTTAAGGAAATAATATTTATATAATAATATTTATAATATTTATTCGGTATAAGAAGAAACATTATATAGTATTAATAAGTTTTTCTATAGATTGATGTGTAGAAATTGTATGAAAATGAACTTGAATTTTTTAAATGGAACTAATCGATGCAGCTCATTTCCTATAAGAAAAACATTAAGCTATATTATCGAAATATTTTATTTAAATATTTTAACTTAATTTTTGTAAAAATTATTATATGAAAGAAAAAAATATGAAGAATCGCGGCGGATACCTTGTTTTTCATATGATAAGTTTTATAATAATTTCTAAACTAATGATTTTTTGACATATATTAATAAGAGGATAATGAATTGAAATCAATGAGATGCTTCAAAAATTATATAATTCAATTTAAAAAAACAAAGGCCATCTTCACATGGACTTCTATGAGAAACTATTAATATTAATTTTATTAAAATTGTATAATGTATATTTCTTCTTATAAATAACTTTTGTAAGAATATTTTTATCATAATATTTTTAAATAATATTTTTATTATTTCTTTTTTTAAAGATATTTCATTTTATTTAAATAAAACATATACTCTGTATATGCGTTGATTTTCTGAAATTTTATCAATTTTTATACTTATTATGAAGATTAAAAAACATATATAGAGATTAGAGATTAAATAATTTTCCTAACATTCACAAGATTAAATATTTTATGACTAAGTTAAGTAATAATTATAATTAAAAAGTTTATCAAATTAGTTTTTAATTAGAATGAATAAAAAACAAGAAAAATAAATTAAGAGGAAGCGAAATGATTTGCAAAGAAGTTACTTCTCCCTCTCATTTTCTTTTCAATTTATAAGAAATTTATAAGAAAAGAGTATATATTTGTACTGACGACTCTAAACGCCGTCTTAAAACTTATGTAAACTGAAAAACTTTCTTGCGGTACTGGATTGTATAAAACGTTATTATAGCATATAAAATATTTGCGTACATACACTATCCGTGAATTCTTTACACTAAAATATTTGGTTTCCTCCTAAACGAGGTAAACTAAGAAGGAAGAAACGAAAGGAGAAGCTAAGTAGAAAAGAACACACAATTAAGTTGTTCGAGGTAACAGTTTCCTACTGAAAAGAGAAAATAGCATCAATTTGAATTCGCACACCAAAGAATCAAAAACTTTTACTCTCTTCTCTTTTCCTGTGAAAACTGATCAAGCTTTTATAAAAAAAGCTTCTGGAATATGCTTTTTCGATTAACAGGACAATTCAAAATTTTACTTTCCAAATTATCCAAATTGAAACATATAGTGTACCAGGGAGAGTAAGATCTAAGTAAGATCTCCTTTTTTGACAAGGAGAAGGAGACAACACTATTGGCAAACATGTTCCAGAAAGGTCACAATAATGCACACAATTTGTCCACACCTTGTGAGGAGGAGGTGTACGACTGGCATGAACGCACGATAAATCTAGAGTCCTGACCGCAAGTGCCCATTCCAAATCCTCCATAAACTAGCTACAACCTGCAACACAAACAAAGCCCCTGGTATTGATAAGATTACCTACACCAAAGATATTAAAATTACATAGCAAAATTACATTGCATTGTGCAACTTTACTAGGTCTACAAATTATATTTCAAAACTTCAAAACATTTTTCTCATTTCTTTTCTAAGGCAATAATTTTTCCAAAATTCTGAGGATATGCCAACAAAGTTTAATAAGCCTAATATAGAAAATCGTAAGATACATTGTATATTACAAACAAAACATTTTTTATAAAATATAAAATATAATAATAGAGATGCAATCTTGTGTCAAGATTGCATTTATAATTCTATAAATCCTAAATTGTACAGAAGTCACATCTCTGGATCATAAAAAAAATATCAAACAACATTATGGATTTCGCGTTTAATTTTGCATAACAGAAAATCTATTATGGGATGAAAACAACAGATTTGTTCATGCATATTTAATTTAATTAATAGACACTTGCATACTTGAATAATCTTTTGAATAAATATGAAATGAAATCTTTTCATAACTGTTAGCAGATAATTGTTAATTAGAATCAATTCTAGAAACTTAAATTCATATAAAAATTTTAATTAACTATTAACAATTCATATTTATATATAACTATTAACACATCATATTTATTTAATATATTTATATTCATATTTATATTTGAAAGTATAAACTACAGTATGATTACATGATAATATTATTGTATCAAAATAATTTAGAAATATAATAATATAATGTTATCTTATAAATTCGTTGATTTTTTTCTTAATCGTTCCAACAATATAAATTTTCCTTAAAAATTCTGTTAATGGTTAATCATTAAAGTAAATATACTTTGATTGAACGTTAATTAATTAATAAACAAGAGTTTAAAAAGAAAATATCGAATAATTGAGAAAAGTATTGTTGAAATGTTATTTCTTTCAATCGGAAATTGAATGTTTTTCTTCACGGTGGAAGCTAAGAGAAGTATAGATTTTTCTTGAAAATGGAAACGAAAGTAAAAATAGAGAAAAAAACTTGACCAAACACTTAAATATGTTCTTTTTTCCGCCTCTTTCACGATGATTTATAGAAATTTTACATATTATATTTATATCAGTGAATATATGTATTTTATTTACATTATTTTCTTTTGTATTCATAGTGATCAATTGATAAAATCTGTTAATAATTTCTTTAGAAATTATAACATATTGTAATTCTAATAATTATAATTTGATTAATAAATGCAATTGTAATATAAATGATAATTTTTGTTTTAATCTTATTATATTTATTGAATTTTTGTATTTCAATTTTATCGTTGTTGTAAAAAGAAAAATAAATAAGAAAAATATTTATTTTAACAAGAATTTTTTCACATTTTATTCAAAACTTGAGAAATTTTTTTTTTTTAGACACGAAGAATGTAGTAGAATTACACAGTATAAAAGATATTTTACGACATCAAATTTTTATAAATGGTACATATATAAATATATATTTAATATTATAACAAATATTAATTGCAAAAACATATTCATACTTTCCAATGAAATATTCTTTTATTAGATTCTTTATTTCATTTTCATAATATCAAATCTTTGTTATAACAAAAAATCAAATTACATAAAATAAAATAAAATTTAACCTGGATCTATATTATTCAATTATTTAAATGCTATAATAAATACAATGATGATAAATATAAACTATTTATAATCATTATTTTTTCTATTTAAAATATTTATTGCTTATAAAAAACAAAATAAGAATCATATTCATGGAAAATTGCAGAGATATTATCAGAAACTTTTATTTTCAAAGATAATTAAACAAGTTAATTAAAATTTCACGAAGAGGATTTTTAGAGTAGTTTATAAATTCATTTAAACGTTGCGCGTTATGTATTATAATCATCGAACAAGCAAAGACAAATGTAATTTGAATTTGCGTCACGCGGATTTTCACCGGTCTAATCTGATTACATTTCATTATCATATTCCTGAACATCATGATAAATCAGTACACGAAAAACAGATATGAGTTTTGAATTATTTTCAGGCTTAGTTTTATTTGTGATATGTCACAAAATTTTCTTTATATTTTAAATATTTTACATAATTAGATTGGTTCTCAACGAGACAGTTTCATTAAAAAATATATTCTCCTTTGAATGGTATGCATGGTTTTCTATGCTGCGGGTTTCATCTCGGCTCGAAAATATACGAAATTAGATGGAGCAAGTTCAAAGAAATTAATAGGTAATATGTCACTGGCCTGGAAAGACAATGTCACAACACGCGAAAGAGATATTTTTCAAAAAGTAAAGATAATAACTAATTTTATATACTTTATATAGTTGTAAATTATATAGTTAATAATATTAATATTATTAAATAAAATTAAATGATTAATAAAACTGTACTCATTATATTATAATTATTTTCAAATTATATATACTATTTATGATAATTGATATATAATGATATATAAAAATATAATGTAAACAAAATATTGGTTGCAAGTAATTTCAAATCGGATCATTTCTATCTAATTTAAGATTATCAAAAATATTTTT
This sequence comes from Apis florea, assembly GCF_048593485.1. Lineage (NCBI taxonomy): Eukaryota > Metazoa > Arthropoda > Insecta > Hymenoptera > Apidae > Apis > Apis florea. Next base: position 6,965,748 of record NW_028256714.1, on the reverse strand, counting down.
TTAAGTTAATATCGATGAAGAAATCTAAGCTAATCTTAATGATCTAAATAGAATAATTATGATTCTACAATTAAATATTTTTATAAAGTCCTTTTTTCTTAAACCGTTTAAATTAATAATTGTTTTAATATTGAAACATATTTGATAAAAGGATTGAATATTTTGTAATAACCTTTTTAATAAAATATTTTTCTTATTAAATTATTTTATAATATCAATGCTCAATATTAATTCTAGTTTTTAATATATTAAATACACAATTAAAAAAGAATATATATAATGAATCTGCTTGCATAGTTTGAAATCATAAAGGTCGTTAAAGTATTACGTATTTTTAGAAAAAATTTTGCAATTCATTTTTGAGAAAAAATTTAGAATTAAATTTTAAACATTACACTTTTATTTATAAATTAATACATAAAATTTTATTAATAGATAAATATAAAAGAATTTTATGAAATATTTTTTCTAAAATACATCAAATATTAAAAATTTTTGGAAACAATTTTGGAAGCACAATAATTAATTAATATTACATATGAATATAATTTTAAAGATACAATTTATATTTTCAATTATATTATTATAAAAATATTTAATATAAATAATTCAGATAATAGTAACTAAAGTTTAAATAAAATAATCGAGTACTATTAAAATTTTGTTCATAAATGATTCTTGTTAAGATGATTCGAAATATATATCAATTCAATAAAAATGAATACGCAATCAAATAAATAAAAAATTCAAATAAACATATGTTTTACTATTGTAGCTTTCGAATTACGAATTATTAAAAAAATTCAAATATGCTACTGTACTCTGAAATCCCCCTTTAAAAAATACCAAATGTTTCTTGAATAATATCTTTTTATATCCTTTTTTGCATATTATTTCATATAAAACAGATTTTAAATGTTCTGAAAGTAAAAATTTGAAAATCAACTAGCAATGAGTTTATTTCATTTCATTGTATTCATAGATTTGCGAAAATAGCATTTGTTAGTACACGAAGCAAACATTTCGAACATTTGCTTTAATTATTTATAATTCGAGAATTAAAGTATGATAACGGTTAATCTACTGGAATAATGAAAAAATAATTTTTCAATAAAGAAAACCAAATTCATAAGCTCACAAGGAGACTATGACATTAACTATAATCGATTTTGATAAAACTTTGCAAGTAAAAAAAAAGAGAAAAAAATCTTAAAATATAGAACGCATATTTTTTGTTGCTATTAATTTCTATGTTCAAGAGATGAAATAATGTTTTAAAATTGAGAATTGAAACATTATTAGAATAATTTGAAAACGAATTGTAATACAAAAAAAAAAAAAATGAAAAATATAAAATATAAATAACCTGATATCGAAGTTAAAAATTTTAATTTTGCAATTACGTTATTGTTCTTCCTGAAACTGATAAACATTTTAACTTATTTTTATATATGATTCATACGTTACATAATTCATCTCTTGAAGAATTAATATTCGAATATTTTTGTCCAAAAATTCCATTACAATTTACAAAAAAAATTAATCGTCAATTCATTCAAATTTCACTAGTGTATTAGTGAGCTAACATTTCCTACATAACAACAACTGGTTACGAGTGTTCAGAGCGAATTCTTTCAAACGTGAGATGCATCGATGAAACGATAAAACGAAGGATTCCAATGTCAGTTGGTATTACTGGTCAGTGAACCACCGGCTGTTCCATTTGTCGTACAGACGCGTCATCATGAAGTCATATTTCACGACTTATGGTAATTACGATCTACCACCCAGGAGTCACATTCAGCACCGTGTGCATGCACGTGTACCAGCGTGGAAGACTCTTTGTCAAAGGCCATGTATATTTATATACGGTCACATATGTGTGTATCAGTTCGTATGCACAAAATGTATATACTAATGTGTACGCCGTGTGAAACGATAGAGCGCATGAACCTCGGTCAGGCAGCCAAGCAGCCGCGTATTACGGTTTTCAAGGGACGAATTGTAGCCATTTGTCGGCACAACCGTAATATCAATCTTCAGTATACAGCCCTGACCGCGACACAAATTGTCGCTTCGAATAATAATTATCTGTTGTCTGTCCGAGGTGAACGCCTTCTTCCTCTATTGTGAACTTGTTTTGAGAAATACAAGTGCTTGGATTTACTTATTTATAAAAAAAAAATAGGAGAAAAAAGCAAATGATAGCATATTTTATTATTTTTCTCTTTATATATTGTTATTTAGAATTAGTAAGTATGATTTTATGTGAAAAAATAAATTGGAAATTACATAGAATACAATTTTTCTAAAGCTTCATTTTTGAGTAAAAAAAGTTCAAAATTAAATAATGATTAAAACTGATTATATTCCGATTAGATACAAATGAATTATGGATAAATTATTTTATTACATAACTAGAAAAAAAAAATAAGTAGATTAAAATTTTATCACTTAAGATCTTGTTGAAAAAATTATTGAACATGTATAATAAAGAAGTCGTATAATTTTTCAATTCATCATTTTTTAAAAAATTATTTAAACAAAAAGAACGTATTCTTTCTTTTTGATTTACATTTTTTGTTAATTTTTATACGTTTTAAATTATCTATCTATTGTTATTTCAATCTTATTTTAGTTTCGTAATCAGAAAATAGTCAATTTTCATTGTAAATTTTTCAAATCCTTTTATTTGAAAATGAAACTTCGAAAAAAGTTTATTCTACATTTTTGATTTACATTTTTTTTATCTTTTATCTTTTATCATCTTATCATCTAATGATACTACCAGTTACTCTGTGTATATAAATAAATATGACTTGATAATGCATAATACTATTAGAATTTAAATTAGTTTTTAATCTAAAATCTTTAATATTAGTTCATTTTTGATTTTAATAATTTTTTTGATAATAAATTTTTATGCTTGGAGTGTAGATTATTATTTTAATTAAATTTGGAAATTGTTTAAAAAGAGAATAAGTATTAAAATAAAGTAATATTTAGATAAATATTGGTATAGAAATTGATCTCTTCGAAATTTAATTTTTTTTTCAAAAATTGAGAATAAGATTATTAAAGTATTTTTTTCTCAAAATCAATTATTATTAAAAATATTTTTGAATCTAATGGGATGCAAATATTAATAAGAAATCTTGAATTTTTTTTAAACTTTCGAGAATATAAAATATTAAAATGATTTAAAGTTTACTATTGGATCAATTAAAAAAGTTATATTCAAAAAATAATAATATAATCTATACATTATGCAAAATCTTAGAGAGCGTTCAAATATCTATAAAAGTATTATAAAATTAATCAATCTATGAACGTACATAAACACTCGAAAATGTTAAAAAGCATTCATAACGAATCTTTTTATTAATAATTTATTAACATTAAATAACATGAATTTCATAATTTATTATTAATTAATCATCTCGTTAATCGACAGTCTTCTTTCAATGTGTACAAAGAACAAACTTCGTTTGAAGTAATAACACTTCTCTGAAACATTTGCAAACGTTTGCCACTATTTGCATTTATTCACATTTCTACTGGTCGGTCAAATGGCTGGCAAATGTGGCAAATGTAAACTACTCATATGGTTAGCAAAGGCGCGCTTTTACACATCGAGAACTTCAACCTATGAGTAGAAACAAGAGAAGTTGTCTTCAACCTTTTGAACGAGATATTTGTGGCTCGACATTTTGAGAGAAAACGATGCGCAGCATCAATCAGGTTTGTTTCAGCTTAACAAACAGTTGTTCATCGATAGAAACGAATAATTATTATATTATATTATAAGGATATTTTTAAAAATTGAGAAAACAAATATTTTACAATGTATTCACAAAAATATTCTTTCTATGTTTTTCAATCGATTCTAAATCTAAATGAATATTTATCTTCTTTACTATTAATTATTTTAAATTATGTTATGATATTTAGTATTGTACTTAAGATATATATCAAATATCAATATTACTGAAATAATAGATTCTGAATTTTTATTGAAATATATATATATTAGCAACAATAACTTTTAAAATAAATTATGTTTAAAATTATATATATTATTATAGTAATTCTTGTACTTGTGTACATGTATATGTAAATATCTATTGAAATAAAATCATTTGTTAATATGAATACTTTGGATTAATATTATTATAAAAATATGTTAAATTAATAATTTACTTAATACTATCGGTTCTGTGATAAAATATTTTATTATATATAGATTCTTTGAATTATTATTATATATCTATATATTTAAAATAATTTACACTTAAACATATAATAATGTTAATCCATAGGAATAATAAGAATGTAAAAAATTTTTTAAATTTTAAACTTTGAAGATTTTGTAAAGACAAATTTTGTGTTTATTCTGCTATTGAACCGATTTCTAATCGTTTATCACGTTAATAATATTATTTGCATATCATTGTTCATTGTCATCTTTATGCTATTATCTCAATCTTAGAGATTAATAGAAAACAATGAATAAAGCTTATAGACATTAATAAATCTTATTCAGATTAGACTTTTATTTTTTCATGTTTTGTATATTCATCTTTGATAGATTGAATCTATTTTTGATGATTATTATTTATTATGAATTATTATATTATGAATTATTCTTCATTTTTTATATTATTATTTTAATAAATTTTTTTAATTGTTAAGCTTTATGTTTCATTTATTGTGTAACAATAATCCTTGAAGTATATTTCTAAATAAATAGGCAATTTATTTGTAATATATATAAAATAAAATTATGTGAAAAGTTTATTGATATTATTTATTTATTCAGTGATATTATTTTTAAATTATACATTTATTCGTAGTTATTAATCCTTTAACATTTTGATTTTTTTTTAATTTATCTTTAAAACATACAAATTTATTTTTGGAATAAATTCATATTCAGTCATATGTAATCGAAAGTTACTAAAATTCATGCATACGTGACAAATTTTTAAACTAGTTTTCCTCGAAAACGAAGCTTCAAACGTAAAATTTTATCCAATATTTTCAACTTATTTTTTCACGTAGAATTCATAGTCGCATCATGAATACCGAAACAGTCTGTGGCCTATTTCGAATTTTCACACGAAACTCACTCAAACATAAACAATAGGATTTACACATACAAGATGGTCTCATTTGATTTTGACATCTTGATTTTCTATTATTACTCGCGATGAAAAATGTTTCACATAAAAATTGGATAACAAAAGGAAGCATATTATGGTATTAATAATTTTTCCTGAACGTGTAAAAATCATATGAAGATCAACTCTTTTTTTTTTTATGATTTTCCACCTAAAAATATTTTTCGAATGAAATATTTTTCAATAATCAATCAATCTAGTTCGATATGTATGTTTAAAAATTACTAGTTTAGAAGATATTTCAATGTTAATTATGCAAAATTTATTTTATGAAAAGAACACAAAAAGTAATACTCGCTCTTCCATACAATAGGATTTACAAAATTCCAGTTGAAATATTTATTCATAATTTTCAAGCATACATGGATCAATACTTTTTTATACTAAATATCGATTAATACAAGTTGATCTTTAAATAACTTTTACGCATCCGTTCACGAAAAACCTATCAATCATTAACTTTTATCCGAAACATTTTCCGCTACGAGTAAACCAATATTCAAATATAACCAAGATATCCAAAAAATGAGATGAAAAATACCCAGTATAATTATCACCAATTTTTCGAAATTTAATTTTAATAAAATTTGAATTGTGAGCAACGAAATATTCCCAAAAAATGATACCGATTCAGCAATGATCGTACACAGAAAAATAAACGAAACGATCACCGCTTGTCCCTCCAAAGAGTTCAATCCCTCCAGAGATCTTGTAAGTCATAGAATGTTGGCCGCTATTGTGCACAAGAGATTTATCGAGACACGTTCCATCCACGCCTTCGAGGAGTCGAAGGGTGCCGCTGTCGTCATTGTCGTCGATGCACAGAAAATGTACAATTTTTTACTGAATTCGTAACGAATCCAGGCGCATAGAAATTCAGCCGGCACGAATCGGTCAACGATCTCACTCGAGTGATATCGAGTGACATCCGGCGTGGTAACGCGCAACGTCATTTGTTACGAGAACGAACGTTCGGCATGTACCACGTCCGATGACAATGAACTCCTTCAGATTGGCTCGAAGGTCCCCCCGCTGCGCGATCGGTCGTTTACATAGCTCCTACTTGGATTTTCCTCGCGTATGGTCCACCGTCTCTCTCTCTCTCTCTCTCTCTCTCTCTCTCTCTCTCCGCACGAGAAACGGAAGGGACGCGGACGGAGCCGATTTATCAGTGGAACATGACACTTACCTGGGAGAAGGAAATGAGCGAACGGTTCATCAACTTGGCGAAAGATATTATAAACTCACCTGAAATCATAAAAATGGAGTCGTGAAAATTCTTTTTTAACAGTTTTTCGTTTTTTTTATCGGAAATTCTTATGGAAATTATTTTAAGCCATTGAGAATTTCTCATTTGTTGCCATTATCGGTTTAAATATCGTGTATAGTTGTGTTTTGTACGTGAATCAAAAAAATATAAATCTATTCTTTAAAGCAAAATAACGATTTTATTGAATTGGATTGAATTTTTCTCGACTAAGTTAGGAGGATTACTTTATTGTATGGATATAAAATAAATTTTGAAAAAATGTTGCAATTCGAATCGAAATCACGAAGAAAGTAGTAAACATCGGTTTTTACAATTTCGTTATCTGAAAATATGTAATGAAAATTTAGAAGATATTCAATTATATATATGTTAATGTAAAATTTCACTGAAATCAGTTAATGTTATTAAAAAGTGAGTTAAAAATAAAACAAATGAAAATGATATAATTGAAAATCACAATTTTTCAGGTTTTTCGTAATAAATCTTGTATTTTTTCATTGTCACTTTTCTGCATCAAAATTTTGAAATATGAAATTTCTAATACATATTGCAAGTTTTCATTATAGACTCGGATAAAAAAATTATAAAAAGCAATCTTTTGTTATTTTCTTCGTGACTCAATCAATTAAATCAATTAGTCAAACTAATATTAATTAGTTAAACTAATATCATTGAAATTTATAAGATGAAATGTAGAGAAAAGAGTATATATAATTTTGATAGTCCAAATTACAAAGACTACTATGATATTTTTCCATAGCAATCGTTGTTATTTTTATTTTATTTAGTAAAAGTTTTTGCTATAATAAAATGTTTCTACAAGTTTATTAAAAAAATGAAATTTATTTTAGTTTATTTTATGATTTTTAGATGTTGAAGAAAAAAAATTATACTATAATAATCGTAGTTCTAATTTATTAATAAGAATATAATAAGAAAAAACGAAACGACAAATTGTTATAAATATGAAATATTTGATCGATAGTTATATAATTAAAATTTTTCGAAAATTATAAAAATGAGTTATAGTTATTCGTCTAATTGTACTTATTTTATTTTATTTGTACATTAATAAAACTTTTTTTATTAATGATAATACAGTTTCATAATTTATTTGCGTCAAAAGTAAAAAAATAAAAAATTTTGTATCAATCCATGATATTTATGTTTATGCAACATATCACGTATAAAATTTTTCAAATTTTTTTATTTGGTTCTTCTATTTATTATTATTTTTAGGCTCTCTGCAACAAAAAATAAAACGAGTATCTCATATTCACTTATATTCTTCTCTCTACTGCATACGATAATCATAATTTTTTTTTTTTTTGCTATTATTTTCTCTTATTATTTTTCTGGTATCATCGTCAAAAACAAGATTTTTAAAGTATTTAAATTAAATGATACATCTACACACCACGATGTGCATTATATTTAAACGTAATTCTCTTTGTTACATACAGTATAATGCTTTCTTTCTTGTGTGAGAGTACCGTTTTTCATCAGTACTTTTGTGGTAATATACTCTTTTTATTTCCTTTTTTGCGATTGAACATTCCCTTTGTATTTCTTTCTATGACAAGTGAAACCGAACGGCGTCAGAACGTTGCAGTTTATTTCCAATAAAAAAAAAAATGTACAATTCCACAAGATTAAAATAAAATTCAAACGTACGTTTTAGATTAAAATATTTTAAGAGTTACGATATATAATTATTTATTAAAATATTCGGATATCAGTAATTTATAAGATACAGAGAAGAAAAATGAATTTGCAAGAATATTATATGGATATAACTATAAATTAAAAAAAAATAATATGTTTAAAATATTAAAATATCAAAATTAATGAATTTAATAAATTTAAATATAATCCAATTATTTGTAATTAGGATTGGAAAAATATAGATCAAAGATCATTCGAATAAATAAATAGAAATAAATATTTTTATTTCGAGTGATACAAAATTTTATTTTATTTTATAAATTAATTTTCTTTGAAATAATATAATACATGATTATCATAATACTAATATTTTAATATTTAAAAGCCTGTATAAATATTATTTTGAAATAAAATATTCATATAATATAAAATAAAAAAGAATATTTCAAATAAATGAAATTTATTGAAATAAATAAATAAATAAAATAAATACTTGATCTATTTTCGATAAATAAGAAACAATAGAATCTATTTATTTTTGACGATTTAAGTTAAACGAAAAGTAAATATTTTATTTATATCGAAAATGTAAATAATAAATAGTATTTATGATGTAATATATCTGCAAATAATAATTTGTTTAAAAAAATTATTTCATTTCAGCTTATTTTAAATTTTCTTCAGCTATATTTTCATTAGAGATATTTATTATAATTTTCAATTAGACCATATATTTAATATATACTACTATAATGGGATATATCTTCGTGACACGGGTGCATGGTAGAATGCACGTATCACCTATACGACCTTCTGAACTTTTGCAAGTTGTTTCAAGACTCTGAATGAATACCAGCACGTCTAAGAAAGGCGTGGTCAGGCAATAGTCGAGTCACGATTTATCTCGAGTACGGTCTCAAAAATGATTTTATACGATATCGTATCTACGTCCATAAGGAAGCAACTTTCTCGTATAACGTGACAGCCAGATCTCTAACAATTATAGGACACATCGAATGTCGGTTGATAACTTCACAACCTTACAAGAACTAGCCTAGTGTAACCGATAGTTAAGATAAACTGTATAAGTATAATCTTGTACTGTTTATAACCTTCATTCCTAAATTCATAAAATTTAGAATTAGAATTTTAAAATTTTTATATGTTTTGGTAATAACACTTTTAATGCATTACATGATAGTTAAGTTAAAATAAATAAGTAAATAAGTAAATAATTTCATTTTTAAAATTGTAAAAATTTCTATTCTAATGGCATTATTTTCTAATATATTTATTATTTTTCAAAAAATAAATTAGTTAATATTAAAGTTTTTATTTTAATATGTATTCTTCAAATTTATTTCTAAATTCAAAATAATAAATAAAATATTATTAATATATATTGACAATTTTTGTTCATAATAGAAAATATATTATACGTGACGAATCGAGACATTACATTGGGCAAGTAACAAATAAAATTAGAGAACATTAACGTTCGTTTAATTTTACATATCATAATTTTTTTAATGATTTAATTTGAGTTTATTTATATTTATTTATTAATAAACAACGAATGAAGGAGTAGAAATCTTTTGAAAAAAGTCAAAATCAAGATCATTGAAGATACAATGGAATCTCTCTTATCCACTTTTTATTCACTTAGTTATCTAAAAGAAACAAAGATCAATATCTAAATTTATGCTATCCAAATTACTTATGTTAAGAAATATTGCATAAATAAAATTTAATATAAAAAAAAAAGCGTTTGTTATATTAGAAATCTATTATTTTTGGTCTTAACACAAAGCTTCATTGTGATATATAAATTTTTAAATAGTAATTCAAAACATAATTCTCTTCTTCTTCTAGAATAATTTCCCTTTTATGATCCATTTTTTAAATCCACTTATAAAATAATTTACTTGAATTGTATAAAATATTTATTATATAAAAATAATGCATTTATTTCCAGTTTCTCTAATATTATTTAAAAAATTCTTTTATTCATTCATATTTGTTTTCCTGTTAATATATATAAATATAATAAACTCTATACAAAGTTATATTTTTTTTCAAACATCTAATTTTCATTCAAAATATTTTTTTATACAATGAATAATAAATACGTTATTTCAAATAATCATGCTATATGACTCATCAAAATCTCATATTTTTGCCTCATTTTACATTCTTACCATTTTCTTTTTTTTCTTTACAAAATCAGTCTTTCTGATCGCAACATAACATTAAGCAACTACAATATTTTTAAGTTAATCCAGAAGTAATGTTTCTCGAACAGAGTAGCGGAACGAAATGTGGTGGCGTTACTCGTTTCGAGTGTCATCTAAGTGATTTCCGATTACAATGTTCAAAAATCGGATATATTCAACCGAATGAATGCCAACACGTCTGAAAAAGGTGTGGTCGATCGTATGGAAGCCGGGAGTAGGGTCATGACGATATATCTCGTGCTTACTACGCTCTCGAAAATGATTTTCCGCGATATCGTCTATCTCGAACCGCGTGAAGGGCGATAACGCGTGATCAAGAAAGGTGAAACACGGAGAGACAATTTGGGAGAGAAAGGAAACGTGTATTATCCGTTCAACGAGTCGAGTGATCAACTGAAAACAGACACATATGGATAAAACAGGGTGGATAATCATGACATGGTAGAAAATTTTTATTTTTTTTTATACGTTTTGAAAAAGAAAATTTTACGTTAGAAAAAAAGTGAAAATATGAAAATTTGAATTTTGTTTACATCTTTCATCAAATGTGTGTCAATAATTTTCAATAATTATTATCAGATATGAACGAATTTTGAATAAGAATTTAGAAGAATAATATTTTTAAAAAGTTTGGAATATAATAATAGATAGATACTTTTGGCAAAGATATATTAATTTATATTATAAATATGTATAATAAATGTAATTCATATGTATATTCATAAATATAAAAGCAAATATAAATATACAATAATGAAATTAATATAATACATTAAAATAAATATAAGTGTAAAATAACATTCTATATAGATATGGATAAAGAAGAAAAAAAATAAGTAAAAAGATAAACTGCTATAGCGATATATTTTATGAATTCGCTCTTGTTCATAATTATCATCAGTTAATACTTGTGATTCTTGCCTCTTTCATGTGTACTACCATATGATTGTTTTGTTTACAGCTGGTGACTCGACTCGTTGAACGCACTGTAGAAAGAACAGTTCGCGTCTTGCACTTGTTCGTCTGTACGCTCTTCGGATACTGGTGATTACGTGAAGCAACCGTTACTTCTGCAACCCTGCACACTATGGATAGTTACGTGCCAGATGGCCGCACATATTCGAGGTGTGTCCGGCTAATATGACTGATTGCAATCTCTCCGCGAGAGTAAGGTTAGATTCGCGACAGCCGGCTGGCACTCAGACCAACTCGGTCGGTAACGTGGCAGCCACCATACACAGATCCACCCATCGAGACTTCTCGTCGTTGTACGCCTGTTGATTCTTCCTCGTTGTTGTCAGCCTCCGATGCTCTGAGCAGACATGCTTTAATAAATGGGGTCCACCTGAGGTTACAACCTTCATCAACGAAGATACACCTGATAGCATCGGCAATCTCGACACGTTACCATTACCGAACCGTCTACTGTGCGGATTCCCTATGCACGTATGCATCTACCTGTAAGTGATGTGTGACCTGTTTTTGGATTCGATAATGCGATTGTTCTTGTCTCGATAAATAATTTATATGTATAATTAATCACAATATAGGGTTTTCAATATAATGATATATAACGATTTTTAAAACATTTTTAGTATAAAATATAAAAAATAGTGTTTTAAATAAAAAAAATTTGATCTGTTATAAATGAGCTATAAATTACAATATTTATCACAAAATGTTTTTGTCTCTAAAAGATTAAAATAATCTTGATTTTTTTAAATGTCATGAGAAACAAAAAAACATTCTAAATTTAAATTTTAAATATTTTTCCGTATATAATTATTATTTCTCTTCAAAATTAATATTTTGAAAGAAAAAAATCTTCTAAAGTAAAGTAATATTAATTATATTAGTATTAGGTAAATAAAAATAAAGAGAAATCTTTAATGAAATGTTTTAATAATTTTTAGGAAATATTTATATCTCTTTTTAATAACCATAAATTATCCAGTTAATAATTTTTGTAATTCTGTGCACATTTTCATATGTTAATAAAATGGATTATCGACATGAATATAACCCAGACGCTTTGAAATTTTCGCTAATTTACGATCATACAATTCGATAATTATTTCAATCATGAAGTCGATTTTTCTCGATATAAAATATTTAATCACGTTCATTTTTTAAAACCTTCGATTAAATCTATTATGCAATGTAAATCTACCGAATTTTATTTCAACGATTTATTTGACAATTAATTAATTCTATGATTAATTTTATGATTATGATATGCATATAAAATAGCTGTTCGTTGCAATGTATTTGCATAATGCCGATATACATATTTTAAAATTTGATAGAAATTTCAAACTTATTCAATTAATAATTATTGTTATAGTTGTGTTGTATAATAATACATCGAAAATAATTTTAATAACATTATATTAAGAAATTTTTTAAAAAATATAACTTGTTAATTAATTTTTAAGAAAATATACTTGTAAATAAAGAATCATACGTATTTTAATTTAGTTATAGTAAAAAACACTAAGAGAATTTTATTATTATAATGTACATATTATAAAATTTACATTAACTTGTATCGTAGTAATTGATTTATTTAATACTAATTTTTCCATTCATCAGATAATTCATTACTTAGTCATGTCGCTGTGATTATTAATATAAGTTTGTGCTTTTGTGAGATAGATAACGTATATTGATGCACCACTTGTTGCTCGTAGGTATTAACAGAATTATGGTCACTTGGAAATTATAATTTCTAATATACAATATGTCTCATTTAAATATATTCATGATCATTTCTATAAGTATTATAAATGCAAAAAAACCAAATGAATATTCTGTAATATTAAATTGAAAATATTATATGTTAATATTTTCAATTATCATAAAGAAAATAAAGATTTAAATTCGTATTTTGTTGTCGGGAAAGCAATTTTATATTTTATTTAAACTTATATATAAGCATATTATAATTTAATTAATTAAAAAATCTTTAGTTTATTATTAAAATAAAAGAAATTTGTAAAAAATAATTAATATTTTATAATAGCACAACTTTCTTGATTTTATGCTATTTTATTACCACTAAAATAAGTTGCTAATAACGTTTTCTTAATTGACTATATCTATAAACAAGCAATCTCGATTGTGCAATAAATTGATTAGCATAGAAGAGTTGAAAAATATTAAAATATTTGAATTGTTATTAAGAAATTTATATTTATTTAATTAGATATTTAATTAGATATAACAATTTTTATAAATAATTTATTTATTGATTTATTAAACGTATATAATTTATTGAAGATCAAAAACTAAAAAATCAACTTGCCAGCCTTGATTTTTTTCTGTCGAACAATGAACAAAAATATAAATCAAGATTATGAAATTAAATATTTAAATGAAATAAAAAAATTCTTGTATAAACAAAAATTTATGGCATATTTCGAATTTACTTTTTTATAAAACTGTATCTCAGTTGTATCATCAGTTAAATACTTTTTGAGGATTTAATAATGATAACCGTAAAACCTAGATTTAGGTGATTTAATGTCGAAGATATGTCTACGATTATAACCACTGGGATGGTATAATTGGATTCGATTGTCTTGAGGATTGGAATATGCAAATCAATTCATATTACTTGATTATATTTCCAGTGTCTGCTTCTAGACTATGGAAATATAATGAAAAGTAGAAAGGGAATAACGAATGGAACGTAACGAAAATTACAGAAATGTAATATCTGAATTCAAATTAAACGCGAATTATGAAAAGAAGAAAAAGAAAAGCAACAAGTGTTAATGTATATTTGAATTTTCTTCTACAGAGGAAAGATCGTAAAATGAAAAAGGTATCCGAATCTCAAGCTTCTATTATCTGTTCTTTTATATTATTATTTCTTTCGAATATGTTATAAAAGAAATAATAATAATAATAAGAAGAAGAATACAATTTTTATTTAATAAAATTATATTACTTCACGCCTTTTAGACTTTAATATATCAGCTTTATTGATTTGCATTAATTCAACATTTTTTCTACAATCTTACATGTTTAAGATAAGAAAGACACTTAGAACAGACCATTTGAACATTTCAGTTGTTATTGTTAATACAAAAAAAAGTGTTATATTAAATATATATAAATGAATATCGAATGGCACATAATTTGATATAAATAACTTTTTAATAAATTTTTTGGTAGATGAATGTATAAAATTATAAAAAATCAACTTCATTTTTTTTTTGGAATGATGTACTTTTTTTTTGTATTATCTGATAGAATGATTTAACAATGATTCAAAAGTTATCATTCAATAAATCAAAATCAACTGCAAAGGAAAATGATTTAATTTATGTGAGCGATAAAATTCTTAATACTTTATTTAGAAAGTAATATTTTTATCTAAAAAATAAAATTGATCAGAAAATCAGATTACAATCAAAATATCTCAAATTTTTTTAAAAATGGATATACTAAATTTTGATATATATAATTTTTTAATAAATATTTATTCGAATTTATTATTTTATGAATTGAAGAACAAAAATCATAATTTTACATAATGACATTTAACGAAATAAATTTTGATATCTAAAAATGGAAATTATTCCAGGGCATATAATCTAACTCGAACAAAACGAAATTCAACTGTGTTTATATATGTATTCGTGAATACATGCAATAAGTAGAATACGTATATATCGTCTGCATTCAGCAAAAACTCCCTGACGAGATCAATTGAAAATTTAATAATAATTCTGGATTATGCAGCATTCTCTACAATTTAGATGATATCGTATCTTCAGAAATATAAAGATTTAATATTGGACATCCGGTTCTATGAACTGAAACTGTCACGGTTCGGGAAACTTAATGCAAAGTTAAAAAGTATAAAATCGCGCTATGTAGTTTTCGCATTCTTCCTTCATCATCGAATTGATCGTTGCTTCTTTCCCAACCCTTGTCCTGCTTGTCCTATTTGATTATACGTTTCCACATCGTTATCTGGTAGCTTCTTGCAAGCATTATCTCGGATTATGATGTGTAAATGTAGGTTGGTTACTGAGAAATCTTGGTACGATTGAATTTTATGACTAAGATAATCAAAATTCTCTGGCAACGGAGACGAAAGGGCTATGCATCGTGCTTTTATTACCGGCTGATTTATTTCGAGATTACCGATGTACATCCGCAAGCAAGTATCGAAACGACTGTACTTGAGTAATAAGACAGGCTTTTTATTATGACAAGATTTTATGCTAGCTCGATGACGTTTCTTTTTTTTTTTTTTTTTTAACAGAGAATATTAATTTATAAGAAAAAAAAAATACACGAATGAAAAAAAAATAATAATTGAATTAAAATGAGTATTATTAATTACGTACTGATAACAAATTTAATGAAATATATTAATTGTAAAATCGATATCATAAAATGTCTTGTTATTGTTGAAAATATTTTGTTACTATTATATTATTATGTGCAATTTTTATATAGAGATTTTTAAATAAAAAGTATATAGTTTTTCTATTTTTTTTGTTTAGTAAAAATTACATCAGAAACTGCTATCTGAGGTAAATTTACTATTAGATTGAAATTATAGAATGTAAATCACTATTTCATATACTTTAAGAATTTTATTATTTAATTCTATAAAAGAAATAATTTTTTTAAATAAATTTATTTTCAAAGAACTTAATGATTTCAGATTTTCAATTAGAAATATATATAACCAATAAAAAACTTGATTAAAAATTTTGAAGCAAATTAATTCATCTAACATCCTATGATGATTTTTTGAACATTTTTTTTGGAACTGTTTTGGAAACCAATATACCGAGACTATTGCTTTTTTGATAATCAAAATAATAATTAAAAGTTTATTATACATATGTAATATTTTCTACAGAAAATGTGAAATTATTAAATTTCACATCTTAAGATAAAAAAAATTGTCAGTTTTTTTCAATTTTTATCATACAAAGTTTATGCAATTCTGGAAGGACTAAAATATATAGAAAATTAATAATGAAAATAAAAAATACGTTATTTTTATTGATCCTAAAAGTTTACTTATAACATTTGAAAGTAGTAAATTGTAAACCCAATTATCAGACAAATTATAAAAAAATATAAAAAATCATTAAGAATTTTCTTTGGATGGTTCCTAAAATAAGAATTTTACATACAAATTTCAGGAAATAAAATAAAATTGCGAATTATTAAAAATAATATCTATGAAAAAAAATTCAATTTTATTATTTGAGATATCAAGTTATCTTAGAGAACTTAGATTACATTAAATTAGATTTGAGATTGGTCACATTATTTCTCACATTTTCTTCTGCAAAAGAAGAAAAATCAATCAATGTGTAATATAAAAAATTTATTCAGTATATTTTACCATAAATTTCAAAATGAAAGAAGAAATAGACGAAACAATTGTAATATAAATTATAACAAAATTGTAAATTGCAAAATTTTAGAATTGAGTGCTTTATTATCATATAAAAAGTTATAAAATTATCAAGATAAAATTTTTCAAAATATGAAACTCCATTGAGAAAAAAATTGCTCCATGTGTAACCTGTTGTTGTTCTACATTTATACAAACTTTCATTCAAAATAGAAATATAAATTTCTCTTTAAAATAATGTTTAAATATTTTCGTGAAAAATACTATTCTAGCAGAAAAGACCTGCATTGTACATCAAACTAAAATTTACATGAAAGCAAAATATTATATTGAAATTCGCCATTCTGTCCAGATTATTCAGAAATTTCTCTTTAAAATAATGTTCAATATACACTTTTGTAAAATACTGTACGTAAAAGAAAAAAATCTACATCGCGTACAAACAAAATTTGCATGAAAACTTCAAATCCATCTTTTCATTTCATTCGCTCAGAAATCGTCATTTTTTGGATTAAAATTCGCATATTGAAAGAAGCACGAGAAAAATATCATCCTATACAGGATGCAAAGCAATCCCAACTGTGATTATTATTTAAGAAAATACTTTTGTGCAAAAAAGCATTGTACGTATAAGAAAAGATCCGTATCGTGCGCCAAATTAAATAAAATTTACATAAAAAGTTCGAATCCATCTCTTCGTTCCTTAGAAATCGTCATTTTTGGATTAAAATTTGCATACGAATGAAGGAAGCATGATCCTATATAGGTCAAGCAACCACGCGACTGTGAGTTCGACTACCTTTCTTAATGCTTCCCGATGCATGCTGTTTGCCAACCCCGCAGACAAAACCCGCAGGGCAAACTTGGTCGTTGGCACATATTGCATCGTCCGTCGAACTCCTCGCTTTCCTACGTTTCATGTGAAAATGTGTGTATATGTATATACGACACGAGATTTTACCACGTGCATGCATGTGTACATAAAAATACGAACAAGTGCTCTTCATCGTGTGGCGGAGGAATTTGTGTGTGTGTGTGTGTGTATCGCGAAGAAAACCACTCAGAAATTCCATAAATTTTTAAAGCATCCTCGTAAAGGCGGACTTTTTCGGAGGCATCGCCGTCGAAGAGAGGAACGAAAAAGAAGAGAGGCGGGGACGGTGACCCGGCGAAAGAATAATTCCTTTGCACTTTAAGCCATCGCTCCAGATAGTCTGCCGGCTCGCCCTCTTTTCCACGACCACTTCTATGCTCCATGGATTTCTTAATATTTAAGCTACGTTCACTATTGGACGAGCATCGTTAACCTTCGATAAAACTATGGCTGCATCAGCAATCTTTTGAGCTTCCAGCATTGAATAAACATCTTATTACGATCCTAAAAGTTTTTAAGGTGATATATTTAAAGGAAAATTTGATAATTTGAAGTAAAATAACTTGAATTTTGTATATCAATGATGAATTTTATGTTTTTTTGTTTTACGATTATTAAAAACGTTTTTAACTAAATTGATAATTTATTAAGTCATATGTAATTACATCATATATTTATTATCATGACATTATTTTAATTACAATTATCATTAACAGTATCATTATTTGAAACGCTTAGATCATAATATAATTTTATTAATAACAATTTTCCCAAGATAGAAAATAATAGTGAAAATTATTTCACAATTGAAATAATTGTAAATAAAATAATAATAAAATTTTCAATTAATTGAAAAGTTTCGTTCCCTGCTATTTACAATATTCCACAGGCTATTGATACACTTGAGAAACTGTAACGAATTCGAGATTTGCGGAGAAATAGCGGCAGTTTCTCGTGAACGACAAAGGTATCTTGTTCCCTGGACAACGAGACGGCACAAAGAGAGCTCAAGACGAAAGAACGAACCATTTCTACGGAACTGTCTGGTAAGTACAAAAGGAGAATCCGAGATTCCCTCCCTTTTAGGTCGCTGTCTTTTCTGTCGCGGCCTCTTTCTTCTTACCGGGAAAGCATACAGAGAAAGATAGCCAAGCCCCGATTTTGTCACTCAGTCACTCGAACACTCTTCGCCGATTCCTCGTACAGAGAGTGGTATACCTTAAAAATATCAGTTTCCATCCGAACGATCGCCAACGAACCAAGGGGATGGCAAGTCTCACCGCGTCTTTCTTCCGTTTCCTTTTTAAACCGGGCTTCTGTTTTCGTCTCTCTCTCTCTCTCTCTCTCTCTCTCTCTCTCTCTCTCTCTCTCTCTCACGCCAGCCTCCCTAACCATTTCAATGCGGTGAAAAATTCGCATAGCTACGCGATTCTATTCCAAAGTTGAACGGGTCGTACACGTCATTCCATGTTTTCTGGTTGATGTGACATTTCCACTCGACGTCAAATTTCCTCCCTGTTTCATAGTATTTTACGCGAATATAACCCGGGTTCCTTTCTTATCCACCGGATTTCTTTTATACCGACGGATTTCATGTGTCAAAGTGTAGTACATATATGCACGATTATGTTAGGATAGAATTTGAAAGAAACTGATCACAATATCGGTTACTTAGAGAGAGAAGCAAGTCTATTTTTTTTAGATTGTATTAATTTTTTTTTTTTTAATGTAGTTTGGAGTGTTCTTAAAGTTTAAAAATAAGGGGAGAAGATCTGAATTGGAATCCTTCAATGAGATCATACTGATGTCTGTAACTTTATGATGGAATATGTTTGTAGTAGATGATGATATGAAATTAGATGCAAATATGTTAATTAATTTGAGAAACTTTTTCTAATCGAAGCCTCAATTAACCGATATTTCCTATTTGTTTTTTAATTTATATATATATAATGAACACATCTAAATATAATTTTGAATTAAAAATTTAAACGAATTAATTTTATAATTTATTTTAAATAATTTAAATAAAATAACTTTTAACAAAATTATATCTATAAATTTTGTTGGATCCATAAAATAGAACTATTTTTTAGATACATTGCAATTAAATTTGATAAACGAATATATTAATAATTAATATTTAATTTAATTTGACTTTGTTAATTTAGTTTCAAATTAATGACTATAATAATTATAATTCTAACTTATTATTAATCGATAAATTGCTTATATAGATCAAAAAAGTACATTTTCCTTAATAAGTATATTTCCTTAATATACAGAATTATTAATAGTTAATATTTAATTTGATATATTTAATAATAATAATCATATCTAATAATCCTTATTCTAATCTTAATATAATCGAATAATCATGTTAATAAATATCTTTAAAGGGTTAATTACAAATTAAGCATATAAATGTTATTACATCTGATATACAGATTCACTAATATTAGTTAATATTTAGATTAATTAATTTAGTTTCATAACGATATAATATACAATATACAATATAATATAATATACATATATTAAATTGTTAATTTAATTTTATAATAATAATGTTTAACTTAATACAAATAATAATTAATAATTTACTTGTTAATTAAAATATGTAATGTTATTGTATTACACATTATAATTCTCTAAACGAAGAATTGATTAGAATTTTATAAAAAAAATTTCTAATTAAACAAGAGTATTATAAAAAAATTTCAATTAATAAAATAATTTTATGTATAATGTATAAAAATTCATTGAAATTCAAATGAAAACCAATTAACAAAATTAATAATTATAACAAGCTAAAAGCTAATCGTTACAATACTTCGATAAAATTATTTTATATTAACATTATTTTATAATATCGTTAGAGACACTTTTTAATTATGTTTTTTAATAAAGAAAATAAAGAAAGAATTTCGATAAAAAATAATTAAAAATATTAAAAAATACTGAATAATATCAATTATTATTAATTAATAATAAAAAAAATTCGAAAATAATGAAATATTTTGTAATAGAATACATACATGCATTATATATATTATCTATTATCATTTTTTTAATTCTATTATCAATTGTATTATTAAGCGAAACTATTTCAGCTAAAACAAAGAAAATTTTTAAATTTCTCGATACGTGTTTTATGGCTACATGTTTTTCAGGCAATATTTGTAATATCCGACACTACAAACAAACTGTAGTCGTATGTTTTGGTCCATGGAGATGGTCAACATGGGATGAGGTTATTCGAAACTTCGATTATATCGGCCATGAGGAAATAACACGTTGTGAATACGTGTTCAACTGAATGCAATCAGCTGGTCACTCTGTTCTATTTCTACATAGTTTACCTCTTTATTCAGTTTTTGGTGGAATTTTACCGAATTTTCCATGAAATTTTAAATAGTAATATAACACGTTAGAAATATATTGTTCAATGAAACATTTTTGAATATTTTTACATATTTTTTGTATGTATTTCATTTTCGAAATAAAACATAGATATTTGATTAATAATATATAAAACATTGGTTAATTTTATGATTAATTTACAAAATTACTAACTAAATTATTAACTATATACTTATTATATATATATAATAATTTCATTAATTTTTTTCTTCTTTAATAACAAAATTATGAATTATGAATTATCAATATTAATGATTTTAACCAATAAGATTATTGATTTTTCAAAGAAATTGCTATTTGTAATTTTATTTTGCCACAAGTGTTTTTATTCTGTGTTTGACGAGTATATTCATTTTTTAATTCTACTCAGAAAAAATATGCATCTCTAAAGTAAAATTGCACAATTAAAAAATGGAAGGACTAGTATATATTTATCAGTAGCTAAATATAAGACAAGCATTATCATGTGTAAAACGTTAATTGAAGAACGACAAGGTAAAGAAATAATTATGTACATAATTAAACAAATCATTATAAAGTTACAAATATAATATAAGTAATATATATATAAAGTATTTCCATTTCATCACGATGAAGTATTATATACATATACACACACACACACATATATATATATACAAGATAAATCTACAAGTAAATGCACTCTCTTTAAATCCAACTAAGTTGCAAGTCAACTTTGTCAGTGATTTGGTATCGTATTGCAGAAAAAGGAAACGAAGGAGCAGATGAGTAGCCGAGTAAAAGAGGAATATGGTGATATGGCGAGCGAGGAGAAGAAGAGAAAAAGAAGAATATCGATTCGATTTCATTTCTCTTCGGTGCATTCCGGAACACGGAGGTACAAGTTCTCTCCGTTTGAGCTTTTAATGGTCAGAGCTGGCTTTCGCAATTAAACTAGGACTTGTAACTCCCACACGGTGCTAGATAAGTGAATTACTCGCGGAAGAGTATATAGCTATGTGAAGTATGACCACTAGTCAATGTTATAAGTGGCCAATGAAAGATATTACTAGAATTTTTAGATTATTAGAAGATTAGATCGTAATAGTAGACTGCTTTAACTTATTACTTATGATTCGATTATACAAATATTTTTACTTGGAATTATACTGCTATATCGTTATGCAAAATTCGTTTAAATTCTGTTGTCTTCCATAAAAAATGAAATTTTATGAACATTATGATTAAAATTATTATATGTATATATATGTAATATATATATATATTTATAATATTGTATTATTAAAATAATAATATATTATATAAATTTATTATATAATAATTTATTATGTATATGTATAATGTAAAGGATTGATTTTAAAAACTAAAACAAATACAAAATTATTAAGAGTTATTTATTATATATTTGTAAGTAATTTTATTTTGTGTTAGATAAAGCAAGAGATAAAATGAAATAGCTGATGTGACAGAAATAGAATTATCTTATTTTTTTATTTTGCTTCAATTGTTTATAAAGAAATCTCAATCGATATTCTTATGTATTATATTTTATTTTTGTTTTGATCTTTGAAATCGATTTTCCAAAAATTATGAATATATAAACATCTTGCACATTTTTAACACAATCATGAATAATGTTGTTATAGACAAAAACTATATCTTAATTTTCCAATTATTTTTTTTTTTTAACCAAATTCTCATGTTTCAAATTTTAATCAACATTTGAAATATTTTTGTGGAAAAAAATAATAAAAATTACAAAAATTATATGTACGTCTTTATTCTCCAATTATTTATTTTCTTTTTTTTATCAGATTCTGTATTTGAAGTGTTTTTGTGGAGAATAAAATAATGAAATAGCAAGATTGAAAAAAAAATTTTTTTTATCAAAAAATATTCTATATGCCAATAGATGTAATATAATTTCTTATTCTGGATATTTTCTTAAATAATTTGTAATAATGCTAAATGATAAAATTATTGGTCTTGTTATTATATGAATTGAAAAATTTAGAAAAGTTTCTATTTTATTTCTTATACTTCGATTTTGAAGAAAAATACACCTATATTATTTTTTCATTGACTGAATATATTTCTCATTCATCGATATAAAACAAAAAAAATTTATCACGGAATCACAAAAATGAAATATTTTGACAAATATATCGAAAACACATTTATAACAAATTTATTAAAGTATAGTTTCTTTTTATCCTTGTTTAGCTGAAGTTAATTAAACTTATTCGAAACACTGTCGATTTACGTATATTGGGAGCAATCAATTTTACGTGGTTAACGAAAAAGAGGGATTTTACAAAAGGTCGGACCGATAAATCAATTGAATTCCTTCAATTTAATTATCCATGCAAATCGAGTGGAACGAAAACATCGGTTGCATTGAAAACAATGTGAAATCCGGTAAAACAGGCATGCAAAATTGAAATAAACAAGCGTTTGGAATAACGAAATTTAAATACTTTGGAAATATAATTTTCTATGTACTAATAAAATTGTTGAATTATTTAAATTTAATTTCGATTTTCAATTTATTATTTCTCAAAGATAAAAGTAACCTTTATAAAATGAATGAATAAATATGATTTAAATATCATTTTTTAAATATAATTTTATAATTATGCGAGATAGAGAAAAATTTTTCAAAATGTTTTCAAAAGAATGTTTATTTTTAACGTTCTGTTAAACAATTTTTTAAAAATGTTGGAAATCTAATTTGAAAGGTTTTAAAGGAATATTATGCATAAGGAAAATTTTTTTGAAGAAATTTTTTTTATATCATTCGTGTTTTTTACAAAAAAGTTTATGAAAATTACAAGAAAAAAATTTTATAATATTCATTTTTAATTACTGTTTATTATATTATTTAGAAATTAAAAAAAAAAGATGAAAAAAACTTGATACATTTTAATTTTATTTATTTTAATTGTAAATGTTCTACATTCAAATCTCTTTTTTTGTAAAGATTAAAAAATGTTTATCTATTAAATTTTTCTCATATATATTTCTATCTATATCGTCTTACTAATCATTGATTATATCATCAACAGTTATTTACAAAAAGTTATAAAATCGATAATGAATTTTATTAAATATTTTCATTAAATATTTATATTCAATACTTTATATTGCAATTAAAAAATATATTTTACCAATAATATATTTAATATCTCAATATCTTTTCTACAATAAAAAATTATTGTATTTTCTTTTGCAATTTCACAAAATAGAAGAATACGTACGAACGAGCTGAAAAAAAAGAGAAGTGTACCTATTAATCAATCAGTTGGTTTTTATCTTTCACGTTACATGTTGATTTAAATGAGTACTATACATTTATGTATACCATCACAACCACACTCACACATATATGAAAAGAGTAGACATTGGAAGGAAGATACGGGATGACATATTTGCATTTAGTGAAACAAAATAGAAACGCAAAACTCACTCAATGATATGCATAGCCTCTTTGTACGTCACTCCATATACATGGATGACACTGTTTGATTTAGCTTAATGGCAAATGCTTCGCGCTTCATCTTTCTTAAATAAACGTGAATCATTATATTATAAACGACATTTCATTAGTGTTGAAAATTAATGGCTAACAGAGTAATGGGAAAAGAAACTTGCTTGATACGTTATTTCAATTTTTCTTCTATCTATGTTTCTTTGAATAGATAGATTTCTAAATTCAAAAAAGGCTTCTAGATTCAAATTCAAAAAAATGTATGTATGTATATAAAAAAAATTGAATTTATTTAATTACAACAAGTATTCAATTACTAATAAATATTATCTTTAATTTTGGATTGTTAATTAAAATTCTTTCGAAAATAAAATATAGTCTAAATAGAAATATTCACACGACTTATTTATTAAGAGAACAATTAAAAGCTTTATTTCACACTATTATCACATTCTAAAATTCTCGCTTATAAACTTATAAATAAAGAAATTAAATTTCTTATAAATAAATCTCAATTAAAATTTTTATATAGCAATTTTTACTTTGACTTTTAAAATCAATCCTTTGAAAATATCTCACAAATATAATATACTCTATGTATCATTCTGTATATACAAAAAGTAAGTGTAAAAAATATTCCACATTTTGAATCAATGAAGATCTGTAAATAAAAACGCAAGTGAAAATGATCTTCAATGAAATTCAACCTCAATTTTGTTTTCACTCCATTTCTATTCTATCCTCATCGTAAATATAAAAAATGTCAAAAGAATCATAAATTACAACTTAATCGTTCTCATAAAAAAAAAAAAAATTAACTAATAGTGTTTGAATTCATTTTATCTATACAAAGCCTTAACGAAATTTAACAAAATTTTCACAATAACAAAATAGAAAAACCCTGTTTCCTCGTGAACGAAACGAAAAATGATATACAAGTAAGTTCACGAGAAAAATCCAAGAAAGAATCCCTCGTTTCTAACGCGGCCGCGTTTCCCCGAAATCGACTCGCGTAAACGGCCATGTGCATGCCGGCCGTGTATAATGGCACGCTCCAGGTTCGCGATCCGGTCGGAAGATTATACCACGAAGGCTGCACGATAATCATCTAGATATTGCGTACGTTGCATCCAAATGCCGCGTACATCGGCCAATACGCAGGATCAGATAATTGGCATTCAACTGGTCGGCCATACCCGATGCAATGGCCCGAACCTATCGGGTACGATCTCTCTCTTTAGAAAGTGACTAGACGTAGTCGGCGCACGACAAACATAAAGGGCCAGCGGCACGCACCGTTCCGTTTCAACCGTGCAGAATATCGGCCGAGATAAGGGTTTGCGCATGCCTCGATCCTCACCTTCCAGCTTTTCATATTGTTTCCTCCTCTCTCTGCGCGCACCCTCTTTGTGCCGGCCGGAGAATTTTAAATCGACCGCGCCGCGATCGAATATTTTCCACGCTGTTTCGCGCGTCGGGCGGGGAATTTCAACGATTCTCGAAAGAGAAATTGCGACGAATTTTCTGCATCGTTTGCGCTATCACTTTTCGAAGTAGATTTTTTTGCATTTATGATGCACGGCAAGATGTTAAACTTGCCGTTCCAACTCGTGGAAAAATCTATGAGATTTTGGATATTTTTTACAACTCGGTGTAGTATTTAGTCATATTTATTAAATGTTTAAACAATTTTTAAGTAATTTAATTAAAACGTGAAAATTTTCATTAGAATTTCATAAAGCTTTATTGCTAAATATATATTTACAGAAACAAGTATTCTACTTGTAATAAATTCTAATATAACACTTGAATAATCTAATTTATCCTTCTAACTAATAATCCTCCGATCTTTATTAACATTGAAATGAAATAAAATTCTTTTTATTAAAATGTAATCGAAATATTTTTTCAAATTTTAATTTAAGAGTATTGTATGCGATTACTTGCCTATTTGTGAAATAGCAATAAATTTATGATATATAAACGTAAGAAGAAGAAAAAATATCATAATTTATAATAAAGAGTTTATCGAAAACCTCAAACATTTTGTTTTAAAAACTGCATTTAAAAGTTAATTTTATACGAACTATCTTTCACATATCCGGAAGATTAGAAGTAAATTTTTTCATTCCATTTTAACTTTAAAATCTTGATTCTATCGATAATCATATCTTGCTTTCTTAAATTTCTAGATAAAATGGCGTTCATTGTGATACCTGGCAATTGTTTCGACGACGTATAAAAATTAGAAAAAAAGAATAGATTAAAAAATATGAAATAGAATTCAACTGATCATCAAAGTTAACTAAAAATTTCATTCCAATAAACAAATGTAAACGAATACAAATAAATAAAATTTTACGATACTTATTACAAAACGCAGTTTGTAATAAGAGAAGCATGGGAATGAAAGCTGTATAATAAAAACAGGTTTTTCATTGCTTCAAACATGCCTCGAATGATATATCGATTACCACAAAAACTCAACTATTTTATTTGGCGTAATCCGTAAATATTCCTAGTATGCGTTCAAACATAAATCATGCACAATTGCTGCATGTGGGTGGATAACTTTAGAGACGCAATAGTACGCCAAATTATTTGCGGTACATCTTGTCTTTGATTTACTATCACGGTAACTGCCGAGCACATTGTTAACAGCAAGATTTAATGCCAACTGCTGAAACACTAATTATCGCGAGCTCACCGTAACAAGTAACTCCCTATCTCTAATGATCTATAGAATGATACGGAGATTGTGATCCTTATTGATCCATATAATATTGGTAGCATGAAAAATTTGTATATTCGAATTATGCATCATCTGCTATCGCCATTTTAAGAGAAATCTTTTCGTTATATCAATTTTACATGATAAAAAGTGATAAAAATTGTAGGTAATCATTCTCTTTTAATTATCTCTGTTGAATACAACAAAATTTTATGAAAATTGATAAGCAATGTTAGTCTAAATATATGGTGTTCCAAAAATATATTCGCGTAGTAGTGAATATATTAATAAATCATAATCAGAAAATTCATTATTTTACATCATCATTATTATTATTATATTAGCTTTTTGTATATTTATAGGATGTTGAATTCGTTTAGGAATGAAAATATAAATGATCAGATCTTATTAAATTTTCTTTTCATTTGCATATGTCTACTGATTGATTTTTAATATAAAATATAAAAGTTATAGCATTAAATTTTCACATTAACACAATATCAATTAACAAATAATGAAAGAATTAAAATTTTTCAAAGAGGTTGGAATAAAAATTAATAGAGGAATAGACTATAAAAAGCGTAATACTTCGATATATTTTGAAATATCGAAGGATTCGTGATTAGTGAAAATAGTTGTTCAAATTAAAAGAAATATTAAAAGAAATATTATTAGCATTTATTTTTTAATATCAAGAAAAAGTAATAACATATATATATTGTTTTTCTCATATAATTAACAAATTATATTTTCTTGTAAAATAATGAAAAATAAAATAAAAGAAAAGAAATAAAAAAAATATTTGAAGTAAATTCAAATTTTTGATTGTATTTGGTTTATATTTTATTAAACAAATACATGGATAGTTTTAATAAAATTAAAATACAAACTTGTAATGTATTTTTTGTTTTTTTCATATATCTATAATTGCTTTTATTAACAAATTTTATCTCAGAGTGAACTGCCTGACTTTAATTAAAAATTCAAGAATAATCTTTAATTTTTGATCTAACAAATTATTTTCTAATATTACGTTAACCGTTAAATATTTAAATAATGATTGAAAACTAAAAAAATAACGTATTGAAATGATTTTGAAATTATTTTGAAATTTTTGTATGTTAATATTATTTTCATTTTATAATCATTAATGTCATAGTAATAAATACTGAATATAAATTTCCGAAACTGTATAACTTATAATATACATTAGAGATGCAAATGAATGCTATAATTATAAAACTGAATAATTATTTACAAAGTATTTACCTTATCAATTTTAATAAGTTTTCAAAAATATCAAGTGTGAAATTTCGAGCAAAATTTGCACAACTGTCATTGAATTTTTCGAAGATATACGCAAAATTGTATTTAATATTAATAAATAAAAAATAATACAATTTATATATACTTCAAAGTAACGCATTATCAATATTTTTTTCTTCAAATTTTAATCATATAATAAATTATTATGTAAACCATTTTATATTTTATATTACAAATTATTAATATTAAGCTGAATTAAGTTAATACGATTAAAATTGTATTTTAATATTTCCAATTAATTTTACCTAACCTAACTCGACTTAACTTAATCTGATTTTCTAAATCCATGTAATATACGAATTTAAAAACCATGAAATCATGAAACATCTCAGAGTGAAGCACAAAAATAACATAAAGATACACACTTTAACTATTTGAACAAGGAAAATCGTGAAACCCCCAACAATGGCAATTCTTCTTTAAATCCAAGAAGGGAAGAGTCGCGTCTATGACGAAGAGTAATCTTCAGACTCGCGTGTAGCTTCTAGCTTCTGGTGCTTCGTATAAGTTACGAGCCGCTCTGGAAACCTTCGCTGGATACCGGGTGCGTGGTCGAAGACAGTCGGCTTGGTACTTTAAGTGGCATCCACGAGGAGATACGCCGATAGCTTTTCCATTCGGCTCGGTTCCATTTGAAGGTGATCGCGCGTCACGGGGGGGAGGGAGGAAGGGGAGGGGCAAAGGGGAGCAAAGGGCGCAAAGGAGAGGAGAAGAAAAGAAGTACCGACTCGTCACGAGCCACGCAAGTATTCCTCCTCCGAGAGGGAACCAGCTCCTCTCTTCCCCTCGAAGAAGCTTCGTGCACCAGGCCGCGTGCACCAGAATTAAGTTGTCGGGGGAGATAGAAACCGAGCCGGCCATGTTATCGCGACACGCGGATCGTGGCATGCGCCCACCACCTGCACCAACAGCAGTGGCGGCCTCGTATCAACTTGTGCGCAACGTTCTCCAAAGAGCCGATCTACGCCAACCATCGCGACGGTAGCTTGAAACGTGTTCCTCGAGGATCGAACGGCCATCGAACGAGAGAACAGATGATTTCGATACGCTTAAGATTTTCGAAAATCAAGTATTTTCTTATATCGGTTATCGATGGATCATAACTCTATATTGTATCTGTCTGCGTATGGTTACATCACCATTCTTTAATGAAAATGGATTTTAGAGTGTTTATAACCGGAAAGATAAAGCGACAGATTTTTAATTTGATTTGATAATTTGAGTTTTCTGGCTTTTAGCTTTTCGAGGAGTAAAAGTACGGGTATAGTATATTGATTCGTTTTAGAAATCGTATGTGATATATATCGAGAGAAAATTTCGTGATCATTGTGATCAAATTATTTGAAACAGAGTTAATTGCTATCATTGTTTCACGAACAAGCATGTAGAGAATGTTAAAAAGATGATGATATGATTAAGAGATCTAGAAATCTTGATAAATTTTTTAATACAAATAAGGATCAATGATATAAATTCTATGTCGCGTCATCTCTTTGTTACGATGAAGAAAAATCGGTAAATAATGGATTCTGTTTAGGATATTATTTCTTGAAGTCTCAATACTTTCTGAAACTGCAAATTTATTAATTAACTATGAATCATATGTAAATTTTTCTTTTCAAGTTAACGAATATCTTGCAATTGTTTTTAAATAATTTATAAAAAATTAAAAAGAAAATAATTTTTTTTATTTCATCTGGAAGATTATTTCATTTTTCTACAAAATATTAATATATTCCAGAGTTATCTTTGAAAAATTGTCTAAAACAAGTACAAAAGTTAGCATACAAAAATGTTGATCCAAGTTTATTAATTAAATTATATAAGTTTATAAGGTTAGGGGAAGTGGAGACAGAGACAGATCAATCAATAGTTCTGAATACCAATTTTCGTGTTTAACCTTTAGAATTGATCCACCAAAGTGATTTTACAAATATAATATATTAACATGTTTAATTAAAAAAAAGAAAAAGAAATCTTTATATCAAATAGACGAATTAAAAATAATGAATTAGATAAATTTAACTACACGTACAATTAACATTTACAAGTCGATGAACAACGATAATCTTTATTCTTAAGCAGTGGAATGGAACGCGATTTTATGGTAGATCTTCGAGTACCGATAGATCGACTAGCGTTCCCGTCATGGATTAATCGAGCGATAATAACTGTGATGCTGCGTCACGTACCTGTTCTTCAATTCAATAGCACAATCTGATGAATCTCGTCGTCCTCTGTCATCTTGTCGTGACACTCGCACAATAGAAGTACCAGCATCAAAGCTGTACCAGAGGAGGTTTACCGATATCACATTGTTATTGCACATTTTAACGGTAACAATATATGTGCGCGATACAATGAATTGATTTTTCGAGTATTTTCATTATATTAAAATCTATTATTCCCTTAAAATATAACTCATTAACTTTATCGGTTTAATCTGAATTAAACTTACAGATACTCGAGACTGATTTAGAAGTATATTGATAAATATCGAAATAAGTAAATGAGAAGAAATAACGTTCTT
Source organism: Apis florea (assembly GCF_048593485.1). NCBI lineage: Eukaryota > Metazoa > Arthropoda > Insecta > Hymenoptera > Apidae > Apis > Apis florea. The sequence goes on along the minus strand of NW_028256714.1, from coordinate 6,934,652 downwards.
TTCATTGAATTCTTTTCATTGAAACTCATTATTAGAAGTGATTTTCGTGAACAATTATTTGTGGATCAACGAAATTTCATTCAGTTTTCAGATATATTCAAACCGATATTAATCGGTTTCTTTTTTCGAGAAGGTGAATATTTATCACGATTCATATTGTTTTATTATACAATTAATATAATAATTTTAATCTAAACACAAAAGTTGATGTAAAAATATCGATTGAGGCTTATCATTGACTCTCTTAAGCTCTGTTACACTATCGTCTCTCGTAGCTTAATAAATTTAAGCTTTAAATTTTCAACTTTTGCGTTTGCTTTAATCTCTCAGAATTAATCCTCTTAAAAATTAGATCCCACGAATATATTAACATCGTGCATAAGAAACGCTTTCTGAAATTATAACTTCTTTTTTTCATCATCCCTTTGACAATCTCTGGTCCTTATTTAATTATAACCATATATATGCATGTTGTACGTGAAATTTATAATTTATATTCTAACGAATGTCTGCATCAGTATCATTCTTGCACGCAATACTACGAAATGGTCACGATCCAGTCACTTCAATTACTGTCTTCATTACTTTGCACGCTCGCTCATAGATTGAATGTATTCAAGCAAGAGTGCGCTCGAAACTTTCGATGTATTAGTGGATAAAATGGCTCGATAATCAGTAGAGATTTCCGCTCTTTCCTCTCTCTCTCTCTCTCTCTCTCTCATATATTCTTTTTCTTTCATCATCTGCTATTATCTCTACGCGAAAAGATTTGCTTGAAAAACTCCAACGCATTTGAATTCACTTATTATTGAATTTAAATGTATTTTAAGTAATATAAAGTAATACAAATTTCTCCATATAGAAATGCATTTATTAATTCTTAGAAGATTTTTGATAATTTTTTTTTAATAAGTTTAAATTATCAGACTGGATGACAATTATTTAAATGTGTAGTTTCAATTTGTAAAATTGTAATCTTTCTGAATCATTTAATTAAAAAAAAAAAAGAAAGAAAGAAATAAAAAAGAAGAGAGAGAATTCTAAGAAAAAAACTTTTCAAGAAATAGCCATAAAAATAAATTGAACTATGAAAATTTCCTTTCGATAGAATGGTTTGATGTCAGTAATAAAGCAAAAGTTTATCATTATTCATCATTAAGTTACGTGAACGGAAGAATATTTAAGTTAATAGTTTAATCGTAAATCCTTCCTGATTATTTAGCTATATTATTTTCGTGCTTTTTCTTGCTTCCGTTAAGTCTATTCCAACTCATTTAATTTCCTGAATTATTATTATTGATCGCTAGATATCCGTTTCATGAGGTCACCATTTCTATTTTTGACTATGGAACGATCAACCATAAGTGGTCCTTTCCTATTTTATATTCATTCATCATATTCATTCGTGCTTTATCTTATCATATTAGCCCTTCATTCTTTTTATATTATACTTCCTTCCTTCTTTTTCCCCTTTGCTCCCAAATGCATTCAGCCATTGAATATCTCGAGAACGAATCGTTTTTTTTATGACATTATTTTAAATCAATGACTTATTATATATTTTTCTTCTAACTGAGAAATTAAAACTCACTTAATGACCGAGTAAATAATTAAATTTTAATTTTCACATTCTGACAAAACACCATATCATTTAGATCTTAGTATCATTTATGATTTAAATAATAATTAATAAGACTATTTTTTAAATTGAAATCATCAGTGAAAAGAAGAAAACAAATTGAAAAAAATTTCAATATTTAATGAACGATATATAAACATTTTTTGTTTGTTAATAAAATAATTAATAAATTTTTGAAAACAAAAGAAATTTTTTTTGAAATAACACACATCGTCGTTATTCTTTATAATTTCTTGATTTATAATTGCTTTAGAATAAGCAATACAAATAACATTTTGTCAAATTTTTAATTTTTTTAATAATCTGCAATTTCAATATAAAATTTTTCCTCTAATACAATACTTACACAAAAAAAAAAAGTATTGTGTTTATAACATCTATTTATATAAACTTTTTAAGCGAACAAAAATGTTTATATTTCAAAAAAAAAAGTTATCTTTGAATCACCGACAATTCATTTTGCCAAAATCATTGTTTTCGACTTTTTATTTATTTTTTTCCTCCTCTTAGAATAGAATATATACAACGTTACACAAGGTTTGACTGCCTGCTACTGAAGCATCCGGTGCAACATATACACGTATACAATATATGTATAATAAGTTAATATAACAAGTTGAATTATTAACAGTTATCTTGAGAACAGTTTCAATTTTTCAAGCAATGGTATCATCAACATTATAATTTCCTATATTACGTAAAAAAAAAAAAAAAAAAATTGTATCGAGAGGAATATTATAAAAATACGATCCCGTTGTATCCACTGCATCCAAGACACGATTATCGCAAGACTCGTTGATAAGTTGCCAGCAGCGTTCAGAGAAGAGAAATATCTCGAGACGTCGGATGAAATTCGCGTCGTCGCCTCTCGATGGAGATACATTCGAGCCGTTGGCGATAATTATGTTGCGCTCGATTACATCCTGATTGTTCTATGAATATCAAACCGTGGATAAGCCGTGTTCTCATATCTGTCCCGCGACTGTACTACATATATTATACACGTCGATTCGATTGCCGTTCAAGAGCGAGATACTCGCGCGACTGCTCTTTACTTCTCTTACCTCGTTAATTAATTACCAACTTCCTCGAGCGCCTCTCAAGACTCCTCTCCTCCCCCCTCCATTCGTATTTCCTTTAACTACACGTGTCTTATCGAGATTGATTTCATACATGCATGATATTTGCATAAATCGAACAGTCATTAGCGCTTTATTTCTGCACGGATCGCGTGAGGATGAGCTACTTATTCATCCATGACCGAGGATGAATTTTTGCAGTGACCGATAGACTCGGCTCCATTTTCTATTTATCATTCGGCGAAGGAAAAAAAGAAAAATCTTTGGCTAAGAATTAGTATTCTCTCTTAATTATTAATTCTATTTTTTATTGCTGAATCATCTTATCTTTAAGTTCTTATAACATATCGAACTTGACTCGCTTCTAGATTTAAAATTTTCGAAAAATTTTGATTTTTGTTTGAATTCAAGTATTTAATGAAGTTATGAGGTAAATTCGGGAGAGATGATTTTCTTTGTGATGGATAATCTACGTAATTTTGTTGAAATATATTTGTTTCATATTACGATCATTAATTTCTTAAAATTTACTAAATATTTCTTTATGTTGCGTATTTATTATTTTTTCAATTTGAGTTGGATGTAAATATTTCTTTGTTTATTAAAATTTCAAAAGCTTATAGTTTAATAAATTAGCATCTCATACATTAATTTTTGTATTTTTTTCTATATAGAATCAATTCTTTAAAAGTGTATTATAAATATATAAATATACGTATAATGCATATATATGACTGTATATGATATACTTATACATATATTTTTGGAATATTCTGTATGTATATATATATATACATTTTTTATTTGATATTAATTCATTTTTTTTTTTTTAATGAAACGACATTTTTAACGAAACATCCAGTTTCACTTGTGACGAAAATTAAAAGTTTATTAAAACTGTTTTTATACATATGCGAGTCATATTGTGAAATTTAAAATATTATAGAGAATATTATTAAAGACACAGTATTGGAAAACGAAAAATATTTGAAATATTGACACCATTTCAATAATATTTTATCATTTATAAAATCATGATTATCTGGATATTCTATAATTGTAATAAAAGAATATATTTATAATGTAAAGAAGTTATAATTTGTTAATTTTCTATAATCTAAGTTTCAGTACTAAGCAATTTTACAGAGAATCCAGAATACTTAAAAAAAGAAAAAAAAATACACGTTTTTAAAAAATTAAAGAAAAATTGTATTGTACGAATATAAAATAAATATCGTATTATATTTCTCAAATCATAATCGAAATCTAATGAAAAAACTTTTAGAAAGTTATGTGCAAATAAACTTAATATGAAATCAGCACAAAGATGTCACGTTTGTCGAGAATCAAAGATAAATTTGGTATTAAATCAAAAAAAGTTGCAATATCATGTTTGATATAAAATAGAGAAATAACTGAAAAGATATATATAAATTTAATGTACAATGGAAACGTGACTAGAAAGGACAGTTGAACTCGACAATGAATTGTTGAAAATTTAAATAATTTATACATGAATCTAAAATAGATATATATAATGATAATAATAATAATAATAATAATAAAAAGAAGAAAATTTGAAATGAATTAATAGAAATATAAAATTAAAATGTTATTTGACAAAATAATTTTGCAATTGGTGTTTAGAAAGAATTTTTTATATTCGAATTTGTACCATTGCCACAAACATTTCAAAATTTTAATATTTCCTATTTTATAATTTTTATATTTGTTACATTATTAATTATAATATTTCTTCTCTCAGTCTTATGTATGTTACAAAATTTATTAATATTATAAAACGAAGATAGAAAATAATATTTATAATACAAATAAAGAAATTAAGAATTCTGAAATGATAATATAAAATGATAATTTTCATTAATTATCTATTATTCTATATTTAATCATTTCTTCAAAACATCTTCATTTAGATTTATTTATATTACAGAGAAAAAAATTATTTGATGAAAATAAAATTAAATTAAATTACTATAAATTATTAAACAAATTATTTATAAAATCAATAGAAATAATAATATTGAAATAATAAGAAGCATTTTAAAAAATTTATTGATTAGATTCAAATTTTAATAGCTTAAATATTACTAATTATAAATAACAAAAAAAAGTTTTGTCCTTACTTGTCATTTTCTATATTCGTAAAATACATCTTGAAAAATAAAATTTCGTATGAGATGATTCAATCATATTTAACTGCAAATATAATTAATACTAAAATAATAACAAAAAAAGATATAGATAGAAGAGAAAATAATAATACATTTTATCATATAAACATATTAAATTTATTATTATAAATATATTATATATTTACACATTTATATATTTAGTGATAATCTAACAATGTCCCGACAAATAAATTTATGTTTATATCAATTAAAAAAATCATAATATATATATATATATTTAATTTTTTCTAACAAAAATAGCAATAGCAGAATATCGAAAAAATCCTTATTTTCCAATTTAAATTGCGAAACATTCGACGTTCAACATTTCCATATGTTTTTAAGGGATAAAAGCTATTACTTTTAAACGTTCGGTTTGCAATGTTTTTTCAGACAAAATGGAAACCGATAAATTAGATATCCGACTCATATAACGCACACTTTGCCAGAACGTTGTCGAAACGAAGGTACGAGGATGTCAGCGACAGCCACGTTACGGCGGCAACAACGGCAATTCGTTGTTGGAATAAACGATCGGCCGAACCACGGGAAACCCTCGTCGTCGTTTGTCAATGCGAACGACTTATTTACGGTTACTTGAAGGAAGAACACAAGAGAACGAAAGCACGGAGATACAGGCGGAGATACAAGAATTTAAGCACCACCTTCGCCCCGTTACACGCGTCAAACAAAACCGATGACGGGTCTTGAGAACTATTCAAAATATTCCTAGATATGATTCATCTACAATTGCGAAAAGATGGAATTCTTCCGTTTTATTTATACCAGCGAAATATTTAATTTTGCGGATGTTATTGAGATTGTTAAGATTTGAAAAATCATCGTGAAAATTATTATTTATTATTAAAATATTCAAAATATATTCACAAGTATGATTCTTTTACAATTGTGAAAAAATGGAATTCTCTAATTATGTTTATAAAAGCAAAATATATTATATATATATGGGGATATTATTGAGATGAAATATTTGAAAAATGATTATGAAAATAATATATTACTTTTAACTAAATTTTATTAAAATATTCTTCCATAATGGAAATTTATGGGTGAAATAAAATAAGAGGGATTATAGAGATAAAAATGATATATTGATATAAACATCAAATCTTTATAATATCATTGTTTATATTTATTAGCATTGTTGCATGCTTATTATGACTACTATTACTACTATTATTATTTAAAAAACAGATTTTCACTTAAAAAATAAATGTTATTTCTTCGAATAATGAATCCTCTAATTTATTACTTCTTCAAATATTTTATTTTATTTTCTCACAACTTCATTATTGATTAAACAAAGAATGTAATTTCAATTGAATTACTTATCAAATAATAATTAACGTTAGTTGAAATAATTACTTTTAAATTATTCAATGATCAAATTCGCTTTGGCTTTAGTATTTCGCGCATATACATTTTTGAACTCATTTTTATTTTTTTTCATATCAATCTTGATACGTAAAAACTTTATCCCACATTTTCGATTTATTTTTTATTCTATCACTCTCGCTGTGTATACTGTATATAAAATGAAACCAAAAAAAAAAAAAAAAAAAGGGAAAAAAAGAAAAAATGCAATGATTCGCGACAGACAACTCCTCGAAACAGACGATTGCTTTCAATTAAATGTGAAATCTACTGAAGGGTATCAATTTTATAAAATCAATATTTACGTTTAATTTCGAAACAAAATATGAACATTACGTAACTTGGAAACGACATTTTAGTTACAGAGAAAACCAGATTTCAATGAGACGAGAATGGAACAGGATATTAGGAAATATGAAAACGTTTAAAGCTCTGCACGATATTGAGGGTGATTGCATCGGACTACCTTTGTGGCTAACGCACAAGCTTCACCCCTCGAACGAGCCAACAGTTACGCAACTCGACGATATTGCATCGCATGCATGCCGCTGGAGAATGCAATTGGAAGCCAAAATAGATGCAAATATGGAAACTGTTTGCATCAACCAAACTTTTTACCTTGTATAAAGTTCGAAATGGATGTTCGAAAAATAATTGCAAAAATAATTTTAAACGATAGATTTACAATTTTTGTACAAATAAAATGGATAATTACTTGTAAAAGATACTTCTCGTCGATTTCGATAACTTTGAAATATGGTATCTATGATTCTGAACAATTTTTTTTCTACGTACGTTACCGGCTCTATTTTTCAAAATATTTTGAAAAAAATTTAGACTTATATAATTGGTAATATATTTTTTAATATTAGTTGGTATTGCAATTGTATTTGATTAGGATATTGGATATATATTTTTGCTGAATAATGTTTTGTTAATAATTTGTGAATAAACAAATGAAAGTGATAAGAAATGTAATTATAAAAAATTTTAAATGTATGTAATAATTACGATAAATTGATATAATTTTTAATTAAACGAAAACTATAATTTTTCTTTTTCATTATTTTAAATTAGGTTATATAAGAATGCGTTTGTCATTATAGATTAATCTATAAATTATTAATTTCTTTTTGTTATAATTAACAAAGATAAATTAGTTCTTTTTTATTGTTTAACTTAGATACTTAGATAACTTGTATAATAAATCAATAAACTAATGTAACCTATAATTAATTAATTGTTTAAATTAGATTATATATGTAGTCATTGTTGAATGATCAAAATTCTACCATGACAAATATTAATAGAAATAAGTTCAACATATAATTTTTTTTCAAATAATTTCAAAACTAAAATTGAATAGCAATAACACGTATGGAAAAAATTATTCAGAATAAATCTTTAGTATTTTAAGATTTGAAATATATAATTTGAATATATAATTTGAACAATTCGAAATAAATTTTAATTGAACAAATAAATGAATATCTAGGAATAAAAAAAAGCTATTTTATTTCTGCTGTTTATAAATATTTCTACGTTTTTTCAAAACTAATAATTTAATTAACTTATTTTCTTTGATACTTTATTATATTTTTATTTTTTATCATATTTTAACAATTTTACAATTATATAATTATTCGGTTTATAAAAATCTATAAATCAAAATTCGATTCAACATTTCATTAATTTGATGATATAATCATGTGTTAATAGGAAAAAATAAAAGTGCAAAGTTTTAATTAGTCATCGTTAAAAAATTCGTCATGAAACTAATAAATTGGTAGATGGAACAACTGTATAATATAATAAATATGTTTTCCTTAATTATTTACTTACCCATACGATTTGTTGAAATGGAAGATGAAAGTGGAAAAGTAAATAAAATATAAATAATTCGGGGACGTACCTGAAAAAAAATTTTATTGTTTAGAGTAAATAAGAATCAAAAAACAAAGAATATTCTATGAATATGTTTTAAATGAATAATTCAGTTTTATTTAAACATCTTAATAAAAATATCAATAAATTTTTGGCAATAGATAATTAAAAATATATTATTAATTAATATTTTCATTTATATATTATCTAAATGATAAATGAATATAATCTATTTATATATATCTAAATGAAAATAAATATATATTTCTGAATTTTATTGTACAAAAATTGAAACATCATAAATATTGAACAAGTTCATTGAATTATTGTTATTCAAATAAAATTATTTGAAAAATAATCCTTAAAAAATGAAAAGTAATCAGCTATATTCTAATCCTGTATTTGAGGCAGAATGTACTTTCGTATACTTTCTATGTATACTTGAATATATCCGACACATATAATAGCTTTAGTTCAAACTCTATGAATATTTGGATATATGTTAATATTCCAATTCTGCTATCTCACGGCCATTTGGCTACTTTAAAAATTATTCTTATCCGGACATCTCACGATTAGCCAGATATTTACGAAATATTTTTATTTCATGAGTATCTCATAAACGTTTTATCTTAGAAAACAAATATAGTGTCTTCTATTGTTAATGTGATTTCACTCGTAATTTTTCATATTAAAAATCATAAGAAAGATATTTAGCGATTAACGATATCACTTGTTGCATCTATTAGATTTGTATATGACATAGAGATACACATTTTTACCAGATCGTGTATTGTTTCAAATAATAATAAGTGTAATTGGCATAATTTGAAAAACAAAAATTTTGCGGCAAAATATATTTCTTACAGATTAAATAAATTATAGTATTATGTGTTGGTATATATTTAATATGAGATACGAATTTCAATATTTATAAATGAAATTAATCATTAATATTTTCAAATATAAAATTAAAGTTTCTTATATATGGTAATATATTAATATTTTTCATAATGAATTCGGGAGCCATATTGTTCTTTTTAATATATTAATATTATTTTATTTTTAAATTTTATTATAATTCAATACAAACGTAAGATTCAGGTTTCAAAAGAAATTGTGAATTAAATAGAATATGATGAATGCTGAAAAAGTGCAGGAAAAAAAATTGAATAAACGAAAATGACAATTTGTTTCGGATATGTATGATTTATACAAACAAAATTAATAAAAATTGATGAAAAATTAATTGAAAAATTGATTTTTTATAATAATTATCATTCACTTTAGTAAAAATTGAAAAAAATACTGAAAATTTATTTAAATTTTTTTTTTTTACTTTCTTTTACTTTTTATTATAGATAATTATATCGTAGATAGTTATATTTTAAATGCAAATAAAGTAGTTTAAATTGAATTAGATTATTCCTCTTATTATTTGATAAGAATTATTAAATAAAAAATAAATCAATTTATAAATATTTATTTTATAATATATTATAAACAATTTATTTAGATATATTTACATAATGCGAAGCATAAAACATAATTAAACGCTTTATACTGAAAAGATTTTATTATCAAGTTTATGATGCGAACCAAGAGTTGTTATTTTTATGAAAACATCAAATATTACTGCTTAACGTGTCATTAAGTTTACGATCTGGGAAAAACGGTGAATGCTTAATGAACATTTAAGTGCTTTTCGTTTCTTTTTTAATAGCAATTGATAATGTGTCACAAATTCGTTCATGAGACGGTATATACATTATGCAAACAAGCATTATTAAATCTGAACAATTTTTCACTAATGGATTCAAAATATATACACATATAGTGAACACTTAGGATTTTGTATAATGAACATAATATTAAATTTTCAATATTTAAAATTGAAATAGCTTCTATTAATTATTTATGGCAGTTCAATAGTTTTTTTTTTACAAAGAATAATAAACTCAATTAATCAATTAAATATATATGCAGTTATTAATAAAAGTTATGAAATTATTAATTAATTTAGCAAATTTCTTTCCATTTCTTATTCTCTGAGATCAATAAGCTAGAAATAAAGATAAAATAGGAAAATAGCAATATATCATCAATAAGCAATCAAATTTTTTCCCAAATATGCTTGCATAAAGTCTAAAAATAATATTCAATCAAAAAAAAATTGTAAGACAAAGTCAAGAAATATATTTATTATAATGAAATTATACATATAATCATTGATTGATTACTGTATAACATTAATTCGATTAATTGGATAATTCAATCAAAATTCAATCAATGTTCCTATATTTTCATGATTTCTTCTATTTTGTTTGTAAAAAGAAAAAAAATTATTTTTCAGTTGAAAGATAATTCTATAAATGCTTAATTGACTTTAACTTGATCACTTAATTACATTCACATTTCATTTTCTAAAAAATATTTCAATTAATTTAGAAGAATATTTTTTGCAACATTATTATATATTAAAGTATACTGAAATAATTTTGCTAATAAATTTTCGTAAGAAGCATTATATAGTTTTATAAGATGTCATGATACACAAATTTATTGAGTTTTTTACATGAAGTAATGAATCAGAATTATTACATTGTAAAACAATCTTATATCATATTATCGTCATTAAATTTTATTACACAATTTTATTATAAATTACTTTTCACTTTAGAAAATTAAAATACTATTATTTTCTTTTACTATTTTAAACTATTTTAAATAAATATTTCATTTTTATTTTGGTGAGATCGATATTTCAATATATCTAGAAAATCTAATTTTTTTTCATCCACTTACAATTTTTACATAGAATAAATGTTATTTTTATTTTTCCTTTCTTTTTTTTATCAATATAATGCAATGTTAAGCTTTCCATGTTATTTCATATTTCCTATGCTTTCTTGTGTATCAATTTTTTGAAAAAAAATTTTTTTTTTGCAAATTATTTACAATCGTAATTAAACTATCTACCAATCATATTAACCTCTCCTATTTAAATTACTTTTCACATCATATACCTCTTTTTATTTTCGTCCATGTTTCGTCTCAATCCTTGAATAAACTCTATATTAGCAGGTTTTCAAAAGAAAAGTATAATAATAATGTGGGGGGAACCACCTCAAGCTGGAGGTGGTCTTAAGCAGGAGCAAGCAACAAAAGTAGCTGTCAAAAACAAAAGTCATTTCAGTAACAAGGCGAGAAGTTTGAATAGAAGTAATATTCGGCCATTCTTTTCTTTTCGAGAATAGCATGAAATTTGTACAATAAAGTACAATTGTACGATTAAGAAAATGTTTTTATGAAAATCGCATCTAATAATAAATGCCACTGATTTGTATGAGATATTATTTTATTAGATAAAGAAAATTAACTTTCGTGATCAAAATATATTCTTTTTTTTTTAATTTGCTTAAGTTTGATACATAAATACAATATTAATTAATAAATCAATGAAATAAACAAAATAGCAAGCAAGCATTACGATAAACTTAATTAATCAAAATTATTTATAAACTATATTATCACTGTAAATTCATTCTGATTTATCAATATCATATATTCTTTGCTATTAAAATATTTATGATTGGAAGAAAGTATAAATAATTCTCTCAAGGTACAAAGTGATTCAAAGAGAGACGAAATAACAATAATTAAAATATACATACTCTCTTCGATGTCGTACAACCTCGTCAATTCGAACAATTTCTTGCTATGAATATACATATAAGATGGATCCTCGAAGGATCAACCCTCAGTGTTGATTAATCACGAATTGAAATGAATCTCCTGAGAATGAAACTCTACTAACACTTCCCTAATTAAGACTGCCAAGATTCCTGATTGAACCTTACTGACTGTATACGCTATGATCGCGAAACTTAATTGTTCCGGGGGACCTAACTGTTCCTCAAACCTTCTCCTTGAGGCTAAATAGTTGATCTTTACTCATTGAATCTCTGACTAACAATCAGTCTAACGGAACTTAATTATGCCATGTTAAGTGAATGAATTAAATTGGCTGACCGAACTGAATTGAAACAATCTTTGACTAATCTTCGCTTCCTCCCCATCTCTAAAAGTGGAGAACCCTTAAAATTATTTACTAATTAGTCTGTTTTCCTAAAACTAATACACCAATCCTTCGTGAAATCTCTCTTGATTCTCTTTAAATTAGTAGTTCGTAGAACTGGAAGTTTCAAAGCTAGCAATAAATATTTTAACAATAACAGAGATGGTTGATATATGTGTTTTGGGATATCTGACAAATAAAAAAAATTTGGCAAATGCAAAAAGTTATTTATTCTATTTCTTTTTTGTTATCAATGATATCAGTTTCATATCGATCTATGATATCAGAAATTGTGAATGATTCTGAGTACAGGAGCTTGATTCGCAATTATCCAGGATCTCGATCATCCAGAGCCATCGAAAATTTCTGTCTTTTAATCTGTAATAGCTTATATCTTATTTTTGAACTTGTATTTTTATGATTAATTTCTTTTTCTATTAAATTTTTCTCCATTCCCTTGATTGATAGTTATTAGATAGTTATAAAGCAAAAATGTAAAAGAAAATTTGTATAAAAAAATTCTATTTCTAGTTTTTCTTCGATTCTTCGATTCTTCCAGAATTATTTTCCTCGATCCAGTGAATTTCGATTTATATTTTCGCTTATAAGATATTGCAATCATGTAGGTTATTAGTAGATCTATTGTTTCTAAAAAATTAAGACTACAATTTTCAACATTGTTCCTGTTTTTAATATGATGCTTAATAAAAATTCATTATTAACTATTAAATTTTATCAATTACAGTATTCATGTATACATTTGTTGTCTTCATTTTCTTTGATTACAACCAAATATCCAGAATCAATTAATATGATAATCTGATGATTTTTATATAAATATTTTAAGTAAATTTCATTGACATTGTTAATTTCATATCGAGAGAACTGTTGGAAGTATAGTAAAAAATAATTATAATAAGATATTATGCAACATAACATACATGTGCGACATACATTAATAATTAATAAAATTTACAATTAAATTTACAAAAAAATTGTATTGAATCTTAATTTTAATCTTAATTTTTTAGCCAGGAAGGTTAAAATTTCTTGCAGTGTGAATGGTTTCCCCTCACATTGTGCATTCGCAAATTGAATCAATAGGTACAATCCATCCTTTTGAACACGAGAAAATAAACTTCTCAGTAAGCTGCTTAACGTAGTAATACAAAGCAATATAAAATCTTTTATGATTTCGGTTAAATATACGATTGGATAATTCTACACATCTGAACAATATGCAATCAATGATGCATGTTTAGATCCATTAAAACTTATTAAAAATTTTATTTGAAATATATAGCAAAGATACAAATATAAATGGAATTTTTACATTTGTAGAAACAAGATATATAATTACGTTCCTTTTGATCAGTAATAGGTTAGTAAAATCTAGTATGTTAATAAGTGAAAACGTTCATAAAGAAATTAATTTATTTTTAACAATGTATCTAATAATTAAACAAAAAATGTTTAACATATTTGAAACACATTTTAATATTTTTTTTTTCTTTTAACATATTTAACATATTTTAAATATTTGATAATTAATAACTCGAAATTTAATATTGTAATATATCAGTACGATTTATGTAAATACATTTAGTTTTATTATAAATTTTATGAAACGATTGAAGCTTCATTCAATATTGCTTTGTTTCATTACAATTTTATTCCATAGATATTCCATTTTTCTTTCGTATAAAGGTTAATCATTAACAATACACGATTTTCGATTTTATTAAATTTCATAAAACTGATTGAAGCTTTATATAAAGCTATTTTGTTATATTAAAATTATACTATACTTCATTTTCTTTTTATATATAGATTAATTAACAACGATGTATACTTTTCGCGATCAATATTATTAAATTTTATCAAATATAATACTAAATGATGAAAGTTTTATTTAATTTTTCTTTGTTTGATTAAATATTATTAATTAAATAAAATGTTAAATTCGTCAACGCGAAACTTAAAAGTAAAACAGGAAAGTTAATGTATGATAAAATTTTCGAAAGACGAAAATATATAAAAAAATTTTATTCCTTTTTTTTTTTATTTATTTTTTCATAAAAAACTGTTCTTAGTTGTGCCATGAATAACAGCTACAATTTTTATGCAAACGGAATATACCAAAATGTATAAAAGTGGATATACATTTATATGGTGTATGTGTATTTTATAGTTGTATGCATATCAAGAATTATTAATTAATGTATATAATTTATAAAGATATTATGAATTGAAAGATATTAAAACTTATTTTTAATAAATACATTCATTACGTGATAATTTTATGATATAATTTCAAATTTGATGAATAATTAATAATTTAATATATCAAATACAAGAAATAATGCACAATATGCAAATGACATGCAGTATGTAAAAAACATGCAAAATAAAATATATTCTTCTTGAATTTCTAAATGAGAAAACAAATTTCAAATCTTGATTCCATTTCTTTATTTTTTATAAAAATATGCACTCGCAGTAAATATTTGTATAATTAAATATTTATAAAAAAAATTTTCTTTTTTTATTATAATTAAACTGTTTTCCAACTTTATGTACTTCAATTTTGACTTTGTTTATTTAAATATTGAATAGTTAATTATTTAATATACTCTGGAAACAAATGGAAAAAAATAAAAATTTAATTAAACTCTTAAACTGTTATATCTAGATCCCTAGTTATGAACTTTTCAATTTTGCGGTAGCGATACAACTCATTTGGGATTGACTTACTTCGATCATTAATCAGCGCTCTTGACTATCGTGAATTACTTTGGTGAGAAATTATGAGATAGCAGAATTTACGTGTCTTGTTTTACGACTTGTTTTTACGAACCTTCCTATAATAAAACTAACGATATTGATGCCATCTTCATTTCGTTATATATTTAATTTTTAGCTTATATTTATTATCGAATAATTAAACTTAATAATATATGATAATGTAAATGGAAAATTCAGAAATTTTAACTAATATTGGATTAATTAAATTAATTTCATATATTTCATTTATGTATTATGTTTTTTTTTTATGAAACTTATTATGTTTATATTTAAATGACATATCTGATTTTCCCAATTTTGTAATTCAGTAATTTCAGTAAACAATCAATTAAAGAAAATTATTTAATAACTTTGTATTATTAATTTTATCAAAATTTTTAGATAGACAGATCAAAATATCAGATAGAAATTTATAAAATATGAAATGCATACAACTAAAATGTTTAAAATTGATACAAAAAAAGTTTGAGAAAAGTTGAGAAACACAAAATGATAAATATTTAATTTTTTCATATATAATATTAAAAAAAAAAAAGTTAATAATATCTTTCATATAGATAATTTTGAGAATATTTGAGAAAATTCTTTCTTAATGGGACATGCTGGTTTTAAAAAATCTTAATTATTATTTGACCGATATTTCTTTGTCTTTTTATTAGACCAGTATTATTGGAATATAATTTTAAATACAAAAAAAGCATTTCATTACACTAATTGTAAAAGTACGAATTTTAAATATTCTATTACATAAAATTGAAAAAAATATCAAATAATAAATTAAAATAACACTTAATTTTAAAATAATCAATGATTCTTATATAGTTCAAAATTTAAAAAAAAAACCAATAATTAATAATCAAATTGAAAATAGAAAACAAAATAAAGTGGATCAAAATAGACTAGTTATTACTTAATTATATTATTTCGTTTAAAATTTGTACTAAAAATCACAAATCATCATTTTTTAGACAACTTGTTTTATTTATTATTACAAAAAGTTATCCGTTAATTACAATTAAATTCAATTTTTTGAATTCTCGTTAAGATTTGCTTGACATCCGATCAGCCGACATTAATCTATTTTAATTTCTAAAGTAGCAATTTGAAAAGCTTCCCCGAATAGCGGAATCTAGGTTGCCCTCTGTGTTAACAATCGTTGACAAAGCGACATCCTCAAACGCGTTGAATGTTTCGGGTTGGCTGGCCGACCGAGTTTTACTTGCAAATTTCATTGTAAGGGAGGAGTGATCGATGAATGACAAAGACGTCTCTTGAACCGTCGTCTTGAGACGCGCCTTCGACGCTTGGATATATACGCCCACGTATATTTTTGCGGGTGGCTGTGAAGAACAGTTACACGTGATGGGGAAGAAAGATTTATGGGTGTACGTTCGGCTGATCCGCGCGATATCTCATGGAATATACATAACTATCCATCCGATAGACCGATTCTTTTGTTCGATGATCGGTGCAAAGAGTTTTATTGGAAACGATAGTTCATGAAAAGTGTATAATATATATATACCACAAACCTTTCTATACCAACATCGTTCACCTCTGTGGTAACACTTCTCTTTTCCATTCTTTTATCCCAGTTACCTCGCTTTGCATTTACGTGCTTGTAAATTCTTTTATTTCTCTTTCCTCCTTTCCTTTTCTGTACGATGAAACAGAATTGCTAATTATTTGCCAAAAGAGTGTTTTTTCCTCTGATTTCGATGATCTTGAAATGGATCAATCCAAACGTCAATTTGTAAAGAATAATATTAATATTATTAAATTTAAAGTAATATAATTTGTATAAATGTTATGAATACATCATAAAAATATGTTAAAAGCATCGAATTTACTTTTTCTTGTAACTAATGAAATGTAAAATATTTATTAATAAATAAAAGTTATTGAGAATATTATTAATAATGTATTTCAAAGTCATCGGTAAAAAAGATTTATAAATAATGATAAATCTTTTATTGTTCAAGCATCTATTATGTCCGAAAATTTTATTAATAATCAAAAATTCTATTACTGCGAATTATACACTATTTATATTCGTTTTTCTTTGCCATAGAAATGAAAATATATTTTATTAGATTATACAATAATATCGAAAATCTTGCATTTATAAAATATTCAAGTGATGATAAAATCACAAATTTAGTATATATTACAAAAAAATTATGAATGTAAAAATTAAAAATGTTATCAGGAGTTGATAAGGTGGGCTGATTTAAATATTCATAACTTGATACAAGATGGTGATGATGTCGTGAAACGGAACATGTCTTGAAACAGAACGTGACTGGCGTTTTAATGATAATATTGTCTTTTTTGAATGCATGATCAACTTTCATTTATTTTTATACAATAAAGATAATAAATTTGAAAAATTTTTTCGTTTTTATTTCCTTTCTTTCTTTGTAATATATACTTTCATCATGGATTTATATAATTTATTTAATTTGAAAATTAAATTCCATTATCAATCAAACAATGTTCCTTTTTTAATGTCAACTATTGAAATGAATTAGAAAAGTGAAATTGAAAATTATTCGCATATTAAATTAACAATTAGAAACATTGCAAATTAATAATTACAAAAACATAAGATTATTATATTTTTCAAAATACAGAATAATTCATTTGAAGAAATGTCTACATATTCCTCCGTTATCTAAAAATTCTTTTATCAGAATTATCTTTTTCTATTAATACGTATAATGGAGATTCTATTTGGATTTTTCTTCTTCTTATTTTTGTTTCTTCAATAAATTTGTCTCTTAAAATGTGAAAATCGCAAAATGGAAATATGGAAATGGTATAAATCGTATTTACGACGTGATCGAAGCAAAAGGAAGCAATCGCCATGTGTTTCGAAGCTTACGATTATAGATACGCGGTACACCTGTGAAATATCGTAGACGATCATGGATTTTTATAGCGTTTGTGACGATAAAAGAAAAAAAAAAAAAGAACATGAAAAAATTTATGATGCAAAAGAAAGTTGCAACATGAACGCGGATTGCTTTCCTCGACGTATAACCGATAAATTATAAGGGGGATTATTCGCGAATGAGAAAAATGGAGTTTTCGATCTTATAAAGAATTTAACAACGTGAGATTTTGATTTCATAGTCGTTTATTATTTTTATATATTTAATATTATGTATAAAAAAAAAACCTGCAAGACTTCTGATAACGTGTTATGTAAACGTTGTATGAAAAAAAAAAAAAAATAAAATACGCGTGTAAAATATTTTCCCTTCGGGTGTTTTGGTAAAATAAATTTTTTAATAATAGAGAACTTTACATTGTGAAAAATTTTTGTTAAAATATTTAATTTAATGAAATCTCGATATTTTATCAATTCATAAAAAAATAGTGTATACGAATAATTAGAAATTTACAGCAATATGTATTGTGAAAATATTGAATGATATATATTGATAAAAAATGGTAAATCATTCGAATTATGATTTTTATTATCTAATATAACGAATTTTTTTTTTTTATCCTTTATCCTTTTTTCAAATTTTCTTAAAGAAATTAAAATGAGACGATATTTTAGATATATTATATCAATTTAATTTAACATATTTCACGTATACGTTATTTATTATTGTATTTGAACAAATTATGGTAAATTATGTAAAGAAAATTTATATTATATATATATATATATATACGTGAAAATTGTATGCAGGTCATTCAATTTCAATATTTAACGAGCATATAATTTACGTTTAAAACATTAAATATGTGTCAATTGTTTTACGCGAAAATGGATATTGTATTTATATCGGGAATTACGAATACGTTTCAGCAAACACTTGTTGATACATCTGTTTAAAAGCAATATTGATTTTATGGAAAGCTGTTTTTTGTTTAATTTTATTATTATTCATATGACAGTGATTGATAAAAGAGATATCGGGAAATACGTACAAATGCAAACAATTCGTCATGAATAACTGAACGAAAAAAATCGAAGAAATAAATACGTAATACAACGTTTCGATAAAGAAATGTATCGAAAGAATCATGAAACATTATTTATAATATGTTTCGTCATTCGTGGCAAGAAAAGTAGAATCTTTTTGTAAATAATTAGGATTGAATAAATTGTGATTGTTCGCTATTCAACAAAGCTCCATATTGATCTAAAAAAACTCTTTCAAAACTCGTATCATAATTTAAGAAGAATGTGAATTCTTCTTGATTTGCACTGTGTATGCCATCGCAAACACAAACCAGAATTCTGTATAATATCTTTCTTATTTTTTATAAAAAAATATTTAAATATCAAATACTTTTTTATTTTTTAAATTTGAGATTATAAATTCCGATAATTGAGAATTGCTTAAACATTAATATTGTTGATGGCCAGAACACCAAGGAATGCCAAAACCAACGTGTATGCGCCAGATTAAATGGGAAGATCGATACCCAATGATATCGATTATAAATATCGAGAAAAATTTCCGGAACTCGGTATCGAAGAAACACATTTTAATTATTAAATTATGTTCAATAGATAAATAAATCATTGTGAAACACGAATTATCTCATCCTCGTAATATTAATTGTAAATATAATCGCATAAAAATTACTAGAATAATTTTATAAATCATCATAAATCATGTCGATAATAATATCAATAAACTCCGACGAATAATTTAAATATATACATGTAAATGACAATTAGAATCGTACACCTTGCACAAAAATACGATTACATGGTAAAAAAATGAATAAAAAATAAAATTACCGCGTGAAACATTTCTAATTTTATTCTTGTGTTACGATTCATTTAAATGCTACTACTATTATTAAATACTTATTTAAATATCTATTTAATTAAAGAATCAATTGGACAAAATTCACATTTGGAAAAATAGTAGAGCAGGGGAAGTGGAATGGATGAGCTCACCGGAAATTTCAGAAGCAGTACTTTTTATATCCACCTTTTCCTCATTGGTCCGTGATTTCTACACGCAAAGAATTCGAGCGTCTTTGCCAGCCAGAGAGAATCGTTTCCTTGGAAGTGTAAGACGAATAAGAGGAGGAAGGAAACGAAAATGAAAACGAAAACGAAGGAGGAGAGGAGGGGGGGTGAGGAGCGAGGTGAAAGACCCGAGCGAAAAGGTAGCGGTTCGTGTCTGGAGCTAATGCATCCGTGGATACAGAACAAAGAGGCACGGTCAATCTGAATCAGTAACTGGAAAAAGTAAGGAGAACGAAGAAAAGAGCTCCATTGACCCAGTGGCACACTTTCATTTCCATTTTCAACAACATGGATACACGTCATCGAGAGAATCCGGCGAGAATCCCGCGCACGTGTGACCGCACATACAAATCCATACTGTGCATATGCCTTCTCCACGCCAATAAATACGCAAGAATCTGTGCCGTGTACACCTACACCAATTCTATCCTAGCCTTTCTTTATTCCCTACCCTTTTGTAAATCATCCACGGGCCAGTGAAATTGTTCTATCGAAATATTCGTTGAACGTTACTGTAGAGAGATATTCCGTCTATGGACGGAAGATCCATATAACGATTTTGCAGTCGTGTTATTAATTTTGTACGGAAATGAAAAAGGAAGAAAAAAGAAGAAAGAATCAACGTATTATTTGCCGGGAGATGAAATCGTATTGGGGATTAATTATTTAAGAATATGAAAGTTGAATATTTTTAAACTTGTTAATTATATCGATAAAAGTTTTAGATAAATAGTTTTCTTATAAACAGATTCATGGAATATTTATAGAGATGAAGTTTGACTTTTATTCGCTATGAAAAGGATATTAAACTATTAATATCAAGAAATCATTAATCTGAGATATTTTAACTTGAATTTTATTATATGGAAGGCAAGAAACATATGAAACAATAGTATTTTTATAAAGTTCGACTTGAAATATTTTTTAAACTAATTATTTTTTTAAATAGCTTTATTATTTTCTTTTCTTTCTTTTTTTTTTTTTTTTTGTTAGAAATAATTCTGTTCTAATTCATATTCATATTCAATTATATTCAAAATAATTTAATTTTTGTCTAAAGCAACTTTCGATGTAATTAACAATTTCGAATTTTGCTTCCAGCTTTTATTTTACATTTCACATAATAAATTTACACAATATTTAAACAATGCATTATACGACATATATTTTATTTAACGCGACACACAATTTTTTAAAAATTTGAAACATTTATTTAAAATGTTAATTTTCTTTTTTTCATTCCAAATTCAATTCAAGTTTTTTCATCACAAATTATTTTTATATAGTGAGAAACATTACTTGAAAATAAAAAATTTAATTACTGAACAAAAAAAATTAATAAACATAATAATTTTTAAATAATTTGTAATATGATAACATTCGATTGCTTTAAAAATTTATAGATTACTTATTTCTGCATCAATTGATGAAATTTTCATCATGTATGTAATTGTAAAAATTGTAAAAAGCGATTTTTATTATTTTCTTCGCAATTTTACACTCATCTAAACTAAACTAATCCTAACTTTTCAAAAAAAAAAACGAAAAAAAACTCACACGACAACAAACTTTGTTTAGTCCAATTTTAAAAAAATTTGATGGAACAAATTCTTTTTGCCAGGGATTGCATAGAAGTCAGATAAATGGGAAGAAAGACTTTTTTCCATATATTTCTTTCTACCCTAGCGAACAGTATATTATAAAATATCTGCCAAATCCCAAGAAAGGAATACTTTCACGTGGAAACATTTTGTGCAAAGTTAGGAAAATTCACTCTGTTGTTTACTCTTTGTATCCATATTGAAGAGACACTTTTTGAAGTAAAAAGTACCGAAATATTTTTCAAAAATTCAAAAAGAAACCAATTCTTATTCAACTTTGAAAAAGGAAGATCGAGTTCGAGAATAGAAACAGATTTCTTCTTATACGAATCACAAAGAGATTACTTATTTATGTAATCTCTCATAAATTAAAATTGAATACATATGGGAAGAGCCTTTTTCCAATAAAAATACAAGTGTCCAAATGCACGATTCATTTATATTATATGAATTCATGGAATGGATGAAAACATGACTACATTTTTTATTAAATTGCAATTAAAATTGTCAAAATATTTTCGCATACGAACAAAGATATTATAAAGCATGTATTCTAAAATAAAATAATTATACTTTCGATAAAATAATTGATGAAAATTTTACAGTCGTAAATATTATAATATCGAGTTTTTATGTTTTATGTATCTTAATATCTTAACTCTTCAATAAATATTAGACACATAATAAAGGTGATTTGATCAAAATATTGAAAATTTTACAGTTTTATAATTATACAATGTTTTAACTATTTTTTTGAAAATTGTACATTAGGATAATACACGTATTTCCAATCATATTTTTTCTCGATAAAGATTCTTTTTTTAAATGAATATGGAACTTATTATTAAAAATTATTATTGTTACTTCTGAATTCTTTTAAATTATAGAATTATTTAACACATATTCCTATTATATAATAAATTATATTATATTCAAATATAAAAAATATCCTACAAATATAGAACGAAAAATTAATAAAAATGAGATATATTAATAAATTAATAAATGTTTAAATATAGTTACAATTGGCAAAATAATAAATCACGTTTGCATTAAACGTAATCTAAACATCACTCAAAGCGTGGTTATGATTAATTTCAAATAAGTTAGCCACCTGATTCGTTCAACCTCGCCAAATTCGAAATGATAAATTGCAATGGATTAATTTCTAAATTTAAGGTTAAAGTAGAAATGTATATTTAATTATTTAATAGAGAAATGAATTTTCTTCAATAATTCTTGAAAAACTTCGATATTTTATAGTTTTCTGTTGTAAAATCCCAAGAAAACAAAATTTATTTAAGAGGAAAATTTATAGATCTCGAAAGAATTTTTCTCATTTGCTTCAAGAAAAGTAAAATAATATATCTATATAATATATACATATACAAATATATACACAACAAATGTTTTTATTATATTCTTACTTGCTCATATCCCGATAGAAATGGAAATGTAATCAAAAAGTTAAAAGAAAGTTCATATTGCAATCAAACTAAATTGAAATTGCGGTTTTCTCGTTATACCTTTTAAAATTGTTTCGTTATTAATTTTTATGGAACTGATGTCTCGCCTTTGTTGATGTTACTCTTCAATCATGAAAGCGGCTTTATACGAGCATACCGTTAAAAGTTTCATCGATATGTTTCGATTTGTTTAAAGGAATATCTATTAATTGGATTTTTCACTTTTTTTTTTTTTTGCACTATACCAAAAAATATATCTATACACTTTCATTTCAAGTATTATAACTTTCGTTTTGGTCATAAAATCGTTTAGAAAAAAATATTATATTACATATCATTCTATACGATAGCTGGCTTAACTTTGTTATCATTTCGACTTTGTTAAGTTATTAATGAAAAAACTCTGATCAATGACAAAGTAAAGCTGTCGTGTCATGATGATAGTATCAAGTATGTGCTGCTGTCGAATCGTCAAACTCCAACAAACAAATTGAAATAACACGTGTTAAAGTTAATTACTTTATTCATTGTTCGTGAATAATTTTTGTTCAATAAATGTTACATTTGCTTCGATCCGAAAATGAAGAAAATTTTAACGATTGAACTTAAGAATTTAAATTATTTCAATAATTTATTATTCAAACCATCGAATAAATGTAGATAATTGTAGCTGAAAATATATAAAGAGCGTATCAATTATAAATGTATCTTATTTAATAAATAAAGTTAAAATTACTTGAAATAACGAAATTTTAATTAGTTACTTTTTCAACAGGTTAGTACTCAATTCTGCTTTCATCTATTTGTTCGAACTCGATAATTCGTTGGCGAAACATGCTACTACCATGGCAAGTGTACACGCTTTGTGATCGACTAATTTTTTTTGTTAATAATTCGTTAATAATTCGAAATCTTTAGAAATCACCAATTAAGTCTTCGTTTCTATCCTATTTATACACACGTACAATATAACTCGTATAATATCACAGATATATGAATATTCTTGTCGAGTATATTTATAAAATTCGAGTAGAGTAGTTTCTTATTTCAATTATAATGATGCATTTTTTTAATCGCATCAAATCTTTCTCTTGCTCGAAATAAATAAATATTATAAAAATTTAAGAATCATAAGTGTTGAACAAATGTAATTGATATTATCATACTTGCAGTAATTTATTCATTAATTTAATTATCGTAGCATTATCGAAATCTATTTGTCCGTAGATAATTTCAGTATACAGTACTTCCTTCGTTGCTTTCGAAGAGAAATCTCTTCGAGTTTAATTCAATGTCACGGAACAACGATCAAAGCCTTCTGTCAAAGTAATAGGCGATTGTTCAAGAAGTCACGGTCATATACCGGAAATTCGATTCGAAATTATTGCGCAGAATCCATAGATCGAATTTGGTTTTGCTCGAGAACATTCGTCGAATGGAACATTCGCGTTCCAAAGAACTTTGTCAATTAAAAGTTCGATTTTAAAAAGACATTTTCGAGGTTGGTCATAAATCCTTCCGATAAATCCGTATCTCCTTAATATAGTTTTAGATGGAAATTTGAAATGTCAAATAAATTTTAAATTTGACAAATTATTATCAACTTTGTATTATACCTTGGAAGAATATCGATTTGATTCGTAACAATATTTTCAAAATTTTGAATACGAGAAAATTATGATTCGTAATTTTTTATGTAAATTTTTAAACGATTTTTAACTTCTTTTCGCGGATAATGAAAAATCATTGGTTCTTAGGAAGTTGCGATTCCAATTTCATGTATCCTTGACAATTATTTTGAATCGAGGCGATTCTGATGAAACGAATGACGGCATGGTGGCTACACGAATCATTATAATAAATCGTTCGTTCGTAATAGGTCAAACGAGGACAGTGTTACAAAATTAGATACTCAGATGAGTATCTTGGGATGCAGATATATCGAAAATGATTCGCTTCATGAAAAGATAATAATCAAACGTGTTGCCCGTTTAAATAAATTATACGTGCGAATTTTGTGTAAAAGAGAGTTAAAATTATAATATATTTATACAGATGTTAATATATCGATGGCACACCTTTCGAAATGGAAGGATCGATTCCAAAATAAAAGTTAGAATAATGAATAAAAATGTAGGTCGAGGTTTATCAAGTTTTATATATACAGGCAATTGAAATTGCGTTACTGCTTTGTCTCTACTGCCATTCTACTTCCATTCTCTTTCATCTAAATTGTTTATAATAAACTTCAATCGATATTCAAGGGTGCAGTATATTATTTTATTTCTTTGCATAGATATATTAATATTTTTAATTCGTGAAATCAAAATATATATTGAAATTGATATGCAATTATCAGCTGAGGTCTATTTGCCAAATAGACAATCGAAATTTTGGTTAGCTATCTAACTTTATCCCCATTTTACTAATTTAATAAATATATTTGTCATATCAACATTTTTAATTTTAATATACACATTCGATAAATTTTTCTTTGGCAAGGAAATATAACTAAAAAATTACGAAGTTATAAAGATAATAAAAATACAGAAGAATTTGAACTTGCTTTCTCTCTCTCTCTCTCTCTCTCTCTCTCTCTACGTTTATAATACCGCGTTAAAATTCGAACGATTTCTATGAAAACAAATTGCAACGAACTGTCGCTGAAAATGTTTCCTTATCTTCTACGATTGATCGAGAGGAAATAACATCTTCGACATATTGAATTGGTAGATCAACGTGGACGAGGAAGCCACGACTTGAAATTGTCTTTGTCTCTGGGGAGGTGGCTACGTATACGTGCCAATGGTAAACTGACCCTAGATGTCCATCGTGTCGAGATGAAAAGGCCACGACGGATCTACTTTACTCACGGAGTACCGTTAGACACACCACAACTATCAGAATCTAATCACTGACCAGCATCAAACACTTGGTTTGTTCGACTGCGTCATCCGGTACAAATTGTCGGGAAGATAGGCATCGCTGCCCCAACAGGTCAGCTGATGTAGATATTTGGTCGGGGAACCAGGTTTAAGTTGGTCCTTGGAATTGTTGCTTCTTAAAAGTAAAGATAAGTATTCTGTATACGTACAAGAACGAGTTTTAATTAAGTATATACAATCGTAATTATGCGAATGGGTAATTAAGTTTTCTTTTTTTTATTGATTTTTTTTTTTTGTTAATATAGTATTGAAATGTGTAATAAAATTATACCTAAGAGTATAGTTGTATTTATATTATTATACAGATTCTTGCATACGATGAAATGGCCAATTCCACGAATATGTAAATCTAACAATTAAATATCCCATTAAATTAATAAATTTAAAACTTGCTAATCGAATATAGTTGAATATAATTTGAATGGTATTTTATCATTTTATTATGTAAGAAAATAAATTAAAAATAAATATTATAATGAATTGTGCTTTAGCATGGAATACGGCTTTTCTTTTATGAATTCAATTACTGGTGCGTAAAAATTACTGGAAACAGTTATCTTCGAAACAGTTACGTTAAAAAAAAAAAAAAAATAAACGACTTCCCATTGCTGTTAAGAATTTAAATTAGCAAATATAAATATCAAAATGAATCAAGTTGTTAATAATAATTATAAATTTTAATTATAACAATTTTAATCTCGTTTTTTAACTGATAATAAGATATACTGAATGAATTGAATCAAATTGAATTAAATTATATTATTTTGATTTAATCTTCAACAATTTAAATACATAAAGCATGCAAGTATTTCAATCAATACTTATGTAATATTGTAAAAAATCTTATAAAAAAATCTTCTACAAATTACAGTTTTTAATATTTAACATTTAAGACTTCATATTTGAAAAATCTTCTATTTTTGAATTTTAAATATTTAATAGTATTTTATTATTTTATTTTTATTATGAAACCAGATTACTTATTTCATCTTTTTATTTTCTGAATCCAATTATCATCGCCAAATATTTTAATAATGTTAATAATGAACAACAAACAAAAATCATCTATTTGAAAATAAAAGAGAAAAGAGGAATTGGAAGAATATAAATTTAATTTTCAAGAATATTTTTTTAATAACTTTAATTAATTAACGATATATGATAATTAATAAAAGTCATAAATATCACGATATTAATTTTCGTATTATAAAAAGAAGTACATACCTACGCATATGTTATTATTATACATACGTATATTTTAGTATTCAAATGCCTTCATGAATTCATACATTCAAATCTATGCATTATCGATGCAAAAAATCCCTTTGATGCAAAATAATTATGATTGATGATAAGCCAGATAAGTTTGAAACATGTTCTCGAATTATCGATGGAAGTAAAAATCGAGAAAGTTTATGAACGATGCCTGATCACGGAGATTACAGAGGCGTGAAATTAATTATTTCACGATCTGCTCTTATCGCTCATACCCGCAGACATCTCGAAATGGATGTGTATCCGTGGGCATGTACATTCTTATTCTCTCAAGATTCGATCGTTCTACGCGATAGAAGGTAAGAGAATAACCGAGTCTGACCGGGGTGAAGCTGCAACACACGATCAAGTGAGGATACGTACACCCAAGATCACGTTGCAATATCTTTCCACTCCCTTATATGTATAACACACGATGTATCTGACAATAACTTGGCCATACTCTACGATTGGAACAGAGTTACATTAAAAGCGCAATTGCATGGTCACAATAATATCGTTTTAAAATTATCAGCACTATATTGCGGGCGAAATGTTATCGATATGTTGGTCAATACACGAAATACCAATGTTTCACTTGAGGCGTTCGGATGAACATTTCGAAAATAAATAGAATGTACAATATAAATGATACTTTTACTTCTAATTTAAAATGTATTAATCATTTTAAAATAAAATATAATTTAATACATATGATATTATAAATACTTTACTTGAAATAAAAATTGTTTGATGTATACAAGCTAATCAAGAAAGGAATAAGTATAAATGACACGAAATAATTTTAAAAGTTTTTAATTTTTACGAAATAGGGAAAAAGGAAAAGTACTAAAGAAAATAATAAAAAGTAGAAGTAAAAAATGATAAACTTTTTCAGATCTTGTAATTCATTAATAATATCATGGATGTTTAGATATATAACAAATGACAATATTTTTAAAATTAACAATTTTAATAATCGTGGGTTCAAAAGTGGAAAATTGTTTAATATGTTATAACATACACGATCTATATTTTATTACAAAAATGTGTTTTTAATTTATTTTCGCGAATATAACTCCAAGTTGTATCATACAAAGAAAAAGATGTATTGTCAGATATGATACAATGGAGTTGACGGTTGGCACGCGTAATCAGCAGCATGGTTTCTGGCAGTTCAGCGATAAGAAAGTATCATAAGGGAACTTTAATGGCTGCTTCGACTTAATCCGTCCTTGCTACCACGATAAACGATAATAATATCCATTATTGGTAAGCCGAAGAGATAAATGATTATCACTGAGCGCGGACTTACGCGCAAACTAAACCTGCGATTAAAGATATAATCATGGTATCTGCTCTCACCAGTTCTGCAACGCACCAATCCTTTCTATCAAATGCCACTGACTGTCTTTGCAACTCGGAGCATAGATTTAATCAGAAAACAAGCATAAATTTAACACGCAAGTTCATCAAGCCTGAAGTAACTTTTTATGTACACATTTTTACATTTTGTAATAAATATATTTTTTATTATCGGAAAGGACTTATCGAAAATTATTATGGATTATTATCAGTAAATAACTCGTATATATTATACGCAATAATCTTATTATTTTTCATACATTAGTTGGTTCTTCTGAACAGAAAGATCCACTCAAATGATCCATTTTTACTTTACATTGTTCTTCTTTTCTGTTACATTGTTCATATGTTCTCACGCTACTTATCATTATACCATAATCGATAACAATAATTTACGTTTTCAATTCTCAAATCAAAATAAATTAAAATAAAAATATTATTACAAATATTATACATATGTTTTACTTAGATTTTAATTAAATAACTAACTAAATATTCGAATAATTATCATTTCGATTATTAATAAATAAATATTCAACAAGATTTAACATTTTATTCAGAAATCAAAGATTGCCATTGATCAAAGAAATATTTCGCTATCGTATACTCGCCGAAAAGGAAGCGATGAACAACACTGTCCCGCCCGTTTTTTTCATATCGAATCGAAATTCATGAGAAACTCTCCGCCTTGTTGAATTTTGTATAAAGAACGTAAGAAGAAAATCCGGGGCGACGGATTCCGATGCATCTCGCCTACAGCACCAGCGGTTTATCTTTTTACTCGCCCACGGTTCTTCCGTATAAAATAACTTCCAGGTGTGGAGCACGGACGACGCCAGACGAAGATAACGGTAACCGACCCCTACTATCCGCCTTCCTTTTGCCACCACCTCTACCTGACCTGATTTTCTGACCCACTGCCAACGGCGCCATCCGTGCTCCCACTCGCAAACATGTAGTACAGATTGTGCATTCCCCACTTCTAATTGAATTATGTCTTCTTACCGATGAACTGCCGTTTCTTTTAAATCCGGTTTGCTTCTTCGCTAATTTCCTCCCTTTTTTGTTTATACTGCACGGTACTCGTGACGAGATTGACCAAATTGTTCGTTGACTTTTCTTCTTCCTTGTTTCTCACTTATCGACGCGGTTTTAGTTCTCGAGACAACCAGTAGAAGTTTAAAATGAGACAGCAAATATAAGATGTTATATTTTGGTTATTTTTTCGTATTCCGTAGATTGGAAGGATTGATCCGTGAAAGGAATGTTAAAAATGGTTATATTTGTTTATTAATCTCGTTATAGATTTTGATTGTTGCTGATAATAGTGAAGAAATATAATTGAATTTAATTTACAGTATCGAAAGATTTTCATTAATATCTCTCAAATTAATAAATATCCGCAGCTAAAATTTTAAATTTTATTTTTTTTCTCTATTCTCTCATCATAATTTCAAATTATAGTTCAATATTATGGTTGAATCATGTAGTTAGATCACATGTATCTTTTTTTTCAGATTATCAAATGGCACGTTAAACAAATTTTACATTTATAATCATTTTGCGTTATATATACCTCATAAATAACTTCAATGAATCATTATAGAATTAACAATAGAGTGAATCGTCAAACATTATTATATTAATTATTGTAAAATATCGATTATTTAAAATTTTATTATTCAAATTTATCTCAGAGACATATTTATAATAATTCAATAATAGAATATATGTATGTAAAATATATATATATATATATTTTCAGATAAACATTTTTCTCACTACATTATTACATATATATTTTTTTTGTAATACATATCCATATTTAAAAATTGTTCAAATTTTAGTTTCTTTATGATTTTGAATGAAGATGATAAATTTAGTTTTTCCTGAAATATTCAAAAAACTCCTTATTCATATAAATTTGTTTCCTAATTACATAATTCAGATATTTTATTTTATTTTCAATATAAATGAGCAAAATTTTATTATCATATATGATAATTAATTTGAACTTGAATTTTTATTTCAACATTGAAAGGCAATATAATATTTGATATTTTGTAAATTTTTAGAAAGTAAACATTTCTCTCACTACATTATTACACACACATATTTTTTTTGCAATATATTTGCAAACATTTAAAAATTGTTCAAATTTTAGTTTCTTTATGATTTTGAATGAAGATGATAAATTTAGTTTTTCCTGAAATATTCAAAAAACTCCTTATTCATATAAATTCAGATATTTTATTTTATTTTCAATATAAATGAGCAAAATTTTATCATATATGATATTAATTTGAACTTGAATCTTAATTTGAACATTGAAGGACAATATAATATTTTCTAAATTTTTTCAAGAGCAAATTTCTTTATAATCTTTTTTATTAATTAACATGCTTATGAATACAATAAAAGTACATATATGCTTAATGTCATCTTTGGATAAAAATATCCGTAACATGATCGTTTAATAATGTTGTTTTTATTTTTTTTTAAACAAATGCTTTTTTATTTATTCCGTGGCAGCAGTTTCCCAGAGTTCGTGGAAAATTCCTGAAAGTTTACGAGTTTTAACCGGTCAAGACTGTTTTTCGAACAACGATTAAGCTGAAATCCAATACTTTCTGTGTAGGATGACTTGACTTTCAAGAAGTAAGAAGAACACTCTTAAACTGAAAAGAAGAAAACTGAGATAGTCAAGTGGCATGCTACCTTTCAACGAACTCTGATCAGCCAAACTTTAGTATACTAATCAACAAATGAAACAAATCTGTTTTCTCATAAACATAGCAGACAGATATCACTTCGAGAAATTTATTTTTAATGAATTGCTCGTTAAATAAAATGTTCTTCACAATTCTGTTTTACTTTACGAAACACATTTGTAAATGTGAAACTTGTATCATTTTCTTGCACATAAGAGAATTAGAACTGTGTAATCAAAGATAAATATTTGGAGTGAGCCAATGAATTTTTTTAAAAATTTTTGCTATAATACGAAACACATTCTAAATCACTTGTAAGATAAAAAAAAATAGAATACTTATATTTATTACAGCATCACAAAATTAATTCTCGCAAATGTAAAATTTAAATTAGTTTCACATCGAATTACATAAGCTGAGTAAAATTTTATTGGAATTTTTTCTAACTTGTAAGACAGTTCAGAAGAATGTGCGCCATTAAAGAGATTAATTTTACACTGGATGAAGCGGAAATAAAATTATTTCGCGAGATGCAAAATTAAATTCTTTATAACTTGAAAAATAAGGATTAATATAAATATTTTTGGATATCAATTTTTGCGTTTGTTTTAATCTTTATAAGAATCTCCTCTTAAACTTTTTTAAATTTCAATACTCTGTCTAAAGTATCTATCGAAGAACAACACAATTTATGATTTAATAGAAGACATGGTCCAATAATAAGATTCGAAATACCAACTCTAAAATCACTGCAATTACAATACAAGATCGCGGATTCTGATCGTTGGAATTGAATCATTGCGTGTTCACTATCCGTGATCGAGCTCTCGTGCGATCTTTTGTCTTCGAAACTTTCGACTTTAGTTTAAAATTCTCGTACTACATTCAGCAAAAGCTCCTTTCCTTTGCCTCTTTCTTTAAGATTGCTTCGTTCGAAACTCACTTTCCCGACTTAACGACTAACTTTTACCAAAGCGACAAAGCTTCTGCATTTTTTACCTCGTTCAATTCTTTTTTTCAATCTCTTTTTCCTCCATCTTGTGAGAAAACAATATTTGAATTATGAAAAATAAGAAAACATTATCAACAGAGGATCAATTACGAGTTATTTATTTATCTCTATCTTTATCAGTCATTCGATAATGTATGCATTATGAAAAAAAATATATAACATTCATTTAATAATGTATCATAGGAGAATGAAAGCTAAAAATGTTATTGTCAAAATCATTTTTCTGAAGGATATTAAGAAAATTTCGTATACGAATAAGGAATGACACCTAGAAGATCATTTTGATGATATATATCTAACCTAATTTATCTAGTATGGATACTACAAATGTCATACAAATGTTTTGTCGATAATTTTTTAATAAGCAACTAAAGCTTTAAAAATCTTTCGAAAATCCAAGAAGCTGATCTTGACAGCACATGTTAATTTTCTAAATTCTATATTTATTGAAAATATTATTGTGAATTTTTGATTGAGAAAAATAAAAAATTAATGGAAATAAAATACACGACAATCAAAAGATACGTATTAACGAAAAGTCAAAAAAACTTTATTAACGATAAACGTATTAATAAACACGTTTATTAATTAAATTATTCGAAGCTTTTTTACAAAATAAAAAAGAAAAGAGGAAGCTTTGCGACAAGTATAGAGTAAAGAGCATTAAAATTAATGTTAGAATATACTGAGCATATAGGGAATAAAATAATATTTTATTATCTCTCATTTGAATGAATATATCGATATAATCTATATGATAATTGAAGTTATTTGAATATATTAATTGGTATTGTAGTATCTAATTTCAGTATACTATACAAAGGCACACATAATTTCCATCCTGTCACCTGTAATTCTACCGTAAAAAGTTTATTTATTTTTATGAAAATGTACAACAAATTCACAACGAAACAAAGAATCACGTGCTTGAAGATATGATATGCCAAACACAGGTTGTTCTATCTTTTTGCAAAAAAAAAATCTTACCTAATTGTTAAGTAATGACTAGGAAACGCTCGTTAATTTGTACAGGTTAGAATCCTATATTATATCATATTCTATCCTTATCATAGTCGTACGTGGCTACGTGGTGTCCTGTGTGTGACAAACGAGTAAGCAACAAAGGAAAAGATACGAACGGTCTTCTCGCACATATTCGTAAATTTCATCCGAAACGTTCTAACCAACATTTGCTTCAGGTAAACGAATTTTTTTTTTTTCCTCTCTTAAAAATAATCAATTTCGTTTAATACTCTTCGTTCGAGCTATGTCGATAATATCATTTTCAGATTTTTATTAACGAAAAGAAATAACACGCACAAGTGTATTTTTATATTTTATTTAAAAAATTTTGTCTTATTTTCAAATTTTTTTAAATATACCGTATAAATAATAAATGCGGTTTAATAAGAGTGTATTTTATTTAAAGTTCCACCGAAGTTTATCGACGATTTTTAATATTTTTAATATTTCTCTACTTCAATCCTTCGAATTATTATTTAATCATTTTTTCATAATTTATAAATTTAAAATATCGATAGAGACATTGTTATTAATATTAAACTTATTCTTATTAACGTTTATATTAACGTTCGATTAAATCAGAGAGAAGAGTAAATTAAGTATAATTATTATAAACTTATATACTCGTTATTGTATTGATATTTAAACCAGAAAGAAGAGGGGCCAAAAATATCAACCAAGAAAACAGCGTCAAAGATTACAGAACTGCAATCGTTCGGTAACACAGACAACAATTCTAAGAAAAGCGAAACAAAAAAAGTTTATGCCACTCGTGGTAATGTTTCTTAAATATCGATCATTTGAATAAATTGGAAGATTATCGAATCACTCACTATTTAATTCTCTTGCACAGTGGACACATGGAAATCTCATAATGAAAAAAAAATTTGCCCTCGATGTCACAAGGAAGCAATACCGACTCTTCATACTCGAGGAGACAAGTTGACGACTTCTCATATTGGAGCTCTGTGTCTTTTAGGGTAGGTAGAATTATTATTAATTGTTCTTTACAAGTTTCAATGATCAATCTTTAATCGAAAGCATTAAATTTCAATTATTTTTTTTTTTTTTGAAGAATATAATTGTCAACGAGAAAATTTGTCAATGTAAAAGTCAAATTATTTTATTTTTATAAAATCACACATTAAAAATAATTTCGACGAGCTTCGTTATGCCAGTTAACGAGTTTAAATTTTTTTACTTGATATGCACATATGGCGATGATTTGGAATTTAGGGCAGACAGATTTTGGCTGGCGTGCAGGTAACCAACAATTAATTTCACGCTTCCTGTCTGCTCGTTCAGCTTCCCGCGTCAGGATAAAAGATTAATGAGTAACCGCGAAAGCTTCTTCAATTTATTTGCAAATTCATCGTAAATATTTGATAAATAAGTGAATTTTACAGAAATGATATAATTTCAGGAATTTTAATAAATTTCGATAAAAATATCGCATTAAAGTTCGTATTTGAAAAAATTCATTGTCGAATTATTAAGGAATTACCAAAAGTTGGAAAATAAAAATTTTAATCGATGATTTCGTATTATATTTAACGAAATAAAACTTGAGGATATATAGTGGGATATGAAGCGGGAAAAAAAAAAAATTAATTTTTAAATATTACGCTATAAAATAGTTTCTAGAATAATTTCTGAAGTAAACTTCAGCTTCGGTATAACGAACTAAAACATGTTAAATTAAATTATATCAACAGAAGCTGCCGCGAACAAACGTATTTATCAACGTCACGGATGTAACTGTTCTGCTTTTCTCGAAATTTTATGGTGGTAAAAATTTGAAAATATATATGAGAAACAAATAAAAATGAGAATAATGCAACTGTGCTCCTCAAAAAAATTATCATTTTTCCACGCACATTTTGTTTGTTTCATTTTTCTATATAATTTTAAATATATTGCAATAAAATAATTCCTGATGGAATTCATAGTAACATCGAAATTATCTAAAATAATTCTATAGAATATAAGATAATTTTTTAATTAAATCAATATTTTTGTGTAATATACAGATATACAGCAACAAATTTATATTGTTTAAAAAATTAATACAATTTTTCCTTATCCCTTATACGAATAAAAATATATTATTATCAAAAGATCGTTAAACATAGACATTTATCTAGAAAATAATTAAAATAATTTTATAAAGAAAAATTTCGTTTTTAATAAAATAATTTCAATTCTAAATTTATATGTAATTCGTAACAGATGTTGGCCGCTTTGTTTTGTACCATTGATAATGAAACGTGCGAAGAAAGTTCGTATGTTCTGCCCCCTGTGCGGATACATGTACGGCAATTTTCAATATAAAAACACCGGATTATCACCGTGCAAAACAGATTCCGAGGAATCGCAGACACGACTTTCATCACCGCCAAGAAGTTTCCGTTTATGCGCAGAAAAGGAAGAACAAAAAAATTGATAAGAATATACTTTGATCGAAAAATTCGACTTCGAGATGATACATAACCCCTCCCCATAAATAACATTAAATAATATTTTCTTTTTTCTTCTAACAAATCATTATTTACCAACAACACATTTCCACTAAAGAATAAATCATAATAAAAGATTCATTGCATATATATTTACAATAATAACATAATACATTTCACGTGTATATGTTATTCATTGTATGTGCTAAAATATATACAAATTATCTCGTCATAATCATCTCTACTTATTTCAGTAGTAATTAAATTTAATCATTTCAAACAATGGTGTCTCGAGTGACGAAGTAATTGGTGATTATCTTTATTCATTATTATTCAGTGAGTTCACATAATAGTTGATCAATTTTGTAAAAAGATTCAGGATATTTAACAGGGAAAATACATACACGTTTCTTGAAAAATTAGAGAAAAATTAAACATTACAATAAAGTAAACGACACTGTTTTAATATTTATTCAAATCGTATGTTTTTATTTTTAATCATCATATTTTTCAAATATTTCTAATCATCAAATAACCAAAAGAATTTTTAGAGCAACCAATATTATATTTATTTACACATATTTTTATAAAATATTAATTATATATAATAAATTATGATAATTGATAAAAACTTTTACGAAATATTAATATTATGCAATTTATAATGTGCGTGTAATAATTATTAAGTAATAAAAAATTTACAGATTCTATAGATTAGGTTAACCCAATTCTAAATGAGAATCTAAACATTCAACTATCCTGTTTCTATTCTTCCAATACAAACAAACAGTTTGTGACACCATATATCCGCAGCAATGTTCTTCGCTATGTTTACATTCAATCTTTTTGGTAATTCACATGAATAGTTTCGTTAATTTGTCGCAACGTTTCTTGTTTGCTTTCATATTCGCTCAATTTAACCATGAATTCAATAATCCAATGAAATCGTAAAAAAAAATTATCTTTATATTGTGTTATTTAAAATTATATTCTATCATAAAACAAAGATATTAGGTATATATCTTTATTTGTATGCCAAACTTTTTCAAGGAAATATTTGCTTTCGTGTTTTGTTTGATTTGAGAAAAAACGAAATTTTTTCATACGAATAAAATTTTTTAATAAATTAATTGCATGAATTAATGAAAATTTAATTTCTTGAAATATTTTTATAAAATTGTATCCTGTTATGTCGTTGCTGTTATTATTGACATAAAAATGATATTTATCAATATAACGGAAAAATTAGAAAGATAGAAAAAATAAATACATAGAAAAAAATTTTAAAATATTATAGTTAAATAATTGAATATAAATTTAACATAATAAAATTATGTGAATTATAATGAAATAAATAAATAACTTATAAATTATATAATATATTTGATGCAGTAATAGATGTATATATTTCGTTAGAGAAATGAGATATGATATACTGCAATAACATTTCATATTTGTACAATGGATGAGTTGTATATAGGTTCAAGTGAGACATTTTGGAGATCAAAAATTGGATTGTAAAAAGGTCGATTAAAGCTCATTTATTAAGTTAGAAATAATCGAAATTCATACAAACAAAAATTTCTCTCTTTTTTTAATGTGAAATTTATATTAGACAAAGCGAAATGAAGACAGAAGTGAGCCGGCGATATAATAAGGTTAGAAGTATCTCATTCTATACAAACTTAAATTGCTTATTAATTAATAAATAATCAACTTTTGTTTTAGTCTCTAGAATCGACTTTTCAAAGATGTTTCATGAATATTAATAACATCTTGTAAATATATGCACTGGATCTAAATACTTTTTAGCTATTTATTCTTCATTTAATCTTGTCTTATTATTTCTTTTTAATTTCATTATAACAAATAAGTTTATTCATTAATTATTAATGATCATTATTGTTTATTACTTAAGTAATAAGTATTTTTAATTATTTTTAATTAAAACATTCTTCGCTTTCATATCTCAGAATTAAAAATTTTTTCTTATTTACTGGTCCAAGTTTTATTCCAATTACACTTCATAGAAAAGCCTTCCATATTCTTCTTCAGTTGTTGTTTGCTCTCCGCTTCGTTCCATTTATTTCTTCTTTTCCCAGTTCTTGGCATCGGCATACTTCAATAAATGTTCAGTATTAAGAATTTGCTCCTAACCTTCATTCTCATAAACCTTCTTTAGTTTTATTTTGTACTTTGTTCTTTATAATTTTTTTTCCTCTTTTTCATATTTCCTTTTTATCATTTTTCATTATTAATTTCCATTACACACTGTCTTTTTTCCACCCCTTCCTTCATAATAAATAACTCACATTTTATTCCTCTTTGGCTTTTTTATTTTTACGAATTTTTTTAAAATTTTCTATTTTGGAAGTCATATTCGCAATCTGCATAAAACTGTTGGCACAATACTTCTTTTAAACGCTTAATGACTTTCTTCTTATGACCCCTCTTAGTCGCACCAGCAAGAAATCAACTTTGCAATTGTGTCATGGAATACAATGAGCGGATTCTGGTGCTTTTAAAGTGATAACAATGATTTTCTGAGTCATTTATATTTCGCTTTTTTATTAAAATGACGTATTTATAATCTTCTATCGTATTACACGATAATAGAGAAGCAAACGAATAAGTAGTTTATAAATATTAATTCTATGTACTATATTGTGAGATATATCCATTATGCAATCAAAGATAAAAGTATTTATATGCCATCTTAAAAAGAAATTCTGATTTTGATAAAAATTTATGTTTTTATACCATATACATGTGATAATTCATTTTTTTAATAAAATATCACTTTGAACTGACAAAATCAACTTTCAAAATTGGTAACATTCACATTTCACATTTTATAAATATAATGTCTGAAAATATTTTTACAATAGTATGATAGAATATTATAATATCTTGCTCTACATCATCTTGCAATATTATAATTATATTTATACTTTAAAATAAAATCGAAAAAAGATATTTAAACTGTGAGAATTGATTTTATTCTCTCGAAATGACATTCGATATAAATACAGAATCGAAAGGCAATTATTTCGAAAAGGATGAAAGTTAAGTTTAGATAAAACGTTTTTAAATTCGAATCGTTTGTTTTTAATAACATTTGATTAACACAATAATTATACATACCTGTTTATGTATAATAAATAAGATTATATTCAAATAAAAATTACTTTAAGTTACTATAATTTTATATTTTTTTATCCATATTTTTTTATTTATTCGAGATTTTTGTTTAATAGTAATTAAAATGAAACTTGGATAAAAAAATTGTATAAATAATATATCTACTTAAATAATAAGATTGTAAAATGGAATGTTCACCAATCGTTTAATTTTTGCAAGTAAAAATCTTTCCAGTGATTGTAACTTAGTTTATTTTCTGCGATACATAGATCTGAAAGAAGATTTTGCTGAGTAAAGTTCTTTAATCGTTCTTTTGAGTCTTTTCCGATTTCCTTCGTGGTTCTTGGCTTCAGTATCAAAGAATGAATGCAAGATGCAATATTCGTAATGAAGTCTTGGATCTGTCGGTTTTGAGTATTTCTGACAATCAATCTTACCTTTTTTTTTTTATAAACTTATTTTTCTTGTAGAAAAATAATCTATATTATTGATAATAGAATTATTAGAATTAATTTTTTTAGATTTGATTAAATCTATTGTTAAATATAAATTGACAATTTTTATTTCGAAAGAATTGTGAATAAAATTTTAATAGGAAAATCTATAAGCTTTCAACGATAAAAACAAGTTTAAGACATATTTTTTTTATATATATGTATAATAAATCTCTATATAAATCTCTTTCTTAACAAGAAATGTCTTTAAGAATGAAATTAGCCTTCGAAATTTCAGAATTTTATCAAATTTTAAATACAATTTTTCTTTAAATAATATTTTCAATAATAGATAGATTAAATTCTGAATATTTTTTTATATAAAAAAAAAAAGAGAAAAGACAAAAATTGCATTAAAATTTTAAGCATTGATTTCATTTCCTTAAAATGATATTTCCAAAAAATATAATATAATTATAGAAATATATAATTCTATAAAAATATACAAAGTTTCAATAAAAAATTGTTTGTTAATATTTCATTAAAAAATAAAAAACTTTAATATTTTCATAATCTATTGTATTTCATTTATGGAATTACTACTTTTCCATTGAACCTCTCAATTATATAGAATATTAATATTAATTAAATAATTCATCCAATACTTTAAAAGAATTAATTTTAAAGACTAAAAACAAAAGCTGATATACAAAAATTTCGATTTATTTATTATGCTGTAAGCAATTTAATTTAAATAAAATGAAATTATAACAACAGTAACAGAGAAAGAGCAATCTTACATTATTTCCCTTGGTGTAACATAAACTTCAATTGCTTGCATACCCTAATAAATAAGCTTTAAGTGACAATTTTATATATCATTTTTAATATTTATTCTTGCTTTTAGAAATCTTTAGAATCTTCCAAAAATATCCTATTAATATATTAATATCCTGTAAATATTATCTTCGCTCACTTCTACGTATAGAAATATTATATATCAATTTAGTTTAAATATAGAGCAGGATTAAAATCGGATTACAACGAAATCCGTCATTGGTACTTATTAAATCGCATTACAAATTAGCTATGATACATGCATTTGACTGCAATTTGTAGATCGCTGCAAAGGTTCTAAGTATATAGCTAAGATTTAACTCGATTCCAAATGGGTGCACATAATCCGTCTGGTACGTTTAATGGAGTTAGCCGCGTTCTGGTTATGGCAGAGCATTATGAATAAGCTTCTCTCTCTAATATCTTAGTTTGCAATTGCTTTATACAGATATATTTTGCGTTTTACAAAGGAATTAAGTATTTAAAATGGTGATGATTTCTCGAAAAAGTTATTTATTTATGTATATTAATTTTATTTAATCGTGTAAAAGCTTAATAGATACGTAATGAACAATGGAAAAAAGAAATTTTTGCGCTTAAATTTGCTACGCATAAATAATTAATGACGATGATCTCATCGCTGAGAAGTTAACTACGAAATTCGAGATTACGTTTCGCCTGTCTTTCTCATCTTATATTGCACAATCTCACCGACAGTAATGAGCCAGTTTCAGTTTAATTAGACACAGAACTGGCCCTTAGACACACTCTATGCTTCTGCCTATAGCAGAAGCTTTGTCGCTTCTTTATCGTAATCTCTCTACATCTTACTTTCATCGTTTTTCCAGGAATAACAAGTTAATTGATCTTCGTATTTATACGAAACGAAGAATTCAGAAAGTTAATAAGTTCATTTTTGCAACTTATGCGTATCAAACGTGACAATAAGCAATGAGACACCGATGAAATGTAAAAAGCAACAATTCAATTTTGCTGATTATTTTATCGAAAATAAAAGGTATAAAGTGTTTTCATTTTCAAGTTCATTTCATTAAATTTTGATATTCGAAGCTATAGGTGTCTAGCTGCAACGAGAAGAGGTTGTACAATGAATGAATAATTGAGAAGTCCGGTGCAAGAAAGGGTTGAACAATGAGATTTTAATTCTGACATCTCTTGACGTCTAATTATTATTGATTTATAACTACGTAGCAAAATTTCTGTCTATAATTATATACATATATATAATGATTGTTTTCCTTGTATATTTTAATTTCTATTCAAAAAAGAAACTATGTTATATAAATGTGGTTTCATAAATAATGACAAATTGAAAGATATAATTTCCATATTGTTATTTGCAGAATATTTACAAGAAATTCAAATGTAAAAGAAGATTATTTCTGGATTATACAACTCCTTTAAACATTGTTTAAAGTTATTTATCATATATTGATCACCAAAATCTTAGTCGAAAATAATATATAAAATGTTTATTAAAATAGGATTAGAATTCTAGATATCTAATTCAAAGCAAATTTCAAATGTTTATAACTCGTCAACGAAGTTTTTATCAAATATATGAATTTTTCCCATCGATATCTAGAATCCCATATTTTCTATAAACGATATTAATTATTATTATTGATTATTAATGGTAATAATGGTAATATTAGAATGGAATATTTTAATGATAAGAAACTTTTCGAAATCACGCGATGATTTTGAACATTGAAAATCCATTTATTTCGATTATTTTAGAATTTAAAATTTTATAAAAAACTATATATATATCGAAATTTTATAATGGAGAATTTCGTGTTTCCATGTTGCTGAAAATAACAATATAAAAATTTAATTGATATTTGTATACGTATACAGTGACGTGAGATCAAGAGAAAATAAAATCCGGGACGTAAAACATGTAGCTCGTAGAAATGAGACCATGTTTTTGCTACTTGTTGTAGTGCCTTTTACGAAAGAATTCTATTAGGAAAAAACGTCATAAATTTCACCAACATATTTCAGGATGCGATAAAATGTTGGAGGAAACGACCATTTTGACATTTTCTTGTCACTTCTCCTCGTTCCATCGTATAAATGCAAATGATTCTCTTTTTTCGTCTCCCCTAAAACTCGAAGTTTTATTCCATTCGAAAATAGTTTCTTCGCTACTTTTCTTTTTTATAAATTTTCGAAACATTGAGTCATGTTTATCATGTTTTACATTGTAAAACTTCAATACAATTTGTAACAAAAAATTTGAAAAAAAAAAACATGCTTCTATATCACATTTCTATAATGTTATGTATTTTTAAACCTTCCACGATAATATTACATCGTAAACTTGTGTGTCCTATTAAAATATCATTTTTACGATATTCG
This sequence comes from Apis florea, assembly GCF_048593485.1. Classification (NCBI taxonomy): domain Eukaryota; kingdom Metazoa; phylum Arthropoda; class Insecta; order Hymenoptera; family Apidae; genus Apis; species Apis florea. Next base: position 6,891,945 of record NW_028256714.1, on the reverse strand, counting down.
TTATAAGAAAAAAAAACAAAAAATATTATATATTATTTGGAGAGATTATTGTAAAAATGAAAGATAAAAAATACGATACGATTTTTCTCCTTTACAATAAATATAGTAATAATTTTTATAACAATTTTTTTTTGTTAATTAGTTGCGAATCAGTTATTATCATTTTCGTAAACACATAAATTATTGAAATTAATAATTAAATTCATTACTAATTATAATTATATTTAATTTAATAAAGTATTTATTTTTAATTATTTGAATTAATTATTTCAATTGCAATTGCATTCATCCACGTAATCTCCTTATATATATATATATATATATAACCTTCTTCTGTTCATAAATTATTTACTTAATCGTGATTTTTATATTTATATTACATTTAACAATGGTGTAATTGTTTTATTTATTTATCAATTTATTTAAATAAAAAACATATTCATATCGAAGCATAATTTTTAATATAAACAGTAAATAAGTTAATTTTACCGAGAAACAAATTATTTTTGTAATTTTAAAAAACTATTGTCTTAATCCTACCTTTTATCGCGCATAACTTTATTATTTATTATTTATTCACAATTTAAGCTTTAAAAAATTTAGAACGATTCACAAACTACGAATTAAATTTTTTGGGGGAAATTTAAAATTAGACAGCCATTTCATTCCCTTCTTTCTCTTAATTAATAAAATAATTCTTTCATCTTATTTTATTTTTCACATGATAATGAGAACGGATATACATATGTAGATATTACAAGTGTGATATAAATATAGAAAAGGTAAGGCTTCCTCTATAACAAACTGCAGATAAAAGTGTCGGTCTCTCAGGTTTAAATTCTACTTTAAATGCCCGCTTTCAAAACAGTCTTAAGACACCAACAGTTTTTCCAATTTCTTTTATTCTCGAAAGACGGGTTTCGCTGTGAGATAAATGATACGACCGTGATAATAGTGAAAAGTGTAAATTAGAATTCTCCTGTCTGGAGGAATGATCCGTAGTTGAAAAACAGTCTTGAACAAAGTTTATAATGAACGTGATACTTCTGACGTATATGTACATATAAAAAATTAAAGTTACAAAAAGCAATTCTTTTTATAGAAGAATAGTTTTATAGAATAATATTTTCTCTTTCCAAAAGTGGAAAAATAATTATACAACGCAAGTATAAAAATGATAAAATACTGAAGATGTTTTAATTCTTATCATTATCTTTTATCTTCATAACGAATTTCGCTAAAATTTCTGTTTAATGAACAAAATATTGTTCAATATATAATATCACACGTGTTATTATAACTAAGTATATAATTGTATCAATATGAATATTAATTTTTATGAGAGGATTAAACATTAAACTTATTAATGTACGTTATAAATATAAAATATTATTTTATTATTAGTTCAAATTACGTTTTTCATTTTAATTCGATTATATATTTGTTTTAACCTTCATAATATTCTGAGGTGTAAATGTACTTTAAATGTTATATTTTTATCATAATTTCGATAATTTTAATAAATTTTTTATATAATCTCCGTTTCATGATCACATATTTATTCTTGGCTCAGAATGCAAAGAAATTTAAATATTTCTTTTAAATTAGACAAAAAAATATGGAGAACCTGAATCTCGACGTCAGACTCGCATGATATTTCCTCTGTGCAATGAATAAAAATAGAAAGTCACGAGACATGTGATCAATTTATATACGCGTAATATTTTAAAAATGTGATCATTTTAAATTTATAGTCGTAGTATGATATATTTATTCTCTTATCTAATGTATTTATATATATATATAAATTTACTAATGATTATAATAAAAAGAATATAGATATAATTGTACTTTAATTAATATTTATCATTGTATCAAAAATCGAAGGAAAATGGTTATAACGATACTTGTATTGAAGAAAAACTGGATATATAAAAAATCTTTTTTCATTTTTCATTTCTTGATAAAATTCACATGAACGTATAAATCAACCTATATTTCATATTATAATGAAATTTCTATAATTAAATTTACATTAAAAAATTAAAGCTTACGTATTATATAATTCAAAACACATTGATAAAGTAAAACAGCAAAGAGAAAGTAAAAAAGAATAACCAATAAATGAAAAAGCGTAGCGTGCCAAAATATATTGTTTGGCAAGTTATATCTTAAGATAATGAAAAACTTGTTAAATTAGAATTTACATGTCTAGTAATGTTACTGTAATTTTAATCCTAACAATTAAAAAATTAAATGTATGATAATAATTATCAATTTACTTACTTAAAAAAGATTCCAGAATATTCAAGATACAAAATAGTTAAATTTAATTTCCACTTTACTATTATTACTGTGGATTTTTGAAATACCTCAAGATCCTATTTATTTGTAAGTTTTTTTAATTGTAATTAGAATAAAAACTTAATTATGTTTGATAATTAAAATAGTTTTATTTCATGATTAAATTAAAAAACATTATTTTAAGATTTAAGATGTATCCAATCAATACAGATTGTCTCACCTTCTTTTAATTAACAGCATGATCCCAATGAAGAGTTCACTTACCTGAAACAAATGAAATAAAAAATTAGAAAACTACTTCTAGAGTTACGTTTTAATATAATAATATGTTATTATTTAATATAATATATATTATTTTTAATTAATTAATAATAATTAATATAATTGGAAATATTCACATGGAAAGCAAAATAAATATAATATTTTTAAAACGAAGGAAAAATCAATCATACAATTATCTAATTAATTATATATGCATATTTTTTATTCGATCGATGAATTAATTCAGTCAAAATATTGTGAATTAAACTTTTAAAAAATTGAATCTTATAAATTTTATCTTTTAGTTTATGTAAGATTATTTTTAAATTTGCAAATATTTCCAAATCAATAAATAAAATATGATTCGTTAAAATTAAATTTTATTATTTTGAATATATCATAAATTACTATAATAATAATGATAATGTAATAATAATATAAGTATAGTATATTATAAATTATAAAAAAATGATACATAATAAATATGATAAATTGAAAATATCACATACAGTATTTATAATAGTATTTAACATGTAATGTATCAATAATTTTATCATTTAGCAATGTTATAAATTATTTTTAAAAAAATGAAATTACTATAATATTTCCATTGGATACAATATTATTAGATAAAACAAAATTTTTCAATTTACACTACTACACTTCCCATAAGAATATCTCAATTGTTTTTTTTTTTTTTTTTAAGGCATCCCTTTTTAAAGCATATTGCTCTCAAAATATATTACAAAACTCTGAAACAAAGGGTTGGAACACCATTGAATTCTTGGTAAGTAATGACGAAGCCGAAAAGTTAACACAAAGCTTCTACGGTTGTTGACTAGCTAAGCTGGCTTTTTATCGATTCGGCGTCTAGTGTAACGAGTCGACACCGCTTTATGCGAAATAGACGAATAGTGGTTGGTTCAACGAAAGGGCGATGAGCTAAGCTTTCTCGTAATTAGTTTCAGGAACGACGAGAACTCCTCGACTAGATTGGCACTGTTTTCAAGTAGCCGAGCAGCCATTGTTCTTTGGGAGAATTTGGCGTGAAATGTCGGGAAAATTGCAAACCACCGGAAAAAGAGAAACATAGAAACGGTGAATGGAAACAAATTGGTGACGCGGTAGAATTTCAACGACCAACTTCTCTGCAAATATTTATATAAAATGTTAATATATTTTTGGGATACTTTTGGGAGAAATTCGATTTTTAGAGGACAAAATAAAGATGTAATATGATATACAAGAAATAACAATTAACGTTTACGTAGAATGAAATAATTCTATCTTTATTACACTTTCGTCTTAAAATTTGCTCATATATTAATAAATAAAGCCTTGATTTTTTGAGTAATTTTCAATAATTTGCGAAATTTTATTATCATTTTTATCAATTAATTAAAATTTATCTTTACATATATTATATATATCTTATTTTTGTTATATAATATAAATAACAATCGATATTTTTGTTTTTGTAGTCTCTACAATTAACTTGTTACACGAATGTTAATTAACATATTGTATAAGATATTAATAAATTCATGGAGGATGTCTTTAAAGAATCGATTCTAGAGATCAAAGTCAAAATCAAATAGTTGAAGCTTATTCATTCAAGTTACAAGCAATTAGAATTTCATTTGGATAAAGCGAGACAGAGTTAGATCTATTTCATTCGTTTCATCCAATACAAATTTCAATTATACTATAACTTAATAATAAATAAAAATATTTCACATGCATACAAATTTTTGTGCTTGTTTTTAATCTTTGGAATCGATCCTCTAAACGAATAATATTAACACTTTATATATCTATATGACCAACTTGTTACACAGTGATCTCTCGACTGTTATTGATAAGTCTCTGCTCCTTCGTCATAGAAACTTTGCCACAACTACGCGCGGACTTGTAACTCTTTCGATCAGGATTTAATACGTGACGTGGTTACGCGAATTATCGAGTTCTGATTACGTAACTTTATATTACTCACCGTTACTATCGACACTGTTGTTAACTCTTTGAAACTGATGCAATGCATTATAATGCTTTGGTTAATTATAAAATAAGTATAGTTAAACAAATACATGGCTGAAACTTTTAAATTTTATTAGTGTGTGCTCGTTCATTATGGTAACGAAAAAAAAAAAAAAAAAAAAACGTAAGTGGAATTTTTTATTGCTCATTCTTTATAAGAATAAGTAAAAAAAGAAAATAATCCTTTTTTTCGATTTGTGAAAAATCAAGAATCCATTTAAATAAACATCTATTTTTTTAAAAGATAATAGAAATTTTTTAAATTTATATAACTAAATTCAATAATAACAATATCATAAAACATATCAATTGTAAATTATTAATTAAACTGGAAAAATTCGGATTAAATTCGGAAGAGATTCAAATATTCTTGCGTTTATTTTTTTAAAATATAATTATATTCATACTTATAAACTAAGGCACATATATATGCTTATGATCATAATAGTTATATATATAAAATATACTGAAAATGTGAGAACATGGTTTAATTGGGGATTCCTGAAATAATTATAAACAATATTTTTCTTTATAGAAATTTTCGTTTTGGCTTTGTTAATTGAATTATTAACAAAAAAACACTGACCAATCACAGAGCGTTTAAATTAATGATATACACTAATTATTTATTAAGCTTCCAATAATTGATTATAACTCACGTTTAAAAAATTATTTTATATATTATTATCATATTATATTATTATATAAAATACCGCATAATAACAAAATCGATGTGTTTGAAATTCATCTCATTGTGTAAATTTTTTTAGTAGTAAAAAAAAGTATAATCTTCCACGATTGTAATTTGATTAATTTTTCATTCACAGTTATAGAAGCTTTTTTTATTCCCAAGAGGGATTCACAATTTCCGAAAGCACTCGTCTAACTAACCTCTTCTACAAATACACATATCCTCTGATCTGACCTGATTTACCGACACAAATCTCCAAACAGGACACGTTCTTTCTCTTCCACTTCTTTTTTACTGCATATTTCCTCCCATTCGTTTGTAGAATTGCAACGACTATTCGAGAAATTCGCAAATTAACCGTCTACAACTGGAAAATGTATTAACTATATTTGCTTTAAATGTTTTATATAATATAAAAAAATCATTTAATTCGACGTGTAATTTACAAATTGTAACTATATATGTCGATTCTTAAAAAATTGACACTTTTATTTTTTGCAAATTATCGTAATTATTAACGAAAATGCACGCTAAATAGAATTATTTTATTCAAACAATATGTATAAATAAAGATATGCACATGTATATGCAACTTCTGATGAAAAAATTAGGACCTTTTCAACATTTTGTCAGGATTCTAAATAAAATTTAAGAGCCAAAATTTAATTTAATTGAAATTCAATAATTAAATATATGTTTCATAGATGCAAATTAACAATATCATAATATATTATGATACATAACACTTATGATTTTCTCTACTTTTTTATTATAAAGTATTATGTGTGTGATGGGTTATTGAGTAAATATTTACATTAAGTTATGCATAGATAATAGCGATTGAATCAATGCAATATTTAGATCTCGAACAGTTGATCAGTCCTTCTTGATCTGTTAAGGAATTAAGAGAAAATTAAGTGAAATAAGCCTCGGTTTAATAAAAATATAGAAATTAGTATAAATAATTGGATATATCAATTGGGCAAAATATTTGTATTATTGTTCTTAATATCTAGTTAATAAAAATAATTAATTATTATTAAATATCGTTCAGATTTTTAAATTTTGTTAAAAATATCGAAAAGAGACTGTAAAACGTGATTGGTCGAATCAAAATGACATCCCTCCCCTTGACGATAAAGTTATATAAATCCTAAATTCTGTACCGTATTCTTACATTAACAAGAGCAACATCGAGTTCTTCAGATGCTTCCTATTGGCTGGAATCTAAGGTGGATTTCATTTCTGAAATGCTTCTCAAGGTATTTCAGTTATTTCTTTGCAATTTAGATCCGGAATCTCTATTGCGTGCCGCAAGTGCAATAAAAATAGATGTAAATTTTGTAGATTAGACAAAGAAGAGATGAGATTCGTTAAAAAAGGCGTTAAAATTGAAAAAAAAAAAAAAAGTAGAAATATAAATAGAATTTATAAAACTAAACACGATATTTGGATCAAAAGATGCTTCAAGAATATTATTATATTCTCACTATGAGAAAAATAATTTAGCTATGATTTCTTAAAAATGTATTCGGATATAATTATTACTTGTGATAGAGAATAAATGAAAAAAAATTTAACCAAAAACAATATTAACAGTTAACGATATTTTATTTTATTACTTAAATTATTAATAATTTTAAGCCTTCAACATTTCTTTTAAATTATGTATATATATTATAACAATATTTACTTAATAATATTTTTTACAATTAATAGATAGCAAGATTTGAAATCTGAATATTTTTCATTATTGAACCTGAATTCATTTTTCAGATAAGCACGAAATATTATTATTATTCTTGTGTAAATTTCATTTTTAAATTTGAAACATGATTATTCGTTAAGAATTTTTAATAAACTCAAATTCCAGCGGTATAATTTTAAATCGATAATTCAAATATCATTTTACGTTGATTAAAAATATTAAATAGATCTGCAATATCTGTTCAATATTGTAACGATATATTTTTACATCCTAATCTTTCATTTAAAAATTATATTAGATGATTAATTTATAGCATCGAAAAGATATATCATGCAAAGATCATATAAATATATGATCGTTTATAATCAAGATGTTAAATTAATCTTAAATAATACAGATCTTTGGTTTACATTCGATAAGGGCCAGTACTCTATGCTTCAATAATAACCAGACTCGTCAGTTCACTTTCCACGATATGATCCTCGAAGCGAATCAATCTCGCCGAACACGTACTCTATAAACTTAACTAATGGACTCGTTCCCATTTATCGTATATTGAGTTGCATACGTGCACACACTCTGCTCATAACTTTCGTGATATGGAAATACGTAGTTTCGTAGATTTATCGTAAGGGCAGAGAAACTTTATTATGACATCCGTATTACTCATATATTTGACGAATTATGCCGTTCCACGTCAACTTCCAATGATTCCAACACGTCTGACAGGTAACTGTACAAGCGAGATGTGAATTAATCATTCGGATATTGGATGCTCGAACCGTGTCGATTATTTTCCTTTTCGTGAATTTCGAATAATCTTATTTGGCTCCAACACCATTTTGATCGTCCGATAAATTAACCACAATTGATCCTTTCGAATAAATTGAGATTGATTTTTCATTGATAATGCGATATAACGAGATCATTTTTTGAAAAGTTAAAAGGTGAAACGAAAATATTTTTTCGAAATAAACGGTTTAAATTTTTAAATATGTCGATATTTCTGAAAAAATATATATTCGTTTTACTAATGGCATATTGGTACATTAATCTTGGTCTGAATTGATTTGAAAATTTTTTTGATCGAAGTAAAGCGAAGCTTTATTTAATTAAAATTGATTGATTCTGCTTTATATCCATAATTTAAAATTTGCGAAATACATATAGTACAAAAAAATATTGTACTTGCATAAAAATCTGCAGTAAAAGAATATTTCCTTGATATAATTGATATTTCCAATTCCGATTCTACGACATTTATCCGAAAACTTTTTTAATTAAAATCATAAAATTGACTTAAGTGTATATATTATTAGAATTTTGTGATTTATTTCTCAATAAGTAAAAGCAAAACTGCACTAACATTAATCAGAACAGAACGAACAACGCAGATAACATGATATATTTATAAGAACAAAAAATTAATATTAATTCTAAACTGAAATAAATATTAAAAAGAAATTTGTCAAATCTAACTGATATGGATAGTATCTCTTCCCAATAAATAATAAATTATCATTTCATATTTGTTCAATCAAGTAATTCTTCGTATAACATACGAATTCAATAGCAGTTATCGATATGAAAAAGCATTTAAAATGCTAATACACGAAAAAAAAAAAAAAAAAAAAATGGTGAATTGAAATTGTTGAATATCGAACGCTCTTCCGGACTGGTAATTTCAAATTATCCGATGCAGATGTAGCTCGTAAATAAATTGGAACACGCGAAAAGTGACTTCATGATGTATACCAACCAAAGATAAATTATCCACCTAACACAATTTCCCAACAAGTATAAACGTGAATAAAATATCGCTTAACCCATAGATATAAATTTCCTGTTGAACTTTGCTATTTGTAGGAGGTGTATCATTTGGTTATTCATATTGCGCGGATGTAATTGCATATAATTTAAAAAAAAAAAAAAACTTTTTAAATTTTCATTTCTATAACATTTGTCTATATACATACATGTTTGTATATGTTTATATATATATTCCTATCATTAAATATATTACACATATTGATTTTATAAAATATTTGTAAATTTTGTTTATAAATATCAAGTAGTTTTATATTCTTATTTATATTTTTGAATATATTTTTTAATCGAAAGATGAAGTTTGAAAATGCTAACAAATACACACAGTGAATATTCTTTTTTTTTCTAAATTTTACACATAATAAAATTTTTGAAAAAATATACTTTCTGGAAGAATTAATATATTCACTTTAAATTATATTGATGAATATATATTTTACAGAATAGAAAATTTTAAAATAGAAAATAGAAAAATCTAAATTATCGTTGAATATAAAATATTAATATGATAAAACTAATTGAGAAGAATTTTTTTTAAATTTTGTATTATTTTCTCAATATCAAATCATTAAAAAAAAAAATTAAATAAACAAAAAAACTTTCTGCATTTTTATATCAAAATCAAATATGTATAAATATAAATTAATACTAATATCTTCTATTTTAAATAGAAATAAATAATAATAAAATATTATGTATCATATAATGTATGTATATGTATTATGTATTATATATGTATGTATCTCAAGAATGATTATGATGTATGAAAGCAAATGATGTGGAATCGAATCTCATGACCTGAAGAGTTGACGTTATCGATTCGTCTAACCTAGTTATTGTTTCACACGATTCATTGTTCACACGAGTCATTGAATAAATATATTTATTTTTATTAAATCAATATTTATTTTTAACAGATTTTATTTTGAATAGAATTTCATCGCATTTTTGATACTGTTTTAATTGTTTTTAATTAATTCATTATTGCGTTTATCTCGAGTAGAACATGAAATTGTTCAATTTAACATTGAAATATACATGTTCATGTTGTTACCAGCCAATATTTATTAGAAAGAAATGAAAGAGAAAATTTCGAATGATCGATATAATGAGGTATATCACTTTTCTATATTTACAGAGATAATTGTAAAGAAACAAAGATGATCTTTTCATCGATGTGATATTATATATTTTATGTATGAAAACGTGTATCAAAAGAAATTCGTCCATGTTATACAACAATTTTAAGATTGCACTAAGAAATAGAATAAATATTTTGAATAATTCATTGATTTGAATCAAGTATTTCTTCTAAGATAGTACTTTCTTCAATGTGATTTGTTCTTTGTTCTTATTCACTATTCAAAGTTTTATTTTTCATTTTCTTTATTTATTTGCATTGTATCAGAAAATTCTTCTTATCATTTAAATTTACTATGTCTTTTAGTTACATTTCCATATTATATCTTTCTTTCTATTGAATAATGATACATTGCTCGAAAAATGAAATTATTTTGTAATAGTCGAAACAGAAATAAGAACTTTGATCGTAAATAATGATAAAAAATAAATAAAATTAAATTTTATCAAAACAAAATCTATTCATAAATATACATTATAAATATATTATACTTCTCGTGTGTTGATATAAAATATTTATTTCATTTTCGATTTTGCTATGACGATTTATCTTTACATTGTGTATATTTATTTTCGTTTGCAAAACTAATATACATATAAAATCATTGCAAAACTGCAAAACTTTTTTTCTTTCATTTCTTCTTCTATTTATATAGGAAAAATATTTACTACTAAAAATATGATCATTCAGTCTAAAGTTTGATTCTTTATGTATTAGTACCAGTTTGAGTGAAATATAAAATTTAAGATTAAGAAAAAAACAATAATAACTATTGAAATTTTTTTTGTAACTTTTAAGATATAATTGCAAAGCAAAAAATTATTTGATAGAAAAAGATTTCTTTTATAATTATAATTAAAAACGTAGAAGAAAAGGAATGTCCTATAAATAAAAACTTACTTGTTACTGATTATAATTAATTTGAAAATATTTCTTTCAGTCAAATAGTATGATTATAAATTAAAACGAAAAAGCAGAAAGATTTAAATCAGAAATAATTCTAGAAATGTAAAAAAAATTATTACTATTATTAAAAATAATTCAACTCACATTGAAAATAATTGAAAATTTTGAAAAGATGATATTCACTTTTTGAATTATAATATAATAATATATACAATATTTATACTTTCATAAACAATTAAATAATCAATTTATGTATTGAATTCTTCTAAAATTTCTTTGAAGAAAAAAAATAAAATTTGTACTCTCATATATAATTATTTTTTTATAATATGCCAAATATAAAATAATTTCATTCATTGTAATAAATAAATGCTTCATTGAATGATAAAATTGATTAAAATATAGAAAATAACATAAATTTCTACCAATTAAATTTCAGAAAAAAAAAATGTTTTGATCACTTTTGTAAATTTAAAATATTTATAAAAAAATATTTGCAAATGTAGCGCGTGTTCCATTTTCAAAACGTGGTCACATTCCATTTAGAGATACAGAAGATATTCGATGCACATGTGTCTATACTGAATACGTGATGTTTCAACCAGGGTTTCTCGTTGATCCTTCATGCACTCTCGATTATGCTTATACGACCTACCAACCCTTTGGAGCGATAACTGCACCCATGAGACCGTTTCCATGTTTGCAATGCTTACTATCCTCCTATCATTACGAAGCATGGAAATGTTACACATTTCTATTCATATGTATTCATTTGAAAACATAACATTAGCAATTTCGATATTTATAATTGTGAAAAAAAAAAATGAAATGTATTACAATTAAATATTGCAATATTTATATATCGTCCTAATATACATAATTTAAGATATTTTAAATATTTTGTTTAATTCTGGAACAAATTTTTCGACAGCAATTGGAATATAATTAATATTTTCATTGATAAAAATTTTTATAACTTCTTTGAAAATATACAATTTATACAATATATACAAAAATACGCTTATATTTAATAGAATATAATTTTAATAGAATATAATTGTAAAATATCTAATTAATATTTCATACAGAAGAAAGATATTCGAAGGAAAAAGAAAATATATCTAAGAAATGATTTTTAAATTTTATAGGATGAGACTAAATAAAGACAAAGGTTGACACGTAAAAATATTCGTTGAAACTTATTTTTCAAATTACAAACAATTTAATTTTGCATTAAATGATGTAAAATGAATTTATCTTTGTTTTCATCTAATGTGAAATTAGAGATTTTTAAGATTGATAATAGTTGAATATTATTATAAATAAATTTAATAATATTTTGAATAAAATTCTGAGTTATGATATAATTGAAGATTGAACAAAAAGAATAGTTTTTCATAGCATAAAGAAGAGAAATGAATTCTGAACAATATACAGAAGTAACATTGAAATAATATATTCCATTATATCTTGTAATTTATTTTTTCAGATAAATAATAGCAATGAGAATAAAATCATGAAAAAAATTTATAGTCAAATCTGGATATTTTTTTAAAGAATTTATACAATAATACAAATGTTTCATATAAAAAATAAATATTTGTAATTAAACAATTTATGTTTGGTATTTAACAAATTAAATTATTTGTTGTTTGCCATGCTTATTTATTATTTATTATTCTTTATTTTTGATTTTAATGAAAATGATTGATTGATTTCTTAATATGTATTTAATGTTCGTATCATTACTGTTTATTAACATTTATATAATCATTTTTAATATTTACTTTGATTATTATTTGAAAAACAAATTAAGAAATAAACGTTATTTTCTCAAACAATTCTTTAATTTATTAATTAGTTGACCAAATAAAGATATAATACCAATTGAAATAAGTTCATCTTTGAAATAAATTCATCCAGATTTAATTGCAACGTACATTGTAATTATCGATATAAATAAATATACATGCATTCTACATAATTCAACTATTCTGCATAACATGACATGTTTCTTATACATATAATTAAATATTTAAACTTCTTTCAGATGCATATAAAAATCTACACATGATTAAAAAAATAATCTTCAACAGATATTTCAGTCTGTAATATTTCAATTTTCTATCTCGTTCATCCAAACATTCTATACAAAGATAATCGAGGATTTATAGGATTCAAAGCATCTGTCAATCTGAATAACATACAATTATTAATCGAAATTAATCGAAGCCAAAGCGAAAATATTACAAAAATCTAATCTTTTTTCCATACTCCCTATATTATTTAAATTTCTTTTAAACGTTCGCACAACATATAAAATTTTCATATTTTAATTCGTCCATGCCATCCTCCGACTTTTGTCCAACTTCCTGTCCCCGTCTCACGGTTAATCGAGAATTTACACGATCCGAAGCATCTAAATCTGAATAATATACGATTATTACGGAATTGGCGGGAATCGAAAGGTAATCGATTCAAAAAGAAAATCCGCGACGCGAACGTAACAGGCAGCGAGTTCAAAGGGCAACGGTAATTGCTCGATTACCATTACCAGCATCGTGTATCTCGCATCGAGTTTATGACTTGCGCAAGATTTAGATCCGGAATTCCCACATCCTGGGACACTCGCAAGCGAGTTAAAGCGGCAACGCGCTTTACTCGGGAATTAATGTTGCCGCGTGTTCATCGGTCGCGCGATGCCTTCGCTCATAATTTATCTCGGTTACGGGATACGAGAACCGCGTCGAGAAGCTGTTTGTAGACCAGACGTAACACGTCGCTCGCCAAACAGACAAGAAATTTCAAATTTGTTCGGCAAGGGTGTACAATAAATATTATTTCAACCGCGTGTTTTCATTCTGGTAATACTGGTTATACCACCTTTAATGGTGTAAATTATGAGGGATGATGATGGTTACATAATGGCGGATTAACGGTTGATTAATGTTGGCACAGTGTTACTTTCCACGCGTTCTCAAATTAACGATTAGAGGACAATTAGAATTGCACGCTTGATTTTGAGCTTGCGTTTATGATTGATATTTTTTTTTTTTTTAAACAATTAAAAAATATTTTGTATCAGTTAAATGGATTTTATATATTTTTATTTTCGTTTCAACTCTTTTCATTAAATCATCTCGCTTGTTATTACTAATTATTTGCTTCATTTTACTAATTATACGATTCATAAATCTCGCGAAACTGTCCATGAATTTTAGCAGCATCATTTTTTATTAAAAAAACAGATAACTACGCAGTTAATGGGATTATTTATTGCAGCATTTATATCGTGAATTATTGACACGCAGTAATAAATTCTAATCTAACAAGTCTAAAAAAAAAAAAAAAAAAAAAAAAATGCTACGTAATTACGATCCCATTTTCCCTTTTATTGGTAATAATTGTTAAAAGTATTTTACTTCGAGTGTCCTCTATATTTCTTCATATTACTTGCAACTTCTTTCACCACGACAAGAATTTCTAACCAAATAACCTTCTTACTATATTGGGTAACGTTAATCTCGATGGCATTTAAATCTAAAAGTTTAACAAGCAATGGCTTATGAAAAATATGTATGTAAATAGTAATTTAAATTATACACTTTGATATTAGTTACAAGAATATGAAATAAAAAATGTAGAGTTTTATCTACAAAACTTAATTGAAATAAATAACTTTCACGTTATCTCAACGTTATCTTAAGGAACTATGTATTTTATTTATTAGAACTTAATTTTATTTCGTTTTATTTTAACGTTTGATTTCGATGTTCTTGCAATATTTTATGGATCGAGCAACGAATTCACAAGGAATTCATTTAAAACTGTAATGATTTATAAAATATTGTGCATGTATATTACAAATATATGTATATAATCATTTCGAATCATTTAAAATCTGAACATTTAATTTGTAGAATATTCTTAGAAATTTAATATATACAGGTATATTTAAAATATTTAAAATTACAAGAGAATCTGTATTAAATTACTTTGTGGAATATTCAAAACAAGTAAAAATAAAATTGTATAAGAAACAGTTACTATGAAATATTCAATTTATGAGGAGAATGGGACATAAATCATTCCTTTTGAGCATTTAAATTTTAAAAAAGTGGGATTTTACTAAAAGTGGCCAAAGTCTTTTCTTTTCTTCTTGTCGAAATACAAAATACAAAAAATTACATTTTCATCGATTCAAAAATAATAAAGTACAGAAAATATAAACAAATTAAATCTTCTATATATAATTTTACTTGTCATATTTCCTTTCATTTCGAATCAATTCATCAACAAAATTTTCATTAATCGAACCGTTGTATTCTAAAATACAAATTAAATTCAACCTTTCTAAATTTTTTCAAAAAAAAAAAAAAAAAACGAACTTACCAATTCCATCCACGCCGTTAAATAAAAAAGATTGAAAATTGCTTTAGAGTTAGATTAATAAGAACACACACTTTGTATCACAGAATTGAATTACAGAGAGGCAATCAATCCATCAGCACGATGAATTGTTGACACTCACCTCGTACAGGTGGTCAGCATCGATTGCCTTCTTCTTTCCCCTCGATGCGAAAATCTTATCAAGATTTGCAATTTCCTTCTTACCTTCCTCGAACAAATCGTCGATTGTATATCAGTGGGCGTATGTACATACACTCTAGAATCCACATTGGCCCCGCCTTGTTTCTCGATCGTGGTTCTCACTGAGAGAGAGAGAGAGAGAGAGAGAAAGGACCGATCATGCTATCATATTTTTGCAAAACACGGAACCATTAACCGACGAGAGAAGAGGGGTTGGCCCGTTCGTCGTAAAAAGAATCGAGTGAACGTTTTAATCGAGCGGATAATATTACACGCATCGATGTCGATACGGGGAGGGGGAGCGAGAGCAATTATGATGTTAGCCGGCCGATTTATTAAACACGCAACAGCCAGGCTTCTCGGATGGTTAATTAGTGGTTACAGTGGTTGTCGTCTTTCGTGCCACTAATTAAAATCGTGTAAGAAAAATCGAATTTGTTCTTCGTCGTTCTTCAATCGTTAATAACAAATGGTGGACGATAAATTTTGATCGATTCGTATTTAACTATGTAATAATATCGATTTTCAATTTTTAGACGAGGCAATTTTGCGTGTCTCTGCTTGCGTAATTGAGATCGAATGATGGCGAGTGTATATATCGACGTTTATTTTGAAAATGTGCACTCGTTTATTATTGTAATTTTTAAGTGACGAAAGTAGATTGACGAAATTAGAATAAGAATAAGAGGAAAATAACAGTTTACATTTTTAAAAAATGATAAATCTATCTAAAGTAGAAATAAAATAAAGTAGAAGCGTTAGAAAATAAATTCTTAATATCTTTATTTAAACATATTATAAAGTGTGAATATCGAAGTCAATGTTTAACTTTGATAAAAAAATTATTATTTTAATTTTAGCTTAACGTGAAAAATTATTTCATATTATAACTTTTAATTACTTTATTACATCAAGTTAATTGATTAATAAGTTGTATATATTTGTAAAAAAATACTCTACTAAAATAAGCTTAAAATTCATCTTTTTTTTCAAAATTAATCAAGATGTATATATATATTGTTAAAAAGTAAGCGTTACATTAGTATCGAAATATTTTTACGATTGAAAAAGTTCGAGATTATAAATTCTCAAAATTTCTTAAAAATAGTAACATCAACGAGCAATGCTATCACCTAATATTACATTTCGAGCAAATGGAATTTTTACGAATAAACGAATGATAAAAAGATAACACAGAATATTTTGTATCAAATTATCTCTCGTTTCGCTCGTAATCGCCTTTACACACACGCACACCTAAATCATTACATTAACCACGATTATCGCGTCCGCCCGTTCCCTTCAATCGCTTCATTAAATGCCATCGTTCGAGAAAACGATACAGAAAATTGTAAAACCGTTCGACGGATTTTCATGCTCATTTTCTCACGACATTAAAACCGCTAGTAACGCAAGTAAACACTTAATAACCACGTACGTACGCGACCCGCCATTATACAAAACCCATTGTCCGCTACAATCATATTTTTCCACCAATCTACAATTATCGCGTAAATGTTAAATCAGTCCAAACAAGGATATTTAATATCGCTTGGAAAATGATTGGTTTCGAAACGAAACAAAAAAAAAAATACTGTACTTCAAGATACCGTACGAACGTTAACAGGGTAATCTAACGTTAATCCGAATGTAGCCAGTTTCGTTTCGGCCATTAACGACGCGCCATAATTACTACGAGCGTGCGAATGAATCGAGGGGTCATGCCAGGAAATATCCTCCATTCGTTTCGTTCTACGGTCCGGCGACCAGCAATCAACGAGATTTCGAGGACGATCAATAGCCGTGTGGCTGAACGTTCGACGTCCAGGGATTTACTACAGACGTATCATAGTTCATAACGGTACGAAAGGAAGAAAATGTGATGGGGTTAGAGGCGAGTGCCGGGGAATGCGGGAGACCGATTGGTTGAACCTCGACCGGAAGGGAATCAAGGAGAAAACGGAACGATAGCGTCAACGACAGATGCATCGTGATATGGATGTTATCCGGCCGCGTTCTATCTTCCGACATCTTATTATAGCGATGAGGGGGAGAGAGAGAGAGAGAGAGAGAGAGAGAGAGGTGAAAACAGGAAAATAGAGTTATATGAACTATTAAGTTTTTCAATTACTGTAATTTTGTATAGTAGGTATTTTATCTTAAATTAAAGGAAAAATTTTTAAATTTTTTCTTTGTAAGTTTATGCAGAGAATATAATGGAAAATAACAGAAGATAATTAATAATTATTGAGGTTGAAAAGTACTTTTTTGTAAAACAAAAATTATTCTTGTTATTATTTTTTTTTATTAACAGTTTTTTTTTTTTTTGGTTTCTCGATTTAAAGTGGGAGATGGAAATTGACAATTGTGCAAAACTCGTGCAATCATGATATACACATTATATGCAGCTTTTTGCTAAATATAATCTTGAATTATCTATAAATTCTTACGTACACCTCTTATAAAACATCTTATCATAATCAAAATATGAATAAAGGATGAAGAATAATTTTTAAAAATTTACATTTTATATTCTTTGTATATTTATATATACGTTAATTTATTCAAAAAATTCTAATTTAGAAAATTGAATTTCTTTATTAGACATTGCAAACTGTTCGAAAGTTAAAAATTGAAATTACTTATTATTTTTTTAAATATAAAAATTATAATCACAATTGTTATTATATTCATTCTACTTTTCAATTAATTAAGTAAGTATCTGTTAAGAAATATATTATTTTTCAGAACTTTTATAAATGAAATATAAATCGTTAAAATTTTACAGTAGAATTAATTTATTATGTAGAAAATTAATAAAAAAAAAGTTTTATAAATTGATTTATTATTATTATTATTATTAACAATTTTATCTTTAATTACATCTTTGCAACATTAGTTATTTCATATTAGATTTTTTTTTTCTTCTCTTCGTTTCTTCGCAAAGATTGCATTTACCATTAAACGCATTTCCACGATCACGAAACGATCCATCTCTTCGGCAGAGCTAATTACGTATCGAACGCGTCCGATCGAGACAACTTAGTTTGATTAACGGTGATTCAACGGTGTAAATTATATATTTATCACTGAAAATTATACGATAGATCTATATATTCCGAGATCCAAATAATTATAATTCAATAAGCATGAATATGGATATGATGAATATGCATTTTCATTTCGGAAAATTGTGATACTAATTGTTCCAAAAGAATTTCTTTTGGATCAAAATTATTATAATTATATACATCGGAAAAAAAAAAAAATAATCGAAATTAATTGGAATCGTAATTTATACAGTATTAAATCTGAAAATCTGAAAATGTTTTTTTAAAATTGAAGTTATTGTTATTTACAAAAAAAAAAAAAATTATTACAACTTTCTTGTGATTTTCATTTAAAAGAATACTCTTCTCTGATTTTGATGGCCTTGAAATATGTTGCCAAATTCAATATTCCAAATAATTTTTCTCTATATACATTCTTTATTTTTACATATTGCTCGTTTTATACAATTTTTCGAGATATTTGTAAAAAATAATCCATAACTTTATAAGAAATTCTATATATAATTGTAGCAATATATGTTTTATTAGTTTTATTAATATTATGTAATATTAGTTCAACCAACCGTTTCACAGCAATAACTCAAACCTAAACCTTTTTGTTTTGTTAACTTTTTGTCTATAAATAAGAATCGATACGGATTCTTTAGATGAAAACTTCACGTACAATGTCTATGATTAGTCTATATTAAGTTTATGCTAGAATTAAATTGTAATTTTATATAAATACTTCACAAATATTAAACATTATTTCAAGATCATCGAAATCGCTGAAAAAAACTATTTCATAAATAATTATCTTTCTTAAAGTGATTGTTATTATTTTCGATGATTATATTTCATTTTTTTTTAAACAAATTTCGAATTGTCTAACAGAAGAAAGATAGCAGTCTTAATTTATGTATAATCGATGATGATTTTTCACAACTTTTCTTGCATGTAGAAGAATTTTAAGGAATAAATTATATATTTCTTTATCATATTTCATTTATTTGATTAATAAGTAATTTTTTTCTTTTAATTATTTCAATTGTTTTTGCAAGCATTGGAATGAATTATAATAGATACATTACAATCTTATATCTTACGAAATGAAATATTATAAATCAGAGTTATAAATGATTTAATAAAAATCTATCAAATTATATTGTAAGTTCAAACGTACAAAAATAATATTAATGAAAAACTTCTTCTATTTAATTGATACAAACTTCTCTCTCTATTATTCGTATTCTGTTGTTTGTTGTCTAAATCAAGCTAATGAGCGAAGAATTGAAAATTCGTGCATTCATGCTTCATGAATTTAAATTTGGAAATGAAACTACACATCAGTATATCTATCCTCTTCATTACGATATTCCATTGTCTATGTTTAAATCAAAGTGGTGAGTGAAGAGTCGAAAATTCATGAATTTAAATTTGGAAATAGAGCAATATACGTACAGCAAAATTCATTTAATGCTTGTGAAAATATAACTATCATTTATTTTTTTCCAATTTTCTCGTGATTCAAGGATCATAAACAAAGAAAAGAATATGATTAATTATATTTTGTGAGAAAGACCAAAAGACTTTTATATATAAATTTATATATTGCGTTATAAAAGTAAATAATAATTATTTTCCTATTTATAAATAAAAATGTGTTTTTTAAAGCATATATTTATATATATATGCTTATTGTATATATTTGTACATAAGATACTTCAAATGATCTCAAAATAAAATATAAATCAGAAATAACGAAATTGCGTAAATTTGTTTTCAATTTTCAAATTAAATTTGAAAATTTTAATAATACAAATAGAATTAATTAATTCTCTATAAATATGAATAAATTGTTGATAAAAAATTATTCTAAATGTGAAAATAAGGAGAAAAAATATAAAATACATTTTTTTCTATTTAAAAATTAATTTTCGAGAAAATTGAAAATTCATCGATTATACAATTTCTCGATTGGTATTTTTATATTGGTTTTTTTAAAAACAAGAATTTAAACGATAAAATTTTATTTTACATTTTGTTGTTTATTTTCACATCAGTAAAATAATCGTTTATTAATTTCTTATTCAATCAAGAATTAGAAATTTTTATTTACATATAAGAAAATTCTAAATTTAATTTATTTGAAAATGAAAAAAATTTTATTCTACATTTTCATTTTGTCTCATAAAATCTAATTTCTTATATTATATTATATTATATTTACTATAATTTTAATATATTGTATTATAAAATATTAATTTTAGAAACTGTTTATTCGAAATATTATTTGAAATACTATTTTTTTATATTTCAATAAAATACTTATTTCAAAATAATATATTTATATAAATTATTGATATGAAAATAAATGATTTGAAATATTATTTAAATACTGTTGCAAAAAAAAAAAGTTTATTCGGTAAATCCTGCATTATTCTTAAGAAATAAAAAAAAAACATTAATTTATATTTGCCTATTATTTATTTTCTCCAGTTCTAATAAATCTATCTATATATGAACAAATATTACGATTATGCGTTCTCATAGAGTATCATTTTCTTTTCTTTTCGTAAAATTTCTAATGCGTTATAGTATAGAATATTCGTATATATGTATATGCATATGTATGCAGAATACTTCACGAATTAACATCTTACACGAGTATACAAATAAGCCATTTGGTTACATGTACCAATCTATCTTTTGAAGCTTACTACATCTGTTTTAAATAGTCTCTCGTCTTCTATGCGTACAACAAACACGCAAGCACGCCGATGTACAGCTATATATGTTATATCTACTTTCTCTTTTTCGTTATCACAGTTATTCTCTCTCCATTTCTCTCTTACTTTTCAACTCAATTGGCAACTCTAAAAATAATGCAGAATATGATCTCTATTCGTTAATAGCGATTTATATTTTTATATAATTGGTACTCACTTTTCTTGTTATACTTTTTTTATTATAGTAATCCAAAATAAATGTAAATAAGTTCTCTTGGTTTTTTAATACAATTGTCAAAGGTATCATAGTGAATGAAATATTGTAAAAATTTTATTTCGTAGTAGTTGTTTTATTTAATTATTAAAAAGTTTATTAACTTAATCTAATCAACGATCATTACAAATCATAAAGTCAGAAATTAAATTTTTGTTTGATCAATTTATTTATATAATTCTAAGTTTAATTTTAAGTTAAAATTAAAGAAAAGTTCATGTAACTTAATTGTTAGTCGATTTGTCTTTTTAATCTGGTGTAAAATTAACCTAAAAGCTTAAACTTAAACTTTTTCGAAGAAAAAGAAAAGTTTTTGTTAATAACTTTTTAATGAACAATGATAAATAAAATCTGTACAATCTGTTACTAAGAATGATAACTGATATATTGAAAAATCATCAAGATTGGACGGTGAAAATTCAATATCACGAAAGAATTCGATACAATAAAAATATAGAAATTTAATATCAATTTTTCCTCCTTTTTTCTTCATCGCAAAAAAATTTGATTTATATACACAGTAAATATAGTTTAAATAAATCTAATAATAAATTATTATTTACCAGGTTACATATTTTATTTTATTTATTTTATCTTGCATACTATTAATTGACAATAAAAGATAAATTACAAAATGATGAATGAATCTTTGTTGTTTAATTATAAATTTAATAAACAATAAGTTAATTTAAATTAACATATTTGTTTATATTAGTATACTAATTAATTGCTAACTTAATTTAATTTAATTAAAATAACACAATTAAATTATGTTACTATTTTTCTTCAAATAATTATTTCAGCTCCACAATAGCCGTTATTCAAAATTAAGGGCTAAGAATCTTATCTAAAGATAGATCTCATTTATTTCCATCGATATTTGTAATAGATTTCACAAATGAGCGTTGAAAATAGTGCAAACCTCATCATTACATTATTTATATATATGGAAATTGAAATTCATTTCCAAATGAAATTTCGATTCTAATGAGATATATAACGTTAGTAATAACATATTCATGATTATGTACATTACGTATACTATTATTAGATTATTTTTATAATCGTATAATGATTTATAAAAAGATATTTCTGATTATTACACGAATATATGATAAAATGTACGACTGACGATATAAAAAAAAAAAAGAAAAAAAAACACGCACAAGATGTAATCAATTTTCCATGTAACTGGGTCAAGCGATAACTTTAAAACGATAAAGGTAAAAAAAAAAAAAATATTTCATTGAGCAAACTGAAATCGTTACAAATGGTTTATTACAAGATATAGTTTTTACTTTGAAAATGAAAAATAATAAAACAATTTGAAAGATCGCTACTTACTTTTCAAAATATGAAATTCGTTAGAAAAGAGATGAATTTCATCTTATTTCAATAAATTTTAACAATAATTTTTATCAACAAAGTTCAAAAACGAATTTTATAATTAATTTATACGTTCAATCATTGGATCTTGCAAGACCAATGATGTGTTGGTCACTCATTTATTTATAAAATAATTCTCATTTCATTCAAAGACGTAATAAATAAACAAATAAAATATATAAAATCGTTATGTAAAAATGTAACAATTTTTTATAATCCAAATGAGGGATGTATTTTACGAATAAATCAAATGTGATACAGTGCCATTCACTTTCTAAAAACTGATATCGTTCATTTCAAAAAAATTTCTTTTTAAAAAAATCACAATTTCACGTAAAACATATACAAAATATACAAAATTGGCACATAATTTAAAATTTGATTATTTCAATTACCTGTTCATTAATTTAATCGATAACGTGATGGACATTTATTTGGAAAAATTGTTCGTTACAACTCATTCGTGTTCCACAGGTAATATTGATTAATTCAGATGAGAGAGTTAATAGAGTAATATTCGAAATGGTGGTCAAACTTCACTCAGATCGTTAAATGTTTTCTTCTTTCGGACGCGTAAACAAGAACTTTGAAATGAAAAACGGTTGGAAATTCCATTTGAAAATATTTAAACTATCCGCTAAATTACTAGACTTAATGTTTGCAATTGCAAATGAGTATATGTAATGACTAGCTGAAATTTCGTTTGACTACACTTCGATGGTTTAGAAATACAAACGAAAGCTAATCGAGAGATTTTAAGTATTGCAAATGTTGTAAATAATGTTTAAAATTATTTGAATAATATTTAAAACTATACGAAAGACGATACAATTATTTTTCTATTTGACCAATGCATATGAATAAAAATAGAAATAAAATTATCACTTAACATTACAGTACTTGCTTTAAAAATGTGCATAATAAATGCAACAATATGTAACAATACATCTACAATAAAAATTTCTATGTAAAATATCTTATGTATACATAAGGATATCAATTATGTATTAATACTCGAATATGATTGGTCAAAGAGGTGGACCGGAACGGGGCTCCACCCCTTTACCCTTCGTGACGAGGGTATATAAACGCCGATTTTTCTACCAGATTGTTAATCGTGTTTTTGCATTGATAAAAGCAAAATGGAGTTCTTCAGGAATTTTCTAGATTCTATTGGGGTGCTGGAACCTGTTAAGGTAGATTTTATTTCTCAACTTCCTTTGGAAGTATCGCAATTAATTCTTCGCGATTTAGATCCGGAATCTCTCCTGTGTGTCGCACAAGTATCTCGAAGATGGTTGCGAATTTGTAAGTCTGACAAAATTTTGAAACAGACTGCGAGGCGCCATAAAAGAGAAACGAGCAGAATGAGGAAACAAATTTTTGGAGAAGATTCAAGAAATGAATCGTTAAGACGGAAATTGAGGAAAGATAGAAACGTAGCATCCACCAGATTCGAAGCAGCTGTTGTGTTTGGTAAAGTTGCTCCAAGGATACCACAATCAAGAAATGTAAAAAAAAGTAATTCCTTAGTTATAAGAACTCAAAAATGTATTAGAATGTAGTGTAATAGAATAATAGTTGATTTATATTGTTATATTGTATTTAATTATGATTATGTATATGTAATAGCAAATAAATAAAATTCTTAGTTTGATTAAGTAATTTTAACATCTTGGTTCCAAGAAAATAAATAAAAGCTATGTTAGATTATTGATTTTGCTTATTGTACTATTATCATACAAGAATATCATCATTAAGAAATGTAAAAAGAAATTCCTTAGCTATAAGAACTCAAAAATGTATTAGAATGTAATAAAATAATAATTCATTTATATTATTATATTGTATTTAATTATGACTATATATATATGTAATAGCAAATAAATAAAATTCTTAGTTTGATTAAGTAATTTTGACATCTTGGTTCCAAGAAAATAAATAAAAGCTATATATTAGATATTATATGTTAGATTCAGATTATTAATTTTGCTTATTGTACAATTCATTTCATTTCATGTTTCTTTTCTTCCAGAGTATTCATCGTTAATCGGTTTAAAACTGAATAATAATGAGAATGATTATAATATACTTATATACATTGAATATTTATTAACATTTATCTGGTGACTTTAAAAATTTGATTTTGTATTTACTTTGATTTTAAGATTCTGACTTCAAGATTGTATGAATAAAACTCTTTGGTCAAATTCTAAATTCTAACTTTTCTCCCTATAAAGTTTTTTAATAAGTCGAATTCTTTCTTTTATCATTCTCAACGTAATATTTTCTGAAATAAGCATCGAGTCACTCTTTCGTAAGAAGAATGTGGGTAAGTTGATATATTTTGTGGAAAAATCCATTAGATGAATGTACTGGCTTGAAAATTGTCATTCCTTAGAAACTGTAAAATTTATTTTACACGATTCTTGAAATGTACAAACAGATCATAGTTAAAGATTAAAAGATATTCATTATTCAATTTTACATATATAAATTATATCGAAGTCTCTATCATCTGAGTGTTGATATTCATAAAAATAACAAATATTATTTCTCAAAAATTGTAATCTTTATGATTATGTCATAAATCTTTTCAACTGTGATTATATAACATTTGTTGAATAAATTTATTTTATAAAAACTTTTTAACTCTTATTTTAACAATTATATTACTAATTATTTATTTATTCTTAAGTATTAAATAATTTAAAATTTAGTTTTTATTTTAGAAAATATATTGATGATAAGAAAAATGTATATATAGTAAAAACACAATGGTGTCCCAATAGAAACCATACAATTGTATTATTTTATTACACAATAGCGCATTGTATTAGAATTTTTCGAAAAATGAAAAATTGTAAATTCGATTTTTATCTTAGAATTTAAAATCATATTAACATGATAATAATTAAATTTTATAAAATCAGATATATTCGAGGTATCATTCAAGCTATCAGGATCAATATCGAACTTTGTTCCCAAAAATTAATTTAATTGTTCTTTGAGTTATGAAACAATTTGTACGATAGATATCCAGAGTAGCCATGTTTTAACAACAGGTGAATATGAATATTCAATTCATTTATTTCTATTACGCATACAGACAATATTGGGATCGATTTGACAAATATAAGTAATTGCGTAATTTAATTTTCTAATAATATAAAGGAAATTTCAATTCGTAACGTAAAGAAAATCAATTTCTCCATTGATTAGGATTTAATATATTTTAATTAAATAAAGAATTGTTTATTTCATTAAATCAAAGGAATAATCTATCGATAGAATCGTCAATATGAATATAATTGTCGTATTTTTGATATGATATAATATAGGACGAAGAACGTTTCCAATGGAATAATTGATAAATTTGTTTATTTTAAAGTATATGTAGATTAAAGTGAATATCAATGGAAGAAAAATATCGTTTATGATAAATAAATATTTATTACTTAACAATTGGAATTCTCTCAAAATGCGTTTCCATTAAAATATATCTGCTTGAAAATCAAGTACATCAATCAAACGGACATTCTTGTTTTCCATCCACTGCAAATAGTCGCGATTTATGAGTGGATAACGATGAAACGACGTGAAATAATTTGTGGAATACGTGTAGATGCGAAATAAAAATATATATTTATATTATAAGAATCACAGTTTTATAATATGCAATTTGGATTAATAATGCAATATGAATTGCAAATAAGATTAAAATTAAACTATTGTTTAAATAGAAAATATATTCATAGAGCGTACATTTGAAGTACCGAGGCTAAAACAAACACAAAAATCGATTAAACTTATTTATTAAGTCATAAGTATTTATATACGAGAGGGAGATAAAGTATGAGACAGAGTACTGCTTCATTTTATGCAAATTTAAATTGCTTATATCTTAATAAATAAGCATAGTAATAAACAAACAATCTTATCAACTCTTGTTTTTGTTCTCGTTTGGATTTCTTCGAATTGATCTCCTGAAAGATATCCTGATGAACGTACAAATAGCCCTATTTATATAACGAACATATCCAAGGAAAAATTTTTTGATATTTATATAAAAAAAGATGAATCAACAAAAATATTCTTATGTAAAATAATATTTTCACAAAAATACATTCCAAAAAGAAAAAAAAATTCGAAAATTCTATCTGTATTCTTGTCAA
The DNA here is from genome assembly GCF_048593485.1 of Apis florea. Classification (NCBI taxonomy): domain Eukaryota; kingdom Metazoa; phylum Arthropoda; class Insecta; order Hymenoptera; family Apidae; genus Apis; species Apis florea. The sequence continues at coordinate 6,864,866 of NW_028256714.1, read as the reverse complement.
AAAAAAAAAAAAATATGAAATATAATAAATATTTGAAAAATTAAAAAAAATAAAAATTTTGTTTTCTTCTCTTCCATTTTATTTTTTCCAAATAATAAACACAGCGAAAATTCGAATACGAATTTATGTGAAAGGGAAAACTGTTGAAATCTTCTTCAATTAGATAGCTAGGTATTTTCTTTTTTTATGATTGCACGCAATACCATTAAAGTCATATATATCAAAAGTAAAATTGCAAATATACACATCAAACGTCGTTTATTTCGTTAAGTCCTCACCACCTTGGTTCGACGTAATTTCCATCAAATCGCGATAGTCTCGCATCCTCTCGGTGAATAATGGTGAAATCAATTTGCGGGTAACGAGACTACAGAGACGTTAAGGTTAATATCTAATCGCTTTCTGGACGCACAGCATTCCTTAGGACTAAATAACCTCGTCTAATCGGCAATCTCAATTTGCGTGTAGAAACGATTGAAGTTTTATCTTATGTGCCCATATTTTGTTCCATTTTACGATCAATTTTCCCTTATATTTTTCTTTTGAATAAAAATTTTTTTTTGATCAATATTAATGACAATGTGTTACAAAACGATAATAAAAGGTGATTAATATTACATCGTGTAAAATCATTTATTATAAAACATTGTAAAAATTTTATGTTTCATGTTATATTATAGGAAGAAGGTGTCATAAAAATGTAATAACGTTAAAAAAATTAATGTTTACTTTTGAAGATGAGCATATGCTTTTTTTTATATTTTTATTATATTAGATGATCTTTTTTATTTTTCATTTATAAAAATATTGCTAGAGTTTTGATCATATCAAAATTTTTTATCGACACAGAAAAATACTGTATCGTAAAATAATCGTAAATATGAAACATATCTAATTACTTTTTTAAGAATTTGACGTTGTACAACGTATTCATATCAATATTAATCAATCTTTCTTTCAATATATATTATATACTAATAGACAAGAAAAAAAAGTTTTACTTTTGAATCTCGATATAATCGATATAACGATATTAATAATTTTTTTTTATATTTATGATATTTTTCGAAAAACAATAGTAATTTTCAATTTGTTAAATGAAATTCTGTATATTTTTTCATATGAATATATGTCAACAAAAATTCATCCATATAGGTATTAACATTATACTATAATATTGCTATCATTTTTTAACTCGAACAATGCACTTATAAAATTTGAATAACTATTACAAACTGAAATAATTATTAATATACATCGATCATTGCATAACATATACCTGTTTAATTTAAATGATATAATTTATCGATTTTAATCAGATAAAAAAAAAAAATAACCAAAGAAACATTATTGATTTCATTAACAGAAGGCAATTGCATTCAAATATAAGTGTTGGACCAAAGGATGTTAAACATTTATTACCACTGAGAATTATTAATTTCAAATTGATTCAATTCCAATGAAACTTTGTAAACGATTGCACAAATGGTGGTTATCGTTTTAATTAAGGAAAATTTATATATAGTACATATTGGAATATTAAAAAACACGTGGAACAACACCTGTAAGCAATATAAAGATAATGGATAATAAAATGAATATTGGCGTGAAGATACGCATACTGACAAATATAAAGCTGAAGCTATTCAAAGTGGAGCATCGAGGGAAGAGGTGAGATTTTTAATTAAATCCGAATAACGCTCGTATTATTCCATCCCATTTTATATTCAATATTTACTTTCATCGAGAGAATTACAAAAGCAGTTATCTACCGCATAATTAACGCGTGCTCGCTGTGTGAAACAGATTTGAACTGAAACTTTTACCTCGTAATAAAGTTGTGAGCGATCCGTTATCGAAACACTAGGGACGAGGAGTTTATTTCTTTTCGAAAGTTGAATTAAAAAAAAAAAAAAAAAAAAAAAAACTCCGCTAGATGGCACCTTAGTCGGTCAGTAGTGAATGATTCTCTTCGCCGTACTTTCCCCCCAAATGATCTATTTTCGCTTTTAACTTTCTTTCTAAGGGCCAAAATTATGCGACCTATTTTCTCACGTTATCGTTCCTTTGATTAATAAAAAAAAAAAAAGGATTCGAGAAAAATTTAAATGAGAGGATCCCTTCGACGGAATTACCCACAGCCATTTAAACTTGTATCAAGTTCTGATTAATATCTGGAGTTCTTTAAATAACATAACGGAGCATGCTCGCAATCAATAAAGGCTAGGTCGTATTTAAACTCGAATCCTTTCTAACTCGGAATAATCACAAGAAAATTATAACCTCAATGCTAGCAATTATTCAAACAAAATTACAACCTCGAATAAAGTTCGTAAAATTGTACGATAAAGGGTCTAATACGTGAATCAATATGAACGAATAATTATTATATACGATACAATGTGTCTCAAGTTTTTGATTGAAATGTGGATAATATTAATTTAATTAAATGTGAAATAAAATAAACATTTTTTAATCTATTTTTTATCTTCCTATAATGAAATATTTAAAAAAACTAAAATTATGACATTTATTTATTAAAATATCAATATTTAATTTTTAATGTTATTCTTCTTATTCAATTTAATCTGATAAATGAAAGATACATAGACATATTTAAAGTTAAAACTGAATAATTTAGAGATGTACGAAAATTTAAAAATTTCAAAAAAGTATCAAATTCAAATTATAATTTGAAAAAAGCTTTGTTATATATGAATGTTAATTGAAAATATTTACAAACAACTGAATGAGTATTTAATAAAGTTTTCAAAATTTTGGAAATAATAATAATATTTATGAGATATTTTCAAGAACAAGATACGATCTGAATATAGTCGAAATTAATGAATATAATTTTGAATGTATGAAAACACTAATAATTTCACATTTGAAGTTATAAATGATTATTAATTAAATTTTGAACGAATAAATAATTTCAAGTAAACATTTAATATTTAAAAATATATGATTTGAATAAAATTTAATAAATACTAATACTCGCGTTTGTTTAGCTTTTGTCTTTAACCATAAAATCATAAAATGTAATCATACATCAAGGATAAGATATTTGTCTATTTTTTGGAAATAATAGGTTAAAAAGTCTAAAAATAGAGTTTTATATAAGAACATTTTAAATAAAATAAATATAATAAAAATAATTAAATAATACAAAATTTTATGATATTAATTAAATTGTTCTAAGTCAATGATTTTTTTCTCTTAAAATTTCTAATAGTACAAATTTAAATTTATCTTGCCAAAAAATTGAAAAATATTTTTGATTATCGATGATATTTAAAAAAATACAATGCTTTTAATTTCTATACAGGATTCTTAACAATATTTACAATGATATTATAGAAAAGAAAGATCAAGATTTTCTTTGTATTTTATAATCAAAAGTAAGATTTATTATTAAAAATATTCAAAAGAAATTTACGAATATAAAAATAAAAAATTCTATATTCTTTATTTTTATAAATCATTTCTTTAAATCATTAAAACTAATTTATTAAAACCATTTTTATCGTATATCGATGTAAATTATATAGAATGTATTAATAAAAATGAAAATATTAAATATAATATTTCAAATAAATAAATCATTATAAACAACATATATATATATATAGCAAAAACTCTAAAACAATTGTATTATCGAATAAAGACAATATACGTTTCAACACATAAATACATATATATAAGTACACGTTTCTTCATTTCTTTCTCTTAAAAAACGTATCAGTTCTAATGAAATAACATTTCTCCATCTTCAACTCACTTAATCCCTACGATTCAATTTGCATTTATATCGTATTAATTTAAAGAACGGCGACGGTACAACAACAAGCTGAACGAGAACGAGAGAGAGAGAGAGAGAGAGAGAAAAATGATGCCGTTCAAAAAAAATCAGGATACAAACCGGTAGACAGAAATAAGAGGATTACAAGAGAGAAGAGGAAGAACGAAATAAAGAAAAAAAAAAAAAGATATTGGATATAGTAAGAGGAGGAAGCAGTTTACCCGTTTTGCCGACTTCAATTTCCCGAATTACGCCGTGAAAGTGCGCGGCGCGGTAAAAGCATCCGCTGTATTCGTGATCCACGAAGCGAGTTAGGATTCCCTTTTTTCTCTCCATCCCCCTCCACCACTATTTTTGTTCATTTCCTTTGAGATACATACCTTGCACACGTCCCTTTACATTTGTATCCATTTACATACATCGTTTCTCGAAGACGACAAGTCCACCAGTTGGAATGCCTTGCAAAAGTATGACCGATGTTTCGACAATGCGGACTACCAATTTCGCCGAGAGATGTCTCTCAAAGCGCGAGGATCACACGAAACGAGAGTATCGGCAAACTCGAATGCTTTATGTTTCGCGGAGATAAGGCCGAGACTAGAAGAATGTTGGCCGCACTTTAGACGTTTGTATTCAAACAAGAGAGTTCGCCGGACGAACGAGAAAGAAACACGTGGCGGCAGAGCTATTACGCAGTTCACGTTACACACAGAGTGACGTAACTGTAGACAAACGCGTTAACTTCGAATAAGTTTCAATAAGCTTCTTTGACTTTGGTCTTTGGCTTCTTGTTTGTAGTAGCTTAGCTCTGTATGCGATCTTACAATTCGTCATTTCCAGTGGGAAATTAATTAATGTCGGGATATATATCATTGCATGAGCATTGCATGAAATTGTATGAAATTTACGAATCGAATTTTTATTCACTTCTTTCATACGATCTTTTTCCTAATCATTGTTATATACATTCTAATCAAACCAATATTATTTTTAATTATATATTGATATATTTTGATATAAAGTTTTCATTTTTATTGAGTAAAGAAGGTTTAAGCTCTGGAAAATGGAAATTCTGGAACTGTAACTACGAATACACACGTGTTTGTTATAAAATTTTAGTAATAATTTATAAAAAGCCATGATAATTTTTTAATGTTATCGAGATCATTCGAATGAATTTAATTTGGTTATTAAAAACAATTTATAAATAAGTATTTTAATAAATATTTACAAAAAAATATCCTCCGATTTTTATGAACTTTTAATATATTGTCAAGGTCATCATATTGAATAATATTTTATTTAATAACTACTCATTGCTTATTAAAAGGTTATTAATTTAACTTAATCTAACTCAAAACCTAACTAATATAAACTGTAAAAGCAAAAATAAATTTGTGAAATCAATTCTCTAATTCTTGATTTGATGTTTAGATTAATTTTCTTAATCTGGCCGCCGTAAAATTCAAACTGGTGACTTTATTAATAAATGTTAAATAGTCAAAATTAAAAATTGCTACTGTAAATAACTACTACAAATACCAATTTATGTTTCTCGATAAAAAGATTTAGATTCTGAGAATAGAATTCGAAAAAAATTACATCTTTGAATGCATATATCATTATTATAGAATTTTTTCAATTGAAAATATATAGTTGATGAATATAATTGAAATTCGAATTGCTAGAATCTGAGTGAAAAAGAATCGATACACAGATGTATGATAATATATTTAATAATACAAATCCAAATTACGATAAAAGTTTGCAACAGACTTGACGACTATTATTCAAAACTCTCCAACTCGGAAGATTCATTCCTTTTATATTTCTACATTATGTTTTTAGCGTCGATTTCCTTGAAATGAAATATTAATGATGATGACATTAATTGAATATACGAAGAGGAAATATGGATAATTGTTCTAAATGATTTTCTCTTATCGACTCCGATCCTATTTCCAATTTTTTTTCTAATTTTAATAAGAAAAACTAATTTAATCAGAATCGTTATTCAGAATTGTTATTTATGTCCTATTAATCTCCAACTACGATCTTTCCAATTAATAGAAATTTACATTCATATAGAAAAATTTCACGAAATATTTTCTTTAAAATACATAATAATTTATAATATTATAAATGTATCTGATACGTAATAAATTAATTCTTTATTTTGTAGATCATAGAATGCATAGATACAATATAAGTTCACATATAAATGGAATTCCAATATAATGGAATCAAATCGACAAAACAATAAAATCGATTCAAAACGTGTACTTATATTTCACTTGTCAAAATAAACAAAATTTTCGATCGAAAAAATTTAAAACGATAATATGTAAAATATATTTGATCGTGTGTGAGATTTCTTGATATCTATTCCTCCCATCAGTACCCTTTTGGAAACAATGGGAACAAAGAGAGGTTGGTCGGTGAACGCGAAGAATGGCCGGTGCGAGGTGGCAACTGCCATATAATTCTCATCAAGGACCCATTGCTTCGAGCAGGGCATCGTAAACCACACACCGCGGAATCGCAATCAAATTGAAAGCATCCCTCAGGTACACACGCAGGATGTACCTTTGACCAGGTTCCATGATGGTGCAGCGGCAACAACAATACGGCTCTGAAGTGTCCACTGCGAATTACGACACGATGAGTCGGTGAAAAGCCAACATTATGACCGCCCCTATGCATTTCTAGAAAAGTTTCTTCCTTCCCTTACGTGCTATGATGCTGCGTTTATTAACCTTTCTGGTATTCGTTGAACGTCACTCGCAAATATAAAAATCTTTTTTTTTTTTACGTAAAAATTTTAAATCGTTGAATTGATTATTCAAATGGGGGAGGATTAAAAGGAACATTTAGCTCTTTTCTTTTTGGTTTCGTAATATCGATGTTGTGTTAATCTTCAAATGAGGAATATTTTGTTTCGAAAAAGAAAAATATTTGTTATCCTATTTTTTTCAGTTTCATAAGAATTTTATGCAATTCGTCAGGTAAACGTTCTTATTTCTTCCAATTGAAAATTCTATAGAATCTAATGATCTCCAAACAATTAATCTTCCTCAATTTATCCGCCATTGAGAACTATTCTCACGCTTGTACCACATAATTTTTTTAACAAGAAATTTTCTATATATGCTACATAGAATATATTGTCAACTTTTTATAAAAAGAAAAATAAATCATCATTATTCGCAAGATCCATTCCATCTATTATTATTCCATCATCCCATTACATCTCATCTCTAAAAGATTTCGTATCCGTTATCATTATATTGGATAGTATTCGACTCTGTCTATTCACCAAGAGTCGTGATACTCGTCGAAATATTGATGTTAATCTAAAGGAAATGATTCGACGAGAGGCCAAAAATATATAGATATAATTGTCTACAAATCTTCCTTTTAACGAAAGTAGCATTTTATACGAGTAGTAACGAGTTGGCATTTCCCCGTTAAAGGGAGAGCTTGCACACCAGCACGATGCGGAAGACACTGTTCGGATCGTCGTACAGCTTCGTAACACCCTTGTCTGCGCGTGTCCGTGTGACTAAGATTAAAATGTATGCTTCTCGAATGCGTGGAGAGTCGACTAGTGGCGAGGTCGAGGCCTCCTCATAAATCATTCTTGCTTGAAAATTTCAAGTAGCGTCTAGCAGGAGAGTTTGCTCACGCGAGATCCCTCGTGCTGCTTGCTACTTCGATCCGTTGGCGAGTTGAATATAACATACGTTTATGTGCATATAAAGGCCAACCAAAAAGGACAACAAACAATGTTAAAAGAGTGAAGTTAAGGAGCAGAGACGTATCAAAAACTTTCAAGATTACGATTACATCTTGCGATATAAACGAAAAAACGTTGGAATTGAAATGTTTACGTTGTTACGAATGATTTTTTGTTTTATTTTTATATTATATTGTTTTATGGAGTTATATTTGGAGTAAAAAAAAAAAAAAAAAAAAAAACTTGTTCTGTATCCTACTATATTGTTCTATTTTAATAATAAATTATTATATTATTTAATTTTGAAGTTTCTATATCTTTAGAAAAAGAAAAAATAATCCAATATCGACCTAGAAAATATGTTGCAATTTAATTACTAAATTTTTCTTTTTTTAGAATTCTGATTAAATATTTTATTATTTTTCAAAAGAAGCGTGAGATCCTTCTTCTTATTTCAATCTCAAACGCCAACGTAATTTACTATTAATTTGTATTCATGCATAATACGTGACTTTTTAAATCAATTTTCCAATATATATATATATACTCTCACATTGTACGTGTATATAAAAGCACGGATAAACGTCATACACTTTATGGGTGTAACTAATTGAAAAAGATTTGAGGTGCGTGTTCATGCACCACTCGTAGTTATTTATTTAGCCCTACGTTGCATTTTACACATTACATTAGTTACGCAAGTGCATCCACGTACATCTTAAGCGTATCTTCCTTATCTTTCATCATCTTCGTTTCTTGCACAGATATTGACAGGCTGCGCAAATGGGTCATGGGTCAATCGACATTCGATGCCACGTCAAGTATTTATCGCGATCTTGCGATCTCTATGATGTATAGATCCCCCCAATGAACCGGCTGGCAATGTTCCTGTTCAGGGGTTGCGAGTTACGCTTGTCGACACAATACATCCGTGTAAAACGCGTAACTTCGTACTTCGGCTTATCTCATCATCGATCGAATAGAAATATTTAAGAGGAATGCAAACGAGCACTATAATTTTCCACTTCCGCTAGGATTCACGAGGAATGCAATGCTTCAGAAAACATTTCGTTACGATCTTACTTAGTCTTTAGATCTCCAGATCGGAGATAGGAGGATTGTTCGTTTTATACCTGGAAAATGAATAAGTTGTAATTCTGCGTAATTGGTGTATAATTGATGAGAATAAAAAACGGATAGAATATAGTTCTTTTTGTTTTGGTTGAGGTGATAAATATGAAAATGAACTTTCACTTTTACGCAGTTATAAAAATATTCTGTATTTATAAAAAAAATATAAAGAAACGATAGAAATCAAGCGTTAAAAAATAATACGTGATTGATTGAGACGAATCACGATACAGAAAAATTCATAAAATTTGAAAAATTTTCAAAACGTTAAATTTAAAATTGGAAATTTTATAAAATTGTTTATTAAATGTAATATGTTTGATTAATAGCTTAAAAATTTTGTTCCTGATTCATAAGCATTATCAAATATATGTATGTATTTTCATTTTGATAGAATAATATTTGTTTTTTTTTTTTCCACTAGAAATTTTAATTTCGTATTGAAAATTTCAATTTTGTATTGAAGTCAAATTTTTGATGAAAATTTCACGTACGAAATTTATATATAAAGTTACACGAAATTTTTTATAGAAATTTTATACATCATATTTTTTGATCATAAGAAAATAAAGAAAAAAATTCAAAAATTGTTAAAATAATATAAATCTTGAATTTGTATATTGTCTGTTATAATATTAAATTAAATAAACAAAAATTGTTATTGAAAATATTTGTTATTAAAGAAAGTTGTTTAAAAACGAACTTGTATCGTAAGTTGTATTAAATTTTTAATGGATAATTTGAAGTATTCTTTTTATCTCGACAAAATATAAAATATGTAAATTTAATCATTTAATCACAAATAATATTAAACAAACAAAATTTCCTCTTATTGCTTTTCAATATAAAAAATAAAGTCTTAACTATTTTTATTCATTCTAATAAACAAAATCGTTTTATGTATATAAAAACAAAGATATAAAAATATATTAAAAATAATACAAAATAATAAAAAAAGTTACGTACATAACTTCCTAATTCATTTTCTTTTAGAAACAAAAAAGAAATTCTAATTATTCTCCCTTTATTTCTTTATTATTTCTTTTTTTTAATTCGTTTTATATCGCATCAACTTCTAGAAATTATTAGCCATATCGTAGAATAATTAGGAAATGAATACATTATTTGATTTATCAATTTTAAGTATTCTTTATAAAGTTAATTAAGTCTCGCATTTTCTTGTCTTTTTTCTTTTTTTACAGAAAAAATTGTATTTGGTACAATGAAGGATTAGATGTTCAATTCAGAACGTTATAGAATCACACTCCTCACATTGAGAAGCTAGCTTTTTTATGAGTCTGTAGGAGTGTGTGACTGACTCTGGAATGTCTAATTTTTATTCTGGATGGCCACTTGTTCTCTTCTTCTTAACACAAATGTTGTCTTCTGATTCTTCAAGAACTTGTCAGAGATATCCTTGACATGGTTAGAATCCTTTCGTTTCCATTCGTTAATTAGATCGTCCAAATGTAATTTGTGTTCATTTATTATGATGTGGGAATTAGCCACATTCTTAGCTACTTGATCTGCTTTTTCCATTGCCAGTTATTTCCACATGGCCAGGAATCCAGATGAGTTCAATTGTGTTATCTTTCCCTGTGATTTTTTCGTGAATCTCGAAGATTTGAGTTACAATTTCGTTATTTGATTCTGAATTTTTTATAACCGTTGTTGCATTATTGGAGTGAATGAGTATTATAGTTTTTTGATAAGCTTTATGAACAATTTTAAAAACTTTTAAAAGTTCATTAATTTTGATTATATTATTTTATTAAAAAAAATCAAGAATTTCGATAAATCTGTTTTTTAGATTTTTTTAAAAATATTAAAATGAAAAAGATAAAATAATTTTATTTTCGATTTATTATTTGTTTCAAAAAGTTATAAATTATAAATTAAAAAATTAAAAATTTATGCATTTGTGGAAAATTTAAATATACCAAAATTTACGTATAAATGTGCAAAAAAATATAAAATATATAAAAACAAAATTATGATATTTAAAGAATGAAACAGATTTATAAAGAAAACGTGAAAGAAACGAATTTTCATTCGCATTTTTAAATACGTTTATTATTGAAACAATTGCGAATTTCTATATGTTAATTCATTATATTGAAAGTAAAAGTCGAAGCAAAATTGATATAACGATACAATATAAATAATATATACATATATAGAATTTTTATATTCGTTAACTATTCTTTCAAGAACGTTTCAATACAATCCAATTTTATTCGTTAATAAAAATTTCTCACAGCTTTTACTTCCTGTCATCAACTTCTCAATAAAGATAAATTAATCGAATAAATTTTATTTATTTATTGGATTTCAGATTGATTTTTAAAAAAATTCTTGATTCTATATCCGTCCAATTCAATATTCATCTATTTCTTAGAAATAAATTAATCACGGATTAATTCTGTTGTACAACATATACACATAATAATTGATATAGCAATACAATATTTCGAGTATTCGAATTACCAATATCACTTCATCATTACATCCCTTATTCCGATTGTACATAAACAGCTCGAGCAATTAGAAAAATGAAATTCTTTATCTCATACAATTAAATACAATAAAAAAAAGGAAATCCATTAAAGAAAGAAAGGAAAGAAAGCAACGCGTCTCGTATCGCGCGCAAACAAGAATTTACACGATTGCAGTAAAACGAAGGGATAAGCCGAGTTACGAGGTGGACGTTTCAAATAAAGATGTCCATGCGCGATAAACAGTGGCACCGTCGCGACGCGTTCCACTAAAGATTTCTGGCTCTGGTTTTGATCTCTTTCTATATATACGTATATATATATCTACCGCCTTATTTCCCATCTTTACACTGCTTCTCGATAGAAACGTCTGGAATAGGATTTACGTGGTGAAATACCGGAAGTCCGAGATTTGCGACATTTACTTCGCAATGAAAAATCCCAGATCAGTCGTGAACGACCGATGAAAATAGACTGGAACGTATTTACATTGATCTTTAATGCGTCAAAGATCGAATCGTCGTAAAAAGAATTTTGGCGATTGTTGTTAAAATTTTATTTTATTTAGGTATGAAAATGTGAATATTTTGTGATGATGTTTAATTGTAATCTAACTTGATCTAATATTTCATGTGGGTGAAAAAAATGTTCGTGTATTCAGTTTCTTTATAATAATTTTATAGAAATAAATGATGTATGAAGAGAAACTAAAGACTTCGATCGATGTTCTATTAATTACAAATAATGTGCAAAATTAAATATTTTTAATAATGGGCAAAAAAAGTATAAATAAGTTTAATTTAATTTTAAAATCAAGAAAAGTATGATAAAGAAATCGAAGGATGTCGTATAATTTTGAAAGCTAGTTTTATTACACTCTTTTATAGTATAAAATATTCGATAGCATGGAATATTTCTATCTCTCTACAATTTTATCATCAACTGATTCATACGTCAATTTTAAATAATATTTCTCGATTTAATTGTAAGGGATAGAATGCTACACGTAAAAGAAAATATTCCAATATAAAAGCAAATTGAAATACGTAAATATTTATCCATGAAAGAAATCTTTCAAAATTTAAACGTATAATAAAAATTTTTCGTAATATCATATTTTTTTCGTTGTTTTAATTAAATATCTGTGCACGCTTTTAAGCATAAAAATCATCCAGTCTATTTACAAGTCAGATATTCAAATATAAAAATGAATACGAACGAATTATAAAATGTAATAATTTATTATATCGGATTAAGGGTATCCATTCGTTCGAGGGAACGTTATTGATTTTGCAAGGTCATTATTTAACTAGCAGAGAATAGAAACACTATCTGGGCATGGTCAGATTTAAACTTGTTACTAACGGTACCGGTGATCTACGTATACGTGATACATACAAGAGAGAATCATTTTACGTTTACGGAAGCATACGTTGCATAGATGCGAGAAGGGAACCCCCTCCTTGTAACATGATCGAAAAAATGAAAATCTACAAAGATGATATCAAGTTGGTGCCCGACATACGAAAAGACACCAAATAGAATTAATGTCTAACGGTAGCTAAGCTTAAACGTGAATTAATGTATTTATGTCTTCGCGAGAAAAACATCTTGTAAAACAAGCATAATATAATATTTCAAGTTTTGATAAATAAGCCTCACTTACAACTCAAATGATATTATAATTAGAAATTTTATTATTATTATTAATCTGATAACCTGAATGTAATATCTTTATATACGTGGTTACATACATCGATATTGATATCTGTGAATAAATTTTTAATATGTATTGAACAAAATATCCTATTCTGAAATGTATAATATAAATAAATATTTAATATATTCCTCTTCCTCGATATTAATTTTATTTGTGTAATAATTGAATATTATAAACAAATTTAATTTAATTATTGAAAAACTAATAAATTTTAATTAAATGATTTATCTATGAACGAATTAATAAGATACTCTGAAAGCAATATATGTGTTACATGATGTCTTATAAAATGGTTTCTTTCGGATAAAAACGCGAAAAAATTATTTTTATATTACAATATAAATACGAATTTCACGAAAGTTTTCAATATTTTTCTACTTGCGTTATATTTTAAATAATACGATATATTTTCCACATATTAATTGAATATTTAAACTTTTTCTGCAATATAAAAATCCATATACACATATAGTATTGTGTATTTAAATTTTATCGAATATAAATTTAATATTAAAAATATAAATAACTGTAATGTCTATATCAATCCTCATTTTGCAATTTTTCAAAAGTGTTGAAATAATATAATCTCTATCGATTATTGCATCAAGAAAATGTAACTATCTTTAAAATGCTCAAAAACGTCTCCACTTGATCATTTTATATATTACGAAGATCCTTTGTTAACTTCGTAATCGACTCGAAAAGCCAATACGTTCAATAATTGGTTTCATTTCATACGTCATTTATTACAGAAATAATTTATCTGATAATCCAGGCAAAGTTTCAGTAATTAAAACGATTCACATGATTAAATATCGATCCAATTGTAACCTTGTGCAGCTTTATATAAAAAGTTATTAATCCCCTCACTTGATCAAGTGTAACAATTTTGTATTAATCCATTAATAAAAGGCATATAGCATGGTACAAAAAACCGATGGCAATTTTGCGCATGCAAATTATAGTTAATCGTATCTTCTTGATCGAAAAATCATGGAAAATTTTTAACCATTATTATTTATTTTTTTCTAATACACGTTCAGATCGAGTTATTTTAAAGATAGATATTTTTCTTAACGAAATGAACCACCTCTTATCAACCTTTACGAATAGACAACTTCGACTATATACGATACTGATCCAACACCAGTGATCCGCCCCAAACGTGTGTTCTTAGTAAATTATACGCGTGTACCAGAAATACGATTGCTCACAACTAAGGAAAGACATCAACCAAGCCAAGATAAGGCAACGATCGTGTGTGCACGTGTAACAACCTTTCCTAGATGAGTTGTCCTGGGGTAGGGTAGCTAATTACGCGGAACTGATGAGATCTTCATCGTGGCTCATCGCATTATCTACTCAGAATCTACCTGCGAAGCTTGTCGCCTTGTGTCAAGGATTCATCTGCCCACGTAAATGTCCTCTACGTTTTGCACGAGTATGCGCCTCCACTGTGAAATATATATATATTAGACAGAAGTTGTTCAACATCGAGTTACTTCTGTTTTATATATATATATTAGAACGGAACTCGTATTTAACACGAAGAGTCATAATATTTCTTTGCTTTGAGAATTGAGGATTAATCTGAATGCTTAATGTTAATATTGTAAATATTGGAACAACAAGGTACTCTAATTTTTATTTGATTTATTATACATCTACAGTTTCTTGAATATTTGTTAATTGTTTTATTATCTTGAACAAATAAATGAAGCAACAAGGTAAGGTAAAGTATAATATATACGTATTTACAAAAAAGTATTTATGAAATGAAAATTATCATAGTTTTTGAATAAAAAGTTTATTTAATTTTTATTTCTCCGTATTTTATCTTTTTCTAAAATTAATATATAATAATAAAAAAAAGGTTGACTATTACTTTATACTTTAGTTTAGTTAAAAGTTACACGCACCAAATCATAACTTCCCTTAAAATAAATTTCGAAAATAAATTTTTGCAATAATTCAAACGAGACACTTTGAAGGATACAAGCCAATTTTTTTCCACGAAAAGAAAACTCTGAACAAATACTTTAAACTTTAAGCTTAATTACCGTTGAAAGTTAGTAGTATTGCAAATCACTTTCGATCAATCTGAAACAACTTTTCGTAATTAACCAAAGGGTAACTCGAGGGAGAAAAATACGGAAACAAAACTGGCACGACGCGCAAATTAATTCTAATAGCCGGGCAGAGAAATTGATAAGCACGAAGGTGAAATTGGAAGCTCGGCCTCGCTTCATCTATCTTCAGATTCTTTCCCAACGAAACGGTTGAACGGCCTCACCTGAAGCAAGTGTAATAACCTACGCGCCGGTAATCTCGAAATTACGCGATATTTTAAAATCGTATACACGCTTCCAACAACTGGCAAGTGTCATTATGATGCTTTTCCCTGCACCAGTATCAACCGCTCCCATTTATTGTACAAGATTATGCACTTTATTATTATCGTTTGAACAACCGGTATAATCCATTCCTCTCCCCATGCCATCTGCTTTCCGGATTGTTGCTCGTGCCGACCGGTATTTCCAAGCCTCTTCCACGCGGCCGATGAGCGCATAAACATGTTGGCTCAATGGTTTCATTCATTCACCTTTTCCACCTCTCTACGTTTTCTCCCTTCTTTCGCTCCGATCCATTCATTCTATTCCCGTTTTTTCCCCCCCCAAGCACGAAAGAACACGCTGATTTCACTTCAAGCCTCGTATTTTAGAATTTTAATCGGATGATGGTTTATTTATGTGCGCGTGTGTGTTTTTTTTTTTTAATTTTTATTTTTCACGAGGAATCATCTTAGGTTAGGTTAAAGATATATCGGAATATCTTGTCGTTCTTTGAGAATTTTTCAACGATTTCTATTACGATTTCTATACGTATGCACAATAAAATTCGTAAAAAGTTAATGTATAAAAATATTAAAAGTATTTATTAAGTTGTAAGAATTTAAATTTGTGTTAAATGAAGTAGAGCTAAAATTGTCTTAAGTCTATCTGTTTCGTTTCTCTTTTGCATTTAGCATTAATCATTTAAATTATCATTTATTATTTATCGTTTATTCTAATTGATTTGTAATGTATATACTTTCGATTTAAAAAGATCTATCAAATTGAATAATTTTCTTATTAGTTTTCGAGATGTTTGCAAAAAGTTATTGCTATTAATATATCAAATTTTATCCGTGATGAAGACGACAATTGGTAGCAAATATATACGGATAAATTAATATTACTACGCTTAGTATCCTTAATATCCTTTAAACAACTCTTGACAGAAATTATATAATGATCGAAATTACAACGATAGATGTTAAAAATACGATGCTTATATTGTTGCAATTCTGATTATAATTTCGATCGTTCAAGGGTTATTATATATTTCATTTTCCACAGATTAATCAGATATATATTTTAAAACATACATTATTGCAATAATTGTAGAAAGAGCAGATAAACAACAGTCGTTATTACTCAATCTATTTGTGATTTATATCTGTATATAGCAAAATTAATGTATAAAAAGTGATTACATGTACACAGAAAAAAGTTCAAAATCGAAAAGACGAGTCTCCTTCCCTAGATAACTCGTAAATCACCATTAAAGATATAGAAAATATTTACACGAAAGCAAAAACTGAATAACTTTGCAAAAAGGAAGAAAGAAAATTACTCTATTTCCACTAATAAAGTGCAACGAATGATAAAAATATTTACAAATTGCAATGATAAAAGAAGAACTTAGGATATCACCACTGAACAGTACGCATAAAACGAAACAAACGTAGAAAACTATCTGATTTCCGTTCTTCGGAATATACGTTTGATACGCTTCTTTTATAACGTATTCCGTTGTCCAATTAAAAACCAGATATATCGGACAGGAAGCGCGAAATGTCTCCACGAGATCATTCGCCTTTACGATGATACCAACATAAGAAAACACGTTTCGTTTTAACGAAGCCAATCCTACGCATGCGCGCGGCGAGAATTCAGCAAAACTGTACAATAACTTGTGTGCTACGCCTATGCAGCGTATTGAGCGTAAAGATCCGTTTGTTGACATGTACGATCCAACAAGGAGTATAACTTTCGTTATCGCGAATACACGGCGATGAATCACCGTGGCTCGGCTATACGCAGTTAGTTGTATACGTGGCCACGATACCTACGAGCCGCATCCTCGTGCCTACAGATTTATTTCGTTTTCAATCGACCGCACCCGCTTTGTGGTTCTAGAGGTTAGGAACCTTGGAAGTTAATTCTCGAGTCTCGAGGGTCGAATCGAAGCGTTCGAGTTATGGAGAGTTTTTGTCTCCGTTGAAATTTTCTGGTAAAAGAGATATAAATGGAAATACAGGATTGCTTGGATAACGTGAAGAGAAGAGAAACGATTTTAGAGATTTGAATATGAGAGAACGTTCGATAAAATTTATTTTTTTTAAGGCAAAGATGAAGGTGGAGTTGTCTCAATACATGGCTATCTTATTTTATTGAATTATATAAAATTAAATATTGATTATAAGTCGAAGAATAAAGTTTAACAGACGCTTTACCAATTATTGTGTTTGTTATAATCTTTTTGTTCATTCACTCTATATAGAGATTACAAGAAGAAAGTATTGCATACTTAATTAATTGTAGATTGTAACAGATAATTATTTTACAAGCTTAAAAATGATTGTACGCTAGAATCTGCATTATCTCAAATAATATATGTAGAAATAAAATATTTCAAAATGAGAAAACACATTTTGTTTTATTAGTTAACGTTTCTACGTTTTTATTTTGATATAATTGTACATACTATGTGTTCAATGTTAATTTCAAATTAAATACTATTTGCATTGCTGTAACGACGGAAAGATGCATATTTACTTTGTAAATAGAAATAGTGTATAGCTCGAATAATAAAATATTTGAATATTACCATATTTAGGGTTTTACTTATACGAGAGTTTTACTTATAATTGGAAAAATATTTCTTTCTAATTAACAATTGAATTCTAGAGAAAGATTCTATAAATTCTACTCTAGAAATAATTAAATTAATTTCCATTGTTAATACATTTATTTGCATATCTTATGTCAAGCAAACTATTATTTTTGGATATTTCCATGGGATCTCGATTGACATTTATTCACAAGATTCATAATGAAAGTTTTCAAAATTCAAAATTGCATAGTAACTATAGTATTAGAAGTTATTTTAGATTCAAATTTATATCAAGACAAGTTACGAGGGAAATATATGTCTCAAGAATCGCTCAATATTCTTTTTACTCCATTTCTATAAAAATGAGGAACAAGACATTTAAGACGAATGAAATAAAATTAAGTGTTTTGGGAGTAGCAATTTCTACTTGATGCATCAATTTAAAACATTAAAATATGTAAACAGGATGCATCAAATAAAATGTTATAAACTATTTTCTCTAAAATCTAATAAAAATATTTACTACTTTACTATCAGTTTTAATGAAATAAAACTTAATCTTTTAATATTCAAATTTTTTTGAGGAGAAATAAAATATTATAAAAATTAATTTTTTAATTTCTCTTCTCAATCTTGCACATAATTCTGCTATATTTAATCCTCACTAATGTAAAATCTGTTACAGAAGCTAATATTTTAACGACAACAATTTTTTTAAGGGAAAATAGAATTATAACGAATTAATTTTAAAGTTCGATTAATTAAATTAAAGTTAAAAATAAACAAGATTAGAATTAAATACCAGAAATTTTTCTCCAACGTGAGTTTAAAATTTAAAATCTCCAAATCTTTAGCTGCATTTCAAGTTTTAATTTTAAATAATTATACCATTTGTCTCTCTCTTTTATCGGAACACGTACTATTAAATTTAATTCTTTCAAACATTTATTCTGAAATTACTCGGCAGTTTAACTAACGGGTATTCCCCATCGATATATCTTCACTGCTCGAGGCATATCACCAGATAGCAGGTTACGAGACACACAATCTTTTATCCAAGTAGATCCAAGTGTACGTGTGGCATCGGTTCCATTCCACACTTTCCTTAACTGGCTCTCTACTGTTAGCTATCGACTTCTCCACGAGAGCTTAATTTGTGGTTCGTTTATCTATCTATTATTTGACTGTTGATATTGTAAATACACTCTCGCTTAAAAATTTCACAATGTTTTTATAATTATTTTTGTATTTTTTATTATTATTTATTATTAATGTTAATATATTGGGAGGAGGATGGAAGTCACAGTGGAAATTATTTATGAGTTTATATTTAGGAATTAATGTTTACGAAAAGAATTTTTATCTCTAGGAAATAATCTTAAAATGATATAAAATTATAATAATGTCATTTTCTATCAATTTATCATTATGACTCTTATGAATTTTCTTAAGATTCTTTCTCGATGAAATCCAGGTGTATTAATTAATATTAATGATAATTGTTGAAAGTAGTTTTATAATTCGAAATATTAAAATTGGTAATATTTTTAGATCTCGTTTTAGAAATTAACTGTTTTTTTTGAAGAACAGTAAAATCGTTAAACGTTTATAAGAAATGTTAAAAGGAACAGTGCGATGTATGGTATTTTTAACACGTGATATATTTAAATAAATTAAAAATAGCAAATAGACGATAAGTAATCATCTGGAATAAATAATAGGATGAAAAAATCTTTTTGACTTGTTTATACGATTGTTAAAAGAATCCTAATAAAATTGGAAAATTCAATTTGATTTTATTTTAAGCAAAACAGAAAATCTCTCATTCAGAACAAAATTCTTAATGAATTTTTTAAACTTATAAATTATTAGTTTATCGAAATCAAACGTAATTATCATAACTATCTTTGTAATCGTATTATTATTTGACAAAATCAATTGCTTTTTATTAATTTGATATGCGATATTGAGAAATTACAATGATATATCGATGATTTTGTTTAAAAATTTCTATATTTCCCAGAAACTGTTATTTTTATTTGTTGAAACAT
Source organism: Apis florea (assembly GCF_048593485.1). NCBI lineage: Eukaryota > Metazoa > Arthropoda > Insecta > Hymenoptera > Apidae > Apis > Apis florea. The sequence continues at coordinate 6,844,990 of NW_028256714.1, read as the reverse complement.
TTCAATTTAATAATTATTTAAAAAAAAAAATAATGCTTTATTAAATAGAACATCCTATCTAATATTTCAAAATATTTAAAATTTTTCAAATTTTATTATTTTCTTTGTACTTATCCTTCTAAATAAATTAGATTGTTTTTAGATCTTTTTTATTTTTTTTAGATCTTTGAAAATAAATAAAGAATATTTTATTAAAATATTTATTTAGAAAGCCTACTTTTGAACTGAGAGATATTCAATCATTGAATCATATCTCAGATTGTGTCACATTTCACAATAATCAAGGATTAAAAGTTTTCAAACGTCCATCAATAATTTCATTTATCTTATTATTTGTAAATGTAATTAGATTTCAAAGGAAAGATTACCATCTCACTTATTAATAGGAAAAAAAATTCATGAATAAATAAAATTGTCATTGTAAAAATTTTAATTGGTTTTGAATGATGGATTTGAATTTAAAAATCGTTCTATCTATCATCTCATTTCACTGAAAACAATTATACTATATTATTGTTAATCATTTTATGGAAGCGACTGTAAAAATTGTATCGCGCAGTTCACCACAAATCAAACGAATTTTTTGACGAAACAAACGAAATACAAAATAGCATAAGAGTCATAATAATTTGTAAAAAATTTCGTATAAGCAATTCAAATATAAAAGGAAAAATAAAAAATATTTGAGAAAACAAAATTGATATTTCCAAGTCTACTCATGAAAAAAACTAAAAGCACAATGCGCGCATTACGAAATATTTAATCTCCATTTAAACATTTATTGCTGCAAATAACAATAACGATGGAAGTAATCACACTTTACATACAGATTGCAAAAATTCATGCATTTATGTTTAAATTAAAATTTAAATCTAATCCACGGCATGCACATTGATAAAATATCCAAAGTAGGTAATAAAAATTCAAATTTGTATTCTATTTATATCAAATATTACCAGAAAAAAAAATAAATAAAACAAATAAAATATCTCTATTCATATTCCATTATATCCTCATATATTTATATTCCACAGTCACGTTAATCAAAATTTAAATTCGTACAACCATTCATAATTTATTCACACATTTCACTTTTATTTTTATTCTTCTTGTCAAGTATTGAAATATCAGAAAAAAAAAAATAAATAAATAAATTTAGAAAAGAAAGATCGAATAATTTGTTTAAAAAAAGGATGAAATAATAAATTCAATGAAATAATAAAAATCTTACCATCGTAAAAAAATCTTACTCGTTTCATTCTGATATATTTCCAAGTCTATTTGACTCATGAAAAAAACTAAAAATGTACAATGCACACATTACGTGCTGTAAATAACAATAACGACGAGGAAGTAATCACACTCTATACAGATTGCAAAAATTCATACGTTCATGTAAAATTTAAATCTAATGATCACCTACATTCATGGTGAAATACCCAAAATAAATAATAAAAATTCAAATTTAATTTATAAAAACGAATATGCTCACGTTCCACTTGTTTACCGAAAATCCCACCTTGGAGAACGGAAAAAATCGGATATAAGGGAAAGGGAAGAGAGAAAGGGGCGAAATGGTATTACGTAGATCCCGTGGCAAGAAGCGATATCATTGGTGTCATTTGTCTTCACCGGTGAAGAGATTTCACTTTGACTCGTTTTGCTATTCCACCTGCGTCACGAAACTTTCATGTTTATGAAATGGCTCGTCGCGCACGGTAGGAAGCTCAGAAATAACGTAAATCCTAGGGAGCGAAACGAGCCGGAGTTGCGGAGTAGAATGCAAATCTTGCGATGCGAGCCTCGAGAAGCCGAGGTGGATAACCGGCGAGGTCGAGGGGGGGGAGCGAACCGTACCGAATCCCTCGTGGCGATATTGAAATCAAAACAACACCCGTAAGCCCGGAATTACGGGGCTTGGTGCCATGGTTTCACCCATACGCCGACTTGTTGGCGTAAAATTTCTTTGCCCCGATGCAATTCTGACGTTCCACCTTGCATCCTCGGCCGACCGAGAGAAGAATCGTGAGCCAAGCTTGTTAGATCCGTTTCGAAAGTGTCTGCCTTCGTTCAAGCAAAAAAATTCCATCGTTGACTCTTAGAGAAATGTAATCGAGACATATCTGTGGAAGGTAATTGTGTTTTTAATATTGTAAATAAAGAGATTGTATATATATAAAACAATGAAATATCTCTTTCTCTGTTTCTGGTTTGGTCGAATGCTTTATTTTATTTTTATTTTATTTCTAGCGATACTTTTTCTAATTTTCAAGATCAGTTTAAAGAAAACTTAATACATTGTGCAAAGCTATCTCGTTAACACCATCTATATACGATGTATAGAATCTTAATGGAAAGAAAATTTTTTCACAATATCCACATATTCTTGTGTCGTTTTTGTGAAAAAAATTAATAAATTGAAGGTTATCTGATATTGGTCTAGAGCTATATATTTTTGCAGATACTGCAAACTCAAATTAATCGAAGATTTAGAAGAAGATATAAATGAATTTCTCCGTGCCAATAAGGGCCATCATGATATAAAATTACGCTTTGTCAAAATCTTTAATAACATCAACTTCTTTCTTCTGTACTGTACTGTAACGATGTTCACAAAATATCCATTCAATTATCTTCCATTGCCGATATTTTCAGAATTTTATTTTTATACTTCTCTTCTTAATCTCGATACACAAAAAATAATACAACTTATCAATTTTCACATTTCATAATTTTTATCCTATTCTGAGAATAACCGTTGCGACATCTGTTAATCGATTCACCGACACGCACACACACGATCGTGCGATTCACGGACGCGAATGTGTTGCGATACGTAAATCCGCAACCTGCGCGGTGAAGAGGGAGGGGGAGGAACGTTCCTCGATCACGCTTTTGTTGTCCCCATCCGGTAGAAATGATTTGACAGTCGCCGGCCATTTGGCTGATTAGCAGCCGCCAGTTATCGACCCTTTGATTGCCGCACAATCCGTGCCCTGATTCGTCGATGCGCTTTATTTTCAGGTTTTCGTGGCCGGTGAAATCGCACACAGCGCGCGGCAATCGTGTTAATTAATCATAGTCGATAATCGATAGTCGTGCGGGTTGGCAGCAATAGTTACCTGTTTTATCACCGTATGCTGACAGAGCAAATAATCGCGATATTCGATCGTAGGTATTTACGAATGAAATCTCTATTATAGGAAGTAATGGGTAGATAAGAGTGTGAAAGATTTTTCGAATACTTATTGCTATAAAATTGAAATAATAAAAATGATTTTTGTTATAAGTCGCGGTCCGATAATAAATAAAATTTAATAAATAAGAAATCCATATATTAATGTTTTCGAATCAATGGAAATGTAAATTTTTAAATATCTTGATATTCGAAGTCATTTTCATGAATTTTAATAAAATTATTATATACTTTTATATTCGTTATTCAATTATTTTGCGCGCAGAGACGAGATTATTTTAATAAGTCAAGACCGAGCGAATGAAGATAGCATCTATTACGAGATTATTCCAATGTAATAAAGCATTGGTTATTTCGAAAATCGATAGAAATTTAACATAATTTATATTCTCATTACGTGAAATGGATAGTTTATTATTATGGTAGACAGATACAATAACACGGTTGTTATTTGTAGGAGATGAGCTCTTAATTTTCCTGATAGCATTGCCCAATTATTGATTATCCATAAATCAATGATGAAAATGAACTCAAACTTATTGCTTCTATATTTTCAAAGGCGCGTATAAATAATACGCAAATTCGATAAACCAGATCGTTAATTTATCGAAGTCTCAAAAATGTATCAATAAGTGAATTTTATTCCAGAGAAATCATGATCGATTATGAGAAATTTAAGATTAAACTATCATAGATATAATAGATATCATAGATATAAAATATCATTTTGACAAAAAGTATCAATTTAATATGATTTCTTTAATACGATTTTTCCTGATAGATTTGCACGTTATTTAATAATTCAATTAATATTTAAAAAATATAAGATAAAAAATTCTTCGTAACGATTCTTCTTTCTTCATCTGATTTAATCATAGTATTTACTATGTAGAATACATAGTTTTTCTTTAAATTAAAAAAAATTCAAATTTAGTAGATAAGATTACGAATTAAAATTGTGTAAATGATTTTCTATAATTATTTATTCTAATCTAATCTAAAAAGTCTAATTTATTTATTTATTATTTATTTAATTCAATATATCCATTCATTTCACAATATATATTTCTTGTATCTTTATAACAGCAAGTGAACTATTGTATCTAAATTTTTCAATAATATTACTGTTTGTTGTTAAATGGATTAAAATAAATTTAAATTAAATTTATTTCTTATAATAAGACTTATAATAAGTATCGTATTAATAATACAAATATAATAATAATAATAATAATAATAATACGAATCTAGAATTATCCTAAATAATTAATTTTATCATTCTTCGCGTTGAGATAATTAATTTTTCACAATATAATATAAGATCTCTTCATACATTTGATACATGATAATAAATAATATGAAAAATGTGCAAACATAGAAAAAAATTGTATAAAAATCGGTGGTCCAATTACAACGACGAATAATTGGACCGATACATGACATCAGAGATTAATAGATAACTTTAAACATGTAGTTACACGACAATTAAATCTCGATATAAGTAGATAATCTATCCCAGCGTTTCTCTTGTTTGCATGCAAAAAAAAAAAAAAAAAAAAAAAAAGAAAAAACAGATGACACGATTAAATCTCTTCTATCTCATAAGTATTCGTTACGAGACCAGTAATTAAGTGGCAGATATCGTAATGAAGACATCGTTAATACCTGTGTTCTCGAGCACCGTGTCTTGATTCGTTCCTCGCATGAGATTACAGCAGTGTTCTTATATCGATGAATAAATAGAATGCTCATTTGAAAGACCATCTCAAAGCCGTAATTAACGTAATTCACAAATAATCGATAGATAAGCCACAACATTTTGAAAAATAATTTAATCAGAGCAAGTTAATTTTCATTGGATTAATCATAGATCGTAGAAAGATTTTGAATGATCGTTCACAGCGATGGATAAGGATCGTTTTTCCTTTAAAGTGAATAAAGTAAAGCTGTATTTTCGATGAATGGAATGGATTCACTCCTAATAAAGAGATTTAAATCTTTAAACAAAGTTTAAAAATTCGTTTCTAGAATAATGAATTTGAAAAATTTATAGAATAATCTGCACATAAAGAATTATCTTAATTAAACGATAAAAAAAAACGGTAAAAATAAAAATAATAATTTGTATCAGCTGATATTTTAAGAACTTGACGAATCAAATTCAATCATTGAACGAATATAAACATTTCAACTTTCATCTTTCACTGTGGATGAATCATCCGCGATAAATCGTCCAAAATAAAAAAGTGTAAATTATATTTAAAGTCTTAATGTCTTTGCCTCTCCATCTTTCGCCTATTTCTTCCAATTAAATCGAACAAGTTGTACATTTTAAAAATTTCCAGCAAGATCGTTATTTCTTGAGCAATGTGAGCAATCATTTATCAGTTCGTTTGGATAGGAATAAAATGTAAAAATTCATTCAAGTTTAATTAAATATAGAACATGAACTATGATAACTGTTTGCCGAGTCGAACGAATTAACATTCGAGACAAAATGGATAGAAAAGAAAAATTCACGAGAAATCTTGATACGCGAATGCGATAAATCGCGAAAAATCTTCACCGTTGAATCGAATATATTTGATTTATCGCAACAAGATATCAAAGGGGATAAAGAGCTTCCGTGATATGCAATCGATCTGCATACTTGTTTCGCGCGAATTGTTGCGGCACACCTGGTACTTAACCCTTTCGTATGAGCGAGATATCTCGCGCCCCAAGTTTTTCGGATGACGTTTCCAGGAGAAATTCTTGCTGTGAATTAATTTTCTGAGGGAAAAATCGAGTGGAAAGAAATTTAATTTAAAAATTATTCGATGATTATTTACCTTAAGACTGCACAAATGATTTTGTATCTTGACGTATTGTATTATATATTTCTTAATCGATAGCTTTTTATAGGTTTTGAGATATTTATAAAAAATGATAATTGTAAGAGAAATAATCTTTCGTGTGTATTATCATTTTCACTAATCTTCCCTTATAATTAATAGTCTTTTTTGTTCGATAATTGCTATTATTGATTTTCAAGTATGCATCAGCTGTTTACAAATTCTTTGCAAACGCGTAAGTGGAGCGTAAGCAGTACAATAAATAATAAGTAATATTTACATCGTTATTTATCTGTAATCAATTTGGAACGTTGCATAGATATTTGGAATCAAAATAAGCGACTGAAGTTATGAAAACAATATTAAAATAATATTTAATATCTTGTAACTATTGTAATTTCAGTGGTCTAAAGATTATATATATTTATGTATTTTATATTACATCATCGTATTCCACAGATTCGAAATATCTATGGAATGCCCATGAATTAGAGTTTAAATGTTTATATGAATAAAAGCAGTAAATAAGAAGCAGTTATATTGAAATACTGTTATAAATACGTATAAATATCTCGAAAATTGTAAAAAAATCACACAAGAAAAAGTTCTTAAGAACATTGTGTCAAGGTCAAGGTCATGAGGTATTTAAATAACAAATAATTACGAGTTATTCTTTGAGTTATTCTGAATAATTGTTATGAAATAAAATACCATTTTTATTCGCATTAATATTTCTTAAATGTTTTCTACCGTATTTTAAAAGAACGCAAAATATTTCGTTTAATTTAAAAGAAGTATACATCCGTGATACTTTGTAGTTTCTTTATGAATAAAATCATAAATATACAAATATTTTTTCCATTATTTTTTATCAAGCATTATTAAAAATGTTTAATTTTTACATTATCTCTGTAAATTTTTAATCGAAGTAGATGTTTGTATAAATTTATTTCAAAAGGTATATACAAATAATTTTTTGCTCTATATAATTCTAATTACAAGAGAACAACAAACGAATATCCAAGAAAAATTTGGTACTTTTTGTGAGAAAATTGTTTCAACATTCACCTGGACACCTGGCAAATATCTAATGCAGTTTGATATCGCGAAAATTCCAATATCGTAATCCAATATTCTTATCAAGTTCCCTTGCCTCGCATACTTTTACATCGATATGCTTATCACCAAAATGGGAAACTAATAGCGAAATATGTAATCTCACTCGAATAAATATATAATAATGTAATTTAATATATAAAATATATATTAAATATGAATAAATATGTAATAAAAATAGGGAAGATTAATTACTTCCTTCTCTTTCTTTCTTTCTTTCTTGTTAATACATGTAGAACTTTTTTGTTTTGCAATTTTTGTCATGATAATCGATAATTTGTCATGGTAAAATAGAAATTGGATAACGTAATGTCTTATATAATGTCTTATTACTTTACAATATTTTTAATAAATCATTTCATTTACAAGTTGTACCAAAATTATATTAGATCAAATGAATCATGTTATCCCTGTAAGTTCGCTCGTTTTATCGAGTAAGATGACGAATTTATATTCACAGATATTATTTATAGATAAATATATTTATATTATTAAAAATATACGAAGGAAATAAAGAAACTTCGACTTTATTTTCGACAATTTCATTCATTTTTTATCCTATAAATCGTTTAAAAAAATGTATATATATGTATATGAAAAAAATATTGATTTCAAAATTTAAAGAATCAATCGATTTTTCGCAAAATCGACTTCTTCCAATCAACCCATTCTCTTTTTCGATGTCGAAAAGCAAAAAGAAGAAGGGGAAAAAAAAAGGATAAAAGAAATCTCGAGAATTAGATCAGATCCGCGACAGCATGTCCGCAAAACGATTCACTTGGGAATCGATCGTCAAATTGAGCACGAGTCGAGGTACCTTTTCCTTCTCAAGAACAATCATTTCCAAAATAACGAAAAAAAAAAAAAAAAAAAAAAAAACGAAGGAAATCCACCTTTTCTCTCGTCTCCGGCAAAACTGGATTCACTGCAATTTACAAGATCTTGAAAAATCAGAGTTGATCGAAGGGAACACGAATTGCCCGAGGTTCATCGAAGAGACAGATCGTAAGACTGGAATGACCTTAAAAGCGTCTTTATACGCCTTGAATACGGCTCAACCGAGATATATTCTTCCAGAAAAAGAGAGAAAGGAAGAGAAAGAAAGTAGCAGCGTAGAAAAAGGTATTGAAACAAAGCTGGATAAAATACTGTTTTAAATAGTAAATAATCTTATTTATTTTGATGTATGAGTATAATTTTGAAAACATTTCAATTTGAAAATAATGAAAATATAATTATATTTGAATACAATACATTTATGAGTATAATAGAAATAGTTCTCTAATTTTTCTTTACATATCGAATGTCATATTTGCAACTTGTCTCCATCCTATTTATTTATATTTTCAATAAATTAATTATAATTTCTATTTTTATATATTATCAAGTAGAAACTTTTAGATTTTTAGATCAATGGAATGAATGGAAAAAATCATATTATAAGATAATACTTTTATAAAGCAAGATTAGTACTTTATTTTATGCCAAATTGTTAAAATAAAATATTTCATTTTTTTTTCAAAATTTTATTTAAGTCATAACATGATATAAGATATAATTAAACAGTATTTTAAATATATTTAATTCCACCCAGCATTGGAATATATCTTGAAATAGATTTGCATAATTGTTTCGACTCTGTTTGCCTTTCTTATGCCACAATTGATTTCTCGCTTCTCAGTTTGAAATTTTTCCACGCGATATTGGATTTTGCAGACGGTAAGAAGTCTGGAATGGACAAAATAGAAGAGGAGAAAGAACTCGTAAAAGGGATGCAAGGGTCGCAATATCGGCTTGAAAAACGATTTTGGGTATCGTGATTTTGGATCGATCGGCCCTTATAAAGATAGATGATATTAGGTGTACTGAGTTATAGGCGGCCTGGCTTATCAATAAACCGATTTCACTCGGTAAAATGTGTAATATGTTGCGGAAAAGATACAAATCGTTATCGAGAAGAAATTGCGCGTAATGGAACTTCGAAAGCTGGAAAAACTTTAAACTTTGGAAAAGAACAGATTCATCGAGACTTTGGGAAAAATTTTGAGAAATTGTTATTATTAAATAGAATACAGATGAATCAAATTATCTATATCGATCAATGATAATATATCAAATTTCATGATTATTAAATTTGGTAATTTTTCATTTTAAAAAATGAAAATCGCTAATTATTTACAAGAAACGCTAAAAACAGTTGTAGAATGTTTGCAAATAAATAATAATCAACAATTGACACTATAAAAAGCAAAACGGTTCGCGTGATAGATCAAAAATTCGATTTTAATTAATTTTAAATTATTCCAATTTTATGGGAGAACATGTTGACAATAAAGCATTCATGCATTTGACAATGCACCATTCTATAAAAAGTTTATCATAATAAGAAAAATAAAACGATTCAATAACGACATTTCAAATTTCTCAAACAGAAATTCATCAAATTAATTGCGTATTATATAGAATTTTTTTTCAAACACAATTTTTATTTTTGTTTCCTAATAATTATATTAGAGAGAGAGAAAAAATTGATAGTTCTTCATTAATATGAAATATGGCTTATAAAGAGCTGCTACCAATTTTGTTCGATATAATTTCAAAAAAATTCATCAAATTGCATTGCAAAAATTATTAAAAATATATTTATAAATACATATAAATAATCGAAAATAATCAAAATCAATAAATTAATACAAAATTTCGCTTTCTGTCTTTGAAGATATACAGAATATTAATATAATATTTAAGCGTTCCTTAGAATTATCGATTCCAAGATAATAAACAGGAAAATTAGATATAAAAATATCGGTTCGTTTGTTAAATAATAGCGATTGAAGTTTGCATTGAAGGAAAAAGAATGAGTCAGTGAAAAAACAGAGGCAAAGCTATTTTGTATACTGATTTTTGTATTTGTTCTGACTTTTAGAATCGATTCTCTAAAAATACTCTATGAATATATTAATATCCTTCAAATTCTGTGACCGGTTATACATTAGCAAGAATAGCTGGAATTTTTCAGATGTTCTCTATATGAAATCTATATCAATTAATTTGAATCTAGAAAATCTGTACGAATATCGCGAAAATAAATATAAATTTGCAGATTAGATAAAATTTTTATTTCTATTTCTTTTTTCCATCGACATACAAACAACAAAACTATATTTTACGTGTTCTTCAGTCGAAATTTAGTTATCTTAAGTTATTACTCTTAATTTTAATTTTATTAGAAAGGAAATAAAAAATAATTAAAAATTATTATAAGTAAAAATTCGATATCTGAAAACAAAATATATATATATATATAAATCTACGTTATGTTGCACAAGTTTAATATCAACGATCATTTCTTTCCTTGCACATTTAGCTTCGTTCTTTTTGCTCTCAACGCTTACAAATTCTACGTGACCAGATGACGAAATGGGTGAAATGTCGTTTCCTACGCCGAAGAAACGTGTATTCTGCCCTATGATTACCAAACACTATCTTCAACAAAACCCTTGTACATATTGGTGAGGGGACCAAAAAGCTAATCGAGTCGTCATACTAATTATACAACACTAATTCCTCTGTAATATATATGATGCGCAACAAACTATCAGGTTTAACCCTTCGTAAAAAGCATCATGAAGCATGGTTAAATATCTTGCTCTATAATTTTATTAGTGATAGTTTTAAAAAAAAAAAAAAAAATATTGAAAGAAAATATTCAGTAATTAATTATTTAAGTAGTTACGATTTATTCATTTATTATATTCACTGTTTTAAGATTAAAAAAAATTGAAGATATAAAAGTAAATAATATAAAAATATATGCAAATCTTTCTTATAACTTATTATTACTTCTTTATTTCGAATATATTGAAAATTTTAAATAAAAGAGCTTTAACAAACGAAAATTCGATGTACAAAAGTGTCGTGCGAGGATTAATAAGTGTAACAACTTGAAGAAAAAAAAAAGAAAACTCAATTTTTGAACGTAAATTTATTTATTGCTTTCATGGAAGCGAAAAATTAAAAAATAGAAAAACGAAAAAATAAGATCCGTGTGTTTTATGCTATTTGAGACAATGATTGAAGAAGGATGGAAAGAAAGAATATTTGAATGATTGGTTCCTGACATCTCGTGACACGTAGCTACAAACTTCAAATTGCACGAATAACTGCAATAAAGTTTGACTTATAAAAGTAAAATTGACGATTCTACGCTCGAATTATAGAAAAAAAAATAAAATGACACATCCGATAAATTCAAATTGAAGTAAATTTTATTTCGACTTATACAGACTTGTCTCAGCAACAGAGTGGAGTGGGAGGAATAAAAAATAAGGATGCATAATACACTATAAAAGATAAAGTTTAAATTTTAATTTATTTCGAAAAATTACGACTTTTATCCAAAAACCTTGAACGTTAAATCTTAAACCATTTCTCCTTCTCAGTCGTCGACATCGTATCTCTTAATCGCACACACGGAATATAATAAGTTCGAGTCATTCTCAATAATTACGGAGAATTAAGCGCGTTGGTTTACTTCTCACGACCCGTGAAAATTATCCCCCTCGATACACCGCGAATTCGGTATAATTATCGAATAACTCGGTTAACCGCTTTTCTATAATGATAGAGCAAGGCAAGCTCGTTGCGGCTTACGCCGATAGAAAGACGCAAATCTCTTCTCTCCTCTCTCCATCTCGTCTTTCCCTCTATCGGTTTATCCGACCGCCGATACAAAACCTCTACTTTGCGGACGGGACGCGTTTCCCGCTTTAAGCACTGCTGGCGTTCCCTCAACAGTTTAATGGGAGCAAGGGCAAAGGTTATCCTCCCCTCCTTTACAATACGTACACACTGCGTTCGAGCGTTAATACACCGCGCATCTGACACTGTACGAAGCATCATGCTACTTTATCACGAATTATGAGCCACGTGTCTGGCTTGGCTCGACGAATACGAAGAACCGTCTGTGCTGGCGACACGGATCATCCACTTCTTCGGGGGACAGGCCGTGCTTCTTCATTTGAACGGATAACCGACTAACGCGAATTTATAACGCGTGGAAAGAAGCTGGTATTGAAAAGTGGAGTTGCGTGCCATCTTGCGAGTCAATGAAGAACGATTCGATTGAAATGTAACGTGTAAAGTGAAATCGTAGCAAGATTATTTGCTAAAAATTGCGTTTATGAAAGAAAGTCCAGTTAATAAATTGTATGTTTAAATTGTTTATTAGATTGTTATAAACGGTTATTTTGTTAGAATATAAATAAAAAAAGATAGGATATTTTTCTGGTAAGAATATTTTCTCAGAAAGTCAGTTTTTGATTAACAATCTTCACTAATTTATATGTCGAGCAATAAATTTCATAGATACAGCTGTTATATTAGTTTGGACAATTGTTTCAAATGAATATGACTCTGTTAGATAGAAATATATCTATTATTTCAACGTTAAAATACGTTTTCTAAGCGAAAGTTATTTCCCTTATTGCAGTCCCGCAACGCGTGCATCATTTGCTAATACTATAATCATGCTATACCGCTTTTCCATGAAGTAACATTAACGAGTCTGATACAATGAAATTATTGAACCATTCTCCATCTTCGAGTAATAAAGAGTAATAACGTGCAGTATTCAGAAAACACGAATCTAAAACGATGACAAACGAATTGGACGTGGAATATCATGAACTTGAACTGTTGTTTCGATATACTTCGTGCAAATATATTGAATGCATAAATTAATTCTACAACTTTCTGCGTGAAAATTTCATTTTTCAAAACATTTTTCAAATGTTCGATTATCATATTCGAGATCAATGATCCATAATAAATATATATGAGGAGGATTTCCTATTCTATGAATTTTTCCAATAAACGTGAAAGATGAAAAAGAATTTTCAATATAGCTCACTTTTCTTTTGCACATAGGTATTTAATATACGAATGTTATCTGTGTGCACGACCATTTTGGATTTTTCTGCATTTTTTATAACTGTATTTTTCTACTTATCGAATATCTGCTCTCTCAAGAACCTTGAATACGTTAACCGGTTCGCGATTATCTAGAATTTTGATCGTTCAAAGTCTTGATCATCCAGGGTTCACTGTTCACTAGGAATACTAATAAACTTGGGTTGCTATTGAAAATTATTTTTCATTAAAAGACACATTTAAAAAACGCGTTGAGATATATGAAATAAATAAATGCTTTTAATTTTTGCATTCTGAAATTTATTCTCGATAATGTTCGATTAAAAGTAAATAATAGTTGCTTTCGATTGAGGTATTAAACAAAATACCACTTGATTATGAAAATATTTCAAGTTTCTTTCAGACTACAGTGACGAGTTCTGGATATATTTCAAGTAAAAAATTTCAAGTAAGAAATTATTAAATAGTTTTGGTTTAAAATGGAATACATATGAATATTTAAAAATGTACTTCGTGTATTTATAATAATAAATACTTATATCATAGTATGGAATATATTTAAATAATAAATGAATTTAACGATTAAAGCAATAATTTTTTAATATTAATTTAAAATAGTATAATATAATATTTCTATTTATTTTTTCTTTTTTATCTTTTATCCAATTATTATTTAACAAGAAAATTCGATTAAGAAAATAGATATAGGAGAAAAAGTATATTTATAGAGAAATAAAATATTCTTCTTACATTCTCTGAATGATGAATAAACGTATGCGTATTACGTAAATTTATCCATTATTCAAATATATACAAACTTAAATATTAACATCGCTTGGGGAAAAATAATATACAGATATTTCATCGCACAGTAACAAAGAAAATATTCATTTCAATTTCGTATTGAAAACGTACGCAACATAGAAGAACTGAGATACTTGTTTCTGAAATCAAGATTAAAATTAAAATCCAAATCATAAAAACAAATTAGTTCTTAATTTTAACATAGTTGAGAAAAAATAATTTCACTTCTTATTTCAAATATTATTATTCAGAACTGATCCAGACCTGTTCTCTTTTCTTTCCTCCTTCCTCCCTTTTCAATTCATCCGATTTTACGTTACTTTTTACAGGATATCCGGTTCGTTGCACGCGTCTCGCTCGTCGATAAATGTTTCGAGCCAGCAAATTATAACCTGGGCTGCAGGAAACACTCGTTTTTATTAGTTAAACGGAATCTTTTCTTTTTTTTTTTTTTTTCCTGTTCAACGACGATCGTTGGCAAACGTGCGCGCCCATGTTCTTCTCGATGTGTGCAGAGTGTGTGAGCTCACGGTAGTAGTCTGCTTAACCATGTCTGATCGTGAATGTTTCTTTTGACAGAAACGAAGCGAACGAATATCGCAAACGTCCGCTAAGAATTTTTCGTCGATAGAATTTACATTTCTGCATATAAAAGAGCGAGAATTTTTCCTTGTCGAATCCAGACTGGACGATTTCCTAGTCAAATAGAGGAAAACGTGCTTTGCCTTGTATAATCAATCCTCGACAGTTTTATATTATTCGTTTTTTGTGGATTGATGTAATTTCTCGAAAATAAATTATTGTTTAATTTAATATTTTAACACATTTGATACAAATTTTCATTTTTCGTATTTATTGTATCGTATATCATTTTGGACACTGATATGTTCTAAATTTTATTTGTTAACTGCTTTCGTTATCGATTAATCTATAATTTCAAACTTTACAAAAATTTTCATTTCGTCGTTTGTTAACGAGTTATTAATTAAAAACACTGACGAATTACATATTACGTAGATCTGACATATATCGCTTTGATCATTCACTCAAGCCTCGCAATCACTACAATCTAATTTACTTTGTAATTGCTCATTAAATTTTTCCTTGGCAAGCAGAAACGAAAATTTTCCAGGAAAAAGAGAAAAACTGTTTTACCTCAAGCAAACTAAATTCTTGTTCTTGATCGACTTCCAAATCAATCTAATACATCTCAATCTGGCATTAGATATGAAAAAATATATTTGAAAAAAGTTTGTTCACAAATTTCCTCCTGAAGAGATAAAAACTCTTCTATCTAATTTTCTCCTTGACTCTATGTCAAAGTAGAAGAAATCAGTTTGTGGGGAGGGTTGTTGTCTGTGCAACAACCCTTGTCGCTTTCTTCGTTCCGTTTGCTGATTACTCGTCACGCAAGGAAGAAAATTTATTAACGATAAAAGATATCGATGGGCGTGGATTCGAAAGGGAGAGAATGAGCAAGTTCTCCTCTTCAACATGTTGCCAACAAGTCTCGATATCGGCGGAGAGAATGGCTATCGCACCACGCGAGCTGTAATTATTATAAATACAAGAAAATGCGAGATGAGTTATTGCGGCTTTGTCGTGACTAATAATGCCGCTCTATTCAGACAGATTACCGACCAATCGATAATAATTTATCGACTGACACGTTCAATAAGAAATCTTTTCAAGATATGTGATCATCAATTGAATGATTTGGCGAAAATTATTGTTATTTTTCTCGAAAGGGTAAAATTTAATTTCGAATTATCATTATTTTTTTAAACTTTCTTTTATTATTATTATTTTTTGATGGGTAGAAAGAAATTGCTCGAGAGAAATTAAATCAATAACAATATGGAGAGAAAATATTAATTATATGTTTTTTTTTTTCAAAATTAACACAAGAAAATATTAAAATATAAGGTTGAGAAATGGAATTGAAACGAAAAATAAAATCTTTTCTGCTCGTAATTATATATAAATTAATTATATCGAAATAAAAGGGAATAATTAAGAAATTAAAAAATTAAAACTGAATGTAGATATTCACTGATTGAAAATTATTTGCTGAACTTGAATAAATGGTCATTTTATATAATTTGAAGAACTTTGTATAGAATAATTTAAGTTGAAAATAAGATTCGAATGGAATTAAAAAATCGTATAATTAATATTTAAACAGTTATTTGTTCGATTTTATTTTATTGATTGGTAATATTCAATGCAGTAAACTGATATTTACCGAGTAAACACTATTTATATACATATAAATCCAATATTTGTATCATCAAATTTTAATAATATAGTGATAAATAAATTGAAAACAGCTTTTTGCAAGTTAATTCATGCATGTATATAAATTTAATTTCATGATATTCATTCTTTCTTTCCCTTCATTTTGCGAACCAAAGGAATTTTAACATTTTTAATTAAATATTCTAGAAAAAGTTTTTACACATAACACACTTATTGTAAATCAAATAATTATTCTAAAAATATTGCTGTAACTGTTCTCTAAAACCACAAATCATTATCTGTACAAACTGTTTGCAATTGTTGTTTAAAAATAATTATAATTGCTATTAATATTTTTTTATTTCTATATTAAAAAGATCTATATCTATAACATGCTTTGAAAATGTCACAACATTATACAAATTTTACGTGATTAATTTAATGTTCACTAATTTCTACTCGTTTCATTTTCTTCGATACACGATATATCGTTGAAAATTATATTCGAAAATGCAGTAACAAAACTAGTTGTAACCAGAAGAGAAGTGGAGAAATTGAGCGCAATCTTCAGAAACGTGATTACCTGAGAACTATTTAATACGATGAAAATCTACATAAACGTTCAAGTCCATCAAATATCAGCTCGTTTACGATAATACATCTCATATTAACGTGAATTATTACGTCTTGGTGATTAAGTAAACATGTATATTAATTAATATATCTAGTTTAGTCCTAAGTATACTTCTTATACATAGATAGATGTAATACATATACGTAATATGTAAAATAGCTTATTTATTATTCATGTATATATTCAGAATAAATTTCTTTTATTTATACGTATTATATATAAATATTTCTTTTAAAATTCTATATTGGAATATATTTTCATTCGAAAATATATACCAGCAGATCTTAAAATTATCGATATATTTTTAAATAAAAATTTGATTATTAACTTATTATATAATTTAATAATAATTTTTCTATATTCTTATATTTTATCTTAAAAATTTTTTGAAAAATAAACATATTGAATGTTCGAGCAACAAATACGATAACAATCGTTAATAATGTATCTCATATTTATATGATAAATACACGTACTTAATTATTTTCATATATTCTTTTAAAAATCATATCAATTCGAACGAGAATGCGAAAATATATTTATAAAATAAAATAGATATAAATATAAATAAAAAATAAAAAACACCGAAAATAAACGTGAAACAATTCAATTCTCCTTTGCCAAGTTATTAAATAGAATTATCAAACATCATTCCTGAAACCTCACGCTGTTGTCCAGTTAATTTCACCGTGGAAAATCTTATTCACTGTGGTAATTAAAGCACACACACACACACACACATATATATATGTATATTTATAAGTCATAATTAAAATTCTTTCATTGCAACTCTCGATTCGACATCAAGGAAGTAGTAGGTGTGAGAAAAATGACGCCTCTGGCTGTTAATCATTAAAAATGTTTCGTAATTAATTCCATTTCGCGAATTTCACAACATTGTTTCATTAAGTGAGAAACAATTACGGTTCAGTGAACATTTTCAATGTATAAATTGCGCGAAATAAATTTTAATAAACTGTTCTCGAACGAAAATTCACGACAATCACCGACAACTTGATACATCTCTAATTTATGTTTTATTTTCGTTTCGTTCGTTACTCTTCCGCTCGAGATAAAGATCGTAAATTACGCGCAACATCTTAAAGCAGTAATAACACCGTTATATAGTTCAAGAATAAGAAGAAAAGGTACTGAAAAGCGATGTGAAAAAATAAAATAAATTATCGAACGAATCACATTTAACTCGTTCAACTCGTTGTATTCCCAATTTCTTTTGAAGAGATTAAATAAAAAACAGGTGTAATGTTACTTTAACGCGACTATGAATATACAGATTTGCTAAAAACTTTGATAATATATATTATGTATTGGAACTTGCATTATCCAAATTAATACAGAAACAAGATTATTCGAAGCTAATTTTTATTTTTATAAAGTAAAACGATAGGATAATGAAATATTTTTTTAATTATCAAATTGGCTAACAAATTTTTTAATGCACAAAGGAAATAGAGAATAATTGCATTTGTAAATTAAAAACTTTACTGTTTATTCTTGTATATAATGAAATTTTCAAATATAATAATTATTTTTCTGATATTAAATTTTAATTAAGACAGCCAATAATTATTTAAATATTCAAACATTTTCCAATTGTAATGAAAATGTATCAAACAAAAGTTATTTTCCTTATTCTTTTATAGATCAAGTTTCTTAAAAATCTTTATGATTTCATTTTTCTAAAATAGTGATCAAGATAGATCATATTTACATATTTCATCATTTATAAAATTTTATATACAAAGTACTACTTCTTCAAAATGATTTTAACTTAAAATAAAATATTCGAGGTGTGACTCTTAATCTATCATTAAAAGATGTGATATAGAATATTTTTTATACTATAACTTGTTTATTATAATTTTCTAATATTATTTATTTAATGAAACTTTTCTGAAAAATTATTTATTATTCTTCAAATCATGACTATCAAGAACAGCACACATCGACATCGAGATAATTCTCTGGAACGAATAAAACGCATCAATTATTATAACACGAACGTTGAATAAAATCGATATTATAATTGAAGAGAAATTTCAACATGACTTCCATTCAATCGTGGATTAGAAAGCATCGCCAGGTGTCGATTAAATGAATAGCCGTGCAACGAGGCGACCAGTGTGATTGGAAGTAACGAGTAACGCGACAAATTGATCGCTAATGTGGCCGGCGAATAAATTTGCCATTCAGCAATCTAACGAACAGTAAATGTCAATTTTGATGCGTCGTTCTCTATTATACATCTAGATAGAAATGTTTAAAATAATAGAACGATACCTGAATTAGTAATGCATCTGTTTCCAGCTAAGCTAACGTTCCATAATCCCATCCCTGTTTCTATACACGATTTATTTTATTTGCACCATGCTTCTTCGAAATATGTTGCGAATATTATTACGTCAAATATGATATTATAAGATTGCGTGAATTAAAGTCTTTTAAAAGCACTATCGGGTTCAATCGATTTTGTTATTATATGTAATTGAATGATATCAAATAAATATAATAAGAAAAAAAATTAATATAGCTTATTGATATTTATTTTCGAATAACGAAAATTAAACAATAATATGAGGAGGCATCTATCAAAAGATGAAGTGAAAACATATATATGTAGAATACACATGAAACATATATAATGGACAAAGAGCAGGAATCATTGCAGATAAACAACGAGCATTGTCCATTAATGTCAAGCATGAATGGGAAAGAAAGAATAAAAGAAGAAAGAAGAAGATGAATTCAATGTGTAATACGGAATATTAAGAAAAGACTTTAAGAGTTTGCTAAGAAGAGTAAAAAAAATGTGTGAATCAACGTGAATTGTTTAATCAATCCTTTCATCGTAAAATTAATAATTTTATCGAAGATTTGATATCGTGAATGAATTTCTTTGCTGGATGTAAACAAAAGAAATTAATTCAGGAGAACAATGATAATTCAAGAGAATTATTTACTTAATATTAATTAATATTGATAGAGATTATTTCATTGGCACAAGTATTGGCACAATCATTCACAAACAATTGGCAAAACATACACAAAATGCATATTTGCTGTTTTCACGTTCGAATAATAAACAGACGTGAATTTACCCGAAAATCCGAGAATAATGCTTTTCGTATTCGATACAAAATGATTTTGAACTGAAAAAACAAATGAAAGCATTCTATGAACAATGTTGAATAAAGTGAAACGAATTTTTGTGATTTTATTAATTAAGAATCGGAAAGCATTTCAATTTTAATTGAAATGTATATGAAAATAATTCCAGTCCATAAATGCTTGCTACTTTAAGCGTGACCTTATTTATAGTTTATTAATTTGTGAATTTTAATATCGTAGTTAAGAACTTTTGTAATTTTTGTAACAAATCTAATTTTAAATCGTATAAATATTTTTAATATAAAAATATTCAAATATTACGATAAACAACTATCCTTCTTTAAAATACGAAAATTTTTGTTAAATTAGTTCTCGAAAATATTTGGAAAATATTTTTTAACGAAATGTTAACTTTTAATTAATTTAAATGATAAAAATAATTTTTAATAAAAATATAATATATCATACATTTTAAGAAAAAAATCAATGTAAGAAAACTTCAATGCTTATGTTTGTGTTCTATCTATTCTATCATCTTAATTATCGTTATTATCGTTATATTCTATTTCTAAAAAAAATTCATAGACAAAATTATATTTGAAAAATGAAAATAGCGAAATTTTGGGAATTGATTTCATCCCTCAATTTCTTCAGAGATATATAAGATATTAAAGATATCATTATAATACTTTGAAGTAAATAAAACTATTAAATAAAATATTATCAGTGTTTTGAGTTTTTTATTTTTATTATTAAAAGATTCTGAAATGAACAATTTTTCAACAGATTTTAATTTTTCTTTTTATTTATTGTTAAATTAACTTCAACTAAAAAAAAAAAAAAACTAAATGTACAAATATATATCCAAAAAGATTGAAGAAATTTTCTGTTAAGAAAAAAATTGTTTCATGTACAATCTTTCATTGTATTATACTATACATTATATATTATATATTATATATGCATGAATTTTTATTGAAATTAGAATCTTTGGATTCTTGTAAAATAATATTCTTTGTTCGAATATTTTTTTGATGCATTGTACGTTTACAAATATTTAATATTGATTTTGCTAAAAGTAAGTAAAGATGTTCAAATAACTTTGAATATTATGAAATCATGCGATTTTTTATACCAACTCATACATAATATTATTTTGAAATAAGTATTTTATTGAAAGATAATAAAATAATAATAATATTAAAATTTTGAAATGAAACACTTCATTTGATACAATCTTAAATTGCTTGTTTTAATATTTTTTTTATTGTTTTTATTTTAAACAAGATAATTAAAATGCAAAACTTCACAAATTATACATTCAGCTGCAGCAAGTTGAATAAATATTTTCAATGGAAAGAATTTAAAATTGAAAAAGAATTTAAATTTGAGAATTGCTAAAAATGACTTTTTATCTGAAAATTGTATTGTAATTCTTACGCAAAACTAAAAATATTGTTAAATTTCTAATTTGTAATATTTATCAGTATATACATATAAATAATCATAAAACTACTACGTGTTATAGTTTCATTAATTTAAACTTTTTTTTTTTGTTACGATTTACAAAATCATAAATTATAAATATTTTTATATATTTTAGAAATTCATGAAATTTACAAAAATTCTCGAATTTTTTTAATTCTGTTAGTTCAATTTAATAGTTAATTTAATATCTTTTAGTTTCTATTAGATAATTAATTTGCGTAATTAATTTAATAATGGATATACATAATTAATTTCATATAATTAATTTTCTAATATAGAATGATGATAGATATTTTAATAGAATAATTATTTGTAATCGTGTAATTATAGTTTAGAATATTGGAGTAAAACAATTATTCTGTAATCATTTTTATTTATGAAATATCATTTCTGTATCATAAGCAAAAATAAAATATTTTTGAATAATACTTAAAATATTACTTTTTGAAATTTGTTATGATTAGACAGTTTGATGATATATTATTTTTCTTTAAGATTATTTGAGAAATTTATATAATTTCATTTATGATATTTATGATAAGTTATTTTTTCAATTATGGATATTTCTCGAGACATTTTCTCTTTCCGATTATATAGTAATTTTATAGTTTAAATTTTGGAACTTTGCTAATGTTATATTGCAATGATTTATACAAAATATAGAAAAATTAAATAGAAAAGGAGTATTTATTAAGAAAACTTTTTTGACATTGACAACAAAACAGTAAAAAATAATTTTAATTATATAAAATGTCAACAGAGAATTATTATCAGTTTTCATTTTAATTGTTTTTAAATAATATTTTTTAATATTATCAATAAATTGAATACATAATGCATTGCGAACTTTCGAAATCAAAATATTGATAAACTAATAATTCATTAGTTTTATTTATAAATGATTATGTTAAAAAATAGAAAGATATTAAAAACTTATCATCATTTCTAAGTAAAAATAAATGCTGAAAATTAAATTTTAACATTTCTTCCATTATTAATATAATTTAAATTAAATTAAAAATGTAATTTCTCCTCATGTGTTTTCTATTCAATATATTCAAAATATTTTTAGAAGCTTTTACATTTGCTTTTATAATTATATCTACTTAGAAATGCGTGCGTTTAATAAAATACATATGTAATTATTCCTAATGTAACAACACAATGAGAAAATTCAATTTCGTAGAAAAGAACGTTTTTAACGTTTCATCATTTTCTATAGGAAATAAAAAATTCTTCTTTTCGGTGTCATTTTATATAGTATATTCTGTTTATTTTATAAATTTTTCGTAAATATAGCAATTTCATAAACTTTAAAAAAGAAATGTTCAACTTTGAAATATTTCGGAATACGATTTTACCAAATACGTTCTTATTCCAAATAACTTCTCAATTAATGAGAACAGCACGATAGGAAACTGTGCAAGAAGGGCGCGAGCGTCCGTTCCCCAGGGTTGCAATTGAAATTCTGTTCGTGGAAACGTGAAATGGCAAGCCACATGGCATACGCGAATATTCATTTTGCATATAGTCGTAATCTACCTAATAACTGACGTTATGAAATGAATTTTACTCTTTCAGAAGGACAACCGAGAAAGAACAGAGCAGAACATCGTTTAATATTCTCGTTAATAGTTCAGATTATTGGATTGACGTTAATCTGATTTATAGAATAGATTTATAAAGTCATTGTAAGTAAGTTATTAATTTTCCTTTATTTTTCTAGAACTAAAAAATTAATATTCAAGGAATTACGAAAATATGATTATCCATGAAAAAAAAATATAAAGGAAAGTTGTGAAAATAAAATGAATATAAGAAGAATGATATATGTACATATAATACATATAAAGAGACAAATCATAAATTGGAGATATTCATAAAAAAAGATATATCAATTAAAATGCCAAATTGAATTGAACTGAAATCACGTTAGAAGGTATTTAGTTTTATTTTGTTCAGTATATTGCTATATATTTTTAATTATACAACTTTTAAAAAATATTGTTATTTGTATAAATACGTACAATATGTAATATTATTTTAGAAATCAATTAATTTATCTTAATGTATTATTTATACGAACTCTTTTTAAATCGAGGAAAAAATAATTTGTTAATAAGTGTGCTAAAAATACTCAACATATCTGAAAAAATATATTTATGAAATAAAAATGAAATACAAATTTTATAGCAATTTAATTGTTTCATTATAAAAAAAAAAAAAATTGAATAGATTCTTTTATCACTTATAAAATAATTTTAAATATTATATAAAACTTTTTCTGATAATGATCATAAGCCCATTATGTCATAACAAAAGTGACATTAAAAAATTATTGATAATTTAATTTGTTGCAATACATCTTCTAAACAATTAAACATATCTGATAAGATAAGAAATACTTATCTCAATTGTTAATATATTGAAATATCAAATGAAATTCTTGGGCACATCTTATAGATTTAATTAATCAATACAATTAAAAATTAAATATTATTACACTCTGATAGATAAAAATCAATCAATTAATTAAAAAAAGACTAATGAAATAAAAATGATTCATAGAATAATGAATTAAAATAGCACATGTTAAAATCTCCTTGCTGTTACAATTGATAATGTTGAAACTTTGTTGATTTTATGCATGGCGTGTCAACTTAAACTATTCGGCAAGCTACGTTGATACAGTAAACGACTGAATTTCGTGAATGCCACAACTAGTGGTTAACTATCTCATCTTCCTTCTCGTGGTTCCTTTAACTCGTCCTTTCCAAAGACAAGAGCAGACCTTATGTTAGTGGATGATAGGTAGGAAGTTTGACAACGACACAGAACCTCCTTCAGATATGACTCTTCGATCTTCAGCATCCGTCACAAGCAAGCTTATCCTTTGAAAACTTATACTTCATGATACATATTGAATAATTAACCTTTTCTTTACCAAGAATGAGATATTTCAATTTCATAATATATCGTAAATGATATGATATAATTGATATCAGCGATTTTTAAAATTTTCAAAATTTATAAAGATAATTTCAGGTTATTGACTAATAATTGTAAATAAAAATTTCAATAAGAATCTTCACAGTCTTTTATTAAAAATTGTAGAAAATTCTAATTACTGCAATGCTTCTATAATTTCAGAAAATATATGTAACTAATTCATGAGACATTAGTGTTTTGAACATTGATTAATTTGTTGCTTTGCAACGAGTTCAATCGAGAGAAATATTGAATTATAAAATACTGTTTAATTTCAAAACTTTATTCAATTGAAAATATACGCGGATAAAAATATTCAAAATTACCGATATTTTAAATTTATTTATATTAATAATGATATCACAATTACATGATATCTTAAATGTTATAAACAAAATATTCTGTGTTTATTATTTTTTATTGCAATACGAAATTTCATTTAAAAATTTATGATAAAAAAACCATTTATAAAATATTTTATAGTTGATAAAAGAGGATCAAGGATAATAAATAATGAATAAAGAATGGTAAACAAATGGTAATTAGGTAATAAACGAGATAATAAATCAAAGATGGTGGAAAAAATGTTTGATTTGTTGTACAAAATAATTGAAAACATGGTATAAAAGATAATAAACTACTTCTTATTGCTCGTATAAAATACGACCCACAAAAATTTCATCTGTTAAAACAATGTTGCAAAAACAAACAAAAATGAAAACAAATTTTTGCCAAAATTATAATGTTTTGCCATGTATTAAAATAAACAATACACGAGATATCTTGTTCACTGCAAACAAAAATCATAATGTGAAATATTTTATCCTATGTTATATATATATATATATATACAATATAATAGAATCAAGATGTCCAAAACCAAAAATATAAGAAATATATTTCTACAAAAATTTCTTTTAGAATATAAAAAAAAATAAAATAAAAAATATTATATTTATAATGTTTAAACAAGCAATGCTTTCTATTATTTGTTCCATAGATTCAAAATCAATACTCTATTCTCAAATAATACAAAAAAAAATTTTTATTTTAATCTATAATTGAAAAACACAAATAGTGCAATTCGTTTTAAAATTAAATATTTAATTAACATGTTTAATAAATATTTAATAACAATTGATTAAGTTTTATCTAAAAAATAATTTAAGAAAAATAATAGAATCTTTCTCAAGATATTGAAATATGTAAATCATTTCAATCGCACAAACTCTCCTTTTTTTTTCCCCTTTGCTCTATGTTAATTTGCTCAAAACTGATTTTTATACATAGCAAAAATTAAAATTATAAATAATATATAATAACGATAATACATTTAATTCGAATATGAATGAGTTTAAGGATTAATAATATTTTTGATTAAAAATATTAAGACACGCAACAGCAATCAAGATGCTAAAAAGTAATGTAGAATAAGGAAGGGATCGAATGAATTAATCGAATAATAAAATAACTGGTACAGAGAAAGCTGTAATACTTGCAAATGAAAATTGCTTATTATAAGAAGCAGAAATTCGATATAATCTTCGCCCACGTAAGACAAGTCCAAACTATATATATATATATACGTATATCTATGTGTTTCCTGGATGTAAGTTATCAATGGTTACTTAGAAACACGTACTGAAATAGTGCAGCCATTAATTTCTGATAGACGAGATACACGTTATTGCGTGATTCCATGATACCTCGATTATTCAAACGCAGTTAAACGAGTATGCGCAGTAAAATGAATTTATTATTCATTGAGTTATAACAGGATACAGTTTCGATTGAAATTTTACGCTTAATAATGTTATTATAGTTATTTTGCTTCTGCAAGTCAGTCTAGATGCGGCCAAAGATTTTTCTTGAATCTTGCTACAGTGTTGAATTTAATTGGATAGTTGAATCGTTCACATTAACTCCACTATATTAAAATATTAAAATACTTCTGCTTGAGAGATATATTATTGAGAATGAGAAGTAATGTATTGACAGTTAACTCAACATTCATAGTGACAACATTACGAAAACGGTATTAACTTTATACCATTTTAAATCTATAATATTGTCTTTCTTTAAAAAAAATTCTAGAATTATAAAATATAAATCTGTGATATGAAATTAATATTTTATTTGAAACATAAAAAGATTTACACGTGAATAAGATTTTTTTCTCAGACTTTTTAAATATATATATATATTCAATTGTAAAAGTAACACAAAATGTTTATTTTTTAAGAAAGATAATAAACTCTAGATTTAATATACGATTCACATTATCAAAAAATAATCTTAATACAATATAATTAATATTGTGTTATATTATGAATATAATATTTAAGTATAAATCTCAGTAAAAATTGATCAATATTGAATATTTAATTGAAAAAATTAATTTTCTTCGTTTGATGATAATAAATTACTCATTATCATATAATTTAATTATTTGACCATTATTATAAATATTATAATTTGAAATTATGAAATATTAAATGTGAAATCATTGAAAGTTTTTTATTGCATGAAACAAGAGCGTAATACACGAAGCAAAAAATTATTCATGATAATCTTGAAATAAATTATTCCCTTTTTAATTTATTCTTTATTTCTAGAAGACACGGTCTGTTATTTCTTTACGCGTTTTTACGCATTGTTGTACGTTTCGACACGTTTTTATACATTTGTTAGAGCAACAGAAGTAATATAAAATAAATAACAGTACATTATACACATCTCTTCATTAATATGTATCCTTTCAATATTCATGTTTTTGATGTATTTTTGTAAGATTGCAATATTTTCATTTAATTTTTAATCATAACAGATATTTTACAGAAAAATATTATAAATATTCTATTAAGATTCTGCGAATCGTTAATTAATTAATCCTTGGGAAAAATATTGTAAAAGAGAAAATATTATAAAAAAAAATTATACCTTAATAATTCAAAATTGAACACTCAAAAATTAATTTGTAGCAAAGCAGAACAATATGAGTGAACGATTCAACCAAATATTTAAATATTAATATATTCATGAAATATTTTTGAAGGATTCTATGGACCAAAACAAACAATATAGATTAAAATTCATTTATTAAGTCATAAACAATTTAAATTCGCGTTAGATGGAGAGAGATGAAAATACAAAATATCAATTTAACGAAGATAGAACAGTTTCACTCTACTTCCATTTCACTTTAAACTTGCTATAACTTAATAATAATAAATAATTAATAATAAATAAATCTCGATCGATATTTTTCCACACCAATTTCTACATTTACTTTGTCCTCTTGTCCTTAAAATTGTTAAAAGAATTTGTTTATTACGTGTATAAAAAATTGTTCGATATGTTACAACAAGTATTTCAAAGTTATTGAAATCGAAGAATTAATTAACCATATACTAAAACATGTAGAGATTATTATTTTTTCTTGCGTAAGAGGTAAAAAAAATTAAGCTTAATTTCGCTTTATCCAAAAATCAAACCGTATCCAAATTATCAAAAAAAAAAAAAAAAAAAGAACTCCTCTCAATCACTTACTTTCCCAACAGCATAGAAAAACTCGATCGATTTTTCTTTTCCCCGATCCATCACACGCTCCAACTATCTCTCGATCTCAATTTCCCTTTAATCGATGCCCTTTCCTAGAATATTAACACGTTCTTGAATCCAGTCACAAAGTTTCCCAGTTCAGGGATTTCCGTTATAATTGCAATTAAGGATAGTTAACGTTTCACGGTTGCACCGAGTTACCAAAGATTAGGAGGCAAGGTGGTCTTCCTTCCGTCCAAAAGGCGTCTTCCTTCCCTACAACTGACAGCATAGTGAAGTATCTTGTGCCAGGGGAGAATTTGCATCGCTTAATCTTCCCTGGTTACCATCTCGATCGACCAGATAATCTTTGCGGTTCACTTTGATTCTCTCTCTCTCTCTCTCTTTTAACATATCATAATCATGCGCGTAACAAAAATGAACGTTGTATCGTATCTCGATAGAACACAGCTTGATAAACTCTACGTTTCCCAATGGTATTGAACTCTGACAGGCGAAGTGCTAATATTACAGTCTCGATAAACTTTCATACAATGAAAGATAGAAAGGAAAGTTGGTCTGATAAGGTGCGTATGCTTGTTGCTCACGTGGAGATGATGATCGTATCCTGGAGGCTTTGCAGGAACAGGCATCACTGGTAGGCGTTCCAAGGTAAAGTACACTTTATGATGTACTTAAGATTTTTACATGGTTCAAACATGTAATTTGTATATGGAATGAAATATCGTGGAGTAACGTCTTCGTCGATTAATTATCGAATTTAATAAGTTGACGTTGATTATTTAAATCGTGTGTGGTATCTACTTCAAATATATTGAAGTGAATTCGAGGAATTTTTTATTTTTCCCATTTTTAATTTAATTTTCGTAGTTTCACATCGTTGCACATTAAACAGAATAAACATTTAAAATTTTTGGAGAACTTAGTTGATAATTGATACAAAAATGTCGATCGAAACTCCAAAAATTTCCCACGAATATATTGATATCTTGCATTCTATATGTATTATAGAGAAATAAAAATGTTTAATAAATCTTAATTAATCAAATCTTTTCTTCAACTCTATTTCTTTTTTCCTTTCATGAACGAAAAAAATTCTTAACTCGAAAAGAAAAGTGGAAAGAAATAATAAAAACGAATGAAAAGAAAGCTCTTCTTCGAATGTTTTGATATAATATAAAAAATCATGAAATGATGAATGGAAATTTCCTTTAAATATCTTCAATGCATCATTGATAGAATAAAGCAGTTATTATTCAGATTAGTTGAGATTATTAAACAATTGGAAAATCTTTTGATCCTTTAGATATATATATATAGTTAAACTTCGATTTATAGAATTTAAATATGAAAGTACTCGCCTGTGCATCGTAAAATCCGATCTTTATTCTTTCATAAAAGATCATATTATAGTATTCTTATTCTGTTATCGATTATCCCAGGACTTGAAAATATAGTGCATTATTTATTTGATTTTTACGAGATCAAGAAGAAAATTTATGGAAAATTAATATTTTTTTAATTTTTATGACGTACAATATGAAAAACAAAAATCTTAGAATCGTGAAAATATTTATTTAAACTAATCAAGATCTTATTGCACAAATTTATTAAATTTTCATTTTAAAAAACTTTTTTCTTTACGTATAATTGACTTTAGCTTTCGAATTATTCGCAAATTTTTAATATTGTATTAATTTTTGCTTACACGTTTATAATAATATATTCATCAAATATATAATTTAATAGTAATAAAATAAATATATAAAGACGGCTAGATAATTATGCAATGGGTAATATTATTAAATAAAAATTTATTTCTTTATGATTCTAAATGGAACGTTTTTTAAGATTTAAGAAAGAAAATGAACAAAATTGTAATCTTATGAGATTCGACTTTTTGTGAAAAAAAATCCTTCAATTCTGAATAAATGTATTTTATGAGAAAGAAAAGTTAGAAGAAACAAACTTAATATCATATCTATGAAGGATGACATTCGAAATCTAAATGTGCTCAGTTCATAACAAATACGTGGATAAAGGATTACTCAATAATTCGATACGACAAAGTTAAACTAGTTTCGTAATTGTCGGACTGTATCTTCCTCGATGTTGAGTGAGATGAGTATATAATATGTATTGAGTTCGAAATTGTGTTTGTGCACTTGTGTCCAAGACAATATATTAATACATTTTGAAATTCAACATCATACAGGATGTGGCAAAACGATATTTTAGATTTTGATTAAGATTAATAAAAATGATATGAATATATCTATTTTGATATTTATTTTATTTCTAAAGTTGCATCAAAATAATTCATTCTCTCGGCTTTCATTCTGTCTGGAAGACTTTAAAACTTTGATAATTTATATAATTTTTGAAACTGATCAAGATATTATAAATTATATGCCAAAAAAAGACATTGGTATTTTTTAATAATTTCTTAATTAATAGTTTGTTACATTCTTTTTAAATCTTCAAAATCGAGTAGATTATTCACACATTAAAATATATATATGAAATACATATATATGAAATTAATTCAATTTTGCAGCATTTAATTTTTGAAAAATCAAATAAAAGTGAAATAAAAAATTTTTAATAGTTTCAAAAAAATTAACTTAATTTATGACTTCTGATTTTAATTTTTGATAACTTGATATATTAAATAAACATACGATACTAAATAAATACATATAACCCCATATTATTTAAAAATTAATATCATCTCCATTTTAAATATTAATCGAAAGAAATTAAACATAAGGCATCCTATTTAGTAATACACACCTAATCTAAATTTATAAATATATCATTTATAAGCGAGATCTTAATCCAACATTACTCCAAATAACATGAAATCAAAACGACTTTAGAACCCGAACTAATAATCACACCTAAAACCGATCGGTAAAGCAGTCAATCAACCGCATAATAATCCGAGCAATATATATA
This sequence comes from Apis florea, assembly GCF_048593485.1. Lineage (NCBI taxonomy): Eukaryota > Metazoa > Arthropoda > Insecta > Hymenoptera > Apidae > Apis > Apis florea. The sequence continues at coordinate 6,814,113 of NW_028256714.1, read as the reverse complement.
TATATTCGATTCTTGGAGGGAAGATACGAACACGTGAAACTAATTAGAGAATCCCGATTGACGGTTAACAGAACACAGATACTCTTGGATATATCGGTGGCGTTCGACACTCCTATTTCCGTTATGTCGTATTATGTATACGCGGTACGAACACTTGAACGCTGCAAGGAGCGTAGCATACGCATCGATACGGCATAATGAACAAACGTGTCGCCGATATAGTCAGCCTGCGCGCCCGTAGGGATGACGATGTAACAACGACACCGTTGCCGACATTACCGACAACGACTACGACGACACACAACCACGCGATCCTTCCTGTAGATGTGTATCTCGCGCCAAACCGGTACACTGACCTACAGTACACCAGACCGCGGCTACTCGTATTGCCAGACGTCCATTATACGGGTTTCGCACGCGATAATTACAAAGAGAGAACGGGCACGAGTGAAAGAGAAGGAAAGAGCACGAACCGAGGATGGTAGTCTCGATGACAGCCGGTATATCATCGTTGCGTTACTACCAGCGACACTGCGATATTTGCTCCAACTAATCTACTACGTGAGACGTTGTGATTTCGATACGAAAATGAAGTTCTATTTTAGAAAAAGTAAAAAATAAGTGAAGTGATACTATTGCAATAAATTGTAATGAATAATGAAATTATTGTAATTGTATCTGTCTATAAATTATTTTTTTTAATTGCACTTAAAACCGCGTTTCTCAATGTAAAATTAAATTTGATCTTCTTTTTATTTGAAAGAAATTAATATATATCAATTATATTTATACGTTGTAAGATTGTATCAATTTAGTTTTGATGTACATATTAATTTAAATTTAGATTAATTGTATGCGATGCATATTTAAAATATATAGATAATATTATTTAAATAATGAATCTTAATGAAATGAAATTAATGAAATCTTAAAGAATAATAATAATATTGAACAAGGATTATAATGATATTATCAAAATTTAAGCAAATCACTAAACTAAATATTTAGTAGGAAGTAACAATGAAATAGTATAATAAAATATATTATATACTGTCATCTATAATACATCATCTATCAATAACAAATAAAAAATAAATTCAATCAACATACATAGTGAAAAATGTAACGTTGCAATCGAACAATCCTAGTGAGAAATACAAAAGTTATTGCACTTTATGATACGATGTATGATAACATTTTACTAAAACTGAAAAAATCAGATTTCTTTTCAATATCTGTATTAAAAATTATAAAAATTTAACACACGGTGTTATGTAATGTTAAAAAGAAATAACGTGTATGAAAAAAATACGAAATGACGAGGGAGATAACAAGGTCGATTAAACGTCGAACATGGTGCAAGGACCCGCATGTACGACGAACTCCTCGCTATCGTTATCATGGTCGTTGCCGCCGCAAGGCAACGAATAGGTGTCGAGTTCTCCTGGATTCTACAACCTTCTTGGAATGGAATGCTTTGCATAATGCGACTCCGCAGACGGCATTGTGAGGAAGCAAACTCTCCAATTTCTACTATTTTGGACACGATCCAACCTTGATGGGGAGAGAAAGCCAGAGGTATATGACCGTTCTGTCGATGTTTTCGTCATCGTCCCAAATCAACGAGAAATTCTCTAATTAACATCGAGATTTTATATCGGCGGTTTTAGCAATAGGAATTTCCTTAAATTTTCCATCCTAGAATTCTTATTATTTGGCCAAGTTTGTTACTTGAAAATTTTTTATCTTTAAAATAAATAAATATTTATACGTATATATGTATATTTGTGTTAATATGAAATTTAAAAAAAACCTATAAAATATTCAAAGTAGATTATTCGTTATTTAAAGAAGAAAATAAATTTTATTTAGTTATTTTGGTTGATAGAAAATTAAACCGAGAAAATTATTGATCAAATTGTTAGAATAATCAGATATTAATTAATATTTGACGACATATTTTTTATCAATTTATTATAGCAAAATTATAGCAAAAATTACGAGAAATGATGTTATATTATTATATTGAGAAAAATGAAATAATAGTACGAGATATTATAATATAATATACAATTACAAAATTTTTTAAGCATTCATATAAATATATGCTATAAATTTTTCGATTATATGATTACTTAATATTTAATGTCTTGATATATAAAAGTTATTGTTTTTACTCAAATGATAAAATTAAGGGAAAAAATTACAATATTTTAGTACTTGTTGCAAGAAAGTAACAAATATAATATGTTTACATAATGTTTTGTAGAATTTTAAATTTTAATAAAAGTTTACTTATGCATTCTTGCATAAAAAATTTGTATAAATTTGCAAGTGTAATCGTTAGAAAATATAAATATACTTTAATAACAGCCCATGTAATAGACAAATATACATATTAGATGCAGTACTTTTAACCTTAACTTATTACACTTGCTTTAATGAATTTATAATTTGAAATATTCAAAGTGATATCAAATAATCGAGAATATCAAAATTAATTTTTTATTTTTGAAAAATTAAATACAAATTGTTTATTTTAATATTAAAATTAAACAAATTTCAAAAATATGAATAGTTTATACAAAGTAAACAATCCATACAATAAATATTTTAATGACTTGATGATTTATTAATAATTTAAAACTATTTTTTAATTTTCATTGCATTAATAGTTGTTAAAAATCGATTATTATTTTTTTTATATTTATTATCTTTTTCAAAGCAAATTTTTAAAAATTTCAATAAGAAATATTCGTCAATATACAAAATAAAATTTAGATATTATGATTTTTAATATAATAAATATTGTTATTTCACTTATTTTATTTCTATTTTGTCGTAATATAAAAATTCTTAGCATTTGTATTTTATGTTGTAATGAAATAAAATATATTTAGGTATATTTCATTATTTTCTAGTTAATCATTATTTCTTGGCATAAATAAATTACTGTTTTTATTTACCGTATATTTATTTCCAATAAATATATAAAAAATTATTGCAACAATAATATAATAATTTAATCACTCTTATTAATGTTTCTTTTCCAATTTTAAAAAAATTAATCAATTATTAAAATAGTTAAAAAGAGGCACACAATAATCATGTTTTTAATATTACTAATTTATTACTTGACTATTACTCTGACTAGATATTCAATAAATTCTACTGAATCAAATTATCATTTCTTCGATAACCGAGATAAAGTTCAAATATCCATGAAAAATAAAAAGATAAAAATTTCCTTTTCACGCACATCTTATTGTTAAGCTTCCCAAGAGAGCCGTTAAAGATACATAAGAAGAGCACGCAATAATATCTTCCATCGAATAACGGATTATAATTGTTTAATCATTGGAAGGCCAATACGACATGGAGCAAAGGACGTGTAAAGAGTTCGCGCTGGTTATTTACATTCCTAAAGCCAATATTCAACGAGTAACGGTTGTGAGACGTGTACGTTTCGGGGTACACCGTCAACTTTATAAATAATGATAATAATTCAATTGCCGATTTTTTGATACGACGATCATTTGAGAAATTACGGGGCTGTGCGGCAGATACATTGATTGTATCTGCAATCGGGCAAACGTTTCAAGAGTAAACGTCTTTGTCCACTTATATTAACGGTATTCCGTAGCAGAGAACAGGTACAATTACAATCCATCGTTATTTTAACCCAGGTATTCGCACCTACGATTTTACCTCATCGATGTTACGATATTGGAAATTTCAGAAATAAACGTACTCCATAATTTCAATCGATGGAACAATTGTAGATACATTAATTACCCAAGTGAAAGCATCGAATATCTATTGTTGATATAAAGTAAAATATATCATTTTCTTTCAATAAATATATCGATCAAGCTTGGTCGTATCAAGTCTATTATTGAAATAAACCATTTGAGAATTAATTAAAGTAATATATTTGTTTCTTTATTTATTATATCTATTTTATGATAATACAATAATATAGTTTCTTCAAACGATTTTTCTCTAGATTATTTTGTTATTTAAAAAAGATAATAATTTATAATAAGAGAAAAAAATATTTCCTACTAAACAAAAATGTTTGTGTTAAAAATATTATATGCGTTTTAAATTAAATTAAAAATTTAATTTCCAGTTCCAGGAATTAGTAAAAACAATTCTGTAATAAATAAACACGAAGTACGATAGTTAATATTGTACATTGAAATATTATTTAAAATATTCAATGAACATTTTAAAGTTTAATTTATATATAATTATATCAAAATAATATTTATTATTATTAATAGTTATTTTATTGAAATAACGTAACTAAAATAATAACTTTCTATATATTCATCTTGGAAATCTTTGGAAAAATGGATTGTTGGAAATCAAAACGCAAGCGCAAAAATATCAAAATTAAAACTTATTTATTATAGTCATAAGACAAAATAGATAAGTAGAATAGATAAGAAGTAGTAAAATTTTATTTTTCATTATAATATATTTTATTACATCTGAAAAATTAAATCATTATAAAAACTAAATTTAATTTTTTTTATAAGAAAAAAGTATAATAAATAAGCATTAATTAATTAGATTTGCATAAACACATCCTGCTTAAAGATTCACAGGATTCAAATCATGAGAGACAAGCACGTGTCCACGGTATCATTAGAGTAACAGTTGTAACTTATTCGGTTCCACATGGAGGCTTCCTCATAATGACGCCTGCTATTTTATACATTATACGAGTACCATTATACTCCTCCTATAGTTGGCTGACGTTTACAGGTTAGATAGAGTATATAAGATTATTCCTATTATCTTCTTTCTTATATTTTTTTTACATCGCATTACTTTTTTTCATTGATTCTTTTCAATGATTTATTTTTCATTATTATTTCTCTTTTATTCATTGCTTCATTGTAGAATTCATTTGTTTACATACAGATAAAAATTGAAGAAATTGTTCACGATGTATCTACTACATAGTTTGTTGGCTTAATTTACTATTTATTCATTTTTATAATGAACAAAAGTACATGTAAATATATTAATTACATTCTTATTAAATATTTCATTTTTAAATATTTTAATCACGAGAAAATGAATTTTTGATGCATAATTATATATCATAATTGTTAATATAATATAATTAAATTCAATCGAATCTAAATATGTCTTATCATATATTCTTTATGCAAATAGTGTTGAAATGTTATTAAAATATCTCATCAATACCGTATCCGAAATATAATAATTAATTAATTATTTCCAAAGATTATTACGTAATATCACTCTAACATGCATGTGTTTTTTAATTTGAAGTAATTTCATTACCAAGCTTAAATAAAAATAAAATATAAATTAAGTTTTTAAATTCCGCTTGGTTTTTATTCGCAATATTTACATAAAAGATTTAAAGGATTTAAGTTGTAACAGTCTTCTACTTCTAATTAGTAATCTTCGTTTCCATGTATAAATTTACATAAAAGATATAATTTGCAATTTAGAAGAAGGAAAAAGATTTATGATAAAAACCTTCTACTTCTAATTCCAATTACTTTGCAATATCCAATATTTCATATTTCACTTATATTGAAATCAAATTATTCTCTATATTTTTTTCATATTTTCGCTCGTTTTAAACAAACATTTTTAATATCTCTTTCTTGCCAAAAATTTATTTTCACAAATGTGAACATAAATTAATTTATTTAATTCGATTTTATTTCCTTAAGAAATAATGGAAAATACAGAAGAAAAGAACCAATGAAACACGAGATTCTATAATATATTAGAAGAATTATAAAGAAGTGCAATACCAATAATTAAAATCGTTCATATGAGAATATACAAATGCAATTATTTCGTTATTACACCATTGTGTTTTTTTTTTTTTTGGATTGTTATATACAATAAAAATTTATTAGCCATTAATAAGTTAATTGATCAGTTTCTTTATTAGTTTCTCTAGAATCTAGAAATGCAATATTAATAAATTATCGTTAATTATATTAATTTAACCTCTTTTTCCAAATTTAAAATATTTCTAACACGAAACTTTTAATATAAGATTTTTATATAATTATAGTAGGAGTACATAAAATTTTGCCTGTATGCTATTAACATATTTTCCCTTGCAATTTTCACTTTTTAGATGATGCTATCGATAAAACGCAAGAACAATGGATTCAATGCATAAAGTATTATAAATGAGCTCATGAATATCACGAGATTAGCAATGTTAAATTTATTTGCGCAAATTATTTTAGAAAGTAAAAAATAAATAAATAAATGAATTTTTAATTTTATGTAATAGTTTTGACTCTTAATCTTAATCCATTAATTAATGTCCATTTGAGATCTCGAATTATTAAGATATGATTTTTTACAAAATTTCATTGAAAAGATTTTATTATACTTGAAAATAATTATATTATGCGTTTATTATTGAACAAGTGACGCTTTTGTTTGAGTATAACATTTTCCTTGAAAGAGAGATTATGAAACTATAATATTCATGAAAATTATTCTTCAAAGAATAAGTATCAATCGTTTAATATTACATTATTTATATAACAAAACAAATGAATATACTAATCGACAAAAATTTTAACAAAATTGATTTAAAACATCATATCAAAGTTTTTAATAGTTGCATATTAAAATAACAATTGAAGAAACAATTCAAAGTTCAATATCTGAAATTTGATTGGCAAATGATAGCAATAGTCAAAATATTGGATGTACTTCTTTAAAGATGGCAGACATGGATGAAATAAGATTGCATATTGGAAATTTTTTTTTAAAATCATTTTATATATTGATCTTTTTATATTTTTCATATTTTCATTTTTAAAAATATCTGATATCAATATTTTTATTAAATACATATAAATAAATGAAAAAAATATCAAAATTATCCTTTTTGCTTTCTACTATCCGATATCATCAAATATAAATTATCTGTCTCATGTTAAGTATTTTTATTCAAATAAATAAAGAAAATTTTGATATTGAAATCGTTTTTATAAAATCATTTTTTCGTTTCTTTAATAATTCATATATTCGATTTCACAGATTATCGATTCCTAATAAAAGAATTAAAATTCTGGCATAGGCTCCATCGATTTTATACCATTATACACATCAAGAAAATGGATAAAGTACCATTTGTGACTTTAAGAAATTGAAGGCAAAGCTCGATAAACTCACCAGCTTATTCATTTTTCTCTATTTTGCATTCCACTTTATTTCTACTTTACATTGTTTTTGTGGTCGTGCATAAGCAAGAAACGAGATCAATGTAATTCTCTCAGAGAAATAAACAAACGTAACTGTCTTGGATTCTGTGTTATAAGCAAAAAACAATGTTGCAAAAACAAAGGATAAATCTTTTAAAGATTTTCAACTTGTTAAATATTTTTCTCTTCTCATATTTTCCTAAATAAATATACACATAATTTTACAGATAATTATCAGCTTCTTATTTTTATTTCATTATTTCTTCATTTTATTTTAATTCTTTTTCAAATAATTCATCTTCTCATGCGTGTGATATGCACATTTTCTTTCAATTAATAGAATTTACAGGAGTTATTAATAAAATTTACAACAGAACTAGCAATGTTTTTTGATCATTAGATTATTGTTATTATGAACACATTTTCGCTTGATATTTAATATTCTGAAAACCTTCGAAATTCAAAAAGTTTCGAGTTTTCGAAATTTTCGAATTGCACAAAAGTTAAAATTACACGAAATATTATATTACAATAGATTAAATTGAAAAAAAATGTTTATTCATCCTTCTCCAGAATAAAACATATAATAAAACTTTCAATGTTGAACTTTTATATCAAAAATATGAATATTTTTAATATTTTATAACTCAATTAATCGATTTTGAGAATTCTAAAAATCAAATATTATTAAGATTTCAATAACAAGATAGATATTTACTTACTACATCTTAAGCAGTGTACATACGCTGAAACGTCTCTAAAGACTTTTAGAGAGAGAAAGAGAAAAAAAGAAAAATTTCAAAACTTTCAAGAATTTTATAAAATAAAAATGAATTTCGCTAAAGTCTGATAAATCAAAAAATTGTTATATGATAGATAAATAGGAATTAATAGGATAATTGAAAATTATTGCAATGTTTATTGTAATTTAATTGCTATGAAAATTTATTTATTCATCTTATTTAACTGTTTGAACTCACAACATACTTGATTATGCTGTTTTTGTTTGAAAATATATTCACAATAAATATACAAGAAGCACTGTCTTGTATCTTTTCTTGTAATGATTTGTAATTCAAAGCTGCTCCTTATAACTTCCATCCAGATATATCTCGTTATGAAACGTGACACTCGTATGATATTAAAATCACAACTTGCTCTTCTATCTACGTTTCTTTTTTCTTACTTTTATTTCTTTTTCTTAGAAAGTTCATTGACATCCGTCATAAACAGAGACATCATTAAAGATTCGCAACTATACTACCGTATAGATATTTCTTTTATATTGTATCATAAAAAACACGATTATAACAATACGACAATAACAGAATATTCATTATATTGAAATTTTAACATAAAGAAAAATAAGTTTTCTTTTTTTTTTTTTTTTACTTCAGATCAAGTTTTCAACGTTTCCATAAATAAATACCAATTTAAATAAATAAAAATTCAAAAATTTCACCATTGATATTGATAGATATATTAAAATTTGAAATATAGCAAACTTAATTTTTTTCTTTTAAAAGTTATTTCTGAAAAATACGTTATGCACAAAAGTTTTTTATATAATTAAAAAAAAAAAAAGAATAAATTCGATACAGTGGAATCTTCATAAGACCAGATAAGGAAATTTTCATAGACTTTTTTAAATGAATTATTTTATATTTTGGAAAAAATACGCTTATTTTAAAAAAAATTATCTATAAAATAATAATAACAAAATTGATATAAAAAAACAGTTTTTGTTATAAATTAAGTATTCCACATTTTCAGCTATCAAATTGTATAAATTTTTTAATATAAAAATAATAAATATTCACAAGCATATATAACATTTTATTTATTATTATAACGAAATTGAAATATTTAAGAAATTAGGAAGCTAAATTAAATTTTCAAAAATATATATAATATATATTGGAATACGTATAACTATAATCAATGATTTTAACATACAAAAGAATGAATTTGAAAATTATTTATAAAATTTCTTTTTCATTCTATTCTATCAAAATTATTTTCATTGATTTATGAAAGAACAGTTTGCAACTCTTTATGTGAAGTGTCCTGTGTTTATTTAAAGCAATTCCATATGCATCGAAAATAAATTTTTAAAAATTTTGTATAATAATAAATTGAATAAATCACAAATTATCCACTCATTTAATTACTTGAAAACCTCTAAATACTTAGATATAAAAAAAAATATATTAATCTAGAGTAAAAAAGTTCGCATTTTTTCGTGAAATTAATAAAAACTCTATTTTTGTGAAAAATATAATATTCTAGACTGATTTGATAATTTCTATATTTAAATTCAATATTTTTAATAAAAGTACAAAACATATCTTTAAAATCAAACATAATATTAATATAATAATATACCAATAAATATAAATATTATAAATAACAACATACACAATATAAATGTTTGTAAATATCAATGTCTCAGTATTTTATTTTATTTTATATCATGAAATTCGTTCTTCGAATTAATTAGCAAATATTTTAACAAATCAACTGTATTAAATATATCTTAACAATCCATGAAAAAAATGAATAAATGTGTTCCTCTAAAAGTTTCTATGTATCCGAAAGGAAAAAAAAAAAAGAAAAAGAAATGGGTCGAGGACAATATCAAATGCAGTAACGCGATTCTTTAATGGAAGTACTTAGGTTTAGACGTTTAAATTGTGCCGTGGATAAAAATGCGAATCTCGTTTATAACCGGGACGAATGAAGCATCAATTTACTGGATTAAAATTTCCATGGAAATATCGATAAATATCGTACCAATTTAATTACAACAGAGATTATAAAACAAAAAGCGAACGAATCAGCGAGCAAGATTTGTCTCACAAGTGGTCTTTGAATCTTAAACATTGCTCCATTGAATTGATTGCTTTTTATGGATAGCCCACTGAGCTCAATGATATAAATGTAGTTATTGATCCCAACGACACATCAACCTCATTTCTGTCAACTTGTTATCTTCATACCCTTCTTCTTCTTCTTCTTCTTTTTCTTCTTCTTCTTTTGTAGATTGAAGAAAACAAATAAAACTCTAACTCTAAATTGAATTTTTTTTTCTTCATTACGATAAAATAGATTAGACTTCATAATATTTTCAACTTAATTTCTGTCAACTTGTTATCTTCATTCTTTTATGAATTGAAGAAAACATAGGAGATTGTGATAAATAAAACTCTAATTCTAAATTGAATTTTTTTTTCTTCTTAATTCTTCATTACGATAAAATAGATTAGATTTATAATATTTTCTAAATTTTATATATTGCACTCTTTAAATATTGCACATCTCAATAAATTTGAACCATACACATGTAGCATCCTATGCTTTACAAAATATAAATGAATCCTTCACAAAAACACGTTAATTTTCGATTGGCATGAATTTTTACTTCAAAACGCACGCAACAACAGAAAATAAACGAAACTTTCCAACCAAATTATCGACTCTCCATTCCACGATTCGCCATTCATTCAAATGCACACCACCTATAGTACTACATTTCGAATATATATATATATATTCTCGACGAGCTATCCTCGAAATCATATAGATAGAGAAAAAGAGAGAGAGAGAGAGAGAGAAAAGAACAATTTTCCAGAAACAATTCAATTTGTTCGTGAAAGTTCACGTCATTCACGTATCCGTGGCACGGATTCGCGTCAACAAAAGCGATATACCGAAAACCAACGCACCCTCGATGAAGCGTTTCGTCAACGTCATGTTTTCATATACATATATATATATATATACACGTACCAAAAACCATTACGACACTCGCCGCTTCACCCCATCGCCCTCCACGTCGCCATCCATACATCACATCCTGTCTCTCGTGCATAGCCCACATAGTATTATGTGGCGGATAGCCATGAATCAAAGGCGCGGTATCTGTGAAAGCGTTTCGTCAATTTTGTTCGTCCGCGACGTGGCGGTGAACGAGAGGCGAGAAGAAAAGGAAGGTTGCCGGTGTACAGGCGTTAATATTCGGCGCGCTGCATCATTTGCGGCAAAAGCGCGTCGAACGTTTTAACCAGGGACGTTGAAACCATTAACCGGTGCAGGTGCAGCAGCGATTTCAAGTTTGTTGAACCGTGGATAACGAGGCGAGAGGAGGGGAGGGGAGGTGGGCCTCCAAGGGGGTAAGAAGGGTAATGACGTGTGATGCGATACGAATGACACGTGTGTGAACGTGGGTTTTGCATAATGGGGAAGAACTATTAGCGCTTCTTTTTCACCCCGGAAACGATGCGCGTTGTGTGTTAAATGCGCGGCTGCAATGCACTTAACGGTGTTGACAAGAACTGTGGTAGTATCGCTGTAGCATGCCTCGTTTAACCCTTCGCGCTTGGAATGCCATTCCACCGTTGCGTTGTGTATTTACCGTTTATGCGGATTAATTTTGAAACTTTCGTTTCGAAAAACTAACTTTTTCACGTTTTTAACGTGTTTCTTCTTTTTTATTTATTTTTATTTTTTTTTTTTTTTAATTCGAACAAGAAAAGAAATGATTGTAAAATTGGAATGAAATTTCTAGGAAAAATGTAGAATAGGTGGATTATTATTACAGATGTGACTAATCAAGTGTGACAATAGGCTATTTCTATAAGATGTTTCTATTTAAAACAACGATTGTATATTTTGTAAATTTGATACCTTTAAATTTTTGAGAATCTAAATGAAATTCAATATATGAATAAAAATGTCTGTCTATATTTGTATATAATATCGAATGTTTTTTGCTAATATTTCAAAAATTGAGAAATATGCAGAGTCTAAAATATTATCTCTTCAAATTTCGTTGAATGACATAAGAATGTTGAAATAATTGGTTGGATGTTTTAGATTATCGAAATTGCCATCAGATTTAGTGGCCAATAACAAGTAATACTAAAAAAACAGTAGCTTGATGATAAATCGCATTTTATTTTTTAATTATCAAGATTGAAATATCCAAATATGATAAATCTGAAAAATGAAAGGAAGCAAAAAGTGACAAAAAAAATTTTCTTCCAAGGAATTCTTTTAAATTTAAATACAGCATCATAAAAATATGAATATTTCTTATTTGTATTAAATTTAAATCTAATAGTACAATTTTTTAACTTCGATTAAAGAAGAAAATATTAAAATAGTAGAACAAAATATTAAAATGTTTTCAAGTGCGACGAATTAAAACTAACTCCCCAATGCACTGTTCTTAGCTAAATTGAATAAAGCAAATCGTTTGCAAGATGCAACAAAAAATTTAAATTATAGAACTGTAACAAATTGACAGAAAAAAAAAAAAACGAAGATTGAAAACCAATATCAGTCACCTTCCCATGTTCCATGGATTTTGAATATCAATCTTTGACAGGAAAGTTTATCAATTTTATAACGCGAGAATAAATAAATTCGTGATTTTAATAAAATTAAATATACGTATTTCGCTAATCGTAGACGCGTTTTCGAGATTTCAAGATAAAATAATGCAATAAAAATTATTAAAAAAATATAAAGATAATTTGGATATTAATAGATCCAGTAATATTGTTACTTGTTCATTTTTTATTAAATCGAAGACAAAAACAGTAGTTCACAAAAATATTTGAATCTTTTACGGAAATTTAAAATCGAAAATTCTAATTTTAATGAAAATTTATATCTATGTATAAGAGATATAATAGATTTTTTGTCGATGAAATATCTCTTTGATATTGTGAAATTAATGTTTAAAATTTCAACGTGTTTTCATATTTTAAACGTGTATGATTTGCATAGAAATTTTTTTTACAATAAGGCGATAAATTATTTAATATGTATTTCATTTTTTTTAATGAAATAATCAATGCAATCTGTTATTTTCTACGAAATAAAAGTATTTGTGTTATATAGATTAAGTTAGAGTCAACTCATTTAAACTTTAATTTTCTCTTCAGATATTTTTACTGAGTAATTTATCATAATATGCAATGGATCATGGAAATATTTAAACATCTTTTTATTTTTTAATTAAAAATTAAGGAACAATTTTTTATTTTTAATAAAACTATGTGTAACTATGTAAAATATAATGGGTTATGGAACAATATTTTTTTTCAAAATAAAATAACATTTTAGGAACATAATCAATGCTCGAAATTTCAATATATTTTCATTTTTCTTAAATATAATTTTGCAATTGTATAATATAGAAAATGTAAAATTTTCAATTTTTAATAAATGTTTAAAATTTAAAATTTATTGTATTATCATATATTTATAATAATTAAAAAACAAATTGTATTCAAAACATGAAAAAAATGAGATTTCTCGTCGAATATTTATGTTATGATTCTTATGTTATCCTATAATCTATTCCTTCTAAACAAGTAAAATCAGAATTTTAATATAAAATAATATTCAAATATTTTCATCACGTATTAAATATAATTAAAAATTGATAGATTGTAGTACAATCTATTATTCAAAATATTTTTAAATTTTTAGATAATTTTTGCTGCAACAATTATTCTTAAATTTTTAATTAATGAATAAATAATATCGATAATAAGATCATTAAATTCATTAATTTTATGTTTTTTTATGTTTTTATATTCCTTTTATTATTCAGTAATATTTTCGTAATACATAATTATGGATAATTTTATGTTTTATACCTTCAAATTTTCAAGAAATGTATTTTAAATATTTTAAAGAAACTTTAGAGATATTTTTGTTTTTTCTATGTTTAAATTATAACATTTATAAATATGAAATATAACTGAATATTAATAACGTATATATTTTTGAACATTTATTAATATTTTAATAGCAAATATTGCCAATTTCTTTTTATAAATTATTATTCTATAGATTTTTAAGAATGTATATATGTATTTACATATTTAAAATTTCATAAAATATTCAATAAACGAAATTCTAAAAAATTTTTATCGAAATTAATAAATGTAAAAATATTTTTTTACACAGTATAAGATCGTTAAAAAATGATAGCTCAGGCAAATAAATTATATGCATAAACCACGTTATATAATAAACTATTCTTAAATTAATTCTATCTGCTTTAAATTTTTTTTCAATATATTAATTGTAAGTTTAATAATATATTTAATAATAAATTTAACTTCATTTATTATCTATCCTCTTAAAAATGGATTCTTAAACTGAATTAACAAGATTTCTATAATAATATTTGAGATATTTGAGATATTTAAACGAATTCAAGTTGATTTAAAAATAAAAAAGAAATGAAAATATGATTCAATCTTCAAGCAAACAATAAAAAGAACTTATTATATCCAATTACTTGGAGAGAGTTAAATTCAATGATAATAATTGCATTAGTCAAGTGACTTAATTAAAAACAAAGATTGTTTCGTTAAAACTTTTTCATTAAAGAGGATAATTTTATTTACGCCAACTCATAATTTGTTGAAACGTAATAAATTTTATCCTTGATGTTAATGTTCGAAATTTATTCAGAATAATTAAAAAAGCAAACATCGCGAATTATGCATATAAAATTGGCAAATTATTTTAAAAACAAAGTCTATATCTAATAAAATTATTTTCAAAATATAAAGTTGTAAAATATAAACTTTCTTTCATTTATAAAATCAATAACAGAAAAATTTTATTTTTAATATAAAATAAAATGGCTAAACTAAAAATGATGAATATTTTACTTATAGTAAAAAATGATAAAATTTTAAAAAAATATTTTTAAATCCTCTTTTTTGCAATATACATATAAATACATATATATTTAAATAGATATAAAATAATAAAATTAAATATAAGCGCTTTTAAAAATTTATGAAATAGAAAATATGAAGAAAAAAAATTACATTTTTTAGCTTAATTCAATATTAAATTATATCAATAATGAAAGAAATGTTAAAATTTAATTCTCAGTAATTTTTAATAATTTTCCAATAAGCTTTTAATGTTTTGAATCTTAGTATTTTTTTAAGATATTGCAATCATCATACATGTTGTATCTATAAGTTATATAAACTAATACATAATTCATTTTAATCATGAATTCGCAAATACATTATTCATTGAAGATAATATTGAAGTTGCAAAAAAAAAAAAAAAAAAAAATTTATTCAAAACCATTAAAATTGAAAATGTTAAAATCGTGATGAAATAAAAAATTAAAAATTTTGAATTAAATTAAAATGATCTTTTTCATGATTTAAAAAATATTAAATAAAATGTCGAAAAATCAACGTTTCTCGATAAATATTCTTTTTCATTTAATATATCTTTATATCTCAGTGAATTATCGCTTATCGAAAAATTGCTAATTTAATAGACACGCATAAGATTGATAGATCATAAAATTTCGAACGTTTAAAAAAAAAGATAATACTTTAAGAAATGTTCATAATCCTAAAAACTTCTCAATTATATATATATATTTATAAATATATTTTAATAACAAAAGAAAATATTTCCAATGGAATTTTTCAAATTGTAATCGTACCATATACACCACAATTTAAACAAACTTTATGTAGCATACATAATACATACATATACTAGATACATTATTCGAGAAATTGTAAACTATCTGCATTAACTATAACATACTAAGTTGGCAATGCAACCAAATGAAATGGAATACATATATTTATTTCATCATTTCAATTTTATACACGTACGTTTAAACGTTACAAAATTATTTCTATGAGCAACAAAGTACGGAAATATGAGAAAAATTTTTTGTTACACGAATATCTACATATTCACCAGTTTTTTCAAGACAATAAAGTCATTGTATTTGACTCGTTAGCCAACAAAAAAGTGCTTTCACGATATGTGCCAACCTATTATTCTTGGCCATGAATTCGTAACGTTTCACAATAGAATCTTTTTTTATTCATCGTTCAATAAGATTCGATTTTTGCCTAGTCTCTATAAGATGTATTCATACGGAGCAGAAATAGAGGGCAGTATAGTAAGAACTTCATAATGGCTTTCACGATAGATCTTCATCGTTCATTGTTACGCCTGAATATCGGTTACCATTCAAAAAAGATCATGTTATAATCTACGAAAATTTTCTAAATTTGACACTGGCACCTTAATCTATAATTTATCCTTTTTCTTTATTTATTAATTTTTGCTCAATAATTTGAATAAATTATTTTATTTCTACTTAAAATGAAATATGAACGATAGTTTTAAAATATATTAATAAATAGATACAGATACATTTTCCAAATTTTTGATGAATTGATATTATATTTAAAATCAATGTTTAAAAATTCAATAAAAGCATTCTTTTGAACAAAGTTGTCCATCACGATTTTTTATATTACCATCAAATATATCTTACATATTCAGAGTTTCAAAGCATCGAAATTTACGCGGAATAAAGAACCGAATTGCATTCAAATTTTATGTACTTCTTCCAATTAATTAGTATAATTAAATCGAGGAATTAATACATTGGAGATGCATCACGTATGCCTATTTCCTACGTATTAACATTCAAAAATTTTAATTTAATTCTTTAACTGCGGGTCTTTAGAATTTTTTTCACAAAAAATCGCGAGCGAAACTTTTTTGTCTTATATGCATTCATTAAAAAAAAATTTAATGGAATACAGAAAAAGATTAAAATAAGTATCGACAAAGAAAATATTTTTAATTGTTTTTTTACATTTTGATGCGAATATAACATAAATATACATGTATAAAAAAAAAATGTTAAAACTGCTTTTGTCTACAAGACATTAATATATTCGTATCTTCAAGACAAATCAAAAAGTCTAAACAAAAATGTCGAAATTTCTTTATTAAATTGTGAGCAATTTAAATTTATTTAGATAAAGGAAATTTCTTCTTTTCATGTTCTATTTCTATTTAACGTTTAAAACATTTCTATTTAGATTGCTCATAACTTGATAAACAAGTGTCAACCGATATTTTTATATGCCAACTTTTGTATTTATTTTAACTTTTAAAATTAATCTTTCTACGAATATAACATCTTAATATTCATATATATTCAAATACAAAATAAAATTCGATCCTTCAAAAAAATATAAATTTAGTATTGTTCAGATTCAAAAAACTGAATGCGACGTCATTCATAGAAATTAATAAAATGTTATACATGGAATGTGATTTCCACTTCGTTATCGTCCGTTCGAATCAATAATAGCTAAATTATTTGTGCAAATATAGAAAAAAAAAATAAAGATATATTTCTTACAAGATATTAGAATACTGAAATTATTCATTTATTATATCAATTATTCTATTATATAATATTTATCGTTAATTAAAATTATAAATTCTTTGAAATTACAGTAGAACGATTCGATTGTCCAAACATTGATAATTCGATGTTTGGTTATTCAAATAATCAATTATTTGAACACAAAATGAATATATTTAAATTAGCATATCTAGCAATAACATATTTGTATTTTAAAATGAAAATTTATCGATTTACTTTTTGTAATTCATTCCTCTTATTAGATATATTGTTTTATATAATATTTGAAAATTATTTAATTTTCAATTGTATCATGATATAGCTACAAATTTGATTCTTTGAAAAATCGCTTATTCACATAAATTTATCTGCCAATTAATTCAGAGATAATCGACGTTCTATCATAACAGTTAAATACTTATATTTTAATATTTTATTTTTCAAAATATTTGCAATCTAAAATTGATGATTTGATAATTAATATTTTTTTATCAACTAAATTGACAAATAAGTTCATCAATCAATTTTAACGACTAATAAATATACATACTATTTTAATCGTATAATCAATCAAACTAATATTTTTAATTGATCGATATTTAACACTGATGTATGTAAAGATTGATAAATAATAAATCTTCACATTACAAATTTGTACAATTATCATCTTCACGTCGAAAGAATTATTATTAAACCTTTCAGAATATCGATCGAATACCTTAGATAATGGCAATCACGTCAGAAATACATTACGAATGACCGAACTTAAATGTCATCACTCGTTCCATAACGGGTAGAAATAAAGATGAAGGGTCAACAACCTTATCGTAGACGCAGGCGCGGCTGCTTTCCTTTCAAAGGATCCTTTTCGACGACGAAAAGAAAGCGACGAGTGATTCTACGTTTCATGATGCGAGTCATTGTCGGCATTGTTAGCGGGAAATATCGATGATCAGAGTAAAAAGGAAAAAGTAAAAAATAGTACAAGAGAAACAGAAAGCAATAATAAAGAAAGGAAAGAAAGGAAAGAAGCGATGGCATAATATCTATTGGAAACGGATCATCGTTCTTCCTCTTTATGCTATTCTCTCTTTTTATCCCCTCCGTTTCTCCCTTTCGTTCTCTTTGTCTACCCTATCAACTCTATCCATACCTCTCTCTTTCTCTCCCTTGCGCATGCGCTTTCTTTTCTCTTGCCTCCTCTCACTAGCATTTTCTTCTCTCGATAAACCGCGGGAATTGAAGCCACACTGAGACTAGGAAGAGGATAATGGGCCAAACCGCTCTCAAGTGTATTTACCTGCTGTAGCGGGCACGTGGATCGACAGAATGAAGAGTAGGTTCATTGTCTGGGTGGAAAGATCGCGACGCGTAAGGACACATGGGTGCCACGTTGTCTACAGCCTGGACAACCGACCACTTCCTCCAGAGGAAAGAATTAACGATTACCTTCTCTCTTCGTATATAATCAACGTGCATTCAGGATTTCTACTCTTTACTAACTCCGCAGTCACTGTTCGCGCGTACGATGGAATCTATCTATACACACCATCTTAATTATCTTTTCACGATTCGAATGATAGAACTCGATTCGAATAATTGCGTGTTCTTTGATTTCTATCATTTTTATTATTGATTGAATAAAATAAAAGTTAGGGAAAATTGAACGAAATTATTTATTATACAACAATCAATCATTGATAAATTGATAAATTTTTTTTTTAATAAATAATTTTGCTAAACAATAAAAAATACTTACATTTGTTTTAATTTTCATTGTATATATTTAAATTTTCTAATGAAAAAGAAATAATTTAGCAGCATATACATGTCCCATATAACATGATTATTGTTTTTATACCATTCATGGCTATACAAATATAAAAAATATTTTGAGCTATAATTTAATGGCATCAAGTGTAATTATATAAATATAAAATGCTGATAATTATTGAAGATAAATATTCTGAAAATGTTTTATTGTCATAGGAAAATTAATTGGATAACAAAACGATTTTTTAAAACAAATTTGAAAAATATATATTTATTTTCATTAAAAATTGATAAATGATGTATAATATATATTAGATCAGATAATTAGATAATTGAAGTTGAAATTTGTGTTACTTTTCATTGTAATATTTCAGAATTTTATTAGAAAGTAAAAGAATGAGATACTAAAATTTTGATTTGGATACAATATTGATAATAATTTTATTTAAAATGTTGTGATAATTAAAACGTTATCCCTAATAATTGTATAATAACAATATGAATTTGTTTAATAGATATTTTACATTTTGATTTTGTGAAAAAAAGTTGAATGCTTATTAACACTTACTTTATTTTATTTTACAATTGAAAAAATAAGAGAAAGTAAAATGACAAATTATAAATACAAAGTACTATCATACCAATTATAAATCTATTATATTTTTATAAAATCCAGAAAGCACAATTTACATTTGCTTATTGTTATCACAAAATAAAATAAATTGTTCAATTATATTTGATGCATCAATAAAATCTTTCTATTAATACAAAAATACTAGCTATTTAGAAAAAAATATAAAAATAAAAAATTATAAGTTTCGATAATATTCACGTTTATACGATTCCCTCAAGAAATCCCTCAAATTTTTTTCATTTGATTCTCTTTCTCTCTAAGATTCCCTAAAGCAAAACTATTTATACCTCCATTTCTTCTCTATACCTCAAATTCACCACATCGGTTAATCGCAAAAGATAAATTCAAGAAGGAGGATTGACGATCGCTTGAGAATAATTCAAATGGAAATCGGTTTCTTCGTGTCACGATTATCAACGATCGCGACCACGATGTTACAGAATTGCCAGTTGGCTGGCAACAAAAGGCGTTCAAGTGCTTTTCACCAAATTGGGACTCTCTCGCACGTGCTACTTCGTGTATAGATGCATGTATACACGTATCAGGTTACAGACGATGGCTGTATTCGATTACAGAGAACTCGAACGAGAGCATGTGTACATCTACACGATCTCGGCTCGCCCTACTCTACACAGAGGAGGATACTGTTAAACGAAATAAAAACACCGGACGAATAGGAGATAGGAGTGAGTCCGCGTTAGTGGAAAATGTCTCCTTTCGGCGTTTCTAATCGTCGAGAACCCTTGCAAAAAGCGACGAGGCAAACGGCACGCTGAAATGTGAAATGCGAGTACAGGCATCCTTCCAGCCGGCCTCTTCTCTTCATTTTCTCTTCGTTTTCGTGCACGATCGATACGATAAAACGAAATAATTGCGGGAAGATGGCTCTTATTTTTGCTCGAATCGGGCTCGTAACTCACTCAATGGAGAAGAATTAAATTGGTTTACTCGTTTTTGCGATATAAAATTAACGAGAAAGGATGGGAGAAACGCGTTACTTACTTTTCGTTTTTCTTGTTTCTTCAACGGCGCGTGCCTGAAATACCGCTAGTGTTTCCGACAGTTTATTAAATTATTATACTTTCCTTTTTCTTTAATGCACTTTTGATTTAGATGCATTCTTTCTTTCTTTTTTTTTTTTTTTTTTTTCATTGCTTCATATGGGAAAAAGATGAAAACGATTGTTTCTTAATAATAAAAAAAAATTTATCGTATATATGAAGGTTATAATTTAAGATAAAAAATGTAAAATATAATTTGAAATGAAATTCTTGAGAGTTGATTTCTTTTCGAAGAATTTTATTTTTGACTTTGCAATTCTTATTTTTAGTATCGAATATAATACTTTTTCCTCAAGCTTTATATTAAATTCATTGATGTTTTAACGCGAATAAATAAAATGGCATTTAACAGTATAAATTTAATTTCAATTAAGAATGATAAATGAAAAATGATAGTTTTCTTTAATCTATTTCAAATTCTTTCAGTTTCTCTTCTTATTTAGATATTGTAAAAGACATTATTTGTAAAAAGCAGAAAGAAGAATTTGAAAAAAATTTGTTAATTCAAATTTTAACAATTTAAATATTAAATATTATAGAAAACAAATTTTCTTCAGTTTTGAAAAATTAAAAGAGCACATTCTGTTCCATTGGTATAATAATTCCATTTATAATTCCAAATATAGTATATTAGAAAATTGACGAAAAGATGAGACAAACATCTATTACAAAATTATTAATATTTCTAAAAAATCTCTTTCTGTATTTTTCTCTCATTTGGAACTTTAGATTGGAAAAGATCCATCCATTAAAACTTTTTAAGGATTGGAAGAAAATTCAAAGAACTATTTAAATGGCACTATTGATTTCAAGATTGTACTTTAATAGGATGATTTCGATTTTTCGTTTCTATGTATCTTTATATTAATTTCCAAGAATTTTAATCAAACATAATAAATGGAATCAAATTACTATTTTTTTTACATGACAATTTTTTCGAGAGAAGAGAATACAAAGTAAATGTTGAAATCTATTAATATAAACAAGAAGAAACATGCTTTTGGCCTGCAATTGTTCTCGTTGGAGAAGCGTTTCACAGTCGAGATTGCTCCAAGAGTAGAGCGTAAAATTGGGTTAATGCTGGGGAATAATATTGTTAAGTTTGTTGCCGAAATCCGTATAGTAAAGTAAACAGTGACTGCGTAATTCCACTGACGAAATAAAAACGAAACAGATTTTATTATCGCGGGAAAACAAACTTTCGAAATTCGCGTGGCGTAAAACTTGTTACATTCTGCGCGAAACAATCCTTAAACTTTAACCTCCACACATAGGGACTTTCACGATAAGTAGTCTAGTGACTTTTTATGCGTACGATATTCGAGAAGGTAAATGAAATGAGAATGAATAAATATCCTAGAAATCAATATCTTCCTAAGAAAAATTCTTCTTAAATAACGAAATAAAATAAAACACGAGTAATTTTATTTTTGACTTGTCAAAATTTGGACAATATTTATTATAGTTACTTAAAAATTTTATTCCATCAATGAAACAAGATTTCGATCGAAAGAACTGTTCATTTTTATATAATAGGGAAACAATAAATAATAATATATATAATTTGAATGAATAATTTATATTTCGAGATATAATATTGATTTGTATTTTATGCATTTATATTCTGCAATTATATTTGTTTCTCTGAGTTTGAAATTGAATAATAAAATCCGAAATTTGTTAATAAATAAATAAAAAAATGAAAATATGTTTTGTTTGATTTTAAACATATGAAATATAGTATAAAAATATCAGCAATAAAGTATAGTTAGATTTAGGTTAGGTTGCATTTACAACGTCTGAGAATTGTTCCAGTTATTCATGTTACATTTTAATAAATGTTTTATAAGAAGCTGTGGTATTGAAACACGATAAATACAATTAAATTAAATTAAATCAAACAATAATGTTTTATCGATCTGTGGAGAATCAAGATCAACGTCGAATTAAGTAAAATCAATAAAAATATGATATTTTTCTTATTGAAAACTGATTTTCGTCACGAGACGAAATTTTTCTTAAAAAAAAAAAAAAAAAAATATCATTAAAATTGAGAGAAGTCGCGAAACTTATCTAAAATGTTTGCTTTAAGAAATGGCCATTCGTTTTAAAAGAAAGTTTACCAGAAGAAATTGTTAGGAAAGAACAGGTGCACGTGTCAAGATGTTCGTTGAAATTCTGAATTGTCGATAACGAATCTTGAATTTCATTCCCACGAATTCTGGCACGATCTTCTATTTCCGACACGCCAGCAGGCTGCAATTCGCAAATTGAATTTCAGATCGCGAAATTGAAACTTCAAATTTGAAAGGCGAAAGTTCAAGTGTGAACAACTAATCCGGCCGGTATCGATTTTCACGTGGACTCGATGAATCGAGTAGCAGCAATGTCGCATTGTTCCCTTTCACGGAAGATCAAACAGAATCGTTTCGCAAATACACGATTTCACGGATCGTTAGTATCGACGTATAACGCGCTCACCTCGGTTTTTGTTCCACCAAGTTTTCTTTGCTATGGCTCACCAACAAGAGAAATAAACCGCAACGGTTTCGAATATCTCAGAAATCCTCTTTTCGTATTTGCATTCGAAATGCAAGGAACACGATCGAGGAAATGATAGTTTTATTATTTATTACACATTAAGATCCAAGTACCAACATCAAATGAACTAAAAATCCAGCTACTATTACTATATTAAACTAATATAATATAATATACTGTCAAAATTTGCAAGTGCAGCCAAAGTATATATTTGGTACTATTATATATGGAGATTTCTCCTACTTGGATAGAAAATCTTACAGAAATATTCATTCATTTTGAAAATTACATACGGAAATTTACTTGTCGACGAAAAATGAAATAAAAATTTCCACACTTTTTCGTATTTTAAGTATAATTTTTGAATATTTTGCCCCATTAAAAAGTGTTTTAAAACTTTGAACGTTGATTTCGTATATTTAAAATGATATTTTAATAGAAAAAAAAAAAATAAAGAAAAAGTTGCTCATATATATGACTCGTTATGCTTTATAAAATTTCATTAGGAATAACAAATTGTTCGTTAATATTTCATCAAAAAAATAAAAAAGTATTCAAATATTTTCTGCATAAACATAAGACATTCTCTTCCAATATTAACACGTGGCAATAAACTGAAGTAACTAATGAAGATATAAAGAGCAAATCGTTAATCAAATCGAAAATAAAAAATTTATTCCCTCATTGTGATAAGTTTGAAATATTTCAATCCAGTTCATAACTCGATCGATAATATAATTATTATGATTATTCATTCGATATGAATTTGTTCCAATATTGAAATAAAAATAATTTATCATAATAGCAATTTATTTTAGTTATTTGCTGTCTCAATATTCATAAAAATGAGTAGGATGCAGATATGTTCTAAACATCTGTATCACGTATTTTTATTCATTACATTATTATTCATTATCAGTTCGTCGTATAATTTAGATTTACTTATTTTTCTTTTCTTTTGAATTAAATAATCTGATAAGATTAAGCATTGTTTTTTCTGTGCTAAGAAAAAAAGAATAGAAAGTCGCGAGTCTTGCATATAATGTAATCAGTATGCAAAACATAACAAAAAATGTAATTCTTTATAGTTGCTTCTAGTTAAGTCTTCTAGTTATTAATTATTATAAAATGTTGGGATAAAGTAGCATCATATTCATTCAGTATTTAATATCAGTTTATGAAAATTGTGAAAATTCATTAAATATTGGCAGAAAATTATATAAACAAATCGTTTATTTGTAAAGATAGGTTAAAGTAATATTTAAATTTTGATTCATAGAAACGAAATATTTTTGAACAGAAATGCAAATGTTATATAAATAGACGAACATTGTTTTTATGTGAATGAAAAATTCTTTTTTATTAATTTTTGAAAACAAATGAAATAAGTGTATTTAAGTAAATGGATAAATTAATTTAAAAAGATCGAAATATTTAATTTTTTTCTGTAAAATTAATTTTAATATGAAAACAAAAAATAAATACATTCCTTAATTTCATTTTTAACTGATTAATTCAGATAATTTTATATAATATTAATTAAGAGATAATTTATTAAAGAAGATATCCATTAGTTGAAATGGAAATATAATTTCTTCTTCTCCAAAATATGAATTGAAAATAAAAATTTTAATAATTTTTTACATTAAAAATTATACTTATCTAATTTAAATATTTCATATTACGATATTTGTGTAACTTCGATACAGAAAATTTGTAAATGCAAATAATAAAATAACTAAATGATAGAAAAATTGTTGAGAACGAAATATCGTCATAATTTACTGAAACAAATATCGAAATTGATGAACATTATTCATAGCATTTATTAGAATAAATTCTTTTCCATTCGTCTTTGTATTATTTTATTATTCTATATTAAATTTTATAATTCTTTTTGTACGATGCTAAAATTCAAATATCATTTGAATAAGAAAAAATATTATCAAATGCAGCATATAAAATCAAGTTCTTCCTATAAATAAACATTAAAAACATCTCTAAAACGTATCTATGTCACTTGTTTTCTAATTATCAATAAATTGATAAGTTACTTCAATTGAATACTCCGAATTTTTCAGTAGCGAAATTTAAAAAGAAAGCTTCGAACATGCACAAAATTTCCGTATCACATAAAAGATACGAACCCTATTATTCCAAATTTTCCTTTCCTCCCACATTTCCCAAACAACACGACCCCTCAATCCTCTCGACCCACGTTTTAATATCGACACTTTGACGCCGCGATATTGCAACGAGCTCTGATTGATAATTCGTTCCTGTCGTGCCATTCCGCAACAAAGAACAGCTTATGCATACACGACGAAGCGTGCATGCGTACGCGGGCTTAATCACCGCAAATTCCATTCATCGAGCCTTTCGACAAAAGGGTCCGCACATCACAGGGAGGGGGGGGACGACGTTAATCTGGTCTTGGTATCGCAATAACAAGGCGGATCGGAGGCAACCCACGAGACCTTTGCACGATGGTTCACGGGGATTAGGAGGACTGTTAGAAACGGCAGAAACGACGACGGATACGTGCTCCACCGACGAGATAGTTGGGCAAGTTGCCACGACGTAGCCGGTCTACGTTCCAGGAACCTAGACTAATTACCTACATACTATCAGCGATGGTGGCCTTCGTGCTGATGCTGACCCGACTCTCTCGTTCCGTTTTTCCTTCACGGGAGTAACGGATTCGAGACGGATGGAAACGCGACATGTGTTGTTGTTGGATCGTGAAAGAAGAAGAAAATCTTTCGGGAACGCGCCTCTAATTAATTAATCGATCGATCGATCCGCTCGAGTGAAATTGTGCAATTAATTGACTAATTAATTAGGGCCGTGCCTCCTCTCGGCCGAATACGGCGGAAGGAACGTTGATTGTAACCTGTCCGGATCGATTGTTATAGGCGGTTAATTAATTGATTCGAAATTATACATAGTTTTCCAGTGTTTTCGAAGATTTCGAACTGGTTTTCGACATCTATCTTCTTCGCTTCTTTGCGAAACAACGATCGAGCGTGTTACAATTTTATAGTAATAATTATTAAATTATTACACACTTATTATGCAATTCCTGCATTTGCAAATTTCGTTTTAATCAATATGGCGGTATGTTATTGCATATGTTATGAAAAGATATACAGGTTTTAATAGATTAATGCGTGGAGATCGTAAGAAGATCAGCTTTAATTTTTTAAATTAAGTTATTTGTGATGATGTAACGTTGAAATTTGTACAATTTAAACGAAAAATAAGGAACAATATATAATAAATATCTCCTAAATTAAGGATTCCTCGACTTCGATAAATAACTCGATACTTTCTTTGAAGCAAGCGATGAATTTTATATGATTAGTACAAAAATTATATATGGTTTCATTTTAAAAACTTTTTTTTTTCTTGAATCATTTAACTCTGCCACTTGAATTTACTCGTGAATTGTTCGTGAAATAAGAAAATATTTCTTAATATTAAGGGAAAGCAAACAATAATTTTCTTTTTTTTACGAGATAATAATAGCTTTTTCGAGAGATAATGTGAGAAACACAGTTTTTAATAATGTGATTCAAAAGAGTAGTAAAATAGATATATAGAATTAAAAACCATAAATTATATTATTTAATTGACTTCTAATTTAAATAATGTTCGAAATGCTGTAAAAATTGTAATAAATATTAAGGAAGAAAAAATTGAAGAAGACAGGTGTCTCGATAATTTTTATTATACTAAAAAAAAAAAAAAAAAAAAAAAAAAACTTTTGATCGAAGCATTCTTATACATACGTAACCAGTTTACGAATAAATTTAAATTTTATGATAAAATTAAATTAGTCACGAAGGATAATATATCATAAAATTTCTAGCTCTCAAAATGTTTTTACGGATAAATTTCTCTATTAACTTTAAACTGAGAATCGCATTGCTCGTTCGAGCAGCATAATAATTTCGAGGTTTTGCAGTTAACATTCGAGCTGAAAAGCCTTGACGAAGGATACAGTTAACTCAAGAAGTCCGCCCCGAGAATCAGATTACTGTTTGGTCCGAGGTTACCGAATGTAATTATCTTACGATTAGCAAGTCCTCGAGTGCTGTTCCATACCAGGCTGCTTCAACACTTCTGACCACCATTAGAACTTCCTAGTAAACTGCACGAGCTATTATAGTCCTTCGGAAACTTGACCAATATCTACATTGCAACTCAATAAAGTCGATAATAATCAAACAGATATCAGGATTATTAAATTAAATAAACGATAAATTCTTTTCTTAACAACTTGTGAATAATATTTTACAGGCTCGAATATTATTATTCAAGGAAGATTAATCAAGGAAATGAATAATTGTTAAAAATTGTTATTTCTAGTAATGTTTCTAAAAATAATGATATTATGAAAAATTTTATATGGATCTAATCTAAAACCTATCTTTTATTACTTTTATGAATAATAACTTATCGATTTAAAAATCAAATTATTAAACTCTATGAATAAATCATATTTTTCAGATATTGTTGTTCCCAATGATTAATCGATATTATTCAAATTCACGTGTCTAATAATAATAAATTTTCTAATAATTCTCAATTTAATCTTATCGTTCGTCAAATTTCCTACGTAATTACGTCCATTAAAATAAAATTGTAAACAACAAGGAATGACGAAAAATAATCCATCCGCAAAAAATATCGAAATGAGTTTAATTAATTGATGCAGTACATTAAACTGCCATGCGGTCGATTTGGAAAAAAGAAGGGAGAAAGGAAGGGAAAAAAAAAAAAAAAAAAAAGAAAAAATTCTGCAAACAC
Organism: Apis florea; assembly: GCF_048593485.1. Classification (NCBI taxonomy): domain Eukaryota; kingdom Metazoa; phylum Arthropoda; class Insecta; order Hymenoptera; family Apidae; genus Apis; species Apis florea. The sequence continues at coordinate 6,785,814 of NW_028256714.1, read as the reverse complement.
ATGGACATAAGCGCGACTCCAAGCAGGAAGTCTAATGAGCGAATACGCCAATTAAAACGGTGCAGTAATTAAATGACTGATCGATGATGGGATTAATGTAATTACGACAAAGTAACGTTGCACTGGACGGTATAATCAATAGATACTCGCTAATGACATGAACGAGGGGTCGATTATATGCTATACGTCCTTGTATTCATTTAATCCGTCATTAACCCGAGACCATGTAAAACGACGGCAGTTGCGCATGGATAATTATAAAGTCAAAATTGATGGAATGTCAAATGTCACAACACGTAAACATTCCCTTTAATTGGATCGATACTTTTTTTTTTTTTTTTTTCACGTTTCACATTTTTGCTTTTTCTATCGAATACGGATAATTAGTTAGAATCTCTGCTTCTGTGAAACAGATTGTTGATCGAAAAATATGTATTCTATCATTGATTGTATCGTAGCTAACATTTTGAGAATTAACGAATAAATTAAATGATTAAAGCAATTAGAGTTGCACACGAATATTGAAAAATTGCACTTACCTGGTAGTTCAATCAAGAAATTAGGGAAAACCAATAAACTAACCTGAAACAGAAAAAGAAAATATGTTACAAAGGATGAAATGTATAAACTGTTCCTCTGACACGATGAAATTTAATTTTTTAAAAAGCAAATATTGTACATGTTTTAGAAAATACGTTTTACAAACTTCAAGTTAAAATATCTCTAAATTAAATATTTTCCATAAATAGTTAATGCAATAAAAATGATATGATTTCTTTATGTAAAAAACTAATCATATCTAATTTATGTGTCCCCTAAAACAATTCAATTCTAATTTTTTTTTGTCAAGTGTACTTAACTTGTATTTACAAATTATAAATCACAAATCAATTGTACAATACTAACTAAAAAACAATCCAAACACCAAATCATATCGATTTAAATTTGTTATACAGAAATTATTTATTCATCGGCATTATTCTCGTGAATTTTCAGTGAAAATTTCCCAGTTTTTCTCGACAATTCACTTCTCTCGGTTAATTAGTAACGGACACACACAAGAGGCCAGCATTTCAACGAAAAACAACAACAAATGTAAAAGAGATGTTTTCCATTACCGAATTTCCGCGAGAATTCGCTCCGATAAGGATGAAACATCCATTTGAACCTTTGTCCAATCGATTAGTTTCATCAGCAATTCACAAAGCGCTTGATAAAATTCAAAGTAACTGGGGAGGGCGGTATCTAACACGACATTAAAAGGCTTATCTGCGATTCAAATTTTGCCTCTCGCTCCGCGTATTCGGTCCACTAACTGCATTGCTGCTGGCACGTGCTTCTCTCTTGTGTCTTGCATTAGAGAAAGGATTCGTAATACGGTCGATTTATTTCCCGAATGTAACCGTTATCCTCGTTAGATCGAGCAGACGGTATTTAGTTATACCATCTACTTCTGATGCGCGACGATATAGCCGATTTTTCCTCATCATAAAGACGAGTTTTGAAGACGAATCATCCTTCAAGAGTTACTTTCGAACCGCTTACAATTCATTTTATCGGAACTGATGAAAATATGAGACAGAACGACAGATTCTCTGTGCTAAATTTCAGGTATTTTTGATGATATACACAAATAATTTTATGGGTCTTATATTAAATGATTATACCAACGTATATAGATTTTTTTAGTAAAAGTAATTCCTTTGATTTGCGTTCTTTTTATGCTTCAAATTACATACTTAATTAATCTAACCTAACTTTTCTTTCTTTTTTGAGAAATCAGTTTTATTTTTAGTGCGAAATTTTTTTTATAAGATTTTAAAGAATTTCATTAATATATATATATATAATTCATTATTTTTTTGTTCAATCGTACAATAATTCTAACTATTTCGATGAAAATATGCCGTCAAAAAATGAATTATGCTTAAAATTACATACTTAATTTAATCCAACCTAACCTTTCTTTTTTGAGAATTACAAATGAATGTTTCAAAATAAGAAAGCACATTCATCAGGTTTATTTTTAATGAGAAATTTTTTTTATAAGATTTTAAAGAATTTCATTAATATATATAAAATTACTGTTAATCGTTCATTATTTTTTTGTTCAATCGTACAATAATTCTAACTATTTCGATGAAAATATGCCGTCGACAAAATGAGTCATTCATGAAAATCAGTTTACTGTATGATGAATGAGTAGTCAGCGATTGGAAGATAATCCGATTCGACAGATCTTCCAGAGAAATCTTTTTGCCTTTTAACTATAAAACACACGAATATTCGCTCATATGCAAGGCGCTAATTATTTGACTGGATGCTTGTTAAAAGTAATGGTTGCGACATATATAGCGTTGCCGCGACGGTGCTGCCGCTGCGCCACATTTCGTCTTAACATTCGTTTCTAAACGGCAATGAACGCCTTGAGGAAAACGGGAACATAACGGATCCGTATAATTAAGTCGACTGGTCTATCCAAGGAAACAATTATAAAATCTAGTAATTGAAAAGTTCGCTCAAGTTTACTACTACCCTACATACGGGTCAGACATTCCACTTTTTAACGAGTCTAGATTGAAGCATACCTTGGCTTCTTCACTTCCTCTCTCTTCTTTATTCCACCACCAACTTGTGCATTATTCGATTCTGTTATCATGTTTGTTGTATGAATAGTGGATATATTTATTCATATATTGTCTTGTCTTAATATTATTCTTAAATTTTGCAAGAAAGAATATATAATTTTAAGGAAATTAATAAAAAATATATATAAATTTATAAAATTATTGATTTTGTTTTTACAACATTAGAAAAATACCGATTAAAGAAATATATTACTTTTTGTAAAAAATAAATAATAAAATACAATTTTTTATTAGTTTATTGTTATTTTACAATTAAAAATCCTGTATCCTTATTGCATAAAACAGTTTAAAAACCAGTTATTTTTTTATTCATATTTATAATTAACTTTCACCTTTTCATTACGCATGATAACTCAAACTACACAGGATTAATGGAGACTTAATTCTCCATAAACCAAAAAAATATAGAAATTTATATATACAAAAATGTTATTTATCATCTCGTATATTTTTTTTTATTTAAACAAGATTCTAAAGGAAATTCTATTGTATCTTTTTTTTTTTTGCAAAAATTATTTTTTAAACATAGAACAATAATCATAAAGAAATAGAAGTGATCAACTGTCCGAAAATTTCTTTATCCAAACAATCTATATATCTTCTTCAATTAATTCGCAATAATATTTCACATTAGAGATTCTGTTTTGTTTTCTAAACTGTGTTTGTCAATTTTTCTATATTACAAAATTTAACAATATATAAGTAATTTCATCATCAGCTTACGACGATACATTAATCTGACTTCCTTTTAACATTCACACTATACACAACATTAAATGTGTAATTGAATATTTTAAATTTTTATTTGTATCTATCTACTTACTTAAACTAATACCAAGAATTAAAAACACAACATCTTTTCGTAATCAACGGATTAAATATTTCAATTTTATCATTATTATTATCGAAAGCTAACCACTAACATAGTGGTATTAAATAATAATGATATAATGTAACAGTTTCAAAGTTTCTATCTTGTAACGTGAAACGTTTAGTATGGTGAAATGAAACGACACGGTGTGAATTTACACAGAGAATCGCGCGATACAGGAAACTCTATGACTTGTAGTTGTTCTCGCACGGTACTTACGATAAGCCAGTGCAGGAACTACGTTTAGATACGCGAAAAAGCTCTTTAATGGTGATATCTACAAGTTAAAATATCACATGGTTTACGAGAGAACGTGAAGGTAATCTATCTATGAGAAGAAGGAAGAGCTCTGAAGTATTTTGATTTCATAAGAATATAAATTTATATTAAAAAAAAAAAAAAAAAACAAATGATAAATTGCATAATAAATTGCATTATAATGGCATAACTTCATACGATTATATCATATCTTATCTATTTTTAATATTCAAATATTTTATCTTTTTGATAATTGATATTTAATCTTTTTTAATATTAAGTATTTTTATAATGGTATAATCATATGAGAAAAATCAACATTCCTGTATTTTTAAGTACAATTTATAAAAATAGTTTTGTATTCGAAATATAATTATCAAGCTATTCGTTTTTAATAGAATTATTGATTTGTAATAAATATTTAAATATTTTAAATAAACAAATCATTGTAAAGCATTTTTAAATATTTTCATATTTTCAGTAATTATAAAATATAAAATGTGAAATTTATCTGTTTTGTGCATTAAATAATTCTAATTTTACAATATATTAATAATTCTAAATTTTACAATATCGGAGCAAAGTTGATAAAGATACAATTGAGAAAAATAACAATCAACGATATTCGGAATGTTAATATATTCATGAGACAACACCTTTGGAATATTTAATCAAAACAATCGCAAAAATTATTGTACAAAAATTTCGATCGAAATTTCTTTATCAAATTATAAAATTTAATGAAGATATAACATATTCTTTCTATATCTGAAAATTGATTTTCAAAGATATTTATTAATATTATTATCAAATTATTTTACTCGATGCAAATCTATAATACAATTTAAAATGAAAATTTTAATTTCAAAATCTTTGCATCACCTAACGCAAAATATAAATTGCTTATGATTTCTCCAATAATATTTTTGCACAACTTTCGTGTTTCACTTGGCCCGGTAAGATTCTCCAATGGATACATTAATATCTTGAACAATGAAATATATTTATACATACTTTTCCATTATAAAATTATTCTTAGTGTTAAAATAGACTGGCACTGGTAAAGAAGAAAATAACAAGAGATCTGTTCTTGCAATTAAGCCATACTAATCTTGCACAAGATTAAATCTTCTTGCTTTCCACACAAATTAAATCTTTTATGTAGATTCTTGCAGAAAACGAAAGATAAACACACAGAAAATATAATTTTCCAGACATTCCGCTTGAAGTTATGTTAACATTACTTTGCAATCTTGCATCTATATAACCTCAACATGCTGGAGATCGTTGATACGTCGCTGTATTCATTCTATTCTATCATTCGACCTTGATCTCCACTTACTCACTCGTGTAGAGACCACGCAGTCTAGCGTCGGTCTAGTCATATTCGTGGACGAACAAATTCGTCTAATTAATCATTCGTAAATCTCATACACGATCTTCCACTTAAATATTATTATTATAGTCATATAATTTTACCGTTCAAAAAAGTTCATAGATATTTTTACTGTGATCGCACGAGGAATGTAGTTTGTAGTCTTATCCATAAACAGATTAAATTTTGCAAACTTAATTATAAATCGTTCCCTTGTTGCAATATCTTTCAGTATGCCCATATTTTTGAAAAATGTTTTGTTATCTTTTTAAACAGCAATGCATCACTGTGAAATTTCTCATGAAACCCGAGAAAGAAGAAACTGAAGTTGATATGTTAGAAAAAAAAAAAAAAAAAAAAAATGTATGAAGTCACATGGAGAAAGTGCTATGAAGTCAGCCACTACAAATGAAAAGGATATCTGGACGACATTGAGACCATGAAATGCAAAACGACGAGTCCTGAACGAAGTTTCATAACGAAGATTTCTAATGCTGCTGGATCAAATGCATAATCGATTTCGATGGCCTTGAAACATATTTAAGTTCAAGTTTGAGAGTTATATATTGATAGTTAATTCAGTAATTACTTAGTCAAATTTTCTTGATAAATAATAATAAATAAAAATAGAATTATAAATCTATGAATTTTCCTCGTATTATTGAAAACATTCTTTCCATTACATTAAAAGATGCTAAGATTTGATTGTCAAAAAATAATATTTGCGATGAAATGAAAATTAAAGCAAATAACAAAAAATTTCAACTACATCTAAAACAACGTCCACAAAAAAAAGTGATTTTTTTTTTCATAATTATCGCATGCATATTCGAAAAACGACTATTTCGAAGAGATTTTACATTACATCGATTTGGATGTAAATCAATTTCGAATAAAATCTGTGCCTCCTCTTTTTGCTTTCTTTCTTATTCTCCACATTCGCGCACTCCGGCGAAATTCTCGAGTTTCTCACGCCATATCGAGGTAACAGAAGACGTGCGAGCGGGGAGAAGAGGGGGTAACGAGAGCGAACGGGCAGGACGCGCTGTAAAAAGGGAGCAGAGCGTGAGAAGACAGAAAGTTGGGGGAAAAAAAAAAAAAAAACGGAACGAGGACAGGGTGTACGCACAAGGGATGAAGGGATGAAAAGCCATAATGGCTCGAAGAAAGAAGTGCAGAGGCAAGAGAAGGAAGAGAAAGAGAAAAGGGAGTGCAACGTCTGTGTTTGAGGCGATGATGGGTGTCTGGCGGGTCACTTCACTGTTGCAGACCGTGGAAACACTATAATAAGTGGACTTTACTATACTCAACCTTCGGATATTCAAGGTACTCGGCGATGTTGCAACCTCTAGTGTTCCCACTCACAGCGCAGCGGCGCTCCCTTGAGCACGTACGACTAACTAGAAAAATCCTCGGGTTAAGCGTTCTCCTGTGCACGATGAAAACCGTGTCGTTAGCAGTTAACCCCTTATTCATCGATCTTCTTTCTCTTTTCTCTTCAAAGCGTCGCTTTTTTCTGCTCTTCTTTGTCTATTCTTGTCTTTTTCTGGTGAAAGACCGATAATCTTTGGCGAAGTTTCCCCTTCGCGTCGGTGAATGTTAAACGTTCGACGTTCACGTTCGTGTGCTGAAAGCCTGAATAAATCAAGAATTCCTACTGTGTTCGAGGAAAACAATTTTTCACAATCATTTCTTCGAATTTTTGTATCATCATACAGTGTTATTATCTTTATACGAAACTATATGTTGTTTTCAATGTTTGGAAGTTAACTGGAGGAATTGTTTGGAATCTATCTGTCAAAATTCTGTTTCCAGATGTTTAAACTTGAAAACTGTTTTTGTTTATAGAGCAATTTGATGGAAAGTGTATATGCATATTTTATAAACTTTAATTTTAATTTTATGGTATAAAAATATATTGTTATTGGTTATTATTTTGCTTCTAATTTTAAAAAGATAATGAAATTTTAAATAGATTATTTTGAAGATCCTTTTTCGAAATATCAAATTTTTACACGGTATATCGTTAAAAGCGTATTTAAATACACACAAAGAAATAAAGAGGGACAGACAAAATTATTTTAAATAATTATTGAACCGAGAAAAAATTAAATTCGCAATTTATATTATTTCAATAATGAAAAAAATAATTAAAACGTTCGTTTTTGTATATTAAAATTTAATTTTAAGTCGTTTTTTGAATTTTGCAGTATTATTTTCGTCAAAAATTATAATAAATTATTATCGTTCTTTTTTATTTCAATTCAATATAATATTATTTAGAAACAATATAATATTATTTAGAAATAAATAATACGATTTGTAAATTTTCTCAAAAAAAAAAAAAAAAATTTTTTTCTTAATCTTTTTGTATCTAAATTAATTATTGCAACATTGGCAATTTAAAGATATATAATGCAATACATAGATTATAAAAATACAATAATAAGAGAAAGATCATTTCTCGAGAAATGAACAATTGTAAAACACGTTTCATTAATAAAACTTACAAAATTACCTCAACTGCCACAAAGCTAAAATATCTTTCCTCGTCAAATTTCTCGATGATCGAATTCCACAAACCAACCTTATACAACAATATAATCGACTGGAAAATTGGCTACTCGAAGAAAAATGTAAATCCGCGAAACAATTATGAAATATCCGGCGATATAAAATGTTGAAGATTTTCTGTGTGAAGAGCGCACGGAATGGAAATAGACGGGATCTCGGTATTCAACCTTTTGTCGCACAGCCGCGGGGATGCTGAGAACAAGAGGAAGGGAAGAAGAAATTGTCGGTGGAAGAAGGAGTTGCCGGAAAAGCGGGAGAGAAAAAGTTGAAAACAAAGGTACAATCAAGATTTCCATTTAGAACAAAACAACAGTTAGCTCGTCGTCATGGCCAAGGTTCCTCCTCCTTGTCTCTCGTCCTCCGCTCCTTCTCTTTCGGTACTCAAAACTCGAATTACAGCGGCACAAAAGTAAATTGGAGGAAGCAGAGGCTAACGAGGTGCTTCTGGGTATTGTACGTTCAGTTATAAATGTATCACTGAATTTCCTTATCTTAAGCCACCTTGCCTTTATAGTTGGATTTTCTGTACCGTTTTATTGCAGCACAATTGATTGTTTCTACAATTTTCCGCACTTGTTGCGGATACGGAGATTTTGAAAACTTTTGGAAGGCTCGTTTTGTGATCATTCTCATTGTCAAATTGCGCGATTTGCTTCGAATTTTAAAATTTCGCGATTCTCTCAGACTTTAATATCAATAAGACGATAACAGATAAAAATAATATAATATGCGATTTCTTTGATCTTAGCTTTGCATTTAGCAATACATATTGCATATAAATTTAAGAATTATTCATGCTTCAACTGTTTGGATAGGTCACGAAGGATGGATTTATACTTTCTGCATGCAATTGATTAATCTTTTATTTACAAAATTAAATTTCTTCGAATCAATGAATATTCATAACGTATTAAATTGATTCACAATACTTTGTTGCAATGATTGGATTTATCCGTTATTTACACGTGTAAAAGAAACAGTGAGAATGAAGTATTAAGATACGTTTCCTCATTTATTTCTAGATCTAGAAGATATTTTTTTCCCAGAAAATAGTTATAGATTTATATCTTTTTTATATCCATATAATATAAAAACACCTAGAAATATAAATTATCTCGTCTTACATCTGACGATTGCTCCATATTGATTTTTAAACTTAGATAAGAGTGGAATATTTTATGAACACAGAATGCTACTTTCAACTTTTAACATGATATTTATCATGAACAACGTGTGTAATTTGAAATTATTCATTTTAAAAGGAATCCGAAACTTTCCCACGAGTTCAATAGTTATAATAATTTTTTCAGAAAATCAGAAAAGTTTGATGATAAAATGACGAAGGAATATCTTGAAAAGATATTCGGCAATTACGAACCTCTATTATTCGAATTAATGAAAAAAGCAATAAAGAAATTTTCAGATAATGGAACACGTGCTTTCGTTAAATTAATTATTTTATTTCGAAAAGAATAACACAATGAGATAAAAGACAAAGTTTTTATTATAAAAATTAAAAATTAATTTTCGAGTGTCGAACAAATTTTTATAATTTTAATAGAAGGATCATGCTATTTACGAATGTCTCTGCTTTTTAATGTCAACAATTGTGGATTTTCTAATATATTATATTAATATTTTTGCCAGTCGCATACCACTCTTGCCGCTTTCTAATTTCTTAAGTACTTTCGACTTCGTTTCAATAATTAATTATGTTATTTCGTTATTGCACATACTGTTGCACGAGCCTGTCAATTTCAAATTAAATTCTGCATTACCATAGTAATGGAAAGCTGTTTAATTGTTGCAAATATAGAATGCTATTCGAAATAATAGAATATTCGATCAGAAAAACATTTGAATAATGAATGTTCTACACCAAGTATCCAAGTATTTAAAATTTAATCCAAATTTAATTATATAAAACTTAGCTATTTCTAGAAATAGCTAAATACGAAATTTAAAACACTCACTCAATACTTCGTAATAACAATATTATTTTCCAAAATTTTCCTTTATTTCCAACTCGCTTATACAACGAGAATAATAATTTGCATTGTGCATGCGCCTTGTACAACCCCATAAATCATTGTTTTACGTACCATCGAAGGTTAAATAATGGGCGCAAAGTCGGTTCTCGTTCTATAAAGTAACCAGGAAGTGGATGCGTTTCTACAGAGATCTCTTTGCGGCAGGATTATAAGAAAACTAGAAGCCGCGAGGAAACCTATTGTCTGGCGCTACGAATCTCCTCGACTAAATTGGCGTTTCTTCTGATGTAACCAGATACTAATCAATTATACCCGCGAGTTGGAAAACGTTGGAACGGTTGTTCGATTTTAACACAAATTCGATTTTGACGAATTAAAAACACATTTCGCAAAAATATATTCTATAAATGGTTAAAAATCAACGATGGTGTCAATGTTTCAATTTTAAGGAAATATGCTGATTGTTATTTCTATATTTTCTATTCTCCAAGATGAACGTTGAAATTAAAATTAATATAAGAAGATAATAATATATCTATTAATAAGCAATAGGTTATTCTTCTTTCGAATATGGAAAAAGATTAGATAAAGAGAAAAATAAAATAAATTCGCCAATAATTAATTCGCTTCTTCTTTTACTGGAAAATGTGTGGTTTCCTTAATTCTGAATAATTACAAAATAGTTAAAATATATTATTACGAATTAAATATCAAGACACTGATTTTTTTTTTAATTGAATAATTATTGTTTTTTAGCGTTCAATAAATGTTTTTTATATATATTTTAATTGGTACGTAGAAAGTAGTATCACGATGGTACTGAAAAATTGAAAAAATTTAATTTCGGTAATTAATGAATGGAATTATAAATAAGTTGGAAACCGCAGATTTGAAAAATTAATTATATATTCATATATAAATTATAAGAAAAAGATAAATATATATTGTATATATAAATAAATAAATAATTTATCATTCAAAATATTATTGTGGAATAATGTTGATTTGATCGATAAAATTTTTAACCAAAGATAAAAGGAAAAAAGTGTAATAGAGAAAGGAAATGAAATAAGTAAATCGTAGTTTCTACTATTTAATGTTAATGGAACAGAATTCTCAACAATATAATAACGATACAGTAAATTATCGTATAATTCACACAACAACATGATCTACTTTATCATTATTATACTTTTAACAAAATTGTGAAATTCTTTTCATTTTAACAGCTTTCACTTAAACATTCTTTATTCTAAGAAACTACTTTGAATCTTATCAAGATTTCTTGTAAGTGGAATATATTTTTTCAGTATTCAGTAAATGAAGAACCAATTAATTTTTATATTATAATTAATAATTACCTAATTGATATAAAAATTGATATATTATTTGCAAGAATTCTAATTTGTTTACCAACAAATTTCATATTTTTTAGTTAAAAAGTATATATTAATTGTATATGAATATAATAGCAAATAATTTCTTGTAATCTGTTTTTATACAATGTAAAACATTTTAACAATTATAATAGAGAAAAAAAATGATAGAATCTTGCTGATAAATTGAAATTTCCTATTAAAATCAATATTAAAACGATATTTATGATAGAACATATTGTTTGCAGCAAAGAAAGAAATGACATAAGATGGACAGATTTCAAATGTATTTTATCTTTTATACAAAATTCTTTCTATATCATTTTGTATATAATTTTTTTAATAATAATTTTAACAGTTATTGGTTAATTTGATGATACATTATCTATCAATAAAATTGAGTGGAAAATCTATCCTTTCAAATAAAGATAAAATTTTTCCAATTAAATGTTTTCCTTTCTACTTGTTATTTATTTATTATCAGGCATAAAAGAGCATACGATTAAATTAAATCCAAAGTTGTTTAATGCACTAATTTCCAATAAACCCCTTCCTTCCCTTTTCCCCCCTAAAAAAAAAAACAAACAAACAAAGTGAACTTCTATATTACCATATTTACCATCTTTCCCTATACATTTGAAAATGAGGATCGATATTGGAAAGATTTGCAAGTAAATTTCTCAAAAGCGTTATAAATTATTCAGACTGTTTTAAAATTAGCAAGGCATGGGACAGTTCTCTCATTGAATAAACACGATACTCGAAGCCAAAAAATCCGTTACGAGCGAAATGGGAAACTTTGCAGGAAGTTGCACACGTTCCCTCCTCTCTTTGGTCAGATATATGATTCCATAGCATTCTTTGAGATCGAGTTCCCTGACGAATCAAGAATACACATTTACGCAAGCTTGAGTGTAAATCAAATTTTAAACGCGATTCAATACACTTCGCTATATGTTCGATCGCTTAAATAATACAAAATAAGAAAAATAGTATTATGAAATAAAATACTACATCTTAACTCAATGTGTTTTAACAAGTACACGCAACGAGATTGAACTTTACATGTCTCAAATAACAGTAACCGTACAATAAGAGAATGTACGTAAGAAGATTTTATTTCACCGATAGTAAAATTTGATACGCGACAGCGGTGTGGTAAGATAGTTATGTTAAATAACAAGAACAACGGGACGCACAATTAAACGAACGCCTTTAACTCTCTAACCATTGAAAAGGAAATTAAGATAAGGCTTTCTGAGGGCAAATATATTTATATTTAATTGATGAGCTGTTAATTCTCAGTAAATTTTTTTAAACGGATCTAATTAATTAATAATTATATATTTAATATACAGAGATGTGTATATTAATTAAAAACAGTGTGTTTTCTGATATGCTTGTACATAAGGGAGTAAATATTTAGTAAATATTTTGAGGAGCAATTAAAAATATTTCAAGTACTTCTCTCATTGAATATAATATTTCATCCATGATTTTGAAATACACTAACGCTGTAATTTCTACTTGTGCTTTTGTTAGGAAAAATGAAGATTTAATTTTTTAAAAGCATTAAAAAGTATTAATAGATTATTGTTCTAAACTTATTGCTTCAGAAATTATTATAAAAATGTATTGAATTATTTGAATGTAGATATTATAGGAAATAAAAATACATTTGTGCAAAGAAAAGAAGAAACCATACAACATTTTTTGTTAAAGCAGAGAAAATAATATAATTTCACAAAGTTACACAATTTTAAGTTATTTCTTTTTTTTCTTTTCGGATAAATGAAAAATTATTGCAACGATTAGGAACAAAACTACATGAAATTATAAAGAAATCAATAAACTATTATATTTCAAGCTTTGAATAATAAAAAGTATAAAGCATCTGAAACTTTGCTTTAATTAAAAGAAAAAATGATTAAAATGATCTAATTAAGAATTTCATGAAAGTGGAGGTAATTTATAAAGCGGCGATATTCCAAATTATCTTCACAAAATTAAAAAAAAAAGAAAAGAAAATTTGTTAAAATTATTCTCTCTTGGAATTTAATCAAATAAAAAGAAAACACACAGAAATTGTAATGTTAAATAAATATTGATTTTCAGTCTTAATCTTCATTACATTAATTATTACAACATAATCAACTTGTTTTTCAAAATCTTCGTTAAATACATGGCCAATCATTTTGTTTGTAATTTATTTAATTGATGT